>NC_133666.1:280246548-281446548 GCF_037893015.1 Macrotis lagotis
GGTATTTGGTTCTGGACCAATGGAAATATGCTGTCTGAATCGAACCACTTCAAAAGATTAATTTTTCATATTAATTAGGAATTATATATACCTAGCTATGATTTCTTAGACCTAATTGAAGCTATATATTTCTGTAATTCTAGACTATCCAGATTAATTTTGTCCCCCTCTTCCTCCAATAGATTGATTTCTTTTATCCTAGGACATTCATATATAATTTGAAATTTGCCTACATGGGTGATATAAATTAAATTCATTGGTATACACTCCCTAGATAAGAAAAAATATTGTTTTATCATGTAACTTATATTCCTATTTAGTCACTGAGCTATCTGGATATCTTCCATTCTTCTAGCTGAAAGGGAGAAGTATTTAATAAAAATGCTACCACCTATCATATGGTGGTAGCAGTGAGAGGAAAAAGAATAAAAGATGAATTCAAGTTATAAGCCTTGGTACGTGAATACTATGGAATACTAATGTTTTATAAGAAATCATAAATGGTTGGACTCTAGAAAAGCATGAAATGACTTACGGGATCTGATGCTGAGCAAAGGGAGAAAAATGAAGATAACAATGTACACATCAACAATAACACTATGGGATGAACAACCTTGATGGAAGTAGCTCCTCTCAGCAGTCCAGAGAACTAGAACAACTGTATTTGACTGGTTATGGACTATATTATCCTTAACCAGAGGAAGAAAAACAAAACAAAACAAAACAAAACACACAGGAAAAAACCTTCAGAATCTGATGAACACTTTATAAAAATTATCTCTTATGCATCTCTTTCCCTTAATCCTAATTCCTCATGCCAAAAATTACTGATTTGTAAACATGTTCAACAAAGTATATATGTAAAATGTTAACCTGACTGTTCCCTGCTGAGGGGAGAGGGGTGGGAAGAGAAGATGGAAGGAAATTTTGTAATTTGGAAATATACATGTACATATGGATGAAAATAAATAAATAAATTTTAAAAATTTATAAGCCTAGGAAATAGTAATGCCCTTGACAGAAATAGGGAAGATCTTGATGTAAAGAAAAAAATTCTGCAAGGCAATGGGGTTAAGTGGCTTGCCCAAGGCCACACAGCTGGGTTATTATTAAGTGTCTGAGGACAGATTTGAAATCAGGTACTCCTGACTCCAGGGCTGGTGCTCTATCCACTACACCACCTAGCTGCCCCGAGGCAAAATTAATCAGTTATGTCTTGGACATATTGAGTTTGAGATGCCAATGAGTCATCTGAAAGCATCATCATCATCATGCTAAAAAGCATATGAACTAGAAAACAGTCTTATTTCCCTCCATTGGGAAATCAAGAGAGCATTGACAACTATTCAGAACCCAGGAATGCATACCATCATGAAAATGAGGTGTAATATTAAACTTCTTTGAACCACCAACTTTGATATAATTTTTCAAGTATATATATATATATATATATATATATATACATATATATGCATATATGTTATATAATTTATAAGTTCTTGCAACTGACAGTATCAAAGGCCTTGGTCAGATCTATAAATATTGTATACAGACCTCTGTTTTGTTCTTTGCTTTTTCCTGGAGTGTTGGGCAATAGATCCCATATCACTTGTTCCTTGACCCTTTCTGAAGCCACATTAGCTCTCAGAGAGTCAGATAAAATATCAGCCTATTGGGCAGGATTCTGGCAAAAATCTTACCAGCAATGACTAAAAGAGAAATAGTCCTGTGATCTATTCCCTTTACCCTTATAGAGATAGACATTGGAGGCATCCTTGAATTTCTGAGGAATGATTGCTTCATATAACATGGAAAATTTTTAGTCAGTTTTTGTATGAGCATTGGACCCCTCACCATGTAAAACAGCTGGAATGGAATCAACACCAGGTCCTTTGCCCCATGAAAGGAGCCTAATAGCATTCAAAAACCTCTTCTTCAGTTAGAATTTCTGCTAGGGATAGATTGACTTCAACTTGAGGGAAATGGTCAATGGCTTCTGCATTGATTGAGGATGGTCTGTTCAGAACAGAATGGAAATGTTCATCCCATCTCTTTAAGATCTTGTCCCAATCACTAATCAATATGACTTCAAAAGCATTGAGTAGTGCCTTCAGGGCATCATAAAAGCACTTTGGATTGTTACTATCTGCATAAAACTGCATTTCATTTGCCTTCTTACTGAGCTGAGAATTCTAAACTTCACTTGTACTTTATTTTTGATGGAACTAAATTCTACCTTCTTAGAAATCAATGAACTATCCTGTTGGTAAACCCTGTGGAGTTCTAATTTTTTCCTTTTGCAGCTTCTGTATTTCCCCATCATTTTCATCAAACCAGTATTGATGTTTGTGAGTGTTGTGACTTTGATGAACTAATGCAGTAATGAAATTGCCACTCTTTTTCTACTCCACTGCTGCCAACTATGCATTAGTTCAACTTGACATTATTTCTTCTAGGATTTGCTTTACCTTTGGGCTGCTACTTTGGCTGAATGTGAATATTTAGCTTGGAGAGGATGAATCTGTGATCAATCCAGCACATTGAACCACAAATTACCTTTGTCACTCCTATCTCCTCTCCTTATAATCACACAGTCTAATAGATGGCAATGTTTGTTATGAGGGTGCATCCAGAAAGCTTTATTGTATTTAGGTAAGTAGAAGACAGTGTTCATGATGAGAAGGTCATGAGATGCACAAGTCTTCAGTATACTAAGTGGCTATTGTTGTTAGTTTCCAACTCCATTTTTCACAAGGACTCACTCCCATGTATAGTAATCTGATCCTACTCTAGCCTTAAAGCTGCCCAGAATTATAAGCTTGTCCTCTTTTGTTACATTCATGATAAGGATCTCCAGGTCTTCATAAAATTTTTCTTTGACTTCATCAGGGTCTGTCATGGTGGGAGCATAGGCACCGTTGATGGTGGCTTGTTCTTCTCCTTCAAGTGACAATCTCATTGTCTTGAGCCAGTCATTACTCCTTTTGGTAGGCATATAACCTTGACTAGATTAGTTTTAAATAAAAACCTACCTTAGCTTCACGGTGCTCCTCTTCACTGCAGCCACATCAGAAAAAAAATGTCTTCAGCTCCAACTTCAATATGCTGGTCTTCATTTGCCAGCCTTGTTTCACTCAGGGCTGCTATTTGAATATGATACCTGTTGAGTTCTCTTGCAACAAGAGTTGATCAACTTTGAGGTCTATTGGATCTCATATTGTCTATAAATGTGCATACATTCCATAAGTGGAATCTTCTTTGAAGAAGTTTTTGTATTTCTTTTGTGTTTCAACTGCAGGATAGGATCCCCACCTGGGGAGGCCAGGGTTGGGCAAACAGACAATTTTTAGGGGAACCTTTCTCAGGCCAGGAGGCAAACAATGTGATCCTTAAAAGTCTACTCAGACATCCAGGGGTAAGCTGAATTCCACTGCTGCTTCCAGTGGGAAAACAACCTTATGACCTGGGCCACCTATATGCAAGATTGTGAGTACAATTCACAGCATTTCAACACTGTGCTGCTTCAACATTTGCCTGTCACCATAGGGCTTTGAAATGGGAATAGTAAAGTCATAAGTATGATGTCTTTTGAGTCATACATCAATTGGATTTAAGTGAGGCAGAGGTTCAAGAAATCCTTGGTCTCACTCTCTCTCCCAAAGTCATCATGATGAAGTGACAAGACAGAGTCAAGACAATGGGTGATAAATCAAGATGAAGTGAATGACCTTGGTGTCTTTGTTGTTTTACCACAGTCTTAGCTTTCCATAGTGCCTGCTTAAACTGCCTTCATGACTACTGGAACAAATTGTTCTCATCTGCCCTTTCCACCAGTGGAAGACTTTGTATGCTCGGAGGAGACATTCCCCTTAACTCACTGATGAGTTCAAGACTCCCTTGATTAACCTCAATCTAGTTTAGCCCACCTGCTGAAATGGTTTACTGGGTTATGGTTGCTGTGCATGCTACATCTTCTTGGAGCCAAAGGTGAAAGTTAATTGGCTCAGATGGACATCAAAAGTGGAAAGTAGTCCTGAAAAGGACTCAACAGCCCTGAGGTACTAGTTTGGTTTGAACACATTCTACACCCCAATGAGCCACTTAAGAGGAGATGTCCAGCAGGCAATTGACAAGAAGGAAAACACAAAAGAAGTGCAAAAACTTCTTCAAACAGGCCCAGTGGATAGAGCAGCAGCCCTGGAGTCAGAACAACCTGAGTGCAAATCCGGCCTCAGACACTTAATAATTACCTAGCTGTGTGACCTTGGGCAAGCCACTTAACCCCGTGGCCTTATAAAAAAAAGAAAAAAGAAACAGGAGCGATGTTAGAGATAGGCATATAAATATAGTAAACATTTGTGTAGAGATGATAATAATGAATCCATGAGAAAAGATGAGTTCACCAAGAAAGACAAGAGAGAAAAGGGGGAGAAAGCCCAGGATGGAGCCTTGTGGGATCCTACATTAAGTGAGAGTTAGATGATAGTACAGTAAAGGAGACCAAGAAAGTGGGCAGACAGGTTGAGAGTTAGGAAAATGCAGAGTCATAAAAGTCAAGAAAGAAGAGAATAAAAAAATTAAAAAAGAAGAGAATATATAAGATATAGGTAGGACTAGGCAGTTTCATAACCTGTAAATGGCCAAGGAGGATGAAATGTAAGAAAAGGCCATTTAGTTTGGCTATTAAGAAATCATTGGGGGAGGGGAGAGACTTCTGGAAGCTAAATGATGGAGTGAGCAATAAATTGCAGTAATTCTTCCATAATCACATTGAAGCAACCATAAAATAGTACCCCCAAAACAAATCTTGTAATAGTAGAGCCAGCAAAAAAATGGATAAAACAATTTTCAAGCCTAAGAAACTTGGAAAATTGACAGGAAAAAAATCTGTAAAAGTAAAAGAGGAGGACAGAAAGTGTCCCAGCATACTATCAGCAGTATGCCCCACCTTAGCAAATTAGTGGTAGATCCTGAACTCCATTGTGTGGAGCAGGCTCCATGACCCTCCACATACTTTAGCATTGTGGGGTTAATGGACAGTGTAACTCTGAGAACCACCACTCCTTAACTTAGCCCTGGGCAAACAGGTCACCTCCAGTGGCCAGGTTGCCATATGCTTCAGTTTAGCCCTGGGGAAACAAAAAAACAACCTATTGGCCTCAGCACCTACCAGACACCAGTGTTAGGACTCCAGCTATGTACCAGGTAAGTTGGCAAACCTCAATGGCCTCCAGTAGTGACAGGCACCTTCCATCTCACCCACTCAGTGCAGCATCAGAGATAATGGTCCCCATGGGTTTCAGGGCAACATCAGTGCAGCATCAGGGCCTGCAACCTCTAATACAAGAAGCCTGAGACAGGGAAGACTCCTTCCATCCCAGGAGCAGAGATCATTTTTTTTTAAAAGGGGGAAATGCAAAAATGGATGAGAAAAAAAATAGAATCTGACCATAGAAAATTAATCTGGTGACTGGGAAAATAAAGACAAAAACTCAGAAGAGGACAACATGTCAAAACACCTATGAGCAAAATCCCAAACAAAAATGGGAAGTTTCAAGCCCCAAAAGAACTCACTGAAGTGCCCCAAAAGGAGCTTAAAAGTCATATGAGAACAAACAAATGAGAAATAAATGAGAATGATGCAAAAGAATTATGAAAAAAGAGTCAACATCTTTTAAAAAATAAAACATCTACTAAAAAGGTAGAATTAGTCAAATGAAAAAGGAGATACAAAAATCTACTGAAGAAAACAACTCCTTAAAAAGAGCAATTAGCCAAATACAAATGAAAGTACAAAAGCTAATTGAGGAGACTTCTAGGATGAAGCCAAGATGATGTGAAGTTAGGAAGCTCTTGGAGCTATTTCTGAAACAACTTGAATGAAGCCACTAAATAGATCCTAAAGCAGCAGAAACCCACCATAACAAACAAACAAACAAACAAACACACAACAAACAAACAAGAAAACAAACAGTAAAATAACTTTTCAGGGAGATATCTTGGAGGAACTTCAGGGAAAAGTTTGTCTCACATGGGGAAAAGGGGAGTTATAACCCAATAGAGTTGGAAGAGATGGAAAGTCAGTGGGAGACTTAGCCACAGTACAGCTCAGATCTCCATGCAGTTCAGGACTCAGGGCATCTCAGGTCCTTGATCAGCAGACCAGCATTGGAAATAACAGCCCCAGCAAAGAGAGCAAGGTTTGAGCTCCAGAACACTAGTATAGCATTGGGCTACCCTAGTTCAGGGAGCAAACTGTGAACATCAGAAATGCCAGAGATGAAAGCCAGGGACCAGATATTCGATCCCCAGCACAAAAAAGTTTGTGTCTATGCACTCCATTATATAGGAGCACGGTTCAGCTATCAAAATAAGTAATTCCCTCTCCCCCACCAAACAAACAACAACCTACTAACCACTGATAGCTACTTTTCTGACAGGGGCAATAAAAAATCATTTCAGAAAGGAAAACAGTGACAAGATACTACTTGTTAAGCCTCAAAGGGATTTATGAATTGATATCAAATCCAAAAAAACCTCTGAGAAGAACTCAAAAAAGATTTTAAAAACCAAGGAAGAGAAGAAAGAAAATGGAGGAAAGAAATGAAAGTCATGCAGGAGAATTCTGAAAAATTTATTGAAGAATTTTTTATTTAAATATTTTATTTATTTATTTTTCCAACTACATGCAAATGCAGTTTCCAACAATCATTTTTGCAAGGTTTTGAGTTTTCGTTTTCTCCTTGTATTTCTTCCTCCCCCCCAACCTCCAACAGAAATCAATCTAATAAAAGCTTTACATATATAATCAGGCTAAACATAGATCCGTATTAACCATGTTGTGAAATAATTAAATTCAAATGGAAGAAAAAACATTAGAGAGAAAAAATGACTTGATATATAAGAAAACTTTTAAAACTTGAAGATAGTGAGCTTGGATTTTCATTTAAACAATTCCTTCTCTGAATATGGGTGGTATTTTCCATCACAAGTCTTTTAAAATTATCTTTGATTATAATACTGCTGAAATGAACAAGTCCATCATGTTGATGTTCACCCAATGTTGCTGTTAGTATGTATAATATTCTTCTGTTTCTGCTCACTTCATTCAGCATCAGCTCATGCAAGTCTTTCCAGGCTATTCTTAAGTCCTGTCCCTCACATGATTTCTTACAGAACAGTAGTGTTACATCAAATAACACAGTTTGTTCAATAATTCTCCAAATGATAGGCATCCTCTCAATTTCCAATTCTTTACCACTATAAAAAAGAGCTGCTATGAATATTTTTGTACATGTGGAATTCTTTTACCCTTTTTATGTTCTCTTCAGGACACAGACCTAGTAGTGGTATTGCTGCATCAAAGGATATGCACAGTTTTATTGAACTTTGGGTATAATTTGAAATTAATCTCCAGAAAGATTGGATCAAATTACAACTCTAACAATGCATCAATGTCCCAGTTGTTCCATGTCTCCACCAAAATCTATCATTTTCCTTTTTGGTCATATTGGACAATCTGGTAGATATGATATGGTACATCAGAGTAGTTTTAACTTGTTTTTCTCTAATCAATAATGATTTAGAGCATTTTTTCATATGACTATAACTAACTTTAATTTGTTTATCTGTATATTGCCTTTTCATATCCTGACCATTTATCAGTTGAGGAATGACTTATATTATTATAAATTTGATTCAGCTCTCTATATTTTAAAAATGAGCCTTTTATCACAAACACTAGCTGTAAAAATTATTGCCAACTTACTGCATTTATTTTTATATTGGTTGTATCGGTTTTATTTATACAAAAAAAATTAATTTAATGAAATCAAAATTATTCATTTTATCTTTTATAATTTTCGCTATCTCTTCTTTGGTCATAAACTGCTCCCCTTTCCATAGATATGATAAATAAACTATGCCTTGTTCTCCTAATTGATTTATATTGTCTTTTATATCTATATCCTGCATTCATTTCTACCTTATTTTGGTATAGGATGTAAGATGGTGGTTTATGACTAGTTTCTGTCATACTATTTTTCAATTTTCCCAGAAGTTTTTATCAAAGAATGAGTTTTTATCCCAGAAACTGGAGTCTTTGGGTTTGTTACATAGCATATTATTATAGTCATTTACTACTGGAGTTTTTTTTTTTTTTTGCACCCAATTTATTCCACTGACCTACCACTTTATTTCTTAGCCAGTACCAAAAAGTTTTGATGATTATGCTTTATAGTATAATTTAAGATCTGGCATAACTAAGGCCACCATTCTTTGCATTTTTTCCTCCATGTGAATTTAAATACTATTTATTCTAGCTCGATAAAATAAGTTTTATTGGTATGGTTCTGAATAAGTAATTCAATTTAGGTAGAATTGTCATTTTTATTATATTAGTTCAGTCTACCCATGAGCAATTGACATTTGCCTAGTCATTTGGATCTGATTTTATTTTTGTAAAAAAGTGTTTTATAGTTGTTTTCACATAGGTTCAAAGATTGCCTTAGCAGGTATACTCCCCAGTATTTTATGTTGTCTACAGTTACACTAAATGGAATTCTCTTTCTATCTCATGCTGCTGTGTCTTGTTAGTAGTATATAGAAATGCTAATGATTTATTTATGTTGGTTTGTTTTATATCCTGAAATTTTTCTATCACCATTCAAATCTTCTCCAAAGGTCTATCATATCTAGCTCTCCTAACATGTCTATCCACCTCCTTAACTTCCTTCTTTTTTATTTTATGGTTATATTTCTCTAATTCTGAGAGAGGGAGGTTGAGGTCCCCCCAATATAGTTTTACTGTCTATGAAGTCCTCTAACTCATTTAGCTTCTCCTCTAAGAATTTGGATGCTATACTACTTTGGTACATATATGTTTAGTATTGAAATTATTTCATTGTCTATGGTACCTTTTAGGAGGATGAGGTTTCTTTCCTATCCTTTTTAATGAGATCTATTTTTGAGATTTTTGTCTCTGAGAAAAGGATTGTGCTCTCTGCTTTTTCACTTCAGCTGAAGCATAATATATTCATTCTAGTCTTTTGCTTTTTTTCTTTTGAACTTTTTACAATATTTCCCCTAATCTTGCTTCCCTCCCTCCACCCCCCACAGAAGACAGTCTGCTAGTCTTCACATTGTTTCCATGGTATACATTGATCTAAGTTGAATGTGATGAGAGAGAAATCATATCCCTAAGGAAGAAAAATTAAGTATTGTACCTGATTGTTCCACTAATGGAATAATCAAGTCCATCCAGGTTGATCATCACCCTCATGTTGCTGCCAAGGTACACAGTGTTCCTCTGGTACTGCTCATCTCACTCAGCATCAGTCCATGAAGATCCTTCTGGGCTTCCCTGAATTCCCATCCCTCCTGGCTTCTAATAGAACAATAGTGTTGCATCACATTCATATACCGCATTTTGTTAAGCCATTCCCCAATTGAAGGATATTTACATTAATTTCCAATTCTTTGCCACCACAAACAGGGCTGCTATAAATATTTTTGTACAAGTGATTTTTTAATACATTACCAAAATATTCTTGTTTAAGAGTAAACCTAATACTGCCTCCCCCCCAATATAGAACCTCATGAGAAATATGGAAGGAAAGGGAAAAAATGTGTTTCAGTCTGTGTTCTTACACCATTAGCTCTGTCTCAGGTGGATCACATTATTTATGATACGTTCATCAAAAAAATTACTTCCATACTTTTGCACTGTTGCTGTTGCTGATTATAATTCCCTCCATCCATTCCTCCCCACTACCATATATTATATTTTATCTTTCCTTTCACTCTGCCCCTCTTTTAAAATGTGCTGCAGGGTGACTGAGTAGAGCAGCAGACTGATCACTGGCTATGGGACCAAGAGACCTTGACCCCACATACCACCCCTGAGACCCAGCAACCACCCAGCCCCATGGTCCCAGACAGGCCACCCAATCCCATCCCCCTGCAAGAACTAAAAAAGAAAATGTGTTATATCTGATTGTTCTCTCCTATGATCCACCCTCTCCTCTATCACCCACATCTTCCCCCTTCCCCCTTCCCCCTTTTCTCCTTTTCACTCTAGATGTCTATACCCTATTGAGTGTGTATGTTCTTTCCTCTCTGAGCCATTTCTGATGGGAGTGAAGGTTCCCTCATTTCCACTCATCTTCCCCCTCCCATATCATTGCAAAGGCTCACTCTAAAAAAATGATAAAAAAAATTTTAGAAATATCTTTTATATGAAATATCTTAGCCTATTCCACCTCTCCTTTCTCTTACTCCAAGTGCATTTCCCTTTTAGCTAATAACTCCATTTTTACAATATATTCTATCTTCAGATTCAGCTCTCTCCTGTGCTTCATCTATAAAAGCTCCTTCTACCTGCTCTATTAAATGAGAAGTTTCATATGAGTATTATCAGTATTATTTTTCTATGCAGGAATACATGAAGTTCATCATCATTAAGGCCCTCATATTTTACCCTTCTTCTCCACTCTCTATACTTCACCTGAATCCTGTATTTGAAGGTTAAACTTTCTGTTCAGCTCTGGTCATTTCAACAGGAATGTTTGAAATTCCCCTGGTTCATTGAAAGTTCATCTTTTTCCCTGGAAGAAGATGCTCGGTTTTGCTGGGTAGTTGATTCTTCGTTACATTCCAAACTCTTTTACCTTCCAGAATATTATATTCCAAGCCCTACGAACTCTTAATGCAGTTGCTGCTAAGTCCTGTGTGATCCTGACTCAAGCTCCATGATATTTGAACTATGTCCTTCTGGCTGCTTATAGTATTTTCTCTTTGACTTGGGAGTTCTGGAACTTGGCTATAATATTCCTGGGGGTGGTTATTTTTGGATCTCTTTCCGGGGGAGATCAGCGGATTCCCTTAATTTCTATTTTGCCCTCTGCTTTAGGATATCAGGGCAATTTTCCTGTAGGATTTCTTTAAAAATGAGGTCAAAGCTCTTTTCCTGCTCATGACTTTCAAGTATCCCAATAATTTTAAAATTATCTTTCCTGAATCTGTTTTGCAGATCAGTTGTTTTTTCAATGAGATATTCCACATTTTCTTCTAATTTTTCATTCTTTTGGTGTTGAAGTATTATGTCTTTATTTCTCACAAAGTCATCAGCTTCCTTTAGCTCCATTCCACATCTGAAGGATTTGTTTTCCTCAGAGAGCTTTCTTATCTCCTTTTCCATCTGGCCAATTCTGCTTTTTAAAGCATTCTTCTCCTCAATAACTTTTTGAACTGTTTTATCCTTTTGGCCTATGTTGGTTTTTAACATGTTATTTTCTTCAGCATTTTTTTGGATTTCCTTGACTAAGCTGCTGACTTATTTTTCATATTTTTCCTGCATCTCTCTCATTTCTTTTTCCAATTTTTCTTCTATTTCCTTTACTTGATTTTCAAAATCTTTTTTGAGATCTGTCACTGCCTGAGCCCAACTTTTGTTTTTCAGAGTGTTTAGATGCAGGGATTTGTACTTCCTCATCTTCAGATTAAGTATTTTGATTCTTCTTGGGATCTTAGGCAATGTATTTCTCCAACCTGTGTCTGGTTTTGGGGTGCTTCCTGAGCTTTTGAGTATTATTGGGACAACCACTTTGGGGTTTTTTGGTACCCCTCACCAGAACCTTTATTCCTCCAAGGGCTTATGCTTTCTTGTCCGTGATTTGATATGTAGATGACCACAGTCACTCTCCTCTACCCTGGAGCTATAAGGAGGGGCCCTGCTATTTTAGCATGGAAGGCCTGTGGGCAAACAGCAGAATCTGGCCCCAGGGGGAGCAGAGAGATTGCTGCCTCCTCTGACACCCTTACCATCTGTTGGCTGTGCTCTGGAGGTGCGGGCTGGCTTTGCTCAATTTTCACTGCAGGTTCTGCAGGCTGGTGCTCCTCACTCCACACTCATTCTGGTGTAGCAGAGTTCTCTCACAACCCCTTCAAGCCATTGCTGGTGATCTCTGGGCTGGACTGGGATGGGCTGAACTGTGCCGTGGCCAGGGCTTTTTTCCAACCCCCAGTCCTGGTGAAACACACCTTTCCTGGTGAACTTCTAAGTAATCTTGGACTGGGAAAATGTATCATTCAGCATTTCTCTGGGTTCTGCTCCTCTAAATTTTGAAGCTTTGGCAGGGGGAGGAGTTTCTGGGAAATGCTGCCTTTATGCTGCCATCTTGACTCTACCTTATTTTTTTTTCAAAGTCAACAGGGTTAAGTAACTTGCCCAAGGTCTTATGCTAGGTAATTATAAAGTTTCTGATGCAGGATTTGAACTTGGGTCCTTCTGACTCCAGGGCCAGTGCTCTATCCACTGTGCAACCTAGATGCCCCCCCCCTCTATATATATACATATATACATATATGTATGTATATATATATATATATACATATGCTTTAATTATATATCTTGTAAGCAGCATATTGAAGGATTCTGATTTTTAATCCACTCTGCTATCCACTTCAGTTTTATAGAACAGTTCATTCCATTCACATTCATAGTATAATTACTAATTCTTTATTACCCTTTATGCTCTCTCTCCCCTGTATTTCTACTTTCCTCCCTCCTTTCACCCTATCCCTCCTCACCAGTGTTTTGCTTCTGAATATCACCTCCCTCTACCTATACCCCCTTCTATCAGTCATCCTACCTTTTCTTCCCTTGTTTCCTTTTCCCCTTCTTCTTCCTTCTCTTCTATCAGTCCCTCCTTTTCTCCTCCCTCCCTTTCCTCCTCCTAATACTTGAAGGTTAAGAAATTTCTAAGCCCAACTGAGTGTATTTGTTGTTCTCTTTTTGAGTCAAATCCTTTGAGAGTAAGATTCAAGCAGTTCTCACCCCTTCCCTTATTTCCCTTTCCTGTAATAGGTCCTTTGTACCCATTCATATGATATAATTATCACCATATTCTTCTTCCCCTTCCTCCCATCTCATTATACTCACCCCCTTTTTAAAGTCTTAAAATTTTTAAATTCATTCCATCAAATCAACTTGTCCATACCTTCAGCTCAACTATACTTCCTCTAATAGTCTTCTGTTTGAAAATTAAAATTTCTGTTCAGTTCTGGTCTTTTCAACAGGAAAGTTTGAAAGTCATCTCTTTTGTTAAATATTCATCTTTTTCCCCTGAAATATAATGCTCAATTTTGCTGGATAGTTGAGTCTTAGTTGTAATCCAAGCTTCTTTGGCCTTCAGAATGTCATATTCTAGACCCTTTGATCCATTAATGCTGATGCAGCCAGGTTTTGTACAATCCTGACTGTGACTCCTCAGTATTTGAATTGGTTCTTTCTGGTTGTTGCAGGGTCTGATCATTCTGAAGTTTGGCTACAATGTTCTTTGGTATTTGGGGGATCTCTTTCAGGAGGTGAGTGATGGGTTCTTTCAATAACTATTTTGAACTCTGATTCCAGGATATCAGGGAACTTCTCTTTAATGATTTTCTGAAGAAAGCTATCTAGGTTCTTTTTTATCATGATTTTCAAGTAGTCCAATACTTAAATTATTTCTTCTGGATCTATTTTTCATGTCAGTTGTTTTTACCAATGCTATATTTTACATTTTCTTCTTTTTCTTCTGTTTTTTTCATTTTGTTAAACAGATTCTTGATGTCTCATGAAGTCATTAGCTTCTACTAGCTTCAGTCAATTTTTTCAAGGAGGTATTTTGCCCAATGGTACACCAATAAAATTGTCCATCTAAATGAAATGGATGAATATTTACAAAAATATAAACTGTCCAGACTAAATGAAGAGGAAATTAAATACTTAAATAATCCCATCTCAAGAAAAAAAATGGAACAAGCCATCAATGAACTCCCTAATAAAACAAATCTCCAAGATCAAATGGATTAAGAAGTGAATGCTATGGAACATTCAAGGAACAATTAATTCAATTCTATATAAACTATTTGGAAAAAAAAATAGGTGAAGGAGTTCTGTCAAGTTTTTTCTATGACAGTAATATTTCACTAATAGATAAACCAGGAAGAATTATTTTCTTTTTTCCCCAACTATGTTTTTAAAGGATTTGTTTTCTTCTGTCACTTTTTGATGCAGGATGTTAATTTTCTCTTGCATTTCTTTTTTCCCAATTTTTCCATTTGATTTTAAAAATTCTCTCTGAGATCTTCTAAGAAGTTTTTCAGAACTGGTGATGACCAATTCAAATTGTCCTTCGAAGCTTCACCAGTTCAATAACTATTTTGTCCTCTGATTCCAGGATATCAGAGAAGTACTCTTTAATTATTTTCTGAAGAAAGATATCTAGGTTCTTTTTTTGATCATGATTTTCAAGTAGTCCAATTCTTTTCTGAGCTAGTATCCTTATCTCAAACTTTCAATAGACCATGCTTTTTTTTCTGACCTTTCTTATTCATTTTGGGATTTGTTATCTAGCCCAAAGTTCATGTGTTGGGGGAAGGGGCTCCCTGTTCCTTCTGACTTTCACTGTTGAGTATTCCAAAGGCTTGCTTATTGGCTTAGGGTCATTAATGTTAGGAAATTCAGGAAGGTGCTCTATGGATCAACTGGTAAGGAATGCCAGAAGCTCTCTTTCTGGACCATCTGTGCTGGGGGTGTCATCCTCCCACTACCAGGACTATTCGGAGTGCTGGAAACATCTGGGACATCTCCATGCTGTCCATTGGACAATCTGGTCACTGGACTAGGATGTCCAGGCTGGAAATGTCAGAGACTTCCCTACATAAACAACACTGGGGAAGTCAACCACTAACTCCCTGGGAAAAGTGAGAACACCTGGGCTGTTTCTAGGTTGTTTGCACTGGAGAACACCAGAGGCTCCACTGAGACTGTCACGGACTTGCTGATTGGGGTGGACAGCCCAAACTAGTAATACTGTCCAATTTGGAACGAACATCCTCCCTGGAGTTCTCCCAGCCCTCCCAGCATGCAGTCCAAACTGCAAAAGCCTGTGCTTCCATAACTGAAGTTCTCAGGTTAGTCTCTCAGCTCAACCCCCTTTTGGTGTGCTGTGCCTCTGTTCTCTGCTCATGATAGAGATCCATGTTCCCCATGATAAATCTTGCTGGAAGAAGTTCCACTCCACTCTTTTGTGAGTTCTGTAACTTCAAAATCTGTTAAGAGGTTTGATTCATGTTGTTTCTGAGTGAAATCCAGGAGAGCTTAACAAAGTTCCTGGCATCTCTCCAACATCTTGGCCAGAAGTGACTAAAGAATTTAAAAGTACAATTGATCAAATAAAAAAAAAAACAGAAATAAACTCCTCTAAAAATAAAACTAACCAATTGTAAAAGAAAGCATAAAAACTAACTGGAGAAAATAAATCTAAAAAACTAGAATTGGACAAATGGAAATGAATGACTCTATGAGACTCCAAGATTCCAAGAGTCATAGAAAAATAAGCTAAAAATTAATTGGAAATAAACTAAGCTAATCCTAAAGAATGAGTGGATTAAACAACAAATCATGGAAATAATCAATAATTTCATCCAAGATAATGGCAATGATGACATATCATAGCAAAATTATTGAGATGAAGCCAAAACAGGTATTAGGGGAAATTTTATATCTCTAAATGCTTTCATGAATAAATTAGAGAAAGAGGAAATCAGTTAATTGGGCATACAATTAAAAAGCTAGGAAAAAAATTTAAAATCCTTAACTAAATATCAAATTAGCAATTATAAAAATCAAAGGAGAAATTAATAAAAATTGCAAGTAAGAAAATTATTGAACTAACAAATAAATAAAACTAGGAGTTGGTTTTATGAAAAAAATAAAATAAGCAGACCTTTGATTAATCTGATATTTTTTAAAATACCAAATTATCAGTATCAAAAATGAAAATGGTTAATTTACCACCATTAAGGAGAAATTTAAAGTAATCATTCAAAGTCATTTTGTCTAATTGTATGTCAACAAATTTGACAATCTAAGTGAAATAGATGAATATTTATTGATTCCATTGTTACACCATATTTTATCTTCAAATTCAGCTTTCTCCTGTGCTTCAACTATAAAATGTCCCTCTACCTGCTCTATTAACTGAGAAGATTCATATGAGTATTATCAGTGTCATTTTTCTATGCAGGAATATATGCAGTATAAATTACCTAGATTAACAGAAGATGAATGAAATATTGAAATAACCTCATTTGAGAAAAAGAAATTGAACAAACCATCAATGAATTCCCTAAGGAAAAAAAATCTCCAGGATCAGTTGAATTCACAAGTCAATCCTTCCATTTGAAAAACAGTTGATTCCAATTCCATATAAACTATTTGAAAAAACAGGTGAAGAAGGAGTCCTGCCAAATTTCATTTATGACACTAACTTGGTGTTGATACCTAATCCAGGAAGGGCAAAAACAAACAACAAAAATTATAGGTCAATTTCTCTAATTAATATTGATGTAAAAATTTTACATTAAAATTTTAACCAAGAGATTACAGCAAATTCTCATTAGAATGAACACTAGGATCAGGTAAGATTCATGCCAGGTATGCAAGGATGGTTCATTATTAGGAAACAATCAGCATAATTGACTATATGAGTAACAAAATTAAAAGGAAATATGTTTATCTCAATAGATGTTGAAATGCCTTTGACAATATACAGCACCCATTCCTATTAAAAACTCTAGAGAGTAGAGGAATAAATGAAATTTTCCTTAAAATGATAAGCAATATCTTATCTAAAACCATAAATAAGCACTATCTGTAATGGAAATGAATTAAGGCCACTCCCAATAAAATAAGGGTGAAACAAGGATGACCATTATTATCACTATTACCTAATATTGTATTAGAAATGTTAACTTTATTAGTAGGAAAAGAAAAAGAAATAGAAGGAATTAGAATAGACAATGAGGAAACAAAATTCTTTGCAGATGATACAATGATATAATTAGAGAACTCTAGAAAAACAACTAAAAAACTAGTTGAAACAATTACCAAACTTAACAAAATTTCAGGATATAAAATAAACCCATACAAATCTGAAATAGTTTTATACATTACCAACTAAATACAGAAATAGGAGACAAAAAGAAAAATTCCATTTAAAGTAATGTAGACAACATAAAATGCTTGGTACTCTACCTCCCAAGATATACCTGGAAACTATATAAGAACAATTACAAAACACTTTCCACAGAAATGAAGTCAGACCTAAACAACTGGAAAAATGTCAATTGCTTAAGGTTAGGTGAGTTAATATAGTAAAAATGACAATTCTACCTAATTTGAATTACTTATTCAGAGCCACACCAATTAAACTTTGAAAATTATTTTGAAGAATTAGAAAAAATAGTAACAAAATTCATCTGAATGAATAAAATGTCAAAATTATCAAGAGAATTGATGAAAAAAACACACAAAAAGATGACCTGGATGTATAGATCCATAACTATATTATAAAGCAGCAGTCACCAAAATAGTCAGGTACTGTTAAGAAACAGAGAAGCATATCAGTGGAATAGATTAGCTACAATAGAAATGGTAATTAATGAACTATGGTAATTTACTATTTGACAAATCCAAAAATTCTAGCTTCTGGAATAAGAACTCACTATTGGATAAAAAAAAAAAACTTCTACTGAAAAATAGAAAATAGTATGGCAAAAGCTAGGCAGAGACCTACATCTCACACCTTATACCAAGATAAGATTGAAATGGGTACAGGATTTTGACAAAAAGGGTAATACCACAGGCAAAATAGGGGAACAAATTTATCTGTCAGATCTATGGAAAAGGGATGAGTTTATTACCAAAGAAAATAAAGAGAACCTAATAAATTGCAAAGTGGCAAATTTTGACTACATTAAATTAAAAGGATTGTGCACAAGCAAATCAATGCAAGCAAGATTAAAAGGAATACAGAAAGGTGCAGCCAGGTGGTACAATGGATATAGCATCAGACCTGGAGTCAGGGGATCTGAGTTTAAATCCAGCCTCAGATACTTAATAATTGCTTAGCTGTGTGAAATTGGGCAAGTCACTTAATCCTATTGCCTTAAATAAATGAATTTTTGCACATAAACATTTTGTTTTCCAATTATATATACAAGAGTACTTATCATTTTTTTTGGAATGCTTTGAATTTTATAATTTTTCCCTTGTCTTCCCTCCTACCCCCCTGCCCCACAGAAGGCAGATAGAAAATCTTTACATTATTTAAATACTATATATTAATCAAAATTGAATGTTTTAGGAGAAAAATCATATCCTTGAGAAAAAATAAAATAACAGAGATAGCAAAATTATGTAGTACATAAGACTTTTTTAATTGAAGGTAATAGTCTTTATTCTTTGCTTAAACTCCACAGTTTTTACCTCTGGATACAGATGATATTCTCCATTGCAGATCCCCTAAAATTGTCGCTGATTGTTGCACTGATGGAATGAGCAAGTCCATCAAGGTTGATCATCACCCCCGTGTTGCTGTTAGGGTGTACAGTGTTTTTCTGGTTCTGCTCATCTTGCTCAGCATCAGTTCCTACAAGTCTTTCCAGGCTTCACTGAAATCCCATCCCTCCTGATTTCTAATAGAACAGTATTGTTCCATAATGTACATATACCACAATTTGTTCAGCCATTTCCCAAGTGATGGACATCCCCTCAATTTCCAATTCTTTGCCACCACAAACAAAGCTGCTATAAATATTTGTTATGTGATGTTTTTACCCTTTTTCATGATCTCTTATCATGAAACCCAATAGCATTATTGCTGGATTTCTTCCTTTCTACACTTTGACTAATATGGAAATACGTTTTACATGTAAAACTTATATGAATTCCTGATACTCTCATGCTATCAGGAACCTATAGACAGAGTATGTATCCCAAGACTTTGCAATTCACCACACTAGTTGCAATTCTTTCTATGATGGATGTATCATCTACTAAACAGAGTTTTTTTTACAAGCCAATGGGGTTAAGTTTAAGTGGCTTGCCCAAGGTCACACAGGTAGGTAATTATTAAGTGTCTGAGGCTGGATTTGAACTCAGGTCCTCCTGACTCCAGGGCTGGTGCTCTAGCCACTGTGCCACCTAGCTGCCCCCCTAAGCTGGGTTCTAATGTCTCTTAGAATATCCTTGGTGAATATTCTTTCTATACTATAGCTAATTAAATCTCCTTTTATTGACTATAGAAAGATCTAGTGGTATTACATTTTGTTCCAACCTGAATTAACTTGGTAGTAACCTTAGTCAAACCTGCCCGTAAAAACATAGAAAGTAATTGGTCAGGGAGGGTAAATGAGAAGGAAAAGGGATCAATGATTCTAACATTTTAAGTCTACTTTCCCTCAACAACTAGAGCATATATTTCCTGAGAATAAGGATTTGTCATTGTAACTTCAGTACATAACACAGACTTGGCACATAGTTACTCAGGATTGTGGGTTGATTGTTGCTGTTGTTTGTCCTTCATTATTGAAGAAGACCATAACACCAGAAAGGTGATGTCATGGCATGCATGGGAGTCGGATTTAAGTGAAGAAGTGCTGTGCAAAGTGGCCAGCTTCACTTTTCCTCCAGAGTCATCTGGGTCCAGGGGCCAGAAATGAATCAGAATGACTGAATATGGCCATCACATTCATAGATTAACATAGGATGTCAGAGAGAATAGGTTCAATAATACGGGGATATAGGAATCCAAACTCTAAGTAAATATTAAAGAACTGAAAGTAGAGAATATAGATTACTCATTTTAGAAGTTTCACAATGAACAGAGTGGAGAGACACATGGTGACCACTTAAGGTGCTGGCAGATGAAAGAGAGAGAGAGATTTTTGTTTAGCATGGTAAAAACTTGAGCACATTAGTATATGGGGAGAACTTAAAGATGAGTGAGAAAGGATGAATGATCAATGAGCAGCACCTTAAAGGAAATGGTCAGTTTGGAGCTAGAATACTAAAAAGCTCTTAATTATGAATCAATGAGTCAATACATATTTATTTTATGCATAATTTACTTATTGGTCCACCTATAATACACATTGCTTGAATATCATTATGTACTTCAGATAGCAACACAAATAAAGCAGTCAGAAGTAGATTGAGAAATAAGATGATGAGTTTGAATTTGGATATAGAGTTTGTTGCATAATAAATGTCTGTAGAAATTAAGTGGAATCATCAGAAAAAATTTCATCCACAATGTTTAAAAGAAAAATTCTTAGCACCTTAAAAGGATTCACCTCCAAGTTTCTAGAAGATTTACTTACAAAGAACAACTTATTTCCATATAATAATACCAGGTGAAAGGATTTTTTTGATATTTAGAAATGTCATTTTATCTATTATAGAAATATTATGTGAAGATTAATTTTAGTTCATTTTACATTGGACCAAGGTCAATAGAAATAAAGAGGGGATATAATTTATATGGATTTTGTACAAGCAAAGAATAAAAGGTAGCAGATTTATTTGAAGTTCTATCACAGACAATATCCATTAAAATGAAGCTAAGACTTCCTAAGAAATAGTTTCCTGACATTGAAAAAGCAAACCATTTGATGTAGGAAAATAGGAAGCTTATACTGGCTATAAAAGCTCTTATTTATTTTATTTCACTGATCTTAGAAAAGTATGAATCTCAGGAAGTTGATGAAAGCACTGTTAGCCAAGTTCTGGGGTGTGGACACAAGTGTCCAGTGACAGAACAAATGCATTTAAAACTGCTCAGCTAGATAAGGACTGATATGAGTTCGGTACAGGGAATAACAACAATTTTTATTGAATTTGTTAATAATGTGAGTCCACATTTTTGTTTTATGATTACAAAATACTTTCCATGCAGTCCTGGTCCATTTCCCTGGGTTTGGCAACATAGAATTTTCACAAATCAGGAAGACTAACAAGAAATGCAAAAAAAGTTGACAAGATGTTATTACATGTAACCCATTCAAAAACTAACTTGAAAAACCTAGGAGAATTGAAGAAGGTTGGAGAGTAAGAGATGCTCCTTGTTCTCAAGCTATATATGATCTAGTTGTTGAGTAAGAAAGACTGGCAAAGGGTCTGTGCAAATCATAATCAATCTTGAGTCAGTGATTCAACTGTCTCATAATCATCTGAGGAGACAGGATGGATGATGACGATGATGATCACAGCAATTAATATTGCGCTTTAAGATTTGAAAAGGTCTTTCCATATAGCATATAAGCAATTAATCAGTAACAAATATTGGGCAAGACTGGGCAAGCTTCAGGCTATAAGAGGAGAAAAAGGATAAATAATCCTATGAGAGGTGACCCTTGTACTTGCACACAGGTAATGCCAATCTAGGAAGCTAGAAGCTCCCAGGATGGAAGATTTCAGATACAGAGAGTTTCAGAAAGGGACTAGCAAAGGGAATGAATCTGTCTTGAGAGGCGCAGCTTTTCTGACTAAATTAGACCTAGAAAACCATAGAGAAATCTCTTTGGTTTTCTGGATTATTAGATAAACATTATTTCATTTGATCTCTATAATAATCCTATGGGTTCATTGGCCCCAGTGTCGTTGTATATTTATGATAAAATGTGTCCCAGATTCATGGTGGAACTATTTATAGATATTTTACTGATTATGGTATGTCATTAAATATGTTTACTTTAAGCTAAATCCACACAAACATATAATCTTCAAACAAACAGAAAAAAAAGAAAAATCTGAAAATCAAAGAAGGGAATGAATGTAAAGTAGACCATTGAGATGGAAACAATAAGAGTTATTAATTTGGGGGAAAAGACAAGCCATTACCTAGTTAAATTATTTTTAAGAAAAAACAAGTTATTAAAATAAAAATAAGAAAAAACTTCATTAAAATGAATAAGGAGTTATGTAAATTGATAGAAATTATCCTCCTTACTTTTGTGACTAAGGATGGCTATCTATTAAAAAGAATTCATATTTGCATAAATAAAAATACTCATATTTAACAGAATAGAAAATAATCTAAATAATACATTCTCTGAGAAGTTGAACAAGTTATAAATAATCTCTGAAAGTAAAAAAAAAATCTTTGAACTGCTATCACCCTTTGGGAGACCAGCCTGCCAAAGGGGAACCATGATTCTCCTAGATCAACATCTTCAGTTGAATTGAAGAAAGTCTTTCAAGAGATGACCTGCATCTTGAATCTGAGCATTTTTGGTGTCCCTAAATAGGGATGTCTCTAAATTCAGCTCTCTCCATTATGAGGACTCTTGAACTGGAAACTCAAAAATGATCAGTATCTCCACTATCACTCTCCTCTTGCAGCTCTTCTGCTGTCAGTCTTCATTCCTCCTGCTTCTGGTTTGACTGAAGAATTCTTATTTCTCTTGACTGCTGTTCCACTCTCCATCCATCTGGTACCTCAGAGTTGTTTTAATTTACTGAATATCTTCCATTATATCTTGAGTTGAGAGCTTTTTATTGGTGGAATATGTAGCTTTAAATTCTATGTGGAGACATTATTTAAGTTGTATTGGGAAAAACTGGGAAATTCCCAGTTTTTCCCACCATCTTGGCTCTGCCCAAGAAGTCCATATCAAATATTTCTGAAAAAAGACTTGTTATCTAAATTATACAGCAAGTAATGTATTGGAATGAGTATTGACTCCAGACTCAGAGATCCTGGGTTCCAATTAAACTGACTTCATATGTGACCTATGAACCTTCATAGGTCTCAATTTCTTCATGTTCAAAATGAGGAGAATGAACTAGAAAGTTTCTGGCTTTCCAGTCCTACATATTTGATCCTATGATCCTAACACAGGTCCATAAGATAGTCATTCTGTGTTAGATAAATGGTCAAAAATTAGAACCACTGTAAGAAGATGAAAAACAATTAAACATATGAAAAAACTGCAAATCATGAAAAAAATCTTACAATCAAATAACACTTAAAATACCTCTGAGGTTTTACTTCATACTCATCATTTGGACAAAGATGATGAAAGTCAGAAGTAGTGTTCCTATTAGATGGGCTTTGAGAAACAGGTGCTCTAACACACTCTTGGTTGAGTTATATATTGATTCAACCAAACAGAAAAATTATTTGGAACTGTGTGAAAAAAATGATGAAAACTGCTCATGTTTTTTGACTTAGAGATTTCACTGTTATGTATCACCCAAGAAGTTAAAGAGAGAAAGAATGGTCCTATATGTGCCACAATAGTTACTAGCAGCACATTTTTGGTAATAAGAAAATGGAAACAAAGTAGATGCCCATTTATTGGGGAAGGGCAGGACAAATCATAATATATTATTACTCTTTAAGAAGCAACAAGGAAAATTCAGAGAAACTTGAAATGTTTTGAATAACTGATAACTGAGTGCAAAAAAACAGAGCCTAGAGAATATTAAACAAAATTACAATCATAATGTTAGACCTCAGATTAATGTACTACCAATCTTCACTTCAGAGGATTACATGGTAATTGATAGAAAGGTAGTTTAATAGAGGAGGCATATACTAACATAATAAATAATTCATTGCATGAATTGGGAAATAGAAGCAGTGAGAAAAGCACAACCGGCAGCAATAAAACTTTAAAAAAAACTTTAAAAAAACTAAAGTCATCACATACATACCAAGAGGCACCGTGTGATTGTCATTTTGTAATGGGAAGAACAGAGACATAGAAAGGTTAATTGATTTTAAAAAGATCTATAGCAGACTAGAATTCCAATATCAACTTCAAAATATAGTTTATTTTTTGATAATTGGTTTTATTTAACATTCCTTAAGCATTCTTGCTTCCCATAGAATTGGATTTATGGTATCTTCAAAAGCATGACAGAGAATGACTTTCCACACTATTGCAACTCTTCATTAAATAATATCACATCCTTGGTGGGATCCCAAAGCCCAAAAGATAGAAAATGGGACAAGTCTTGATAATAGCAGCTGATGCTGAAAAATAGATGATGCTAAAATTAAGGAAGGGATGCAGACTTGCAGGAAAGGACAAAGCAAATAGCTTAGATTCAAGAAAAAAAATAGCTTTTAGAAAGCAAAACAAAGGAATCCTAAATCAATGTCATAAAATTTTGAAGAACAAACTTGTCCCTAAAGAGAACATGAAAAAATACCTCTCTTCAAATACTTTGTAAAGATTGGTCCAAGAAATGTGGAATATCTGACCTACTGTCAATTTTTTTATGCATTATGTCAAAGTCATATGACTAAAGTTCTTATAGTAAGGTCAAATAAAAGAATGGGCTTAACATTAGGGGAGGTATTTAGAGTTGAATTTCATTGGATGAATACATGTTAACCACATTCTTTAAACTTAATTAGTTATCATTTGTTGTTGTTCAGGGAAAGATACTGGAATGGTTTGCCATTTCCCTCTTCAACTCATTTTAAAGAAGAGGAAACTGAGACAGGTGAAATTAAATGACTTGCCCACAGTCACACAGTTAGTAAATGCCTGAGAACAGATTTGAACTCAGAAAGATGAGTCTTCCTGACTCCAGGTCCAGTACTTTATCTACTTTTCCTGTAGTTATCCCATGAATCATCATAGGCACTCAAAATAAAATAGCAGTCTAAAAAAAAAAATGGACAGCTTGGCCCTCCTCCAGCACATTCCCTCAGTGATATGACTGTTAGTCAGTCAGTCACCTAGCATTTTAGGGTCTCTTCTGTTCCAGAAATACAAAGAAAAATAAAAGAACAATTCCTGCTCTCCAGAATCTTATTGTTCAAAAAGTGAGATGACATGCAAATCCTACTATGTAGAAACTACATATATACCACATATATATTACTATGTAGAAGCTATCTATCTATCTATCTATCTATACACACCATATATACACTATATAGAAACTATATACACACACATATATAGATATAGATATAGATATAGATATAGATATAGATATAGATATAGATATATAGATATAGATATAGATATAGATATAGATATAGATATAGATATAGATATAGATATAGATATACACACCATAAATAACAGAGAGAAGGGCTTTCAGGAAAGGTTCTTACAGAAAGTGTAATTTTTAACTGAGTCTTGAAGGAAGTCAGGGAAGTTAAAAGAAAGGATAAGTGAGAGTATTCAGGCATTAATGACAGCCAATGAAAATGATTAAAATCAGGAAATAAAATACCTTGTTTGAGGAAAAGAAAGATGGCTAGTGATACTGTATCACAAATGAAGAGAGACAATTAGGAATGGGCTAGTCTATAGATGGCTTTCAGAGCCATACAGAAGATTTTATACTTTATCCTGGAGGTTATAGGGAGCCACAGAATTTGTTGTATAAGGGATGTATTGGAATAGAAGAGATTTGAAGCAAAGAAACTCACCTGCAGGCTGTTGAAATAGTGTAGACATGAGTTGATAAGAGCCTGCATCAGGGTAATGACAGTATCAGAGGAGAGAAGGAAATGTATATAAGAGAGATTATGAAGTCAGAAAAAACAATTTAGCAACTGAAAATACCTTACATTAGGACCAGGACTTATAAATATGGGGCAAGCATAACTGCTTATCCTTCCTATTGAATAGCATCAGGTTAATATCTGACAACACTACTTGATTCAAATTATTGTAATAGTTATTGAATCCTTATTTTTTTGGGCACTATACTTGGAGCAAGGGTTTTGTGAGGGTGTAGGGTCAGATGGAAAGACTAGAATTCCTAGATAAAGAAGGGAGAGAGTAGATGTGCCCTCACTCAGAAGTCAACATCCCAGGTCAAAAGTCCAATTATCTTTTGATAACTGTTATGCTTGATATCATCTTTCCCATGTGTCCCTCTTTTCCCATTGCCATTACTAATATCCAGGTCTAGATTCTCAGGACTTAGAGCCTGGATTTTTACAATAGACTATTTTAAAATATATTTTGTTTTTTCTATTTAATTACCATTTTCTTTTTTCTCAATTACATATAAAATTTTTAAACATTTTTAAAAAAAATTGAATTTTGTATCTCTTCTCCTTTCTTCCTCCCCTCCTCCCTCCTTGCATTCAGGCAAAAAACATTTCCATATTGGCCATATTGCAAAAGAAAATTCACATAGAAAGAGAAAAATATGAAAAGTTTCAAAAAGTATGCTTTGATGTACATTGATTCCATCAGTTTTGGGGGGTTCTTTTTAGGTTTTTGCAAGGCAAATGGGGTTAAGTGGCTTGCCCAAGGCCACACAGCTAGGTAATTATTAAGTGTCTGAGACCAGATTTGAACCCAGGTACTCTTGACTCCAGGGCCGGTGCTTTATCCACTGTGCCACCTAGCTGCCCACTCCATCAGTTTTCTTTGGAGGTGGATGATATTTTTCATCATGAGTCCTCCAGATTGACTTGGAGCATAATAATCTCTTAATTAGTGCTCCTTCCTCTAATCTATCCTTTATTTTAACATCAGATTACTGTTCATAAAACATTACTTTCAACATGTCACTCCATTGCTTTCAAACAAAACAACTAGAAGTTATAAATAAGTCATTGTCCACAGGATAAGCCCCCATACTCCTTACTTGGTTTTCAAAGTCCTTTAAAATCAGGGTGTGTTCAATGAATCTAATCACTGCTTCCTTGAAAAGATGTTTATTCTAAATATGTGCCATGCTCAATCATGCCACCATATAATTTTGTTCATTCTATTCTCTTTCCCTTCCTGATTGAAATTTCTTCATGCTTCCTCTCCAGTTATCCAAATCTTATTCATCCTGAAAGGCTTTAGTCAAAACCTGTGTCCTCTGTGATGTCTACTTTAAACTTTCCCAACCCATGTTTCATCCCTTCCTTTTCTACTTCCTTCTTGATAAATCCAGGGACTTAACATGGTGCAACAGATAAAGGGATTTAGAATCATGAAGTCCCAGATTCCAGCACTATCTCTGTTACTTACTAGCGTGTGTGACCTCGTGATTTCACCAGATCTCTCGCCTAACTTCTGAAGGCAGAATAAGATACAAATTTCCTTTTCCACAGAGTTGTTGAAAAGCTCAAATGGAGTAATCCCTTTCAAATATTAAAGTCAGTTGTGCTATAATTTTATTTTGAAACCTCAAATTTGTTTCATTGTGATTGATATATTAGGGAACATTTTGAGCATAACATGAATTTTGAGTTTATTTATAGATTTCTTTCCCCAAGAAATAGTGAGAAAACAAAGAAAACTTCACCATAACTCACAAGCTACAATCTTTTCAATGTTCACTTCCATAAACAAGCTTCAGGTCTTTGTTAGGGGAAAGTGCCCTATTTGATTGCATATATTTATTGCATATGTTCTAGTGGAGTAAGAGTTGTGGGCAGAGGACTGGTGTATATCTAACTCCCTCCTCCTCCACTTTCCACTGTGGCTCAGGTGTAGATAGTACTGTAGGTGATCAACTTAGACTATTTGTGAACTGGATTGCAGGCTAAGCAGCAGGCTGAAGTTTAGGACAGTGTCAATATTTAGTGTATATTTATGTATTATTGTATGTATTATATATTATTGACCATTTAAAATGTATAAAATGTTGCTACCATTTTTATTAGATTCCTATCATTTTCATATATCTCTGAGGAAGAGCTTAGCATTGTGCTCCAGACCCCATTTCCCCCATAAACCCTGTGGTTTTATTGCACAATTTTGCATAGCTGAGGGATCTGAGGGAACAAATGTCACTTTATAGCAAAATGACTATATATATTCAGTTTGCTGAGCTAATAAGTCATGGATTCATGGATGCAAAGCTCAGAGGGGAATGACAAAGAAGATTCTGGTCACCTTAGCAACACAACTTACTGAGGCTAAGCCTTCTATTGACAGGTATAGTTTTGATAGGCTTCAAAGACTATTCTCTGTAAACTGGGTACACAAAATCTCTCTGGGAAATCTCTGGCTGTTTTTTTCCTAGCTCCTTCCTGTAGGCCCATAACACACTAACACACACACTCACAAATACACATGCACAAAAACATACATCCTCACACATACATGCATACACATGTACATAGAAGGTGGAGCTGAGGCTTTAGAGGAGTATAGTGGAACCATTAGGAGTCATTTTTGAAAGACAGAATGGCTGCAGTTTAGTGCATAGAGATATCTAAAATAGCACATTTTCCCTTTCTCCTTTAAATAAAGAGAAAAATAACTTAGTGAATTAGCTAACCTTATTTGTCACTTTTGAAAAAAAAAGAAAGAAAAAAGTCTGTATTTATTTAAGCCATGGTGGCCTGACAGCATAGTTGGAACAGCTGGCTATCTAGCTAAATCCCACAACAGCCTCTGCTTACAGGCCTAGCTGAGGAGCTAAATGCCTTACATGACAAAACTATAGTATGATTTTGTAGAGTCTGACGATTAGGTCTATAGAATGAAGAATGAAAGCATATGCTGGGATCTCAGCCCTTCCAAGCCAGGAAATGCATGCTTAGGACAATCACTGGCTAGCTGTAGGAGCCCCCCAGCTGTTCTAGGATGTGTACAAGAGTTATTGCTTTGCCATGCTTTTGTAGCAGTAAAACAAAGGACCAGAAGGACAAGGAAAGAAAGTCATAAGTGGGTCACTGGCCTCCAGCTCCAGTTCTATGACTCCTTTGATTGCATGAGCCTAAGTGGGTTCTTGCTGGTAAAGCTGTAAACACACACACACACACACACACACACACACACACACACACACACACACATTCTTGAAGGATGGTACCACTCCTCCCCACAGTCCACAGCAAGAGCCTCAGCAACCAAGCCAAACCTTCCCTCTAGCTACAGGACAGATAGAGGTCATTGTGACTCAGGCCGGAGAACTGCCAATGGGAAAGGGAAAACATCCTGGGCCCAGGAGATTGCCAAGTGCTGAAGGAAATCCTATCGTGGCTCATAGGGCAGAGGAGTGACCTCAAGAGCAGTGTAAAGTTCACTGTTTTCACATTGTGAAATGCCTGGCAATAAAGGTGCAGATGTGAGCAAAATGTCACCCTGGTTAAAATGGCATAACCTGGGTCTCCACCCCTTTGGCTTGGGAAAAACTAATGACAATACATATTACTGGTCCTTCCAGCTGAGTCCTTTTTCCTCACTAGTCTAGTGCTCACGGGGAAGGAGGAAGATTGACATTACTGGGGGTTGCTTGTTCCTGAGTTTGCAAAAAAAAAATTGGTCAATAAAGACAACTCTGCAAATATGTCTTCTAACATAACAGCTACGCAAAATATACAATAGATGAGAGAGTTAATATGATGGCACCTTAGCTATTTGGAACTCTTTAGGAATGTCATCTTGGATAGCTGAGGCTTCTTGCTGCTATTAGCCAGATGCTCTCAGCTGCTAGCAGAGTGATATCGTTCTTTTGTATGTTGTTTTTCAAAGAAGAGTTTGGGGTGAAATAAAGACTGGACCTGATTATACTGAAACAGAGAGCCTCCTAATTGAGGAAACTCATTGTATCAGTGCGGGTTGAAACCTTTCCAGCATTTTAGAACGTGGAAGATATTCTTGGACTACTGAGTCCCAGATCTTCCATCCCAATTCATTGTAAAGATGAGACCTGAACCCATGCCTTTTTGCTTTCAAGGTCACCTCTCTATTATATCATGCAACCTCTTATTTGGAAAGACAGAATTCTAATGTTTGAAACTCATCCAAAATCAAATATTCAAAGACCCAAGTTTAATGATTCCATAAGCATTTATTAAATGGTAACCACATGGCTGGACTGTCTCCTTCTCCAAGTATATGTCTCTCTGAATCCCTATCTGTATGTGCAGGTGTAGTTGAAAAGATGAGCCAACTTCTGACTAATTGCCCTTCTTATACCGTCTCTCTTATCATACCCCTACCACTCTAATTAAATGATTCAAATGTTTATTTATCTTCAACCTCAACCTTTCTTACAAGTCCTATACTCATATAATTGCCAATTAGACATCTCCATCTGGATGTTCCACCAATTCCTCAAACTAAACATGTTGAAAACTGAATTTATCATCTGTCCTTTAAAACTGGCTTCTTCTCCTGACTAGTTTTTCAATAAATAGGATCACCGTTCTTCCAACCACCCAGGCATTTGCCAATTCAATTTCATAAACATTCATTAATTATGTTCTTTGGACAGTGTACTATTATCAAATATGGAGGATATACAAAATTTAAAGGGCTACTAGATGGTGGAAATAGAGCATTGGACTTGGAATAAGTAAGATTCATTTTCATGAGTTCAAATACATACATGTACTAGTCAAGTTATAATTAAGATGAGAGTGAGAGGAAAAACAAGCAGAATTTTCATTTATAGATAGCTTTCTCAAAAAGTTTAGCCATTAATGGGAAGAGAGATATTATGTGATATCTATTGGAGTAAGTCAATCAAGTGAGGAGTTTAAGGATAGGGGAGACATAAATGTGTTTGATGGCAACTGGGAATCAACCAATAGAGAAAGAGATATTGAAGATTGAGTGGGATAGAGAGGATGATAGAGGAGAAAATCTGCTAGACTTGATGGGATAAATGGAATCATTTGTACCACTGTGCTAAGTGATATAGTGAATTAATTAGAGAAGTATAAAAAGATTGTTCTGCCTCAGTGAGGAACTAGTTGAGATTATGCAACATAAAAGGCTCTGTCAGCATGGCTTAGTGACTTCTCCAGGTTAATGCAACAATATGGAAAAGGAACAAAGACAGAGAATGATAGGAATAATCCAAGACTGAATATTGGAAAGGCAAGATAGAATAAGGGGACAAAAGATGAAATAAGAAGAGTACAAAGTTGATCTGATTTACCAAGAGGTCAAGATGTAGGAGAGAGAGAGAGAGAGAGAGAGAGAGAGAGAGAGAGAGAGAGAGAGAGAGAGAGGAGAGAGAGAGAGAGAGAGAGGAGTTTAGACAGTTCAGAGAAAATGACCTGGGAAACAATTGAGGCTGAAGATATTGGAGATCATGGTAAGGAAAGATAATAAGGTTAAGGGTTATAAGAAGGAGGAAACAATGTAATGACAAAAGATCATGATCAGATAAAGGAATTTTACAGTTCATGAATACAGAAGTGGAATATATGGGTAGACAAGATTAGCTGAGCTGGAATGGAAGAGCAGGTCATTGAGAATGAATGTTAAAGTACTGACTATACATACATATATATATATATATATATGTATATATACATATACATATATATATATATATACACACACACACACACATATGGATAGATGTCTTTAAGTTGTCTAGAATGAGGAAAGTAGTTGGGGAGGACAAAAAGATTGGAGACCAGACACTAAACATAGGTGCCAAAATTTTGATAGGGTGACAAATATGGATTGAATGAAACTTAAGAGGAGGAAAGACAACTGAACTGTGGCAATAGAGGGAAAGTACAGAAATGATGATTGGAAGTACAGAGAGTATTCTGACTTGCTCACTGTATCAGTCAAGGGGTATGGGTGAAAGTGCAACCAATGCTGGAAAGGGAGGTGTCATCAGGAAGGAATCATATCTCAGTGAGTACAAGTAGAGAGGAGTGAGAAAGGAAAATATTTAAGATGAAGGTAAATGTTTCATACATGAGCAGATTTTCTAAAGCACAGTAAATGGATGTCTAGATGATGACTAGGGTATTGGGGAGGTGGTCATGTTGAAGGGAATAGGAACAATGGAACAATAACAAGTACTATTGTTTGAAAAGTTACAGCCAGGAGTTCAAGATTAATGTGATGGGGAAGGTGTGATAGTGTGGGAGAATGCTAATCATTGAAGAATGAGTTCGTGCAGGTTATAATCATCTCCAAATGACCAGGCAATCCCCTGTCAAGGAAGAGGCAAAGAAGAAAGTGTGCTAGAAGGACTGACAAAATGGTGGCTCCAGGCAAGTACTCTCCTCACTAGGCAAGTCAACTGGTGAGAATTTAGAGCAAGAATATCTTTAATACAAAATAAAGATTGAGAAGAAGATGGAAATCTTTGCCCCTGTGGCAGAATTATCTTCTTTAAAGTTCAGACTCTGATAGTCAATCACTAGCAATTAACTTCCCAGTCATCTTTTAAAAGCTACCCATGGTAGTTTGCCTAATTTACCTAGCTTCCCTAGAAGAAAACAGCAAATGGATCTGATCCCTAAAACTATGGAAAGTAAGCAACAGGAAAAATACTGCCGAGGAAAGAGGAAAATTGAACAAAGATTAAGGAAGAATGGAGTGATCAAGATGAATAAATTCTGGACTACCTCCTACACTTTGCTGGGGTTCTCTGCAAAGCAGTATTTTGAGTCATGAAGATGATAAAAATTAGTCTACTGGCCTAGGGAGAAAAACTCTTAAATGAGCTCAAATGCCATTCCCTTCTGTGACTGTTACTGTGTAAACAGATGGAACTTGCTAATGAAAGTCCTCAGGGACATATTTCCTTCCTAGGAAAAGTTGATATCTGAGAATATGTTTCCATTCTTCATTCTATAGATCTTATCATCTGACTTTGGATAAACTTAGCAATTGAGTGATGCAACAATATTTAATGTTCTAGAACATTCTATGACTATCTCCTAACAGAAGCTCTAAACATTTAAGTCAGACATTTTCATCATCATTAAAATTTGCCTTCAAAAAATTGTCTAGCTCTAAGCACAAGGTTCTAGTTTAAAGTAGATTTGGAAGTTTGCACTTTTGGAACGGAATAAGGGGAGGGGGGATAGAATAAAAAGATGTCATAGATCTAACAAGAACCCAAAAGGAATAATAAATGGAGTTGGAAGTACAAATCATTTCCAATTTCTCTAGGATAATGTGATTATGAGCAAATAGTAAAAAAAAATCCCCTGTAGGTTCATGACATCATCCCAGGCAGTCACTACTAAAAATTCATGATAGCTTTTCTTTCCTTCTGGCATTGTTCTTTTCTCAGCATCCCTCTCTTTATCCAGTCCCAAATGTCTTCATTTGCCTCTGTACATCCTGAAATATCTCTTATTACAACACTTTCTCACATAATTAGGTCTAACTGAACAACTACTATTGAAAAGCACGATCTTGTGGGACTAGCAGGGTTTAATAATCATATCCTGTTTGGTTTTTCTGCAGGCTTTATATAACACTGAATGATATCAGGATTCAGGATAGAGAATGTGTTGGAGTTTATAAAATAGAACTCTCCCAAGATAAAGCCCACTTGCTTAAAGTAATGGAAATAAGATGCTAGTTTTGTCTCTCTCTTAATTGAGAAGTCTGTTCTGTAAATAGTGGACCTTCATCATCTTTCCAAATGCAAAGCCCAAAATGGACTAGCATGATAAGCTACACAATATTAGACATGGTTTAAACCCAGGATAAATCCTATCTTATTCTCAGAGAGCTCAAGTGCATTTCCTCATCTAATTCCCCCTCATAAAACTGGGAATTATCCTAGATAATCCCCAGACAATCAATAAATCAGCAAGCATTTAAATGCTTAATATGTGTCAGATATGATACTAGATACCTGATCAAAAGGACAAAAGCAAACAGTGCCCATCTTCATGAATCTTACTTGGGGATTACAAAAAACTTAATGGGGAAGACAATATATATATATATATATATATATATATATATATATATATACATATATATATATATATATATATATATACACACACACATACAAATATATTTATTTTCATATATATGCATATATATAGAAAGGAATATGAAACAAATAAAAACAAGTGCAAAATACCTTTGGGAGAGCCAGGAGAGATAATATCTATAAGAAGACATTTTTACTAAGTCTTAAAAGAAATCAGGAATTATAAGGGAGGGGGTAAAGAGAACATACATTCCAGGGATGGTGGACCACAAATTCAAAGACCTAGATGTAGGAGATAGAATACTATATAGAATAAAAACCAAAAGGTCAGTTTATCTGGGTTATAGAGTGAATAGAGTAGAGTGGTAGAGTGATGTATAATGAATAAAACTGGAAAAATAGAATGAGACTAGGATGATAGATGCCAAATTGTAAAATTTGATTCTACAGGTAAAATGTTGGAGTGAGAAAGGGAGGGTAAGAAGAGAAGTGGCTAAATCTGAACTTTAGGGAAATCATTTTTATGACTGTTCAGAGAATGAATTGTAACAGAGAAAACCTTAATTCAAATAAATTAATAATGACATAAGTCCAGGCTATCCCAAAAGTACAGGTGAGCTGTCTGAAGCAGGCCAGTGACTAAGAAACAACTGTATGCAAAAGATGTTGACACAGAAGTAACAACTGGCTGTTGATTCTTGTGACCGGGATTACTCTCTACCAGGGTTTCCCTCTTCATGTGAATTAAGCTACTTTTTTTCTCTTAAAGGCAATAAAACTATCCCTAACATTTTATTGGCCTTGGCAAATAAGAATTAAACCCCATATCCATTGACATGGCCTTGTGGAGGCCTCTGGTCATTTTGACATGACTTCTTGGACATCTAAGTGCATAGACAGGTTTAACCAAGAAGAAACAAGGCCCTTTGGATTTGAAAGAAATCCTAAGACTAAGCAGGGGACTATACTTTGTCCTATTGACTAGACAGACTTCCATATGGAGATATAAGTGGTCACATCCATCCTAACTGAATGCCAAGGTAGGCAATTATATTTAGCCCTTTTTGAATATCTTTGCATGGTTTTCATTCTAATTTTTAATTTCTAAAAACTGGTTGTTGATATTTTCCAACAGGTAGTTGGTATTGTCCAAATAACTTCCAAACAGTTCTGCTGTTCAAGGTACTCCATTTTTTAAAAATCTCAAATCTCTTTTGTTTTAGAATCAATGACGAATGAGGGCAGGTATTACTTTTAGGGGAAGCTTTTTCTGATTCTCTCAGTTACTGATGCTCTCTGGTAAATGATCTAGTATCTATTATTCTGTGTAGATGTTATTTCCCCCTAGTGGAGTGAAAGCTCCCTCAAGGTAGCTAGTCTTTAGTTTTTGTCTTTGTATCTCTATTCCCTAGAACTATGTCTAAATGCTTAATAATATTTGTCATAGAAGCAGGCTATTTGTATCCAGAATCATCCCAAACATTAGAGTATGTGTGTTGATTATCATAGATTATCTCTAGATAATCTAGATGATGGAGAGCAGAAACTCAGCACTGTATGTCTAGCTGTCTTTGAAATTCCAATAAGATTGTTTGGCTTAACTTTAATCAAACAATCTACATTTGCATATTTTCTAATTTCAATCATCATATTAGGAGCAGAGAAAAAATATAGAATAAAACAAATTTGACTAGACCAGTATTTGGCCTTTATTAGAAAGACCAATGTCTAATTGAGCTAGAGTTGTTATTGACTATTTGATCTTTTCCTCTCTCTTGGTTTTATTTGTCAAGGCATCAATCAGTTGTCAGTCTCCAATGGTAACACATTCATTACAAAGGAGGAACATTCAGGACAAAGTAAACAACATTATTGGAGGTGTAGACACAATTCAAAGAAACAGACCGAATGTTTACCATAAAGGTTTTATTCATAAGAATTATTTTTGAATGTCAAGGTTTTGTTTTAATTTTTCTATTTCAGAAAGGTTAAATTTTGATTAAAATACAAAGAAAATTTAGAGTACAGCATGTCAAAAGTCCAATAACCATATTTTGAAATGTATTACATTATCATATTATAAAGAGTGTCTAGCAGATGCTTGCCTAAATGTATTGCTAGTAATTGTTGTCAATATAAGCAAAAATACAGTTATTTGCGGGGGGGGGGGGGATTATTTATGTGAGTGTATTAGCTTTGGACAATAAGTATATAGACACTATATCATCTTGTAACCCCTTAAAGAGTTTGTAATCCCTCAACAATTTTGACTTGTCAGCATGGAGTCTTTATTCTAGTATTGATAACATTTCTTGAGAGGATTAAAAAGTATCTTGTCCTAGGTAGTCACTGACCTAATTTAATATCATGTTAAGGCTGATTGATAGATTCCTTGCTAGCTTTAGAGTACTAGGTTTACACCCTTGACTGCCTTTTAAAGTATGACTGAAGAAAAGAAAACAGATGAAAAGAACAAGGAATGAAAATAGCCACACACACACACACACACACACACACACACACACACACACACACACACACACATTTTCTGGTTACCTGGAAAGAATTCTGAACTACTCTGCAATTTGATTCCTGGGCCAAAGCAGCAGTAATGAGAGCTGACAACAGGGGAGAGAGAATGACAGACTAGCAGAGGTTTTCCTATATAAGCAGAATAATTTTGGAATACCCAAGAATTCTTGGATAATTTTGTTACAGGACAAATCAGAGGAATTCTAGGATCAAGAAGAAGCTGGGTAGCAGCAAGTGACAGAGCAGCCATATGGAGAGAAAAACCCAAGAATTGTGAGTTGTATGGGCTGTGTAAGTTTGGTCTGGAGGAAAAAGGTTGACTGTTGCTGTTAAGAAGGAAAAGGCTAACTATTGATAATGTTCTTTCTCCTTTTGTTATTTGAACTAGGTGCTTTAATATTTATAACACTATAAATCTAGTAAAATATATGAGTTTTTGAAAATATGAGTCTTCCTAGAAGCTAGGAAGGGTTGCTTGAAACTTGCAACAAAGTCTTGCTCACATTATGGGATCCACAGCCATTACAATATTATTCTAGAGATGACTTTAATAGATCCTAGAAAACTGGAGCTCATTGGAGTATAATTACTCATCTTGAATGATTTCCCCTTGTTTGTTATCTTTATATCTTTGGGAGTAATATAAATGTAGAGGATTGTAAAGATTGCCAAAGAAGGTAGAGACTCATTGAGAGATGAAAAGAAGATAACTTTTGACTGTGTTTGGATGAGGAATTTTTGTTTTTATGGTAGAATAAAATAAAGTCTATTCTATATTTTAATGCATTTTTACTCTTAGTGTGTGTTAAGGTCTCTCTTTTTTTTGGAGAAACCAAGACACGAACCATTTTCTTTTAATGCTCCAAGGGGATATTCATAGTGGAAATATGAATCAAAAGGAGAGAGAAAATTCAGAAAGTAGAGTGCTCTGGTTGCTCTTGGGAAGAGTACTGGTGGGAAAGGATCATAGATTTAGAGAGAGAGAGGATTCTTAGACCCCACTTCCTTATTTTAAAAATTGAGGAAACTGAAACACAGTAAAGTTAAATGATTTGTCTAAGTTCATACAGGTTTATCATACAATTTTTGTGACATCGAATCCAGGTCCCTGTCCAACTCTACCATGCTGCTTCTCGAAAGGGACCTTAGCTCTTGGGACCCAAGTCCCATATTAGGCCTTGTTGGGGACCCTGGGACTGATTTTAGAAAGGCTACTATCAGAGAAAAAGCAGGGAATTATTACAAGGCCTAGGAAAACAGGAGATCTCCTAGAAGTCATCTACTGGGAGAGGAAGATCTAAGAATCTGTCAGCTTCCTGTTTTAACTAATGGAATTTAGAGATGGAGGGAGCCTAGAGCTTGCCTAGACCAGCTTCCTCAATTTTACAAATGAATTAACAGACCTAGGGGGCTTAAGTGATCTCCTTAGGGTTTCAGCAGAAGTGAAATTTGAACCCATGATTCCAAATCTAGATTTTTTTTCCCCCACTCTGCCATTAGTCGTAACTCAGTCATTTCTAGTTTTCTTCTTAAAAGAGTATAAATGTTCTCCTCTAAACATTACCCTGGAACAAAGCTCTGTGGCCTTTGCCCCCTAGTTACCTTTGATAGAAAAGTTCTCATTGGGTAACCTGAGTACCAAATATCACAGGCTCTCTTAATTTGCATAAGTTCATGAATATACCTAGTATGACCCTGTAATATTTGCCGAGATAAGCATTGCAGAGGTGGCTTGTTTCCTCTTATACCCAAGCCAGAAATTTTGCCGTTGCCATCAAGTAAAGTATGATGCCAATTTAAAGATGTGTGGGTGGCAGACATATTTTCCTCAGGCAGAAATTACTGAGAAAAGTGGCATAAAGCAAAGTTTCCACATTCAATTATTTTTTCTATTAAAAAAACTTTTAACAATAAATGGTAGTTCTAACCACCAAAGACTTTGACACTGTCAAATGGTTCAAGATCAGAAATGGATATGGCTTCATCAATGAAAATTACATTAATAAAGATACATTGCCATCTGCCTTGCTGTTGTACCTTTGGGTCCTTCCCTTTAAATCTTCATTGTAGCTTAATCACCAATAGGATGTTTTCTTTCTCAATTAGAATGTTAGCTTCTTAAGAGCAGAAAACATCTTTTTTTTTATATTCATATCAAAATTTCTTAATGTGTATGATTTTCCATTCACTCAAATAAGAACATAAATATTTAGCATGTCACTACCTAAAGTGCCTAGGTAAAGTCAGAAATAACATGGAACAAGAAAAGAAATACAATCACTATTTTTAAATACAATTTCCATAATTTCTTTTATTGCTTAACCTAAATCCAGTGGTCTCTGGACACCTCTAATTTTGTGTTTATTCCTGGATCCTCAATATTTTCCTTGATTTGTGGGTTTCCCCATAGACTCCTTCAGGCAGCAATGTTTCTGAGATGTGAAAGGCAGTGAATTAAAAGTCCACAAAGGCCAGATTTTTTCCTAACTGCTTGCCCTGGTTCCACAGCATCATTTTGTTTTCTTGGTTCTGTCACTTATCACTGAAACCCAACCACTACAGTTTGTTTTGGCAAAGGTTCTCCTTGAATTCATCTCTAATAACTTGATGAACAAGGTTGTCAGGACTGTGATGTGATTTCCTTCCATTATGGTTTTCTGTAACTCAAGATTAAAAACTTACATCAAGAAACCTTATTATTTTCTATTTCAACCCTCTGGTTTCCATCTCTAAATGAATCACCTTCTTTTGGATACTAAAATGATTTTTGCATAGAATGATGATATTTATCCTTCATTCTCACAGAAGACCTTGACATCAGGGAGGTGATGCCATTACAGGCACGTGAACTGAATTTGATTGAGACAGAGTATGCTAAGTCACCAGCCTCACTTTCTCTTCCAGAACCATCTGTGTCCAGTGGTGAGATATGAATCTGAGTGACTGGAGATGGCCCTGGATGTATGCCAATGGGGGTTAAGTGATTTGCCCAAGGTCACACATGTAGCAAGAGTCAATTTGTTGAATCTTGCGTTGGTGCTCTATTCACTGTACCACCTTGATGCCCTTGCGTAGAGCAATACCAGACAACATTCTTAACTTTCCTATCTATGAACAAACATTTATTAAATCTTGCTACAAGTTAGGCACTTTGCTAAGTGCTGGGGTACAAAAAAAGCAAATAACATAATAGCAATACCTGTCTTCTAGAAGCTTATACCAATAAAATTTAATCACTCAAAGGCCCTTTCAGATGCTTTAAAGCTTCTGCTATTTTTGTTGAAGATTTCAAAACATCCTTTGGGAAGATATCCTCTCACATTTGTGTGTTTGCTGTAGTTTGTTTTCACATTCTTAGAACAACCCAGTGAGGCCTGTACTGCAAGAATTATTACTCAATAAACAAGGCTCAGTGGCTCATTAGACAGAGGACACAGATTTTAAGTGACAAAGCAACAACATCCACCTGGGTCTCCTGACTCTTAGTCTAGTGCTCTTTTGACCAGACCACATGTTCATAGGCTCATGATCCAATTGTTAGGGCCTGCTTACTACTGACCCATTATGTTTGTGAGTCTGGTGGGATTTTCTAATCATTTGTAAAAGAGGAGAAAGACAAGTCCCAAGAATTTCAGGGCTACTTTACAGGAGAACCCAATCCAATCCCTTCATTGTACATACAAAGAAGTTAGGGTTAGAGAGGACATATCATTTGCTCAAGCCCATGTAGCTAGTTAGTGGGGGAAAATGGGGAGAAAAAGTCTTTTGACTTCTTGTGTACTATATTCTAATGACTATGTAACCTAGAATTTTTTCAGCAATTACAGAGGACAAATTTGTAACCTTGAAAAACTCATAACCTTTCTGGGCTTTAGTTTCCTCTTTTTAAATGAGGGAGACAGACTGGATAGCATCTAAGTTCCCTTTCAAGATCTCAATCTGTGATCCTATTATGGTAATCTGCTGCTATTCTAGGAAAGTTTTTGGAGACCCTTGAGGCAATATATAGATCTTCTGCAGACATACTTATTGCTTAATAAAACTTCATTTCTCTCATTATTTATTGCTTTGAGACCCAATTTTATTTCTGAGATTATTCTCATAGAGAATGGAGTCTTTAGATTAATTTTGGTGATGTGAAAAGTTATTAATTAATTATGGTTATGCTGCATTCTTAAATGATTTAGGTTCTGTTATGCTTCACTAATATTCCCAAGCTGGGTGTCTCAATGTAATACATCATGTTGGTTTGCAAAATAAGAAATTAATCTGGGGTTAGCCCAAAAATGGAAATTTGTCCAGTTGTTTTGGAAGCTAATTTGGTTCAGCACCTCTCACAGTGCCTTTATGAGAATGAACATTCCTATTGAATGAATATTGAAATGGATACACTGAACACAAACTATTTCTCTTCCCTCCCCACATCATCCTGCAATCAAAAGCAAATGCAGAATTACACTTTCATTTCTTTTCTGTAAAATTAAGAGATCTACTATCTCAGATCTTGCTTTGAGTACTATAATCAAATCAATAGTACCACTACCTTTAGAAAGGGAAGGTGGAAGGGCTTACCTTCCCTGTGGCTGTTTGCCCAAATCAAAACACATTTCTTGGACCATGATTTTTCTTTTTGTGTTGTCTTCCTCATTTAGAATGTAAATCCCTTGGGGATAGGGACTTTTGTGCTAATTTCCCCAGAATTCATCATAGAGCATGGCTCATTTTAAGTACTTAATAAATGCTTTTCAATCATTAATGTATCCATACCAATTTTAAAATTCTATCATCTTATGTATTTTTCAAAGCTATGATTTCAAATCTACTCCCTAAAGGGAAATCTAAAATTAAACCAGGTAAAAAGACTGGGAGGAAAAAAAGGCGGGAAATAAGCTTTGTTACTCCACTCTCCTCAGAGAGAAGGGATAGTAGGCTTAAACTATATTTATCTGTCCCCTTAAAGTATTTGTTTTTTGTCTAGGGCAGAGATGTGGAACCTTTTTTTCTGCCAAGAGTCATTTGGATATGTATAATATTCACAGGTTATATTTGTCAAATATTTAATTAATACACCCTTTAAATGATAGTAGAATTATTGAATTTCATGTCCTGCCTGAGGTTTCCTTAGCAACATTATATAAATACAATCTGCTGCTGGAGGTTCATAGCCCCTTGTCTAAGGGACTCTTCTACTGAATACCAGTTCTACAGTGAACACATGTGACAACAAGCATGACAACAGTAGCAAAAACCAACTACACATTTTAATCCATTCTATAGCTAAACAGAAATCTGATAAAGTATACATATGAAACTGTATACCTGACAAAATAGAAAGAAGGCTCTCTTCCATAGGTAGTGATATAACTCAACTCAACTTGAAAACATCCTATATCTTATCCAAGGAATTCTTTGAAGTCTCAACTGTAATGAATTAGGAATAGGGAATAGCTACCTTCCTCTCTTATGTTGACTTCTTCTCAGAGCCTTTGCCTTCAGCAAACTGAAGTAGAGTTGGCATTTTCTGGCTCTTGACGCTGGAATCTAGAAATGCAAAATGACTGTAGAACCTGAACACACTGAAGAGGTTCTGAAGAAAAAGTGAACATTTCTCCTCTTCCATTCTCACCAACTCTGCCCTATTTCTCACAGGCATGGACATTGATCACTATCTAAGAAAAGAGAATCCTATACCAAATGACTTTGAAACTGTGATTTCATAAAAAAAAAATTAGAATGTAGTAGGACATCTTGGGTAGATATCTGTATCCCAGAGATCCCAGGTGTTATGGGATTTATTCTAGGACTGAAAAATTAACTCAGGAAAACTTTTTAGATAGAAATGGAGCCTGTTGTATTGCATGTATAATATATTCTAGTGTCATCAGGGACAGCAGTTTCAATATATTTTTCTCTATATAGTCTATGCCTTGAGATCTCGATACTCATGTGAAGATTATTCTGTAGTCAATGTTAAAAGGACAAAAGAGGCTAGGGGATTTCAGAGCTATTTTTGACTCTTTTGGTACAATATATGCCATGTTACTTGAATTCTCTTCCTTCTGGTCTACTGTGTGGAAAAATTGATTTTTCTTTCTCATTTAGAGTTAATTTACATTTAATCTTCAATCTCTTACTGTTAGCTTTCATTCTAATGGTGCTTTCATAGATTACTAGTTATACCCTAATTGTCAGAACTAATGGCCCTTTTTCAAACTTCAACTTCCATGTTCTTTCCACAGTGTCTAATGTTACTGACATTCCTCTCCATTTCATTGCATCCTTAGTTTTTATTAAGCCACAATTTCTTGGTTCTTCTTCCTCTCCAATTACTATTTTTAGATCATAGAATCTCAGAAATCTGAACTGAAGGAACTGTCTACTCCATGGATTCTTTTTTTGTGTGTGTGTGGTTTTTTTTTTTTTTTTTGGTAAGGCAATGGGGTTAAGTGGCTTGCCCGAGGTCACACAGCTAGGTAATTATTAAGTGTCTGAGACTGGATTTGAACTCAGGTCCTCCTGACTCCAGGACTGGTGTTCTACTTACTGTGCTATCTAGCTGCCTCATACTCCAGGGATTCTTAACTTAGGCTTCAAGGATCTCCAGAATTCTATGAATAAGTTTCAGTGAGTCCATTAACTTGAAAAGGAAAAAACATTATTGTCTTTCAGTGTGACTGGTTTCCTTTGTAATCCTATTTATTTTATTTTGTGCATTTAAAAATGTCATTCTGAGAAGGGATCATAGATTTCATCAGACTGTCAAAGGATTCCTTGATGCAAGAAGAAGAAAGGTTTAGAAACTGATTTAGTACAATTTTTTGCCTGTAAAATGATCACAAATTGTCTGACAAAAGTGGACATCCAGCTGTCTTTACTCTGAGAGTTTTAGGGACGGGGAAGTTAATACCTCCTTAAATATCATATTCCACTTTGGGTGAGCTCTGTAAAGAAGAGACTTATCCACCCTAAGTTGGCTTCCCCTATAGAGTTTTAAATAGGATTTTATCTATATTTTCATTGTAACCTCTAAAATTAGCCATCTAAAATTGTGGTGTATATGTCAGATTATTCCCAGATTTCTTCCTTTTCACTTTTATAAATTCTAAAATGGAATAATCACTTCCATTCCATCATTGGCCATCCCAGGACTTAATTACTTCTTAATGATGAGGAAAAGATTCAAAATAAAAATTCTTCTTATTGGTTTCTCCACCTATATAAGTATAAAATTATCATGAAAGCAAGTGCAATGATGATTAGCTCCTTTGTTTTTGGCAAAAGGAAAAAAAAAGGAACTCAATCAAGCATTTACAGAATTAAATCACATCCCCATGTCAGACATGTTCAGTTTTATGAACTTATCATCTAGTTTTTCTTCTTATGATCTATCTCTCCTGTTTCTATTCTTTTGCTTCTCCAATTCCTTTGGAATAGTATATAACTTTACAAAGTCTAAGTGACACCTATGAGGTCAAATATGATTTCTTGAATTAGGACTTTCACTGTGCTTGTTTCCAGGATATGTGTATAGACATAAAAAGTCATTAGGTTTTATGATTGACTCATTTCTTGGATTTTATCTCCTTTTAATTTCTGGGTATATCTATAGCTATTTTTTTTCTCTTGTAGCTATTTTCTGTGGGACTTTATTATTTGGGGAAAAATCTATATTTTATCAGTTTTTATTGGGTAAACTTCAATGATAGTTGAGAGTTCTCTATTTGTATTTATCAAGTTATTCAGAAATCCAAGCCCCATTTTCAGACCCCATCTTTTTATACAGCTCTTTATATATCAAATATGTTTTTTTTTCAAGGCAAATGGGGTTAAGTGGCTTGCCCAAGGCCACACAGCTAGGTAATTATTAAGTGTCTGAGGCCAGATTTGAATTCAGGTACTCCTGACTCCAGGGCCAGTGCTCTATCCACTGTGCCACCTACCTGCCCCAAATATGCTTTTCCTCTTCAGAAACCCTTACATTTCAGCAGGAACCATGTAGAAACTTCTGACAGTGCCCCTAAGGTTTTTCCAACCTCTTTCTAAGGCTCCACAATCCTTATAAATGCATTCTGGATTTCTTCTGATGACATCCTTTGTGTCTTTACGAATTACTAGAGAATGGTAGCTGTCAAGTAATTTTAAAAACTGCATTCCAGATACATGAATTTGGTATATCATCTATAAATAGCTACCTCAGTACCCCTCACCAGGAGGTCAACAGTTGGTAGATCTCTTCTGACTCTTGGAAGACCGACTAGATGTTACCTATGGACAAAATTATCTTTAACTTGGAGGAAAATTAATGGCTTCCTCTTCAAAGGATCCCCTCCCCAACCCCCATCCAGGAAGAGATTGATCATCCTCTATATGTGGAATGCTCTCTTCACCAATGCTACCTGGCCACATCTTATCTGTTCTCTAAAGTCTAGTTCTAATGCCACCTTTTCTTTGCAGCCTTTTTTGATCTCCCCAGATGAAAGTAATCTCACCTTCATTTCATCTTCAAGAAACTTGCACCCTAATTTATAGTTTAGTTATCTCTATATGAGTCCAACCCTGCTAAATTATGAATTTTCTGGGCATATAAATCAAGCTTTTTTTATTCTTTTTTTCCTTTTGTGGACCCAGTGCATTATACATAGTAAGAGTTTGATAAGTATTTCTTGAATATATGAATAAGTGATTTTCTTCATCTGTTTCACTTTTGTACTCTACTCTTTTGATATTTTACTTTCACCTCATCTTTTTTTCACATCTTGTTTTTATTTTGTTACTTTTGGTCTAGCTGTCTCACTTTGGAGGTGAGCAATCTATTCATGCTACCATTTGACTGGATGAAAAAAGAAGAAAAAATCATACGTTGAAACTGAACCTTCTGGCATAAGTCAGATCTGAAGTTCTTAAAGTAACAAAAAAACCCCAATCCTTATACTTGTTATGACTTCCATTCTTGGTATTTTCTAATCTTCAGGGCAGGTGACTAATCTTCATAACTGTAACACCTGCATAAAAATAGGATTTTAGGAAATATAAACAGTCAAAAAATGAAATATTCTGAAGTTATTTAAGTTAATTTTGATTTCCCCTCTCACCCTTTTTCTATCACAAAAAAGAAAAAATGTCCACAATTAAAAAAAACAAATGGTGTTTGTCCATTGGAATGTAACATTGCCTTCCTACTTCTCAACAGTAATCATCAGAACCAAAACTAGCAATTTTGGCATATAGGTCAAGCAGAATTCATCATGCCCCAGGCAAGAACACCCTAAAATCAACTGTTTAATTAATTACATAAAAAATGATACTCTAATGTTCCAGTGGACCTATGATTTAATGACTGTTGACATTGCCTCCCAATATTCCTGACAAGAGACTAGGTCAGCTTTCCAAGGAGCAGATTGGCTAATTATGAAAAAAAAACATTTTATACTGGTCATCTGTCCAATTTGTGATGAGTTCTTTGGCCAAAGCAATACATGTAAAAATAAGACAAATGATAACCAAGATAAAATATGTTAAGCTGGAGAGGAAATTGGTGGATTTTTCTGTTGCAATGTTTGTATTAAACTTCCATGCATAAAGGCATAGAAGGAAGTCTATGCCTTATTCAGAACAACCTAATTATGTGTTTGATTATAATCGTCTTTTCTGTTACTGTAGAGTGCAATATTTTTTAAAAATTATTTAATTATGCCAGCTACATACAATATAATTTTCAACATTTTTTGTAAGAGTTTGAGTTCCACATATTTCTCCCTCCCCCTTCCCCCTTGGTATGTATAATCTTATTATCCATGTAACTTTGTTAAGCATATTTCCATACTAGTCATGTTGTGTAAAAAGAATCAGAAAAAAATGGAACAAAGAACCATGAGAGGGCAAAAAAAAAATCCAAACACCCTATAAAGCTTAAAACAAATATTTCAAATGGAAAATATTATGGCTTTAGTCTATATTTAGATTCCTTGGTTCTTTTTCTGGATGTGGGTGGTATTTTCCTTCAAAAGTCCTTTAGAATTATCTTTGATTATTGTACATTATACACTGTATATTGATTATTGTAGCCTAGGAGAACTTAGTCCATCCTAGTTGATCATCACCCAATATTGCTGTTAATGTGTACAAAGTTCTCCTGGTCACTTCACTCAGCATCAGTTCATATAAGTCTTTCCAGGCTTTTCTGAAGTCTGGCTGCTCATGATTTCTTATATAATAATAGTACTCCATCACATTCATATGTCACAATTTGTTCAACCATTCCCTAATTGATGGACATTCCCTCAGTTTTCAATTCTTTGCCACTACAAAGAGAGCTGAAATTCAGACCTAGTAGTGCTATTGCTAGATCAAAGAGTATGATAGTTTTATTGCCCTTTGAGCACAGTTCCAAATTGTTCTCCAGAATGGTTGGATCTGTTCACAACTCCACAAGCAGAACAACAATGCCCCAGTTTTCCAACATTTCTTCCAACAATGATCATTTTCCTTTTTTGTCATCTTGGCCAATTGATTGGTATGAGGTGGTGCCTCAGAATTGTCTTTAATTTTCATTTCTCTAATCAACAATGATGTAGAATAGTTTTTTTCATATGACTATAGATAGCTTTAATTACTTAATCTGAAAGCTGCCTGATCATATTCTTTGACACTTATCAATTGGTGAATGACTTGTATTCTTATAAATTTGACTCAGTTCTTAATATTTTAGAAATGAGTCCTTTATCAGAAATGCCAGCTGTAAAAATTGTTTCCCAACTTTCAAGCATTCCTTCTAATCTTGATTACATTGGTTTTGTGCAAAAAGCTTAATGTTATCAAAATTATCCATTTTACATTTTATAATGTTCTTTATCTCTTGTTTGGTCATAAACTCTTTCCCTTTTCATAACTCTGATCCATATACCTTGTTTTTCTAAATGGCTTATGATATCACATTTATGTCTAAATCCTATACCCATTGGAACTTTATCTTGGTAAAAGATGTGAGATGTTAGTCTCTGCCTAGTTTAGAGTGCCATATTTCAATGTAGTATGGTAATAATCCTATGCACATTTAGACAAATACTTATATAATTAAATTCAAATAAACATGTGTTGAGTATATACTATTTATAAGGTTCTATTCTCAGATCTAGGATACAAAGGCAAAAAAATGACACATTTTAAGTTCTGAAGGGACTTGTATTTCATGTGGATGAGAAATAGGAGGCAAGGAATATCAAGTATTTACAGATAAATAAATATACCTACTACAAAGTAGGGAGTGATGGTGGCAAAGAAGAGATGCAAACAAATTATTCACTGAAAATATGGGAACATTTTCAGCTAGAAGAATCAAAGTAGAATGGGAATGTATTCCAGTCACGTTAAAAACAGAGAGACAGGAGAGTGGAAAGAAATTAAGAAATAACTCCTGATCTTATTGGACTAAAATAAAAATTTCTTGGAGAAGTGTAAAAAGAAATAAGCATCAGAAGGTGGATTGAAAATTGACTGTGTAGGACTGAAAAAGTCACACTAAGAAGATTGTAGTAATTGACAATAGAGCATCACTAAAGTTTTCAAACATGAAATAACTGACTAAACTGTGTTAATAAAAAAAGTTTCCTTAAGAAACTTTTTTTGTAGTTGGTTGGATGAATAAATTGAAACATGGAGAGATTGGAGGAAAACAGACCAATAAATAGGTCAGTCCAATAGACTTGACAAAAATGAGAACCAGAACCAGGTTCAGCATTAGAGGAAAAACAAGATAATATAGATGTGGAATTGGAAAGATTTGAAATTATTGGTTGATGGAAGTGAGGAAAAATCAGTCAAAATGACTCTTGGATTTCATTAACTGGTAACTGGAAAGATGGTTTTGTTATCATCACAGTAGGAAAACTGGAAAAAGAGGCAGGTAGAAGGAAAGATATGAGTTCTGGTTTTTTTTTTAGAAATGCTAGTTTGAGGTGATGATGGAATATTTAGATGGAGATGCCCAGTACTGAAAATTCTTGGAGAAATGATAATTGAACCAATGTGAGCAAATGAATGGATAAGAGCGAAGAGTATAGAGAGTGAAAATGAAAAAAAACTGAGAAGAGAGCTTTGAGAGGAATAAATGACTGACATGAGTATTGCTATTTATAAAGTCCTTCCTCTTATTTTTGAAAGTTTTCTTTATTCTTAAGTGCTTTTAAAAATTTTATGTTTGACATCTTTTTTAAAAAGAGCACATTCCTAAACTTAATGTGAAAATTATTTATATATACGTGTGACTTAGGAATTGTCTATTTAGTAAATGAGGATTCAGCTGTACAATGTAGAAATTCAGTGAAATATTTTACTACCTACATATCATGGGCTAAAAACTGCTTTGCTCAGGTGAAAGCTTCCTTTGAATGGTAAATTATAAAGTGGGATTTCTAGATGATTTAATTTGACAGTAAGTGTCACTATTGTTTCAACTTACCTGATTTTAATGCCCTTTGTCTGATAAAAGCTCTATATTCCCCATCTTTCCCTCCCTAAACAATTATTATAATTTCTTTAAAATATTTCTAAAGCACATTTAATGTTTTCCTTCCACTACTACTATACCAACATTTTAGATTTCAAGAAAATAAAACTTCATATTATTAATTCTTAAAATTCTCAGAATATTGTCTTAATAATTCTGTTAAGTTTTACAGCTCAGGGCTATAGAAAAACACAAAGTCTAATTTTGAGCTCTTACAAAAAAAAGTGCTGTAATTCTATTTCTCAGTCTCACAGGAATAGATTATAGAACATTGTTTCCACTTATATAGGTTGATATAAGTAAGTCTTTTCAATTGACTATATACTACAAATTAAAGTGATTTCTCTGATTAAACTATATTCACTGAATTATGTTATTTTTATCAACCTATGGTAGAATTAATATTATCACCATTACCTTGATGAAATTTATTTTCTCTTCATCTATAATATGAGGAGGCTTAAGTCCTGCCTCCTTTCCTGATTCTTAAAGATTATCTTTCCCTTAAAAGGAGAAGAAAAAAAAAGGCTTTCTAAAGGATCTTACTGGCTTTGGCTTCCTGACCAGCCATGGATAATTAGGCTCCCTTAGACTTGGTAGGTTTCTAAAGACCATGAATCACCACAATCTCCACAGTATCCTGTCCTGATTACCAAACATCTTTGCACATGCGATCAAATGAGATAATATTTATAAGGCAAATAGCAGAGTGCCTGGCACATTGTAGATATGAAATAAATGCTTATTCCCTTATTAATCCAAATGGAGATTGGGTTCCCTCCCCTTTACATCTATTTTATCTAAGCAAAAGTCTTTGTACATGCAAAATCAACATAATTAGAATTAAGAGGAACACTGAACTAGGAAGAAGAATCTTTGTTTCTCTGATAAAGGCCTGTTATCTAAGATATATTGGGAGCTAATTCAGATATATAAGAAGAATCATTCTTCTAATAGATAAATGGCCAAAAGATATTCACAGGTGATACTCCAAGGAGAAAAACAAGCTATGGACAATCATATGAAAATTATTCCAAATCATTAATAGCAATAACAATAACATAAAGTGCTTCAAAATTTCCAGACTTTATGCATAAAAATTTCATCTTGTCCTCATCACAATCCTGTGAGGTAGATGCTGTTATTATCTCTATTTTATAGATGAGAAAACTGAGGTTGAGAGAGGTAAAGCTACTTAACCTGGGTCATACAACCATCTGACTCAGGGTTTCTTGACCCCAAGTTCAGCGCTATACCACTTAGATACATAAAAGAAATTCAAATTAAACCAACTATAAGATTTTATCTCATATCCATAATATTAAGAAAGATTACAAAAAAGAGAAATGGCAATTTGACAGATAGGTACACTAATGCTCCACTGTCGGAGTGTTGAATTTGTCCAGCCATGCAGAAAATCAATTTGGAATACTATTCAAAAAGTGATGAAAAGTATATTTAGAAACCTGGGAGGATTTTCTTCAATTGATAGAGAGTATAGTAACCAGAACCAAAATAGTTTATATAACTGCAACATAGTAAAAAAAATAAAATTCTAAGACCAGAGAACTAGGGCACTAGGTGGCGCAGTAAATAGAGGACCAGCCCTGGAATCAGGAGGATCTGAGTTCAATTTTGACCCTAAACACTTAATTATTGCCTATCTGTGTGACCTTGGGCAAGTCACTTAACCCCATTGCCTTAAATAAATGAATAAAATATTTTTAAAAGACCTAAGAGAACTGTGACATATATAATGACCAATCTTTGCATGACAGGTACAGTGTTGGATGCCACCTACTTCCAACAGAGAGGTAAACAAGAGGTGTAAAATGAGACTTGCTTTTAAATCATAGATATTGTATGGTTTTATTTTGCTTGTCTATGAGTATTTATTACATGAGAGGGTCCTTTTAATTTGGAGAGAAGAAAATAGGAGAGAGATATAAAGTGATAGAGATGTCAAAAAAGGAGATGAAAAGAAAAGGAGGAAAATATCAATGAAGCATTTAACAGGATATGCAGGAAAAAGCAGGAGGTTCAGAAGAAATCAGAGACTGACATCCTGTCGAATTTATAATATGATTTTTCAAAGGTAACAGACTAGAAATTCACAGTTTTATATTTCATCTTTTATTGCTCTTCTTTGTAAATAGAAATGTTCATGTTATGGCTGTTTGACAAGTTGAAAATTATTGAAAAATAAAAGTGTGTTAGCGTGTTTGTATGTGAATGCTCACATATAAAAAAAGACATGGGATGAGGAATTAAAGGGACTATCTTGTGATGGATACAATATGCAGGGGAAGATCTGAGTCCTGATTGAAAGAGTGTTGATTGTGACTTTATATACCTGCAGAAAGGGCAAACATTACAAGAGGGAGATAAGGGAGGCAGAGGCATAGTGAAAACTTTCAAATTTCTATCAAGATATTAGCATTGAAGACATCTTTTAGAAGTTAGCTCCAAGAAGCTAAATGAGATCATTCTCATTCTTCTGGTTTGAGTAGAATGTTTTCTCATTTCCAGGTAAGATCACTTTTTAATACTCTTTGGTGTATTGTAATCTGTAGAACTTTGATTACTGATTATTATTTTGCTTGGAACAATGGGTTTACATGCTATTTATTATTAGCTTTTGAATAACTAGCATTTGATGGGAAAGGATAAGCTGGCCAGTGTCAGTAGGGCTGTTCTCCTCCCTTGAGAATGATCAGATAAATACCTTTTATTCCAAATCCAAACCTGTAGAGTTGGGATATCTGAGAAGTGGAAGAGCTATTTATTGATAGATCAGATTATTGATCTAGATCTAGATTGATTATTGATAGATCTTCCACTTTTCAAATGTATATAAGATGTGAGAAGAGACTGCCTACCTTCAGTACTTCTATATCCTCTCTATCCTCCTTCCCCACCCCTTCCATAACTAGGTTGTTAGCATCAACCAGCATCCTTTCTCCTGTCCTCTGCAAGAATAAAATCAGGTCACATCCTCCCCACTTCTATCTGTCTGTCTGGCTATCTATCTGTCTATCTATCTCTCTTTTTCTACACATATATACATGTGTATACATATGTTCATATACATATTAAATTCAAAGAACTAACATGACCACTTATCATCAGGCCCCTGAGTTATATGAAATGATAAATAGATAGATAGATAGATATTGCACAAATGAAATGGATTTTAGTAGAGAGCCTCCTAATTCATTTATTTGTGTGTAATGTCACTTGATATTCATAGTATCTTGTCATTTTTTCCTTTAACTTCTTTCATTCTTTTATCTGGAATCACATTTTCAAATATATTTTTCATCATCCTTGCCCATGTCCTTCTTTGCACTGAAGTTATCCTATATTAAAGTATTTAAATGGAAACCTAACGTGGTGAAAAGGAGCTAGATTTGAAGTCTTAAGGAACTGGGTTTAAATTCTGGCTCTGCACTTTGGAAATCACTTCGTCTCTCTGAGCCTCAGTTTTCTCATTTGCAAAAATGCAAGTATCTAACTAGATTGCCTTTTAATTTAATGTGAAGACTTCAGAAGAAACTGCCTTTTAATTTCCTTTTAATTTAAAGATATTATTTTGTATTGATTTTTATTTGTAAGTTCTTATCTAATTCTTCAGAGAACTTTTTCATTCTCCACAATGATGTTGGCGTGTAAATGGAATTTATTTTCATAGTGGTTTTTTTGCAAATATAATCATAATCATCATATAAGATGAGCAAATGCCCCCATGAAATTATGTTCCTTGTCTTTCGGAACATGATTAAAAAATTTTCTTTATTTATCTCTCTTACTAGATTCTGTGACACATCCTATCATTATACTGCAACTTCCTTTCATCTTTTATCATTTATAGAAAAAATGTCAGCTAGTATAATTTAATTTCTCTATTAGAATGCCTGCCTTTTTTTGGTACTGAACAGGTGACATTTTGATTAACTTGCACAGAGAAATACTTAATGAATGTCTTTTGAATTGAAATTAAAAGTACCCTTAGAAAATATCTGAATTAAAAAGAGATCAGTACTTCCTTGTGAAATGGATTCTTTAATTAAAACAGTAATGTGAATTTTAAAGTTGTGTATTTACTAGTGAAGGGATAGAAAATGCAGCTTTTAATATTATAAAAACTTACCATGTTTGACAAATTCATTCCTTTTCCATTTGAAGTCATCCAGCTCTACTGGCTGGAGCATTAATTTTTCTCATCTCTACAATAAAACCTGACCCACCTATCTATTTTATAGTGTTGTTTTCATCAAAGAATCTCAGATTGATAAAGTAATTTATAAACCCTTAAAAATGCTATGTAGATGTAATTTTAATTACTAATCAATCATTTAATGTTTAGAGAAATCTTCAGAGAACACATAATTTGGATAGTAGAATCCTAGGCATCAAGTATGAAACTGAGATCTCCTATGACCAGCAAGACTCTGAATTAAAGAAAAAGATAGACCATTAGAACTGAGAAGGACCTCAAAAATAATCTAGTGCAACCCTTTCTCTTATAGATGAGGGAAACTGAGGCTCCATAAGTGAAACTGAGTTGCCTAAGATCACACAGTTCTTCATCCGGCTCTGAGACTCTAAAGGGTAAACATCATTCCACCACACCATGCCTCTTGTCAAATAAAGAGGTTTCCATGGGGCAGTGATTAACAAAAATCATTTGAGAGTATATATATTTGTTCACAGAGCAATGAACTTTCCCTCTTTTCATTGAGGATTAAAACTAGGCTAGTTCTTAGATGGTGTAGGAGATAGAGTGCTGAACCTAGAATCAGGAAGATAAGTTCAAATTCAGCCTCAAAAATTAATTAGCTGTGTGACACTGAGCATGTCATTTAATCTCTGATGTCTTCAATTTTTCTCATCTATATTACAAGGAAAAATAATATCACCTTCCTCTCAAAATTACTGTGAGGATTAAATGAAAGAATAATTCCAAAGTGCTTGGTATATTAGGTACTATATAAATGTTATCTTTTATTATTTTAAGTATCTCATATCTGGTCTTTATTTTTGTGGTGGGTCTGGGAGGAAATGTTTCTTAAGCTGCCATGAGAATTGGTAGAATCCATTCCTTTCTCTTTAGCATTTAAGATCCAACTGTGACTGTCTTCATCCTTCAGTAACTTCTGCTGTCCTTTCCCTGACCTGCCAAACTCTCAGTAACAAACTGTTTGCTGTCATGGTGGTTTCTAATAATGTGCTCAGCTTACATGGAAATGGCCACATTAAATATTTACAGAAAGTTTGAGAGACATGGCCAAAATAGCCTGAATTCTGCCTAGAGGAAGGTACATGGTGGATGATGTTGTAGGATGTTGTCGCTTTCTGGGGAAGATCAGAAGTAGTACTTGTATTTTTTTCCCTTTTTTCTTTTTCCCCAAAGCTTGTACTTGATCAGGCAGAGTTAGGACGAGGAGTTCATTTAAACTACAAGATTACAGGAAGAAATATATCCGGTTGACCCCAGCTAATAAAAAGGGTTTCCAGTGGGAGTACTCTAAATCAGTTCCTGTTCTTCAAAGCTGATTGTAAGGAGGAAATTCCTTGCTTGAATATAGTCAAGTCCCCTTTAATGGAGGTAGATTTATATCCCCACCACCCTCAAAGGAAATGTGTTTGCTTTAGTACAAACCCTTGAAGTGATAGATTCTATCTTGTAGTCCAAGAACACCCATTTGTCTGGTATTGGTGGCAAATGAATGTTCTACTTAAGCGAATTTTTCAGGTGACTGAAACATAAATGCTGAAACCTATTTTTAAAGATTTCATTAATTTTAGATGAGAATTTTTTGAGATGTTTTCTCCATTTCTCTGATTTAAAAAAAAAGAAAATATTTATTGGACCTTTTTTTTCATATCACAAACATTTCTGGTGATATGTTTCCTATTCCCTAGCCACAGAACATTGTAACAGAGAAAAACATTTAAAGTAAAACAACCTAATAAAAGGATATAGTGATGTAAGCAATATTTGTGCTCCAAAGACTACCACCTCTCTGCTGAATGTAGGAGATGATCCATTTTTTATTCTTCAGGACCAAAGTTGGTTATTTTGATTAATTGGAATTTGATTCTCTTTTAATCTCCTTTCACTTCCATTATTGTGTTCATTGAATGTATTGTTCATGTGCTTCTGCTTACTTCATGTTTCATTACTTCATTTAAGTTTTCCCAGTATCTCAGAATTTCACGTTCACATTTCTTACTATGTATTAATATTCTTCTTCTTCCAAACACCATAATTTGTTCACCTATTCCCCATTTGATGATAATTCACCTGTTTCTAGTATTTTGCTATAAAAAAGGTCTGACAAAAGTTGATATATCACATATTTCTTTCTATCTTTGAACTTATTGGGATACATATATATGTATATATATATATATATATATATAAAATATGACAATGTACATGAAATACCTTTTAAAGCTTAAAGTGCTTTATAAATATGAGTTACTATAATTATTATAATTACAATTATAATGATTTTTTGTGAGTTGGCTAAGGCAAAGAAACTTTACTATGTTCTTAAGTACAGCCTTCCAAATATATTAGTAACTGTCTTTGGTGATTCAAGGCCATGTACTATTAAAGATATTTGTTCTTTTACTGTGCTGTAATATAGAACCCCTTTGTAGTTGATTCTTCTAAGCTACAGTGGACTGGGCAACATGACATACAGCTATCACTTTTACTGAATGGGATTGACAAGGCTCTGAGGAAAGGTTAAACAATTCGGCTTTGTTCAGTACATGGAATTTTTGTCAGCTAGTTTGGTACTAAAGACTTTTTTTCTTTTATCCTTAATTTTGGTATTAAGTTTTGGAGAGATGATATTACCAGAACTCCAAATTTCACATTATTATACACTGTATATTTCATCACCACTACTCTATAATTTGCTCTGGCACACGTGGTTGCAATGGAGGTTATGTATTTTATCTTAATTCACTACCATTATTTTGGTACAACCCTATATACATAGGTTCACTTTTCTTGGAAAATAGTCTACTTGGTATACATACAAGTTAGCCTATTTGGTCTATTTTTTTTTTCTATTTGCACTTGGTATTATGTCATAGAACACTCAAACTGGGCATTTCTAGAGTCATTTATTTCCAGCAATTCATCTTTATTTATAAAGCTCTGGGAAATCTTTCAGAGAAGGCTCTGATGTTAAATTCCAAACTTGTAATAGAAAATATGTTGTTTTTTAAACCTACTGACTTACTTCTATTATGAAAAATGTTTATTTTCCAAAGCAAGTACCCACATTAGGTCTGTTAAGTTCATAAAAGCAGAATTTACTTTTTTCCCTTTAAATCAAACACCATAGGGCTAATTTGAGGTGGCCATGAGGTTAGCAGAGCCAACAATGAAGTGGAAGCCAAAGGACTAGACTGTATTTCCACTTCCACCCTAACCTCTCCTTATTATTCTAAGAAAGCCAGTCAACTTCTGTGAGATTTTTTTCTTTGCCTAAGTTTCATTTTGGCTATTCTAACTAGTCAATTTATGGGAAGTATCTTGTATTACTTATTTAGGGTAAGAATTTTATCTGCCACATGGGAAAAATAGATATAGTAAGTTTTTGTTTGTTTTTGAAATCTGGCACTGCTTTGTCAAGAAATATAGGCAGATTAATAATGTATTTTGGACAAAAGAATAACATACAGACTATGAATAAAATGCCAATTTACAAAGAACTAAAGCATAACACGAGAGTCATGGAACATTACAATGTCTGGGAAGAATTGGAAATGGTTTATCGGCCAAAGAGTTCTAGAGAGAGGCATATGTGGGCATAGACAGGATGTGGTATATTACAAACAAGAAATTAAGTAGGGAACAAATGATGGTATCACAGAAATATAGGAGCATAAAAGAAGATGCTTATATGACAAGAGAAAAAGAATAATTGATAACTTATCTGTTTCTTCCTGTAGGTTAAATTATAAGAAGACATTAAGGAGTCACATAGAATTGCAGACTAAGGAGGAGTTATCAAAGACACCCAATGATCCTCTATTTGAATAAGCAATAGTAAGTTTCTCTTAGCATTAATTGTTCATTGTTCTTAATCTTCCCTTTTATTTTTTGGTGACTCAAGGTGCTTAAAGATCTAAAAGTGCTTAGGGGTATCATTATATCATTATATCATATATATCATTATATCATTATTATAATCATCTGGCTCTATTAAGGTGTTAGTCTACTGTGTTCTACAAGGAACTTATGCTGAGTAAAGATGAACACATCTAACCCAAAACCTCTGCACATGGTTGGAGGTGGGGATGAAACTGTAAGCCACATGTGGATGTCTGGGAAATTATTAATGGATGAGATGGGAGAATATCAAGCTTTCCCTAAATGAATAAGATGAGTAATAATTATATGGCAGCACCAAACCCATTGAGTTGGAATGGTGGTATGGCTGGGTTTTAATAGCTGAAAAGGAATTCAATAGGTCAAGAAGGACATTCCAGATAGAGGGCATGTAATGTTTTCCTGATAAAGATAGAAGTCCAGTTTGACTAGAGTGTAGAGTTCATGGAGAGTGTAATATGACATTAGGTAGGGAAAGGTAGGATTGTGTCACATTTTAGAAGATGGTAAATGTCAGGCAAAGGAGTTTGACTTTTACTCAATAAGCAATAAAGAGTCAATGTTCTATTGTCATTGTAGTGGTGGGAGTTGTTTTGCAATTAGTGGGTACTGAAGAAGGAATTCTCCTAATGGGGAAAGGAAAGGGATTGATGTGATATCCAGCTAAGCATAAAACAAGATATTTTAGGTTCTTTGGATTGGCCAGGGAGAAACAAGGATCCCATGATTTTTGGTGATGACATTTCGGCATTCAAATTGCTACTTGGGCTGTATTAAGGATCATTACGTTCTCTAAAAATGGAAGAAGTGTCAAGTAGAACTGCTATTCTGGAATTGATTCTAAATCATAAGAATGAACTGATTGATAAAGTACAAATAATAAGAATCTGGAGGAGACTGAATCAGTGTATCTTATTTCAGGATAAAGGTTCTATATCAAGTCTATTGAATCAATCAATGATATAATCTAGGTAGCAAAATATTTTTCCATAATTTCATCACTTTATATAAATAAAACTTTACCTAATTAATCCAAAAGAATCACATGACTTTTGGTTAAAAGGTAAAATTCTATCACACAGGAAACATCATTTGTTGAGAAAATCAAGTCAGACCTATGAGACAATCAGAAGAACAAACAAAAAAAAAAACCCAGTTCTTCCAATGAGTGAGTTCAGGTCAAGAGAGGGTCACTCAAGTGGTTGAAGACTCTGGGTTGGGGAAAACAGAGTCTTACACCTGTATAATAGGGGAGGAGTTGCAGAATGATCTTAGCATTGCACTCCCTTCTCTTTCTTGAATAATCATGCTATTAAAGAGAATAGAACAGTAATAAAGCATACAACAAGAGCACATAACAAGAACACTCAAACTTATTTTGTTTAAAAAACACTTCTCCAAACAGAATTTATTGTAATTCTTGATTTGCCAAGGATCTCTGAAACCATTTTTCATGATATGGTTATTCAATTTTCTCATAACTTCCTTAAATAAATAAAATCAAACATCTTGTATATATTTTGTATACATTTTTCTTATAAATTATTTCAGTAGAAAACAAATTTCTTGAGGTCTTTATTTCTGTTCTTTGAATCTCCTCCACCTGGGAGATCATGAACAAGAGCCATGCAAAGATGAACAGGTATGGATGGATTTCAACCTGCAACCTTGGAGAAAACTCTCAAATATGTGAAAATATATGAAAAACTTTCAAATTATGAAATAAGGTCATTTTAAAATTTGAACATTTATCTCCAGCACCAAAGGCACTTGTCACATAGAAGGCATTTATAAATTTTAATTAATGGATTGACTACATATAGAACTGGTGAGTTTTCAAAATTATATATATATATATATATATATATATATATATATATATATTTCATTTTTATCTTATTTATATATTACAAGCCTATGAGTAAATATACTATAAGATTTATTAATAGTTTCATTTTATAGATGAAGAAACTGAGGTATAGAGGAGTTACAGTTTTTTTTTTTTACCTATCTTGCTCCCTCAACTATTACACATTAAAATCAACATTTGGGGGCAGCTAGGTGGTGCAGTGGATAGAGCACCGACCCTGGAGTCAAATCTGGCCTCAGACACTTAATAATTACCTAGCTATGTGGCCTTGGACAAGCCATTTAACCCCATTTGCCTTGTAAAAACCTTAAAAAAACAGCATTTGAACACAGATCTTTCTAGCTCCAAACCAACATTCTAGCCATGTACATGTTGCTTTTTATCAATATCAATGGCAATTTGTTAACCAATCTGTGAAAATTTACAAGTTCTCTGAATAAGAAAAGTTTAAAATGATTTTGACAGAAATTAAGAGGAAAAATTAACTAAACAAATGGAGGGATATAGCCCACAAATGGCTAGGTCATCCAAATAAAGTAAAAATGTCATTACAATCCAAATTAATTTATAGATTTCATGCTGCACAGATCAAAATGCCAATAGGATACTTTTTAGAATTAGACAACACCATAACAAAAGTATTATAGGGAAGGACTCATGGACAAGAATAATAAGAGGAATTATGAAAAAGAAAAGTGGAAGAGGAGAATTCACCCTCCTAGATTAGAAAACAGTGTAGATTAAAAATGCCTAATAACAAATTGTTCAGAGATCAATGGAACAGAATAGAAAACCCTGAAGAAAAACCTATATAAGAAATCATTTGATAAACCTATAACTAAAGGAAAGTAAACACTGCTGAACAAAATCACTACTTAGTGAGAACTGATGAGAAAATTGAATAATGTATTGTCACTTTTTAGTATTATGCCAAGTGAAATCCTTTTTTTGTAATTGGAGTAAAAGTATATGTGGGTATGCAATTTCCATAATTCTCTCTGGATAATATATATATATATATATATTATATATATATAATATATATATGCATGATTACATGCATATATGCATAAACAAATATATATGTATTATAGACATGTATATTTGCACATATATTCCCTATTCAGAGAGGGAAATGGAAACACAGAGAAGTGTATATTCTGTACATCAAGTGACATGAATCTATGAGAGAATATGAGTCTATGTGTATAGCTGGGAAGAAATAAAACATTTTAAGTTTTTATACAAACAAATCTTAAGCCAAGATTAAAAGGGGGAAAAACTGAGAAAAATACTTACAGCAAATTTCTCTGATAAATTCTTCTTTTCCAAAATATAAAAGAAACGAATTCACCTTTATAAATATAAGATCCATAACCCAATTGATAAATGGTATGAGAATATGAATAGCTTCCTAAGGAAGCTATGAAAAAATATCCCAAAAGAATACTAATAGGGGAAATGTATATTAAAGCAATTCTAAGTCTCCACTTCATACTAATCAGATTGAAAAATATAACACAATAGGAAAATGACAAATGTGCTAAGGGCTGTGATAAAACATGTTGGAGGAGTTGTGAATTGATACAACCATTGTGGAAAATAATTTGGAATTACATACAAAATCTTTTGATACAGGTAATCCAATGCTAGACTTATATTCCCAAAGACCAAAGAAATAGGAAAAGGTTCTAAATATACAAAAATTTCAAAGAAACTCTCTGTGATGGGAAAAAAAAGGAAATCTAAAGGATACCAATGAATTGATGAATGGTCAAATAAGTTGAGGTATATAATCTAATTCTATCATCTTCTTAGATATGGGGAAAGATAATTTCAAAGACATATAGAAAGATATACAAACTGATGGAATAAAGTAAGTAAAAGTAAACAATTTATAGAGTAACAACACTCTTAATGAAAACAGTTTTGAAAGACATAAGAATTTGAAAGTAGTAAAACAATGACCATTCCTGCTTCCTGAATACCTTACTCCTTCTGATAAAGCATGCTATCCACCTTTTGATAGATAATCAGAGGTGATACATCTAGGGTAAAGAAAGTCTTCTAAATGTTTTATATACAACCAATGAGGGAATTTACCTTGCTTGTCTATACACATTTGCTTTAAAGACTTTGTTTTACTTATCTTACCTTCCACCCCAGTGATGGGAGATGGGCAGGAAATAAATTTCTGGTAATTTTTAAAATAACTAAAAACAGGAAAGGAGCAGGTGCTACAGATATTATGTTGAATATACTTTTAGATGAAGTCATTTTATCATTAGGTTTGCTTATTTATTTTATTATGTTATAAGACACTCTCATGGAGTAGGGATGTCTTTAAATATTTATAATACAAAAACAAAATACATCACTAAAACTTAAAAACAATTGATGCTTTCCCCTATGCCTACTTTTGCAGAAGAGAATGGAATATTATAGCTACAGCTGAGTCCTAAATCTTCCCAATAGCCTTTTAAAAGTATTTTAGTGAATCTTGAATGGGAAGACATGTTTAGAATACTGATTTATTGAAGTAAATAGGAGGAAGCTAGAAGATTAATCAATCTATATAATAGGCAACAATCCAATGTGGATAGAATGCCAGACTTCGAATAAGGAAGACTCATCTTCCTGAGTTTAGATCTCACCTCAGATACTTACTAGCTATGTGACTCTGGGCAAGTCACTTAACCCTGTTTGCCTCACATATAAAAAAATGAGTAAATATAAAATAACTATTACCCCATTTGGGGTTTTCTTGGGGAAAGATACTAGACTGGTTTGCTATTTCTTTCTCCAGCTCATTTTACAGATGAGAAAACTGAGTTAAGTTACCTGTCCAGCATTACACAGCTATAAATATCTGAGGCTGGATTTGAACTCAGGAAGAGGAATCTTCTTACCTAATGGTTAGTTTTTTTTAAAAAAAATAAGCCTTGTGAGACAGCTACTTGCTCAGTTATACAGCAGAGAAGTATAGAGGCTAGAACTTGAATCCTCATTTGCCAGATAGCCCAACACTTATTCTGGTATATAATTGCATTTCAAATATTCTACATCTATTGTTTCACATTATAATGGCACTATTCAAGGAGCAGAAAAGTATTCATGTACAAAGTACACCAGCCAGCACGTCTGTATTTGGTAATATTTTGCTATCTCCAGATAAGAATCCACAGATAATAAATTCTTGATTCACTACCTAGTAACATTGTGTTAATTCCCTCTACATTTGGTATAATGATATAAATTTGAGAATATCACCATTTCACAGGTTAATTATACTGGCAGAGTTAATCCATACTCTATGCATAGCCATAGTGAGAGTGAACATATACTCATTAAATAGACTATAGGCAGACTCACAAAAAAGTTGTAAATATTCCCTTACAGGAAAGAGGCAATCTAACAGCTAAAACTCTGGGAAGAAGCAACTGAGAAAATGTTACTCTCAATTCACAGTTCAGCAGATGACGTCAGGACCTCTGTAAAGAATAAGGAAGCAGCACTCTGAGAGTAAGAGAGATGTTCTAGTTGAACTGAGACGACCCTGGCAGTGGGTGTAATCTGAGATCTGTGCTCCCTTTACTTGGGCATATGTATATGCATATATATATATATATATATATATATATATATATATATATATATGCATGTATATACTCACATATATACACATATGTATGTATATATGAGTTATTTCTTTTTTAAATAAATGCTCTATATTATAATTCTGTTTGCTCCATTCTGAGTTAATTATTTGATAGGATTCAGTGAATGGGGGCTCATGAGATGTGGAGTAGAATGATTGTTATCCGTTGAATGCCATGGAGCTGGGAAATACCAAAAGAGGGACACATTGATGGAAATGGGAATTCTTTGTGTTGTAACAAAGAAAAAACTGTTTTCAACCCAGCTTCCTGCTGGGTTACAAGAGAGCTTATATTATCATAGGGGGAGAATAAGTGTAATATCAAAGGTAGAGAGAGACCTTGAGAAGTAAGCATTGAGTATTATTTGTCATGATAGATAAGATCAAAAATTGAAAGGTGATCTAGAGACTAGGGAATAGCAAGTGAAGGAATTTGGGAAGGGAGACAATGTGGCTATAGTGGAAAAGGAAGGAAGAAAATTTAATATTAAGATACAGCTCCATTCCTTTTCCCCCCCTTTCCCTCTGCTTGTGCCTATATACACATTCAGCAGATCAAGTTACAAAAAGCTTTTTTTTTCAGCACCTGGAATGAATAATTACTTAAAATAAATGTCTGATGATAATGTAGAATTACAAGTGGCTTTTCTTTTGAATGTGAAGAGAAGGAATTCTACACCAAAACTTTTCATGCAAAGCACTGAAATTGGAAATATAAAATATTTTCCAAATGTCTCACCAGTCTTATACAAAATATTCACCCCAATATTTGAAAAACAATGACATTCCTTAACATGTATTCAAAACACTGAACTCCCCTTTTGAATGTGGAATTAATATCAATGTATAAGGTTCTATGTCACAAACTGCTACCCACACATCTGCTGCAGTTGAGAAAATACATTTATATTGTTATAGTAAATGGTTTCAAAGTACCAGGAGGCATTGATCTATTCTTTCCTCCTGGAAAATACATTCAGAGAACATCCTGTGAAGATGAACAGGATCCTCTTTGAAAGCCCAATTTACAAAGGGTTAAGTGGAGTTTTTTACCTTCTGAGAAAGGCAAAAAAACAAAGGTTGGGATGGTTGTAGATGCATTTTGTTTTTGTTGCTGATTTTGTTTTGAATCAGGGAACATTTCTTTTAAAAAAAAGTAATGACTAAAGTGTAGTGCTGGTAAACCACTACTCAGTTCTCATCTCTTTATAAAGCTTTATAAAAATATTTGGCTTTTTCAACTATCTCAGCATCTTTAGAGAAGAGACCCTTCAGTTCAGCCAACTATTTCCATTAAGGACAAGCCAGATGAGATTCTCTCACCTCCAACATTTAATCCATATGAGATATGAGAGAAGGAAGGAAGGAAATTATCATTTATTGAATACTTGCTGTCTGCAGGACATTGATAAGTTATTTAGAAATATTGTTCATTTAATCCTCACAACAACTCTGGTTGGGGGAGCTGTATTAACCCCATTTTCAGATGAGGAAACTGAATCAGTGATTCAGTGACCCGCCTAGGGTCACACAGGTAATAAAGTGTCTGAGGCAGCATTTGAACTCTGATCTTTCTGACTCCAGATCCAGAATTTCATTCACTGTGTTACATAAGGCCTGTAGACTCAAAGACCTACAAATAATCTTTGTGACCATTTTTCTAGTCCTAGTCTCTCATTTAAAAATGAAGGAGGTTAGGGCCCATAGAACTTAGGAGTGAGTATCCTTTTTTTTTCTGCAAAGGACCACTTGGATATTTATGATATCATTTATGGGCTATATTTGATCAAACATTTAGTTAATTCACCCTCAATAAGAACCTAGAATTATTGAATTTTGAGTTCTGTCTGCAGCTGCCTTAGCAATACCAGACCAATATGGCTCACTGTTTAAAAAGCAAGGACTAGTATGAACTCCTGGCCTCCAAATTCAGGAATCTTTCTATTTTATCATATTACTTCTGTCTCAGAATTATGTCTAGGTTGCCTTTCAATCACATCCAGATGAGGGACAAGTGCAGGTCCAGAGATGTGCTAGGACCCTGTCTTTCTAAAGAGTTACTCTGCTCCTCCACAAAGGTCTCCCATCATAGAACCAACCAAAACTAATCTCACAAACAATGAATCAACAAACATTTTATTAAGGGTCTTCTGTTTCCAGGGGCTACAATAGACATTGGGACAGAAAGACAGAAAGAACAGGTACTGCTCTCTAGCAGCTTCTACTTTACAGGTAGAAGACAACATATAGAGGTTTAGGTACATATAAAACATATGCATAGCAAACACAAGGAGTTTGTGGGAAAAGAGGATGCTAGCATCTGGGGAAATCTGGGCAAACTTCATGGAGGAGGTGGTCCTAGAGGCAAAATTTGAAGGGCTCTGGGTATTCTAAGAGGCTCAAGTGAAGAGGGAGTACATTGCAGGCATGAGAGACAGTCTTGGCAAAAGTACAAATTGGCATTTAGATAGAACCTTAAATTTGTCAATACCTTTTACATACAGCATTGCAAGTGGATCCCATAGCAATCTTTGCAACAAAAATACCACCAAGTCTACTTCCCCCCTTTTATAATTGGGGAAACAAAGGCTAAAGAAGTTAAATGATTTGCCCATGGTCTTATGGTTAATAAGTGTCAGAGGCTGTGCCACAATATACCAAGCTACAGGACAATTTGAGCAAGTCATGTATACTCTCTGACCTTCTGTTTACTTATCTATCCCTTTCATTGGGAAGCAAAGAGAAGGAGGAGGCAAGTTGGCCTAGCAAAAAACAGCATAGCCATTTCAAATATCACCCTTTGTTAATTAATAGGGGAGACAACAGAACCCTGAGTCCAAGAAAGAACTTTATAAATAACAGCTCTCTGCAACCAGCTGCTCTTCTCTTACCTCGGTTCTGGCATATATCATTGAGGGAGCAACCCTTATGGAGAAGGGGTAATTGCCTCTACCAACTTCATCAGTTGCTGACCAACTCTAACAATAGGTAAGCCCAAGAGCCCTGGGAACAGCTGCAGCCTCCAGAGACTTCTGGCCATCCCTTCCAGCTTGACCTCCCATAATCATAGCCCAGGGGAGTAACTCTTGTGGGAATGAGACTTTGCAGTTTCCTCATTGGGCACTATCTCCTGGTCTCTTTAGTGGCCATAGTTATTGAAGGTCTGGAAAAGAAAGTCCTTGGCTTTGTAAAAAGACTCAATATTGGAAATCAATATGATTTCATTAATGAAAATGTTATAAAGGAAGATGGATCACCATCTTTGCTGCTATCCCCTACAAACCATGTAGCCTTCAGTATGATTTGCAGCTAAAATATTCAGTGTGCATTGTCTTTCCCTTTAGAATGTGAGCTCTTTGAGAAAAGAGACCAGGTTGCTTTTCTGTTTTATTTACAATTCTTGAGAGTGCTTTGCATACGGTGAGTTCTTAATGAGTTCTGTTTCATTCATTCATTCATTCATTCATTCATTCACTCATTCATGGCCCTCCAGAATCTGGCACCAACCTCCCTCTAGCCTATCTGATCCAACTCCCCTTTTGTATCTATTTTCTAGCTCAGAATGACACCTTTGTTGTTTTCTTTCATCTTCACCCTGGCTTATGAAGCAACAAGAAACATGTCCCCTTCCTTTAAAACATGCATGCTGAATCTTTTTTACATCATGTACCCCCATTAACAGACTGGCAAAGTCTAAGAACTCTTCTCAGAATGTTTGCAAATGCATATTATGAATCTATAAAAATAAAAAAGCAAAAATATTATGTTGAGTTACCAGAAAGATTTGTAAAGTTTATAGATCTCAGTAAGAATCTCCATTTTCATAAAAAGTAGGGTGAAACATTTTATTTCTTCATTTTTTTACAACACAACAGTATTCCATAGCATTCACACACTGAGAAGATGAACTGATGCAGAGTGAATTGAGTGAAACTAGAACATTTATACAATGACATCAATTTTGTTAAAGGTAACAGTTCTAAAAGACAACTCTGATCAACTAAATAATCTGCCATGATTTCAAAGGAAAGATGAAGAAAGCAATGCTGTCCACCTTATGATTGAGAGATTCTGGATGGACAATAATGCATATTATGAAACAAATTTTTGGATGAAGTCAATGTGTACATTTCTCTTGATTATACTTTGTCTAAGCCTGATACTCTATTATACTACATTTCTTTTCAAAAATTGGTTTCTCAGCCTGTAACTAATAGTTATAAGTGTGTAAAAATGTTTATCTACTATGTCAAGTCCTGTCTCCTACATCTAAATATTGACTTGATCTGTGTCAATACCACCTGTATTGTAAAATCACCAATAAATTCTTCACCTGGCTCAACATACCAAAAGATAAGACATCTTGGATGAGGAGAGAGCAATTCTATGGTTAATTTTAAACATTTCCTCTCCAGCCTAAGTGGAATTCTTATCAATAGGAATTTAAAGAAAATATTATAACCTTTGAAGGATCATAATGTTGAAGCATGTCATCTATATGAAATCTCAGTGGTTACCTTACTCAATTTTATGATTATTTGTCCTTTCTGTATAAAATGACCCCAAATTTTGAATCAGGGTTGGACTCTATAAGGATGTCACTCACCCCTGGATTCTTGGTAAGATTCTGGGGAATAAAACTTCACTTATAAAACTTTTGCTATTTCATTTTTAGCCAAAGAAAATTATGATTAACTACTTATATGATTCAAGAATACTTTTTTCCTTCTTTCCTTTCTTTTCATCCTTGCTTTATTTCTTCCTTCCCTCCCTCTGGTCTTTCTGTCTTTTTCTTTCTTTTCTACTTTTCTTCTTTCCTGTCTTCCTGTCTTTCTTTTTTATCTTCCCTTCCTCCCTCTGTCCTTTCTTTCTTGCTTGCTTTTTTTCTCCTCTTAAGATTTTATTTATTTTGAGTTTTACAATTTCCCCCCCAGTCTTCTTCCCCCCACCCAAGATGGCAGTCTGTTAGTCTTTACATTGTTTCCATGGTATACATTGATCTAAGTTGAATGTGATGAGAGAGAAATCAAATCCTTTAGGAAGAAAAATAAAGTAAAAGAGACAGCAGAATTACATAATAAGATAATGGGTTTTGTTTTTTTTTCCTAAATTAAAGGTAATAGTTTTTGGTCTTTGTTCAAACTTCATGATTCTTTCTCTGGATACAGATGGTATTCTCTGTCACAAATACCCAAAATTGTCTGTGATTGTTGCACTGATAGAATGAGCAAGTCCATCAAGGTTGGTCATCACTCCCATGTTGCTGTACAATGTCTTTCTGGTTCAAGCAAATCCCTCCAGGCTTCCCTGAATTCTCATCCCTCCTGGTTTCTAAGAGCAACAGTGTTCCATGACATACATATACCAGTTTGTTAAGTCATTCCCCAATTGAAGGACATTTATCCAATTTCCAATTCTTTGCCACCACAAACAGGTCCACATAATCTCTTCAGGGTATAGACCTAGTAGTGGTATTGCTGAATGAAAGGGTATGCCTTTGGGTGTAATTCCAAATTGCTCTCCAGAAAGGTTGGATGAGTTCACAGTCCCACCAAAAATGTATTATTGTCCCAGATTTCCCACATCCCTTCCAATATTGATGATTGTCCTTTCTGGTCATATTGGCCAGTCTGAGAGGTGTGAGGTGGTATCTCAGAGATGCTTTAATTTGCATTTCCCTGCTAAGTAATGATTTAGAGCAATTTTGGATATGACTATGGATCACTTTGATATCCTCATCTGTAAATTGACTTTGCATATCCTTTGACCATTTGTCAATTGGGGAATGACTTCTTTTTTTAAATTTGACTCAGTTCTCTGTATATTTTAGAAATGAGTCCTTTGTGAGAAATATTAGTTGTGAAAATTGTATCCCAATTGATTATATTTCTTTTGATCTTGGTTACAGTGGTGAGTGAAAAAGCTTTTTAATTTAATGTAATGAAAATTATCTAGTTTGTTTTTAATGATGTTCTCCATCTCTTCCTTGGTCATGAACTGCTTTCGTTTCCAAAGATCTGACAGGTAAACTAGTCCTTGATCACCTAGTTTGCTTATAATATTTTTTATGTCTAAATCCTGTATCCATTTTGATCTTATCTTGGTAGAAAGTGGGAGGTGTTGGTCTAATCTAAGTTTCTTCCAAACTAACTTCCAATTTTCCCAAATTTTTTTATTGAAGAAAGAATTTTTATCCCAAATAGCTGGACTCTTGGGGTTTATCAAACAGCAGATTACTATAATCATTTCCTGCTATTGCACCTAATATATTCCACTGATCTACTTCTCTATTTCTTAGCCAAAACTAGACAGTTTTCATGACTGGTACTTTATAATATAATTTTACATTTGGTAAGGCTAAGCCACCTAAGGACTTTTTTTTTAAGTTTTTTTTCAAGGCAATGGGGTTAAGTGCCTTGCCCAAGACCACACAGCTAGGTAATTATTAAGTGTCTGAGGCTGGACTTGAACTCAGGTACTCCTGACTCCAGGGCCTGTGCTCTATCCACTGAGCCACCTAGCTGCCCTGCACTTTTTTTTCCATTGAATCCTTGGAAATTCTTGATTTTTTATTTCTCCATATGAATTTACTTACAACTTTTTCTAACTTATTACGATAATTTTTTGGAATTTCAATTGGTAGGGCACTAAATAGATAATTTAGTTTTGGTAGAATTGTCATTTTTATTATATTAGCTTTACCTATCCATGGGCAGTTGATGTTTTCCCAGTTATTTAAATCTGATTTTAATTGTGTGAGAAGTGTTTTGTAATTGTTTTCAAAAAGGTTTTGAGTCTGCCTTGGCAGGTAGACTTCCAGGTATTTTATAGTGTCTGAGTTTACTTTGAATGGGATTTCTCTTTCTAGTTCTTTCTACTGTATCTTGCTAGTCATATACAGAAATGTTGAGGATTTATGAAGTTTTATTTTGTATCCTGTGACTTTGCTAAAGTTTCTAATTACTTCTAGTAGTTTTTTAGATGATTTTTGGGGATTCTTTAGATATACCATCATGTCATCTGCAAAGAGTGAGAGTTTTGTCTCTTCCTTCCTAATTCTAATTCCTTCAATTCTTTTTTCTTCTCTTATTGCTGAAGCTAACATTTCTAATAATATATTGAATAGTAGTGGTTATAATGAACCTCCTTGTTTCATCCCTGATTTATTGGGAATGCCTCTAGACTATCACCATTGCATATAATGCTTGTTGATGGTTTCAGATAGATACATTATTACTCCAAGGAACAATGCATTTATTCCTACACTCTCTGGTGTTTTTAGTAGTAGTAGTAGTAGTAGTAGTAGTAGTAGTAGTAGTAGTCGTAGTAGTAGTAGTAGTAGCTGTATTTAGTAGTAGTAGTAGAAGTAGCTGCATTTTGTCAAAAGCTTTTTCAGCATCTAATGATATAATCATATGATTTCTGATAGGTTTGTTATTGATATAACTAATTATACTAACAGTTTTCCTAATATTGAACCAACTCTGAATTCTGGGAATAAATCCTACCTGGTCATAGTGTATTATCCTAGTGATAACTTGTAATCATTTTGCTAAGGTTTTTTTTTTTAAGATTTTGGTATCTATATTCATCAGGGAGATAGGTCTATAATTTTCTTTCTCTGTTTTAACTCTTCCTGGTTTAAGTATCAGCACCATATTGGTGTCATAGAAAGAGTTAGGCAGAGTTCCTCCTTCACCTATTTTTCCAAAGAGTTTATATAGAATTGCAACCAGTTTTTCCTTAAATGTATGATAGAATTCACTTTTGAATTCATCTGGCCCTGGAGATTCTTTTCTTAGGGAGTTCAATGATGGCTTGTTGAAATTCTTTTTCTGAGATAGGGTTTTTTAGGTATTTAATCTCCTCTTCATTTAACCTGGGCAACTTATATTTTTGTAAACATTCATCCTTTTCACTTAGATTATCAAATTTATTGGCATAGAGTTGGGCAAAATAATTCTGAATTATTACTTTAATTTCCTCCTCATTGGTGGAGAGTTCACATTTTTCATTTATGATACTAACAATTTGGTTTTCTTCTTTTTTTAAATCAAATTGACCTGAGGTTTATCAATTTTATTGGTTTTCTCATAAAAACAACTCAGTTTTATTTATTAGTTCAATAGTTTTCTCACTTTTAATTTTATTAATTTCTCTTTTAATTTTTAGAATTTCTAATTTGGCGTGGTGGAGCAAAGATGGCAGCCTGAAGGGAGCATTTCCCGGGGAACTCCTTCCCCCACAAACTCTAAAAAAAAAGAAACAAATGATGACCCTAGCCAAAATTTAGAGGGGCAGAACCCATAGAAAGACTGAGGGATACATTTTCCCAGTCTGAGATAACTTAGAAGTTCAGTGGTTGGAAAAAAGCCATGGCTGCAGCACAGTGCAGCCCAGCCCAGCCCAGAGTTCACCAGCAAAAGGTTGAAGGGGTGGTAAGAGAACTCTGCTACACCAGAATGAGTGTGGAGTGAGGGAGCACTGTCTTCAGAATCTGCAGTGAGATTCCGGAGAAAGCAGCCTGCAACCCGAGAGATGGTAAGGAAAGTCTGCAGAAATTTCTCTGCTCTACCTCGTGTTAGGACTCTGCTTCAAGTCTACACTCAGATCGGGGTGGAAGTTTGGGCTTTCATACTAAAATAGCAGGATCCTCCTTATAGCCTCAGGGGAGAGGGAAGTAAGGGGGCCATTTACATATCAAAGTACAGGTAAGTGAGCATAATACCTAGGAGGAATAAAGGTCCCAGTGGGGTGTCCCCCCCCAAAAAAAAACCCAAACCTTGGAAGTGCTGAAAATTAGTCTTGGACTGAGGAAATGAGTAAACAACAGAAAAAGAAGAATCTGACTACAAAGAATTAGTTTAGTCCCATGGAAGATCAAAACACATACTTTGATAACGACTAAATCGAAACTTCCATATCCAAAACTTCCAAGAGAAATAGAAAATGGGCTCAGACTATAAATGAGCTCAAAAAAGACTTTAAAAAGAAATTAAGGGATTTGGAGGAAAAATTGGGAGGCGAAATGAAAGCAATGCAGAAAAATCATGAAAGCCAAATCAAAAGCTTAGTGAAAGATATACCAAAAAATTATGAAGAAAATAATATATTAAAAATCAGTTTAGGCCTAATAGAAAAAGCAAAAAAAAAAATGGCAAATGAGGAGAAGAATGCCTTGGAAAGCAGACCTGGCCAGTTGGAAAATGAGATAAAAAAGCTCTCTGAAGAAAATAACTTCTTCAAATGCAGAATGGAACTAAAGGAAGCTGATGACTTTGTAAGAAATCAGGAAGAAATAAAACTCTTCCAAAAAAGCCAAAAATTAGAAAAAAATGTGAGCTATCTCACTGGAAAAACACCTGACCATGAAAACAAATCCAGAAGAAATAATTTAAAAATTATTGGGCTACCTGAAAGTCATGACCAGGAAAAGAGCCTAGATTTCTTTTTTTTTGAGAAATAATACAGAGAAATTTCCCTGAGATCCTAGAATCAGAGCATAAAATAGAAAGTGAGGGAATTTACCAGTCACCTCCTTTCAGAGATCCCAAAAGAAAAACTTCCAGGAATATTATAGCCAAATTCCCAATCTCCCAAATCAAAGAGAAAATTCTAAAAGCTGCCAGAAACAAACAATTCAACTATTGAGGCTTCATAGTCAGGATTACACAGGATCTGGCAGCATCTACATTAAGGACTCATAGGGATTTGAGTATGATATTCTGGAAGGCAAAAAACCTTGGTTTACAACCAAGAATCAACTATCCAGCAAAATTGAACATCCTCTTTCAGGGGAAAAAATGGATTTTCAATGAAACAGGGGAATTTCAAACTTGCCCATTGAAACAACCAGAGCTGAATAGAAAGTTTGATCTCCAAGTACAGAACTCTGGTGAACCATAGAGGGAATGGAAGAGAAGGACTAACTATGAGGAACTTAATGATATTGAACTGTTTGTATTCCTGCATGGGAAGAAGATATTGATAACTCATATGAACTCTCTCATTTATTAGTGCTGTTAGAAGGAGCATATATAGACAGGACATAGGAAGAAGAATATAATGGTATAATATATTAAAAAGATGGGTGATAAATGGGTGATAAGAGAAAGTACTGGGAGGAAAGGAAAGGAGATGAAGAAGCTAAGAAATTTCATATAAGAGTCAAGGGAAAGCTTTTTCAATGGAGTGGAAAGGGGGAAGGCAAGGGGGAATGAGTGAGCCTTCATTCTCATCAGAAATGGCTCAGAGAGGAAATAACATACACACTTGATAGGGTGAGGAAATATTACCCTAGAGAAAAATAAGAAAGGGATGAGATAAGGGGGAATAGAGGAGGGAAGGGGGGAAATAGGTGATAGAAGACACTTTTGGACAGGGCCAGGATGAAAGGAGACAGAGAATAGAATAAATGAGAATGGGAAGGAATAGAGTGGAGGTACAACTAATAATACCAACTGTGGGAAAAATATTGAAGCAACTTCTCTGGTGCACTTAGGATAAAGAAAGCAACTCACCCTAGAGACAGAACCATTGAAATCTGAACACAGACTGAAGTACATTTTTTTCTCTCTTTTCTTGAGGTTTCTCATTTTCTTGGGAGGGGTTATGTTTACTCTTATGTTTAGTCTTATAACACATTCCATTTACATCAATGTATAGCCTGGAAACAATGTAGACTATCAGGCAGCATTCTGTCGGGGGAGGGAGGGAAGGGATGGGGGAAGGGAATTGTAGAATTCAAAATCTTACCAAAAATGATAGGTACATATTACTATTGTATATAATTGGAAAACAAACAAAATTTTAAAAATAAAAAAAGAATTTCTAATTTGGTATTTAATTGGGTGTTTTTAATTTGTTCTTTCTCTAATTTTTTAATTGCATATTTAGTTCATTGATTTCTTTTTTCTCTAATTTATTCATGTAAGCATATAAAGGTATAATATATCTCCTGACAGCCGCTTTGAGTGAATCCCACAGGTTTGGGTATGTTGTTTCATCATTGTCATTATCTAGGATGAAATAATTAATTCTTTCTATAATTTGTTGTTTGATCCACTCATTTTTTAAGATGAGGTTATTTAGTTTTCAATTAGTTTTGGATCTGTATCTCCCAGACCAGTATTGCATATGATTTTTAATTCATTGTGATCTGAGAAAGATGTATTCACTATTTCTGCCTTTCTGTAGTTGATCATTTGGTTTTTATGTCCTAGTACATGGTCAATTTTTGTGTAAGTACCATGTACTGTAGAAAAGAATGCATATTCCTTTCTATCCCCATTCAATTTCCTACATAATTCTATCATGTCTAGGTTTTCTAACAATCTATTTATATCCTTAACTTTCTTCTTGTTTATTTTATGTTTAGATTTATCTGAATCTGAAAGTGGGACATTGTGGTCTCTCACTAGTAGAGTTTTGCTGTCTATGTCTTCCTGTAGCTCTTTCAACTTCTCCTCTAAGAATTTAGATGCTATCCCATTAGGTGCATATATATTTAGTATTGAAATGACTTTATTATCTATGATACCTTTTAGGAGGTCTCTTTTAACACTATCTATTTTTGCAGCTGCTTTCTCTGAGATAAGGATTGCTACCCCTGATTTTTTCACTTCAGCTGAAGCAAAATATATTTTGCTCCAACTTTTTACCTCTACTCTATATGTATCTCTCTGCTTCATATGAGTTTCTTGTAAGCAGAATATTGTAGGATTCTGGTTTTTAATCCAGTCTGCTATTCACTTATGTTTTAAGGGAGAGTTCATCCCATTCACATTCAAAGTTATAATTACTAACTCTTTATTGCCCTCCATGCTATCTTCCCTCTGTTTGTATTTTTCCCCTTTTTCCCTTTATCCATATTCCCCAGTATTTTGCTTCTGGATACCTCCACCTTCAGTGTGTTTGTCTTCCTATGTCAACACCCTCCCCTTTCTTTCCCCCTTTCCCTTTTCCCCTTCTTCCCTCCCTCCCTTCTGTTAGTACCCCTTTTCTCCCATTCCCCATCTCCTCCCTCCCCTTTTGGCCCTTTAATACTTGCAGGGTAAGATAAGTTTCTTAATTTAACTGAGTGTTTGTGTAATGTTAACTTTAAGCCAAGTCTGATGAGAGGAAGGTTCAGATGGTTCTCAATTCCTCCCCTCTTCCCCTCTATTACAATAGGAAGATAAGCATTCTAGTTTCTATCTCAAACCATGCCTGCCTATAAAATAACATAAAGGAGGAGCAGCCCTTCCTGATGTACTGAGGTTCACTGTGATGTGGGTTGATGTTTGTCAAACTTTGTGCAGACACTCAAAGTTTTAAATAAATAAGACATAATAATGTCTTAATGTAACAAGATTTTCCCCATTCAGTCTTCTCCATCTTCCTGTCTTTATTGTCTCCCTTTTTAAGGAGGTGTTGTTTTTAAATCTGAGTCACAGAAAAGTCATAAATGTCCATCACTTCTGGCTAAGTATATTCTCTCTAATAGAGTTACACTTTTCAAGAGTTATGAGCATCTTTCTCCCAGGTGGGTATATTGCTTGCTTTCTGTTTCATGGGTGTAGGGAAGCGGAAGAAAAGAATAATGCTTAATTTCCTTTAAAAAGTTTTTTAAAATGAAAGAAAAAAGTGGGTGAAAGCAAAGTAGCATATTTCATATGATTTTCCTGATTTTTAGAACCTGAATTTTTTTCCAGAATTTAAAACATGGTTTTCTTTTGACTAGTTATCTCCTCTAAACCCATCTCATGGCAATCTACTCACTTACATGCCTTGGGACCACCATAACTGTTTAATAAATGCTTGTTAAATTGAATTGTGACTCTGGTCTAGTGTTTTTTCACTGTATGTGATCTGGTGCCTTAGACTCTGTTTCCCTCTACTCCAGATTGTGATTTCACTCCTGTATTCTACATATCTAACTACCTCCTCTCTCTGGCAAGACCTCGTCTAGTCCCTTTTATAGACATCTTAGTGGTAAGTTAACCATTGAACTTTCTGCCATCTAGTGATGAGACAACATTTTCCTAATGCAAAAAAAATAGCAACAGAAACTCACAGAATTTCCATTAGAAGGGACTTTGGTAACCATCTAATCCAACCCATATCTGAGAAAGAATACCATCCAAAATATATCCTCAAAGTAATCATTTGGTGGTTCATCTTTGTGTGCATACCTCCTTCCTTCATAGATTAATCATTTCATTTTTGAAATCATCAAAAAAGTAACAAGCATTTACTAAGTCCCTTCTATGGTTCAGGCACTGAATTAAATGCTAAGGATTAAAAAAAAGAAAAAACAGTATTGGGTCTTAAATAGTTCAAAATTTAATGAAGGAGAAAAAAGACAAACAAAGAGGTACAAAAAAGGTGTTTTCTGATAAAGTACATATAATCACAGAAGGAAGGAGCCAAGATGGACAGTTCCAATGATGATTAAGAAATTATTTTTTCAAATTAAGTTCAGATTTGCCTCTCTAACTTCTATGCACTTCTGGTAAAAATATGATGTTTCTCAAAAATGGCAGTGAGAAAAGGTAACTGAATAAGAGAAGTTAGGGAGAAAGGAAGACAGTCATTCTAGTTTCTATCTCAAAAATGCTTACCTATAAAATAATATAAAGGAGGAGCAGCCCTTGGCTGACCTGCTGAGGTTCATCATGATGTGGGTTGATGTTTGACAAACTTTGAGCAGACACAGTTTTAAAGAAATAAGACATAATAATCATGAAAAATTTTCTGGTGAAATATCAGTCAGCTAATTCTTTCTCGGCTTTGCTCTGCCTTTCCTGTGGTTTGAAAGAATTCCCCTATTCCTTACATTCTGTAGTTAAAACTGCATGGGAAAATACTGAAGGAAACTTGCTGTCAAACTTGATTTCATTTCAGAAACTTCCAAATAGGAACAATATGAAACATGGAAGTTTCAGCTACAAGTGAGAGCCATTTAGAAAATGGGTATTTTCCTATTGTTCTATTAGAAATCAGGAAGGATGGGGTTTCAGAGAAGCCTAGAAAGATGTGCTTGAACTGTTGCTGAATGAGATGAGCAGAACCAGAAGAACACTATACAATGTAACAGCAACATGGGGATGATTATCAACCTTAATGGACTTGCTCATTCCATCAGTGCAATAATCAGGGACAATTTTAGGGTGTCGGCAATGGAGAATACCATCTGTATCCAGAGAAAGAATTGTGGAGTTTAAACAAAGACTAAAGACTATTACCTTAAATTTAAAAAAAAAAGTTATCTTGTGTGCTACATAATTTTGCCATCTCTAATATTTTATTTTTTCCTTAAAGATATGATTTTTCTCTCAACACATTCCATTTTGATCAATGTACAGCATGGAAGCAATGTAAAGATTACTGCCTTCTGTGGGAGGGGGGGAACTGTAAAACTCAAAATCTTTCAAAAATGATAGGTAGAAACTACTATTGTATATAAATGGAAAAAAATTAAATAATTATAAAAAAAGAAAATGGGAATGTTCTCAAATTCAGAATTATTTTAACTGCCTCTAGGAGCCTACCAGGGAGATTTCATTTATCTTTTAGTTTTTCTGTATGAATAAGACAACATAACATGAGGGAAAAGTGAAATCACGACTTCTAATGTTCAAAGTTCAAGGTTTTTAAGGGCAAAGCAGGCAGGGACAAAATAATCCATCCCTATACCCTCCACTCCTGCCTTCTCATCTCTACTTTTTCCAGATGGTACCATTCACTGGCAGTTATTGATGTGTAACTATTGTAGCCTACAACTGTATAGGCACAATAAATAGGAAAAAAAATATCTAAATTCAGTCTTGGGAACTGGAAAAAAATCAGCTTTTCCAAATATATTTTTATTGATGAAATAATTCTCTAAGCAGTTAAACCCTCACTATCTTCTCCCCTTCTTTTCCCCGATAACTGGATGGAGATTCAATCTCTTGGTAATCTTGATTTTCTTCTGTGTGGCAGGGAAGCTCCTTGAGAACAGAAACTTTCACTTTTCTTTGTTTTTCCAGTATATGGCTGATAGGTTGGTTATTGTCCTTCACTCTCAAAGAGAATCAAAATGGCATCACTATGCTGGAGTCAAGGTATAATAAGACTGATCAGACCATTATGAGTCAGAAGGCTCTATTACAAGTTTGGCACAAAAAGTTCACATGAACATTTATAATGCAGATGTCTCCTAAACTGCACATCTCAAGTTTCTTTTGAGCTAGCCCAATTCTCCTTTGCTCATAGAGTACAGTACCCCCTTTGATGCATTGTTCTTTGCCAGTGTCTCCTATATTATATCATTGATTCCAATGTTCTTCAGAGAGACCTTGATAGTGTTCTTGCATCATTTCTTCTGATGTACATTTCCCTAAAAGACTATTTTTATGGAGAGTTCACACAGAGGGTAAGCTCACACATGGCAGAAAGAAGAACATGGACAGCCCATCAGAATTATACTCTTTGCAACAGAGTTTGAATATTTGGCAGTTTAGCTCAAGAAAGAACCTCAGTGTCCAATTTCTTATCTTACCAGGTAATATTTGAAATCTTCCTAAGACAATTCAAATGGAGATACATTCAGTTTCCTGGCATGATGTTGGTTTAATATTTAGGGTTCACAGGCAGGCAGCAATGAGATCAGCACAATGGTTCTATATATACCTTCAGTTTGGTAGGCAATCTAATACTTCTCATTCATACTTTCCTTTGTATGGGATTCCTCTGTTTTCTTGCTATTTCTTGTTAAACCATAATAAACACAAACAGCAGAGAATCAGTTCACACTTTGTCACATCTTGCCCACAAAGGCTTCTACAATACTGGTGAACTTCTCTGGGTAACTTTTGTTATAAATTTGTCATAATTTTCCATGATCCCTCACAATTCACAGAAACAAAGGCCCCAGGTCAATGAATATTGTATATAGACCCTTGCTATACTCCTAGAATTTCTCCTGCAATTGTTGGGGAGCAAACACATCAGCACTTTCTGAAGCCACAATGACTCTCAAGCAGATGACCATTTTCCAGGTGAAGGAACAACCAATTAAGGAGGACTCTGGCAAGAATCTTGCCAGAAATAACTAAGAGAGAAACTAACCCCTCCCTGCACCCGTGTTTGTGGATTCATTAAAGAATGAAATTCTGAAGACATAAATGCTACCAATCACAAGGAGGAAGAAAAGAAGGATCTGTTTCAGGAGGTTAGTGTGAATGAAAAAGGAACTCATTATCCAGATTAGATGTTTAAAGGACACCTATTCAAAGTATTATATATATGCAAGAACAGATAATAATAACTGTTTTTAAAAAATGGCATGGCTCGATTTGAAGTAGCTGGAATCCTAGGGATGAGAGGATAGCTATTTCAGGTTCACAATATTAATTTTAGTTCAACAGTCAGGGGACAAGGAAGATATCCCATCCTAGGTCCAAGGCAGTACTAGCTCAATAGTCAGGCTGGAGGCAATTAATTTAAACAAAAGGATTTATAGACTGGCTTAGTAATGCAAAACATTTTTCTCATAAACTTGGAATGCACTTTCCCAAAAATACAGCATTAGCAGGGGGAATAGACTCATATAAAAAAATCACAAGAGGCACCCACCTAAAGAAAATTAGATGTGGCATGATGCATCTGCTGAAATCCTTGATTAGTGAACTTCTATACTTTTTATAAAGCAAAAACAGACACTATTATTTACCAAATAGTCTTTTTTTCATACTCCTACTTGGCTATGAATATCCTAGATCAGAGACCTTATCTAATTTATTGTAGTCTAATTTTTTTTTAAATTTTGACCCATTATTCCATTGCTGAAGCAAATTTCAGATAAAGAAGTTTATCAATATAATTTATCACTTCTCTGATGTATAATCTAAGAAAGTTGCCTGACTTGCCACCCAACCTCTGTGCCCAGAGATAAAGACTTGAGACCAAGTCTGTCTGACTCAGAGAGTGGGTCTCTGTGTACTTCCTCAGGTCAGTCGTAACTCAAACAATGGTCATTTTCCCAACAATCTTGAAACTGCTCAGGTACTTAGGGTTCCCTCAGATTATAATTTCTGTATTTCTCCCCCCTTGTCCCAGGGCCAAGAGGAAAAGGTACAGAGTTGATATCTAAGTTGCAAAGTTTCTGTCACTACCACCTGCAAGGTGAACTCTTGACTTATCCATAGATAAATGACCCCTTTTTAAAGTCTACAAAGTGAAATAGTCTGAAAAAATCCCTCTAAATTAAGTTTCTTAGAACTCAAAATGACTGTGAGCTTATAAAGGGCTTAGGATCATAGATTTAGATCGGGGAGGGTATTTAGAAATAATCAAGTTTATAATTCATCTTTCACAACATGACTAATATGGAAATATATTTAAAATAATTTTAAAATATATAATCTATGTCAAATTACTTGCTTTCTTGGGCAATGGGGAGAAAAAGGAAAAAGAGAAAAACATGGAACTCAAAATAATACAAAAATTAAATGTTGAAAACTATCTTTATTTTTTAACTTTTATCTTTTTAATTAGAAAAAACAAAATAAAAATAAATTTAAAACAAAAGAAAACAATTTTAAACTCTCATTTTACAAATAAAGAAATTAAAGCACAGTGACTTCACACAGTCATAGAGCTAATAATTGTCTAAGGTGAGATTTGGATGCAGATCTTCCTGCTTTCAAATTCAGTATTGTGTCTACTCTTCATGGCAAAATATAGAAGAAAGTTGTTATGAGAAATTATTGAAAAAAACAAATATTGGGGAGATCTATGATTTTTTCCCTTTCCTTATATGGAGATTAGGTCAAAGCTTAGTTTTTTAAAGGTCAGGGTGAATGGTGAGATGAAAAGTTGACATTGTTATCCCATCCATCCAAATTAATCTAAGGTGAATTCTGGTCCTTTGAATTCTACACAGGCAAATCCTAGCAGAGGTGGACCCCCTTTTGCCTACATTGCCCTAGGCAAGTGTAGTTTGGATTAGACTGAGTCCAAGTGATCAGTCACTCCAAGTTTTGTGACCAAGTCGCTTACTCCCCTTGCCTTGAAAAAACATTAATAAACAAAAAAGAATAAGCCACTTTTTATTATAATATTCATTCTTCTTAATGATTACTAATTAACCAGAGTTAATTACCAACCTGAGGAGCACCCACTCTTTCCAGGGCATATAAGTGTTGAGTGAGTTCTCTGAGGGGTTTTTGGCATTTGAAAATGTCACTGATCCTTTTATTAATTATTGTTAGAATAATTAATAAAATGATCAGTTATCCAGAAGTTATACCTCTCAAACTTTTATATATCACAGTGACAGTGTCTGTTCATAGTCTGAATTTCTAATTAAAATCTTTGCTAAGTCACTCTAGATTCTATAGCATGATATAGATGTTATAACAAGCATTTAAGCATCTACTATATACCAGGTTCTATTCTAAGAGCTAGAATACAAATAAAGACCAAAAATCAAACAGAAAATATTCCTTGTACTCAGATATCTTATTGTCTAATGGGAGAAATGATATGCAAGTGAATATGTGCAAACAAATCATAAACAAGACAAATTGGAGCTAATCAACAGAGAGTAGGCACTAATCATTGCAATCTGTTGTTGCTTTTTTTTTGTTTGTTTGTTTTGCAAGGCAATGGGGTTAAGTGGCTTGCCCAAGGCCACACAGTAAGGTAATTATTAAGTGTCTGAGGCCAGATTTGAACTCAGGTACTCCTAACTCCAGGGTCAGTGCTCTATCCACTGCATCACCTAACTGCCCCTAATCATTGGAATCTGGAAAGAAGGTAAAATTTTCACTGGTATTTGAAAGAAGCCAAAAAGGAGAGAAGACAGAGATGAGTAGGGAGCCAAGGCATGGGACACAGTCAGTGAAAATAATTTAGGCTAACTTTCACTCAAGACCATTATCCATGGAGAACATATGAGATGGACCAGCAACCAAATACTGGTAGCTAAAGGAGGACCTAATCAAAACACATGGAGTCAAAGGACCAGGAATTAAAATCCTGATGACTATGTATGTGATCTGGATCAAGTCATTAAATTTCCCAGGGCCCCAAGTTGCTTATCTTTATTATGAGAGGGTTGACCTTAGATGAACCTCTCAGTTTTTTTCCATTTCTAAATCTATGATTCCCAAAATCCCATTGCAAATTCCAAATTCATTTTATTATCCTAAATTTCTCCATCTTCTCTATATAGATTTTGACCAATTCCTATTTTGAAATCAAAGAATACCTGTAATAGCATTCTCCCGACTTCCTACACAAAAGTCTAATAAAAAAGGGAAAGAGTCTGGCATAATTTGCTTTTTGATTAAAGTATAGGGACTCAGTAATCATCATTTTTCTGTCAATACTCACAAGCATACATTTAATCATCCTTTGCAGTTTGCAGCAATAATTGAAATAAAGTTCTCTAAGCTATCTCACACCTTCCAGAATTTTTATTTTGCTTTTAATGGAATTCAGTTTCATCATTTTCATTCAAGTAATGCAAGTTGGTGCATTTCTCATCTGTCAATATCTGCAACAAGTATCAGAAATTCAATGAAACAACCCAGTTTTTACCTAATCATGTCTCACACCCCACAATTCCTTCTGAGGGCAGTTAGGAAATCAATAAACATTTATTAAGAACCTACTATGCACCAGATGCTTTTCTAAATATTGGATTTTTTTATCCAAGACTTTCCCCCAACACTTTCCAGGGAAGGGGAAGTAATCAAGCATATCCCAGCATTACTGCTCCACAGGAGAGGGGAAAGAAAAGAAAAACCAATTATTCAGTTCCCACTGCATCCTAGTGAACTGAGGCAAATACAGTTTTTTTAATCTGCTTTTTTGTTGTTGTTATTCAACACTTCCCAGTCGGTGTCCTATGGATTCTTAGAGGTGCTTAGTTTTGCAATGAGTCCACAGAGACAGATTTGACATCAAAATACTCATTGCTTCAAACAGAATTCTAAACTCTGAAAGCTTAACACACCCTTACCATACAATTAGGATATTCAATATGATAAATAAGCAAGTTTTTATTCTATGAAATGAATAAAGCTTCACACACATTTATTCACATTTTTCAAATATTCATTGATGTTAAGAGAGTATAAATTCATTAAAATTATGAATCTGAACAGTAGTTTTTGTTATCACCTATTTTCTGAAACAATTGCAAAAAGTACAATTATCATGAGGAGGTTGGAAACATTTTTGACAGTAAAATGGTCCCTACAGAGTTCTTTTTTTTATTTTTTGGTTTTTGCAAGGCAAATGGGGTTAAGTGGCTTGCCCAAGGCCACACAGCTAGGTAATTATTAAGTGTCTGAGACCGGATTTGAACCCAGGTACTCCTGACTCCAAGGCCGGTGCTTTATCCACTACGCCACCTAGCCGCCCCTAGAGTTCTTTTTCTTTGAAAGATAATAGTCTAACCTGTAATTTCTAAAATTCTGTCATCAACTCTTGCCTAGAGAACTTCCTACTACAAGTTTAAAATATACTTTACTAAAAAATTCAAAATTATTCAGGATAAGATAAACTTCCAACATATTCTTGTGCAGAAAATTTTGTCCTCTCCATCAGAATTTGCCTAAAATTTAATAATGCTATATTATTAATTCCGAATAAATACAGAAAGATTTGAATTTTACTTTTTAAAAATGTATACCATTATTCATATAAAGACCTCCTCCAAATTATATGTTATATTTAAATTATTAGAAAAATTTAGGGGGCGTCTAGGTGGCATAGTGGATAAAGCACTGGCCCTGGAGTCAGAAGTACCTGGGTTCAAATCCAGTCTCAGATAATTACCTAGCTGTGCGGCCTTGGGCAAGCCACTTAACCCGGTTTGTCTTGATTTTCATCAAGAACATAGTTTTTCTCAAAAGCATAGGGGAAAAAATTATTTCAATGAATGTAATTTCCATTCTATCCAATTATTCTTTAGTCTTTTTATTTTATTTTATTTCATAGTCTGTTCAGTTGTTCAGGTTAGGTTACTAGGTTATTGGAGATGCAATAAGCAAAATCTTGCAGAAGCGATAGTAAAGGCAGGAGAATAAGTCACCTTTCTATAAGATAATCAGGAAAAAAACTTTTCTTTTTTATGTTTCTCGAAGACATCTTCCTAATTCTGAAGGAAATGCAAAATAAAAAATTGAGCTGAAGATGACTTACTATTTAGAATATGTCTGGCATTGTTTAATGAGAAAAACTTAAGAAACAAAACTAAGAGTTTTCAGGTTGTAGAGAAGTATGAGAGGATTGGAAGAGATGACCTTTCAGGATCCTGTAAACTCAAAATCTATGATTCCATAAACTGGGATTTTCATTTTAAATTTACTTTGATTTATATTCTATGGGGGGCAGCTAGGTGGTACAGTGGATAGAGACAGGAAGATTCATATTTATAAGTTCTAATCTGGCCTCAGACACTTACTTGCTGTGTGATCTTGGGCAAGTCTCTGTACCCTGTTTGTCTCAGTTTCTTCATTCATAAGATGAGTTGAAGAAGGAAATGGCAAACCATTCCACCTCTGCCAAGAAAATCTCAATTGGGTTACAAAGAATTGGACATGATTGAAAGTGACTCAACAGCAGCATCAATTTTTCTTATATCATATGTGAAGCTCCATTGCTCCATTCAGGTTCATAAAATCTATTTGGGGTCACTATCCCACTGTTCAGATTGCTTCCCTGACCAGTCACAATTAATCATGTGATATCATAGCAATACAAAGAAGAGATTGACTCGATAAATTGGGAGATATATAATAAGAAATATGAATCAAACACTGAACTCTTTCACTACTCATTTCCCAAATTACAACTTCCCAAAATTTCTGAGAAAGGGAGTAGTGAGTCCTTTGGTCTCTGATTCCCATTCTAACTTCCATGACTAACTCCATAAACTAGTAAAGCAATAAAAACAGGTTTATCAGTTCACTATCTTTCTTATCCCTATGATGTTGCATCTGTATGTCATATCAATCCAAGAATTTAAGGTACATTCACCAGTCAGCCCTTTCCTACCATCCTAGCCTCAACTAAAAATTATAAAGGATGGAATTCAGTATTATCACAGGGAAGGTTAAAGTTCAGAAGGTATAACATTGCAACAGTAAATTTAAATTTTCAAGATAGGAACCACAAGTTTTTATTCTATGAAGTGAAAAAGGTTTCACACACATTTATTCACATTTTTCAAATATGGCAGGATGTCTGTTATGTTGTTTCCTTGCATAAAAGAGAGAAAACTACTGCTGGTAGTAAGAAAACATACTGCTTTCTTGTCCCCTTTCCTTTAGTTTTTCTTAAGGTCCTCCACTAGAAACTTCCTCTATTTCAGTTCTCATTTAAGAGTTCATGCCTGGACTCCTTCACATGTGCTACTAATGTTCCTTTCCAAATTAAGATTTCACTTAGATGACATCATAACTTACCCTATCTCTCCTAGGTTAGTGAGGGATGCAGTACATAAATGTAAGTTCTTTTGTTCACAAAAATGTTTGCCAATTGAGTTGAAACTTCTCAAACTGAAATCTGAAATTTTACTTTGTTGCACATATACTGTATACTCACACATATAAATATACTTCCAACTGTTTATATACATAGGGACCCAAAATCTTCTTTGTGTTTAAGGGAAATGAATGCTTCTATTCACATAAAATGAATGGTTTTCAAAGTCAGTCAGTGACAGACAAATGAAATCTTTTGTTTTCCACTCTAAGTAATTCCTAATTTTATAGAATGGCACTTTCCACATGATAACCCTAAGACAAACTGCTGGATAGCAATAGATAGCAATTTAGACTGTATAATTTTAATGGATAGCAAATTAGACTGTATAATTCAAATAATTTTATTGTAGATTTCAGCAATTTAATGATTCATAAATAACTTAGTTTCATTTTATACCATTAGGAGAATAATAATAATAATAATTTTTATTTGAATATGTGTATTCTTACTTTCCTTTTAGAAAAAGAATGAAATTTTGAAAGTTGAAATGAATACTTTTTATTAAATATGGGTAAATGCAAACTCGCCCTTTAAGAAAGAGGAAATGTAAATTGTTGACAAGAAATATAATAATAAAATTTCATATTTGCATAGTGCTTTACAAATTATTTTTGTCACACTGGACTATGAGAGAATTTATGAAAAGACTGTTAAACTTTTTTTAACATATGAGGAAACTGAGCCTAAGAGAGTTAAATGACTCACTTAAGGTCACCCAGCTAATGTATCAGAGTCAGAAACTGAAACCAGGTGTTTTGACTACCAGACTTTTTTTAGCCAACATTTTTTAAAAAATTGATTATTTATCCAAAGATATGTAACGATAGTTTTCAACATTCATTTTTATAAAGGTTTTTCCCTTCCTTCCCCCTCCAAGGCAGCAAGCAATCTGATATGGATTATGCATGCATAATCATGTTGCACATATTTCCATATTAGTCATACTGTGAAAGAAGAATCAGAACAAAAGGGAAAAACCACAAGAAGGAAAAAACAAAAGACAAATTTTAAAACTTGAAACTAGTGTGCTTTGATCTGCATTTATACTCCATAGTTCTTTCTTTGGATGTAGATAACATTTTCCATCATGAGGTTTTTAGAATTGTCATTGATCACTGTATTGCTGAGAAGAGCTGTTATAAATGATTATCATTCAATACTGTTGTTATGCTTCTATCACACTTTAAACCATTACTCCTCAATATGGAAAAAATTTTGTCATTCAAAGCTATTGCAACATCACTTCATTTTCCTTATAACAATTCCATCAGTGGTGTCACTGAGTGAAGTTTTTTATTCAACTTGACAAATATTACAAATTTGTCTCTTTTTAATGTCTGTTTATCTATGTGACCTAAGATAACCTTCACATAATTGGACTGATTTTAATAATTCGTTATTCAGATACACACAGCAAGTTTATATTCCAAATCTACCAACTTAGATCAAAAGAGTTATTGACTAAAACGTTGATTTTTAATATCTTCATCTTATATAATTTTGAATTGACTTTTATATCTATTTTAATTTTTTATACTTTAATGTTGAAATGTCCTACAAAGAAAGAAATTTTCCTCCAAAATCCAAATCAACATGGTTGTTTTCTTCATGAGATTGCTACAATTTGTCCTGCTGCAACCTCCCTATCCTCCCTTCCTCTACTGTTCTGGCTGTCAAAACTCAAATCTCTCTTCATAGATAATATCTTCTGGGCCATGATTCCATGTATGTGAAGAACAGTAAGTTCTTTGGAAGAAAAGATTACACTCTCATATACACATATACTTTTTAACTTTACGACACATGAATTTTAAATATTATCATTAAAGTGGAAGATGATCCACAGTGGAAGATGAACTCTCACATGAATAATTCCTTGTTGATCTGTTATCATCTAGTCAACTCCTTCAATTATTTAGCCTTTTCCCTCTTCATTCTACCAAATCTGCTGCATGAGAGAAGATGTAGGGTTTCATAACAGGAGATCTGACCTACTCAACTGTAGAAAATCTTGAAACTTGAACTTATTATAGGGTATTTTGCATAATCATAATTATATTAATATGACAAGCACCTATTCTAGTTAATACTTTATTGACAGATCAGGCAGTCACCTTAAATCAAATAGCAAAGCATTTAATTAAAACAGAATAACAAGATAAATAATAAAATTAAATTAAATAGGAGAATCATTTTCAGTCCCTTCTACACAAATGGGGCAATCTCCAATAAATTAATGAAACGTTTTATAGATGAGCAATTACCCAGAAAAGAGGGAGTGGACCCAGTTATTTGTTCTGTGAAGCTTTACAGAAGGAGATAATGAATTAAGTCTTTTTAAACCTTCCCACAACTTGGTCTAGATAGCTGGAATGGTTGTTTTCTCTTTTAAAAAAAATTATTTAAGGCATTGGGGTTAAGTGACTTGCCCAAGGTCACATAGGCAATTATTAAGCATCTTAGTCCAGATTTGAACTTAGGTCCTCCTGACTCCAGGGCCAGTGATCTATCCACTACACAACTTAGATATCCCAGGAATGGTTGTTTTCTGAAACAAGTATAGACATTCATTTCAGCCAGCATCAGGATTTCTCAGGACTATATCATACAATTATTCTTTCTTGGATTTCCAAAGGGATCCCAGATATGTGTTCCTTATTCCTCTCATGTCAGCTTCTCTGCTTTCTAAATCTCTCAGATCTCAGATGGTTCTCCATTTATTAAAGACCTAGTCTTGTGCTCTAGAGGTTTAGTATCTAGATAAATAGCCTCTTGGGAAATGAGGCCCTTGGAATTCCACCAATGAACAATTCTCTTTGAATCCTTCTTTATGTGGATTTGCTGGTATAGACTAGAGAGAAAGTCATCCCTATGAGTGAGAGGTTAAGTCATAGACTTTTTCTTTTCCATGATCCACTAGTTTGCATTTCTGTAAACCCCAACCTCTGTTTCTCATTTTGTGTGGTTCAAAGTGATCAAGTTGCCTTGGAAGAAAAGAATGAATGCTTGTAATTACCTGTGTAACAGTTTTGGGGTTCTGTATTCTTAAATATCTCTAAGTTCTTAATATTCTAGGGAAAGAAATCTTTAAACGTCTTCAGTCAGTTCTCTGCTTGCTCATTTATGTGATGAAATAAGAACTCAGTAAAAGCAATGGTGCAATGCTATTTTCATACCATTGATAGCCAGCAGAAATGGAAAAGGACCTCAGATCTAAGGAAAGTTATGAAACAATTCCAGGAAGACAGTGTGTAAATTACTTGAATTGGTTAGCAAAAGTCAAAACTAATGTCACTGAAGGAAAAACTGGAATCTAAATTTGATCATCAGATTTCAATTTCATTCATCAAAGAAGACTCAATGTCTTTTAGTGTGAGATAGGGAGTATTAACTTAAAAGCAATAGCCTCTATGTGGCTCTTTTAATTTATTTACCATTCATTCAACAAAAGTTCAAGTTTGCTATTAAATATCTGCATTGTGGAAAGTATTACTCTAAGTACTGTGGAAGATACAAATTGAATTGCAGAGACAAAAAAAAGAGTTATTTTAGCATAGTAAAAACCCTTTACACTGCACCAACACCTACTGAAGCCGACTATAAATATCATTTTAAAAGGACAATCAGAATTTCTTCACTGATATTCTAGCCTAGGCTTCATCCTGAAGTCCTGGTTGTTTTTGAATGAAATAAATAGAGTAGCTAAATGAGGCCTTTTTGTGGTAAGTCAATATAGCTTTAGGTATCTGTGGTCCCTAAATGAATTTCTTTGTGTTATATTGTCCTGTGTCATTCTTGAACCTGGGAAAATTTTATTTATCAGAAAATTCCATGAGCGCCCTGATGATCTTGGCATGGATCAGAGAACTCTTTAGGGATTAGCCAATGACCTTATTTCAAAAGATGAGCAATAACTGGATCCTGGGCAACTCTTCTAAGCTCTTTCATCTTCTCTAAAGTGTGCCCAGGAAGTCTATTTTCAAAGAATTCTGATACCCAGGTAAAATCGTAACAATGCATTATTTCCTATATCTTCTTTGTTCTTTGCAATCTGAAGATGTCTAATTGTGTTATGTATCACATAAACCCCATGCATTCCACAGCTCAAGTCTGGGCATTTGCATAAGACTCTTCTCATTGGTAGAGAAAATGATTTCTCATCTCCATCTCTATACAAAGAAGGAAGTGGACAAGAGCTTAGGAGAAGAAAGTTCTTAAAATTTCTCAGAGTTTTTCTGTCCCTCTCATGAATAATCTGGGAAGATATCTTGGAATCCAGAGAGTGCTCTTTTAATCAGTAATCCAGAAAAACAACTCTTCCCTCCCAAGTTTTTCCCATCTTCATCTACTCAGCAAAAAAAAAAAAAAAATGGAATAATTGACCATTCTCTCCAGTGAGTCTTTTAAAGATACATCTAGGCTTGAGTCTTGATTTACATGCATCTTGGATTTTTAATAAATATCTGTTCACTGTTGCCTAACTATAAGATTCAAAATCTTTTTACCTTGAACAATTATTATTTTCTGAGTAATACAGTACCAGCAAACAGAATAAGTCTTTTTTTCCTTATTGGTTGATTGTTGGTGTAACAGTGCATCTGAAGTCAGCTATTTTATGTTGATGTTCTCCAAGTTCCTCTTTGGCAAATAGTTTTCCCTAAATCTTGCCCTCTTTCCTCCCTGTCAAACTTCACAATCCCAATATTATCTTTCTTTAAAGCCATTTAAAAAAAATTTAGTTAGCTGTTGTAGAAGTTGAATGCCTGCTCAGGGCTATTTCTTAACTCCATCACCTCCTATGTCAGTTGCCAAGGGAACCATCTCAGTGAGTCAAAGATAAACAGGCTAATCAAATTTGGTGTTTGTTGTTTTACTGTTCCCTTTACCTTCATGATAGCTGAAGAAATGTTATTTCATGTTAGTTTTTACAGTGAGTGAAAGAAGTCCCATCTTTTCTCTCATTTTTTCAGAGGCACAAAAACAGAAATATTCTCTGCAATAAGGAATGGATAAGATGAGTCGAACAAGTTGGAGTAATATCCCTAAAAATAATGTAGATTTGATTTAAAATGATGGTGGTGGTGGTGGTGATGATGATGAAGACAATGATGATAAATATCCTTTGATGAACTCCATGGTAAAAGCAGAGGCTAAACCTGTGTACTAGGATTCTATTGTGCTCAATCCTCTTTGGATGTCTAAGAGAGATATAATCAGTCTCATCCCTTGAGCACAGGTCAGAAATTTTCATTTTGTCTCCTTCCAAGTATCTCTCCTGCAGTCAGTCATGTCTAGACAAAGGAGGAGATTGATAACCTGTTTCAGATATTAGTCAGCTGCTGACAAAAGAGCTCTTCTAAACTGCTTGAAAAACAAGGAAACCTCGTGCCAGAAAAACATAAAGGGAGCCAGGAAGAAGACACTGTAATTTAAGACCTTTGGGTCCTTCTACACTTCAGTTTGCAGGATAGACTTCAAATATGCATCCATGCCCTGGGAGAGAGAGAGACTGGGCCAATCTCCAGGGACACAAGACTCAGAGCCATTATAAGAGTCAGGGAAAGAAGGGGAAGACATAGCCCCCATAATTTGTATTTTTGTAAAGATGAGGATTTTTTGGATCAATTAATCATCCCACTTATGGAAGCAAGTAAAATGTTTATACCATTTTCAGGTGAAAACACATCCATTGAATCAATCAACCAGTCAAAGGTGTTGCAATCAATATTAAAAGTCCTTAATCAGTGTGGAATCAATAAAACCCTGGGATGAAATGAAACACCACCAAAAAGTATATTGGGATTGGTTAAGGAGTGGTGGTTCTGCCCTGCAGAACTTGTAGAAAATAATAAAAGAGTTGGGGAGCTAGGTGGTAGGTAGTGGATAGAACACCAGCTCTAGAGTCAGGAGGACTTGGGTTCAAATCCTGATTCAGATACTTAATTACGGAATGATCTTGGGTGTGATCTTGGACAAGTCACTTAACTCTGACTGCCTCAGATTCAAAGGCATCTCCAGTCATCCTGATTCATATCTGGCCACTGGATCCAGATGACTCAAGAGGAGAAAGTGAGGCTGGTAGCTTAGCACAGCATCCCCTCACTCAAATCCAATTCATTTGCTTGTCATAGCATCACCCCACTGATGTCATGATCTTTTTTGAGAACAAAAAACAAACATCAATAGAGTTGGGAACCTGGCCAGTTCAGTAATGGAAACCAGTTCCCTCAAACACAGTTTTCTCATCTATAAAAGAGGACTCATAATAGTATCACCATAAGGTTGTTTGGATGATCAAAAGAAATAATATATGAAAAATGTTTTTCAAATCTTGAAATATTTTATCAATGTTAATTCTTACTGTCCAGAAGAACAGAAAAGGGACCCAGGAATATCAATTTGGTCATCAAATATTGTTTTTGCATTTATTAAGATTTACTGGGTGTTTACTATGTGCTTGTATTGTGCTATGCTCATAACTCCTTGTTTAGTGTTTCAGTTATGTGCAACTCTTCTTTGTGATCCCATTTGGGACTTTCTTGTCAAAAATACTGGAGTGGCTTGCTGTTGTCTTCTTCAGTTTATCGTATAGATGAGGACCCCGAGGAAAACAGGGTTAAATGACTTGCTCAGGGTCACAAAGTTAATATAGAAAGAAAAAAAAACAATTCCTGCCTTCAGGATGTCCATATTTTAATGGGGAAGAAAATAGGCAAACAGCTGAACAAACTCTGAAATTCACACACACACACACACACACACACACACACACACACACACACACAACAACACAACACAAAGAGTAATCTGAGAGGGAAGATGGGGAGTGGGAAGGGGAAGATATTGCAGAAGATGTAATTGAATTGGAGAAGAACTGAAGGAATCCAGGAGGCCAAGAAGAGGAGAGAGAAACTGCTAGGCATGGGGGATAGGCAATGTCTCAGACCAGAAGACCAGAGAGGGATATAAGTAATCACATGTGACAGAAGGGGTCAGACTGTGAAAAATTTTTAAAGCCAGGGGATTTTAATATATTAGACTCCAGAAGTAAAAATCAATAAATGAGAGCTTATTGGGTAAGGTGTGGCAAAGGAAGATCACTTTGGGTAAGTTGAGTAGAGAGAGACTTGTGGCAATTAGACCACCCAGCAGGCTATTGTAATAGTCTAGGTGTGAAGTGCTGAGGGCAGGGACCAGGGTGGTGGCAGTGTTACAGAAGTATGCAATAGATCATGCAAAGTTTAAAAAAATTTTTAAACTTGTAACAGTTTGGAAATGGGGGGCTGGGGGAGAGGGAGTGAGAAAGAATGAGGAGTGGAGGATGACAATTAGGCTGCAAACCTAAGACATTGGGAGAAGGGTTGAGCCCTCAAGAGTAATAAGAAAGTTCATAAAGGAAAGTTTTAATGAATCTGATTTTGATTATGTCTATAGAACATCTAATTCTGATTAAGCAAAAGCATAGGGTATGACTACCCAGGTTTTTTTATAACTTCTTAGAAAACGACCTCAGAACTTCTTGCTGTTGCTCAGTGTATTAATCATTTCCAACTCTTCTTTGTGATCCTATTTGGAATTTTCTTGGCAAAGATACTAGAGTGATTTGCGCTTGCCTTCTCCAGTTCATTTTATGGATGAGGAAACTGAGGCAAATATGATTAAATGACTTTTCAGGGTGACAAAGTTAATAAATGTCAGTGACCAGATATGAACTGAGGTCTTCCTGACCTCATATCTTCTATAAAATGAGGAAATGGTAAAAAAAAAATTCTTTATCCTCCCTTTATAGATTTTCTGAGCTAGAGCCATGCATCTCTCTAAACACATCTCAGATATATCACACTGATGTCCTGTAGTTTGATATCTCAAATATGACATGTAAAAACAGAAGTCGTCTTAATCCTCAAACTTTTCCCTCTTCTAAACTTTACTGTTAAGGACATAATCTTCCCAGTCACAGATATAATGCTCAACTCTTACTCTAACACAGCCCTTAAATCTAATTCATTGGCAAATCATATTTTTAACTTCACAATCTCTCATCCCTTTTTCTCAACTCATATAATCACATCTCTAGTTCAGGCCATCACCTCTCATTTGGACTATAGAATTACATTTCTAATTGCCTACTTGTCTCTACCTCACTAATACTGAATTAATCTATTTCCTTTCCCAAAGGTATTTTGCATTTTAATAGAGGGATTCTTGGAAATGATATGTCTTAACCCAATGAATGGTGGTATTTAAGTACAGTAGCAGCTTGGCAGGGATATTTTTAGACAAGTAGCCTCAGAACTCTGAGTCTGGATTTAGACTCTATCAAAGGTATCATAAAAGAAATCACTCCATTGGACAACAGACAGGACCAGATAATCTGTATTGGAGTTTCCTCTTTACTGAAAACATCAAGCTGACTTGCCTTGATGGTAATTTCATTCTTCAGAAGACGAAAGAAACAATAATAATATATTTTCTGATGACTTGATAGAATAGAAATGGCACACTTTGGGAGAAAGTTGTTATATCATCTTAGTATTTGTGATGGATAAAGAGAACAATACTATCCTTAGTCCAACATGCACTCTACATTTGGGGACATTTCACCAAGTTAGAGAGAATATAAGAAGTATTCCATGGCTCAAAATTCTACAGAGGGAGGTTGACTCAAGAAAAAGAGTCTGTTTTCACAGATGAAATTCTGACAATACTTACATATAATTGAAGAAGGAAAAAAAAAGAGGAGAATTATATAGAAACACTTGTGTGGTTGATCGAGACAGTCATCAAACAAGTTCAAATTCAAGTCACTGAATCCTCTTCCTTATCTTGTAAAGTGAGCATCTAAGGTTCCTTCCACTTTTAAATCAGTAATTTGTAATCTCATAAACCTCAGATGGGTAAGAGAATGAATAGACAATAATGAGACAACAGATTATTTAATTTTTTTGTATGTTTTACTACCAACGAAATACTATTCAGATTGGAAAATATAGAATAAAATAGTTAACAGGCAAATGAAAGCTGTGATGTAAGGAAATCATAAGAAATCTAACTCCCATTGAATTCAAATGAGTTCATGAATTCAATATCAAGGGAAACTATTTCTCATGATAATAGTAGTAGTAGTAGTAGTAGTAGTTAGTGGTAGTGGTGGGTGGTGGTATTGTGATGATAGTAGTGGTAGTGGTAGTGGTAAAAGTAGTAGTAAGAGTAGTTGTGGCAATGGTGGTGGTAGTGGTGGCAGTGGTTGCAGTGGTGGTAGTGGTGGTGGTGGGTGGTAGTGGTGGTGGTGGTAGTGGTAGTGGTAATAGTAATAATAGTAAGTAAGCATTTATAATGCATTTTAAGATTTTTCTAAGCACTTTCTATATATTTTCTTATTTGATCTTTACAATAAATTATGTAGTAGATGTTATATATTATTCCATATAAGTGAGAAAACTGAGACTGAGAAGGGTAAAGAGAATTTATCTGGAGGTATACAGCTAATAAGTGTCTGAGGTAGGTTTCAAATTCAGGTCTACTTGGACCAATATTTTTACCCATTTCTCTACTTAGGTGCCTGGTAAATATGATTGCTGAGATGTTTACTACTGATTATCTTTGAAAAATAATGGATAGAGGCAGCTAGGTGGCACAGTGGATAAAGCACCAGCCCTGGAGTCAGGAGTACCTGGGTTCAAATCTGGTCTCAGACACTTAATAATTACCTATCTGTGTGGCCTTGGGAAAGCCACTTAACCCCATTGCCTTGCCAAAATATAAAAAAAAAAAATAATGGATAGTGGAGATAGGTATTTCAATATTCAAATATTCAATATTCAAAAATGGAAAAATATAGTCTTCATACTTCAAGCTGATGCAAAACATTAAGATGCAATATTAAAGGAATGGTTTGGAAGTCCTTAATTATGATGCCTTTAGTCCAACATGTTTATCAAAAACAAACTCCATCAAACTAATATAATATTATAAACGGATCATTAGACCAATCAGAGAAATTGCAGATATAGTTTATCTGTAAGTTAGAAAGATACTTGACAAAATCTTTTATGATATACTTGTGAATAAAGAAATCTGAAGTCTTCCCAAACAGGAAATCTCTTAAAGGTCTAAAAAGGTTGAAATGGTAAGCTGAAGTTGTCTAGATGAAACTTAAAAGGAATAAATGTAAAGTTGGGAACAAAAAGTAAAATCTATCCATACGGGGTGAAGGAAGCATGACCAGAAAATTTCTCATATGAAAGAGTAAAAGTCATTCCCTTCTCATCTGATTTAATAGACTAGTCCTCTTCCTTCAAGATCTATTACAAACACCATCTTCTACCTGGCATGTTTCTCAATTCCACTCTGATATTGCACCCTCCAACAAACTATCATGCATTTATTTTCCATTTATTCTGCACATTGACACATATGTATATGGTAGAATGTCAGGTTCTAAAAGAAGAGTTTATTCAATTTTCTTTATTTTCCCATTATCTAACAAGTGTTTGGCACAAAGTAGGCACAAAATAAATGCTTATTGATTGATTTACTGATAGTAGATTGCAACCTAAATAAGTCAGGAATATGAGATAGCAACTAAAATAGTGAGTATCCTGAATGAGGGAGAGGTCATCTTGCTGCACTCATCTTGGCTGAAGCCAAGTATTCAAACATTCCTGTAGAGAGCACAACTACGATGGGCTGGGCACTTTGTTAGAATGCCAGGGCTTATTTTTGCCAAAAAGACTATTTTATGGAGAACCACACAGGGCAAGCACTTACAAGGGGGTCAGAAGAAGCAATACTGAAACACCCTGAAGGTCTCATTGAAAAACTTTAGAATTGATTGTACAGAATGGGAGTCATTGGCACAAACAGGACTACCCAGCATTGTGTGCCCTAATCAGTGAGGGTGCTCCATGTGCTGGCTCTCTGCTCTCTTCCCCCAGCTCATCCACGATCCCCTGAAACAGACCTTGTTGGCAGATATTCTCCTAGGTTCTTCTCTGGGTTTTGTGGATTTAGAGAAAGAGGCTTGGTTCATGTTAGTTCTGAGGGAAAGCCACAAGAGTTTAAGACAGTGCCTGGCTTCTCTCTGCCATCTTGGCCAGAAGTCCCTGAAATTTGTTATTATTAAGTAAGTTAGAGGGAATCAAAAAACTTAGGGCATGAGTATGAGTCAGTTATGGTTGAAGATCTAAATAAACTGAAGGAATGAGAAAAAGGGACAAACTTGAGGAAGAAAGGAAGAGTGAGGAAAAGGAAGAGTGAGGAAAGGAAGAGTGAGGAAAATTATCTTACCAAAAAAAAAAACATGTAAGAAAGAGCTTTTATGTTAGAGAGAGAATTGGTGGCAATGAGAGCAATACTTGAACCTCACTTTCATTGGAACTGGTTCAAAAAGGGTAGAAAAATGTATACAAATTCAGTTGAGTATAGAAATCTATCTTATGCAACAGGGAAGAAGGAGGGGAAGGGTGTAAGAAAAAATAAGCACTGAAAATGGAGATTGGATTAAAGGAAGCATTAGTCAGAAGTAAAATAGACTGTTAAGGAAGGATAGAATAAAAAGAGAGGATAAATGAAAAAATAAACTAGAAAGAAATACACAATTAAGAATCATAATTAAGAATGTTAATGGGATTAATTAATCCATAAAACATAAATAGAAAGCAGAATGGATTAGAAGTTGGAATCCACTAATATGTTGCTTAGAAGAAACATACTTGAAACAGAAAGCCTCACACAGAATTAAAATAAAGGATTGGTGCAGAATCTATTATACTTCAGCTGAAATTTAAAAAAGCACAGGTAGCAATCATGATCTTAGACAAAGCAGAAGCAAAAATAAAGCTAATTAGAAGAGATAATCAGAGAAATTATCTTTTGCCAAAAGTTACCATAGATATGAAGTAATATTAAATGTTTTTTACACTAAGTTCTTTTTTAACAAGTCCTTTGATAAAGGCCTCATTATTCTAATATGTAGATAAATAAGTCAAATTTATAAAAAAAATTCCCAATAAACAAATGGTCATAGGATATGAATAGGCAGTTTTCAAAAGAAGAAATCAAAACTATCTTTAGTCATATTAAATAATACTCAAAATAACTGAGAAATACAAATTTAAAAACTCTGAAATATCACTCCTCTTCTATCAGAAATGATTAATTCTGAAGGGATGTGGAAAATAAGTGCACTAATGAATTGTTAGTGGAGTTGTGAACTGGTCTAAGTCATTCTAGAGAACAATTTTGAATTATTCAAAAATGACTATCAAGCAATACTGCTCCTAGGTCTGCAACCCAATGAGATCAAAGAAAAACAAAAAGGACCTATATGTAGAAAAATATTCATAGTAATTCCTTTTATGCTGGCAAAGAATTGGAAATTTAGAGAATGCCCATCAAATAAGGAATGGCTGAACAAGATGTGGTATATGACTATGGTGGAATACTATTGTGCTATAAGAAAGAATGAGCATAATGATTTCAGAAAAACCTGGGCAAACTAGTATAACCTAAGCAAAGTGAAGTGAGCAGAACCAGGAAATCACTGTACAAATTTTAATAATGTTTGTCAATGAAATATTTAGCTATTTTTATTAATATAACAATCCAGGATAATTCAGAAAAAGTCTTAATGAAAATTGCTATCCTCTTCTAGAGAGAAAACTGATGAATTCTTGAGTGCATGTTAAAATATAATTTTCTCATTTTACTTTTCTTGTTTTGGCAACATGATGAATATGGAAACATGTATTACATAATTTCATATTTGTGATAATTATCATATTGCATATCTTCTCAGTGAGGAGGTGAGGGGCTAGAAGGAAGGAGCAAATTTGGCATTCCATTTTTTTAAAATGCTAAAAATATATAATAAAAATTTTTTAAAAATTTAAAAAGGGGACAACTAAGTGGCACAGTGGGTCGAACACTGGCCCTGGAGTCAGGAGTACCTGAATCCAAATTTGGCCTCAGACACTTAATAATTACCTAGCTATGTGGCCTTGGGCAAGTCACTTAACCCCATTGCCTTGCAAAAACCTAAAAAAAAAAAAACTCCAAAAAACAAGAAAGAAAAAAAAGAAGAGTTTAGGAGCATTTTTCCAACATAGATGAGAGTTATAGTATTTTAAGATTGAAGAAACATTGAAAATCAGTCTCTTTGCTACATCCTATGACCCTAAATTGCATGTTCCCAATATTCTAGCATAAGAGACTCTCCCCACTTAAAATGTAGAAAGAAAGGAGAATACTAAATATTGTGTTTATCCATAGCTCTCCAACTAATTAGGTGGGTTGTAGATTCCCTTAATATTAGAAACCTTTCTCCTGATGAGGTTATAGCAAGTATTGCCCTAGAGAAGAAATCAGCTCAGTATGGTAGGAAAAAGTATTGAGGATATGGGTCCAAATCCCATCTCTGATGATTCCTATGTGACCTCAGCTAAAACTCTAAACCTCATTGACCTTGTGCCTTTTCATCTGAAAAGAGAGGAGATAGATGGCCTCTGAGGTCCATTTTAGCTCTATACTTATAATCTGATGATTAGAAAAGTATAAAGTAAAATTTGGAGGAGTCTGTAAACCTCTTACAAGTTACAAAACTAATAATAGAAAGTGTAAACAGTCATAGTGGGGATAGTATAATGTGGGATTCACTTAAACTTCAAGAGCATATGCAAAAAAGATTTTAAAAGGAGGATATAATTATATAAAAATATTTACAGCACTTTCTGTGGTGGCAAAGAATTGGAAACTGAGGAAATGTCCATTCCATGCGGGAATGACTAAATAGGTTGTGGTATATGATTGTAATGAAATACTATAAGAAATGATGAATAGGATGGTTAAGAAATTGATGCAAAGTAAAGTGAGCAGAATATTGTATGCAGTAGCACTAATATTATACAATGATCAACTATGATTGACTTAGCTATTCTCATCAGTACAATGACCTAAGACAATTCCAAAGTGTTCCTAAAATTTGCTATTAACATCAGAGAAAGAGTTGATGGAGTCTGAAGGCAGATTAAAGCATATGTTTTTCATTTTTTTCTTTTGATCTGTTTCTTCTTTCACAAAATGACTACTATGGAATTGTGAGTGTATGTGTATATATATATATATGTATATAATATATAGTATATACATATATATATATACATATACATATATTCATCACCTTTATCAATTTATTTACTATCTTAGTGAGGAGAAGGCAAAGGAAAGAAGAAGAAAATTTTAAACTCAAATTTCTGATAAAAATCAATGTCAAAAATAGTTTTTACCAGTAATTTGGATAAAATATTATTAAAAATAAACTTCAGGTGCAGCTTGTTGCACCTGAATTATGAATTAGAATTTATGAATTATAAGAGTGTTTATTGTAACAACTTGGATATTATCAATTTAAGATACCCCATGGTGAAAAAAATTGGGCCCTACTTTCTAAGAAGTGTTTTAAGGAGACTAATTCTCCAGACTTGGTTAAGAGTTGAACAAAAAAGACTGGGTATGAAACCAAGATATTAAAGTAGGAACTAGAAAACACTGTTTTACCTAGGAAGAGGTTATGATACCATGGCAAGAGAAGTTTCCAGAATATACTGGGACACTTTTAGATCCATAGTGAGGTATTGTAATGGGAATAGGAATTAAATGACCTCTTTGTCCTTTACTACAGAGTTCATCCTGTTTAGGAATAACCAGAGTAGTAATCCCAATCCAAAGGGTAGCCTATAATTCAACCACTCTGAGCCAATAGAGCTTTCCAGCTCGGTGATATGACTTAAGTCTAGTAACAGTTACTCAGACCCAAATATGTTAGGACCTTTCAAAAGTCAGAACAGAGCGTCTATAATCACACTTTGTATAGGATCAAACTACTTTCAGAACACTGATGATTTCAGTTCCCTGTCTGATCCTGAGATCCTATAATAACACAACACTCAATACCCCAAGAAAATTGCAACATCTGCCAAGATATTCTTTCTAGAAATGTCACAGAGTCCAACCCTAACATCAAATTCTTACTCAGAAAATAAAGGTGAACAAACAAAAGTAGTATTCTAGCCTTGTGAGCTATAATGGTAGTAGGGAAAATCAAGGTACAAACCCAGAAGAGGAGAATGACTCTAAAACATCTATATAATCAAACCCTTAAAGAAAAACACAACTTGGGCAAAATTTAAACTCAAATTCATGAAAAGGATAAATCAAGAATTATAAAAAGAGTTGAAGTGTTTTTTAATGAAAGTGCCTGAGGAAATAAAAGGAAAAGAAATGATGGATATGGAAGAAAGAGTTGGAAAGGGAATTAACAAGCTAATATGAACTAAGCAGCAAACTCCCTGAAAATTCAAATTTACCAAATAGAAGCCAATGACTCCATGAGGCAGCAAGAACTATTAAAACAAAGTCAAAAGACTGAAACTACAGAAAAAAATGTAAAGTATTTCATAGCAAAACCAACTGATCCTAGACAACTGATCAAGGGGGGGGGGGGAAGATTCATTGTGTTATGAAAGCTATGATCAAAAAAAAAAGAGAGCTTGGACATCATATTTCAAGAAATCTTAAAAGAAGATCACCCATATCTTTTAGAAGCAAAGGGCAAAGTAGAAACAGAAAGAATGCAATAGTTACATCCTAAAAGAAACCCCCAAATGAAAACTCTTAGAAACATCATAATATAGGTCAAAGAAAAAGTTGCTACAAGCAAACAGAAAAAAAAAGAATTCAAGTGGAGATATTGGAATACAATTTTTTAGAAGGAAAAGGATATGGACTTGACAACTGGGAAAGACTGAATATAATATACACCAATAAAAACGAATCTTAAAGGAAATAGAGGATTTCCAAACATTCCTGAGAAAACGATCAGAACTACATAGAAACTTTGAAATTCAAGTATAGAAATGAAAATATGAATAAAAAAAGTACTAAGCAAGGATAAACAACTTCAATTCAGTTACAGTGGGAGGACAATGATAAATGGATATCTCCTGGATATCTGGGGTCATAGAAAGAGTTCAATTTAACAAGACCTAGTAGTGATTCTGTTTCATTTTAGTGATCTTAAGAAAATAATGGAAAGAGAAGAAAAGAAGAATACATGGGACAGGGCTTGGGCAACAAGTAAAAGAAGTCATTATTGGAACATACTATCCACCTCCCGACAACAGTTGAAGGACTCAGAATGTAGAATAAGGCAAATATTTTTGGGGAAGTGACTAATGTGGAAATTTGTTTTTATTCATTTTACACATTGGAATGGGTTTCCTTTTCCTTGTATTCTCAAATGGAGTAGGGGCTATGGAGCATGGAAGAGTGAGTAAGAAGATAAAATTTTGATTGGTTAAAACAAATAAATCATTTTTAAAAAAATTAGGAAGTGTGTGAGGCTAAAACTGAATTCAGATCTTTCTGACTGCAGGCTAGGTGAAAGCTCTGGATGTGAAAGTCAAAAGTTCTTGGAATCAATTAGTGGTCAGGAAAAGTTACCACAGGTCATGAAACCCTAAAGCTCAGGGCAACAAGCTTTACAAGTTTATGTCTTACCTCAGAGCAAATCTCATTAAGGTACTTTTTAAGGGATCAGTTCTAGCTATTTGTAGTGCTTCAAGTCTTGACAATAATTGCAGTTGATATTCTTGTGCTCTATACCTTGACTTGGTTTCTTTTCTGACCAATTTTAGATTTCTCTGATTAGAGATTTTGCCTTAGCTCCCCTGACTTGTCTGTAACTAACCAAACAAGAACCTGACCCAGCCCAAGCTATCCAGGCAACCCCACTCAGTGTCTTGGTCTATAAGTAAAACTTCTTTTAAGATGTCAACTATTCTGGTTAAGGTCCAACCTAGCTGTGTGACCTTAGACAAATCATTTCACCTTTCTATTCCTCCAAATTTTCTCTGCAAAATAGGAATAAAAAATGTCCCACATGCTTTCACTGCTCTCATTGAGGATAAAATAAGATAATTTATGCCAAAATATATGACAAATATCTTTTAAAAGGGCATGATACCAGTGAGGTACTAGTACAAAGCATATAAGTAAGTCATGTGTACTTTCCAGTTGAGCACACTGCAGGTCCATGTAAAATGCCACACCCTTCCCATTAGAGTTGTTCTTCATGAGAAAATATAAATCCCATATAAGAGCACAGGAATATTCAGCTAGATTGGCTAATTGGCTAATGCTGAGTTTGCAAAGTACCCCAACTTTTCCAAAATCTTGCTTTATTTTGTATTCTTTCATTTAGGTCAAGAATAACTCCCTGAGTTATTTCTTTGGATAATATATTAAATGGGGATTGTGGTAGCTGCACAAAAAGTACTGAGCTTCCCTCTTGACTAGTGCTTCATACTTAAGACTTCTCTTGTCTCTTCAAATTGTGTTTCATCCACTAATAGTCTTTTGTTCCCACTTTAAAACTCTTGCCACAGCTTGTCAATGCCCATTATCCTTCTCATCTGTAAAATAGGAATCAAAATAGTTGTTTCATCTATTTCATAAATAAAGAGAAATAAATATTAATAATGAATGATTTGGGGAGATCCAGAGTTTCCCTTTTTGTTATACTAATTTCAAAGTTCAGTCTCTTGAAGAACATTATTGATAATGAGATTGAATTAACTCTTCCCCAATTTGGTCAGATCCCACTCAGTTTTACAAAGATTTTAATCCCATTGTGTTCTTCTCAAGTTTGGGTGGGGATAAATTCTTTAATTAGATTGTCCAAGACTGGGGATAATTTAGAAGTAAAAGCCATAATCAAAGTTCATGAGACTATAATATTCATTTTCTCTCATTACTTGTTAAATAGTCAGTTGAATGCCACCCACTGGAACACCAACTTTTCTAAGGCCTTGACTCCATTGCTATAAGGTCTTTGGCAATGATGATGCCACTGACTTATTTTATTAAAATTCTAACATTATCAATAAAATAACCAGTTTTATTGGCCTCAAACTTCTTTTTAGAAAATTAAGCCATAGATATATTCTGAACAATTCCCTCTGAGCCATCTCCAGAGCATGACATTGCCAGAATTCAGCAGATCCTGACATCGAACTTGGGCACCTCTGTCATATCCATGAATCTCTCCTTGCAAACAGGAGTATTGTGCTTAAATCAAACTCCTTTGACACTTTATAGAGCCATGACTTCCTTCATGGGGACACTTCTACAACTGGTATAGATCACAAACCCTCCTTACTTTCTATTCTGTGCAAATCTAATGACTCTTTTCCTATATTCCCACTAGCAGAGGTATTAAATGCACTATCATTCAATCATTCAATTAAAATTATTTAACATGTACTATGTTTCAGACACTACACTATTTGCTTGCATACAAAAAAGAAGTAAAAGACAGTTCCTGCCCACAAAGAGCTCACAATCTTATGAGAGAAATAAAATGCAAACAACAAGCTATATACAGGACAAATAGGAAAGAAAGGAAAGAGGAAAGATACTAGAATTAAGAGAATTGGGAAATATTTCCTGCAGAAGAGGGGCTTTACAGTTGGGACTTGAAGGAAGCCAAAGAACCCAGGGGGTAGAGATGGGGGGGGGGGGGGAGAGCTTTCCAGACATGAAGAAGAGCCAGTAAATGTGGTGGAAGATAGAGTGTCTGGAGAATAGAGTATCTTTTTGAGGAATAGTATTATCACATCCAAGAGTATGGGTTGGGTTGGGGGAGTAAGGTAAAAGAAGATTGGAAAGGTTGGGGGGGGCAAGGAAGCAGGTTATGAACGGCTGCAAATGCCAAACAGGATTTTGGTATAGACATGTTAAGGAGTAGCTAGAATTTGTATAGTAGAGAGTGACAAGGTCAGACATGCACTTTATGAAAACCCTTTTGACAACTAAATGGAGGATGGATTTGGGTTGGAGAAGATTTGTAGCAGACAGAGGAGGTCAATGCAGTAATCTGAATTTGAGAAGATAGAGACCTACACCAGTGTAATGGCAGTATTAGAAGAGAGAAGGATATCTATCTAGATCTATCTATCTATCTATCTATCTATCTATCTATCTATCTATATATATATATATATATATATATATATATATATATATATACAAAATATGTTTTAAGGGCAAAATCAACAGACTTTGGCAAGAAATTAGATATGGGGAGGAAATGAGGAATAGAGGATGGTATCTAGATTGTGAACCTGGGTGACTGAAGGAATGATAGTGTCCTCAGCAGTAAGAAGGGAATTTGGAATGGGGAGAGGTTTTGGGGGGATAGATGAGTTCAGGTTTTGTAGACTTTTCTCTTATGAAGATCTCAGGAGTAACAAAGTACCTGATTGTCTTTCTCTTTGCTAATATTCTTCCTGGGGGAATTACTGAGGGACTATGACAGATGGAATCTGTTGGTGGGGACTAAGGCACACAAACCAGCTCACTTTTCTTTCCACTAACATTTCTTCCATGTCTTTTATATCACTTACATGCACAAATGTTTCTGTCTACTTATATGCCCATCATGCATCTTTCCACTTATTGTTCAATTATATGTACATTTAATCCTTTTGGGATTATAGTATTGAGTTTTTGAGTATTTCTGAGATGTCATGAAATTCAGTGATTGTCAATCATATAGTACCATAGGGAGAATATTACTATTAAATGAATAGGCTTTTATAAAAAGAATTATAATAGAAATTGACAATTGGGAAAAACTATTTCTCAAAGACAAATCTGCAAATTTATCTTATTTTATTGGTATAGGAAACAATTTGAAAAGTTTAATAATCTTTCATAGTAAGTGGTCACAGAGAGAAGACATCCTTTTTAAAGGTCCAGTGGAAAAGTTCCTAGTGTAACAATGATAATTGCTTTTATATATCATTTTAAAGTTTACAAAGTACTTTTAAAATGTTATCTCATTTTATTTTCACAATTATTCTGGAAAATACGTGCAATTATTTTCAGAAAAGGAAACAAAGATTCATAGAGAAATTTGCTCAATGACTTAGGCAGGCAGAACTGGCAAGTGTTTGAGAGTGAATTTGAGCTTAAGACTTCTGATTCCAAGTCCAACACTCTATTTACTGCACCATCATTTGAGAACACAAGGAAATTCTGGGTCAGGGAGAGCAGAGACAGAAACATAGAAAAAAGATAAAATTCCAAAAATTCTTTCAGCTCTGAGGTGCTGACTTCCAAGACTAAGAGACCTTCCTCTGCTTTCCAGCTTCATAATTCTTTTTTGTCCTATGATTCTGGAAAAGAGGAAAGAAAAGGAGAAAGATGTCAGTGGTATCTGTGAATCATTTCACCCAAAGAGATGAGGAACTTGCCCTTAATCTTGTTATGAAGTACAGCTTTTGTGATATTTATAAAATACTATCTCTCAACATTGTTGTGAGAATCATATGAGATATTTGCAAAGTGTCCAGCACTTAGTAGGTGCTTTAATGTGTCCTTCCCTCTTTTTATATTCTGTCTTATTTTTATAGTTACATTTTTTGTGGGATTTTTTTAATCCTTCTAATCCTTTCTCTGGGGAAGTGAAAGTGATGAGGAGAGGGCATTTTCTTCACTCCATCACTCGATTTCTGGTTATATTCCCATGCTGGCTTTCATTACTCAGTCAAAATAATACTGACATATTAGCAGAATGCCACTGATGAAAAAAAATTGTTTAATTTTAATTTGGATGGGTAGATTTAAGATAACTGTGCATTTAAAAACCTTAAAGTTATACAATATGATAATAGCTTGAAATAGTCTGTTCATATTCATTAGTGCTTTCAATTACACATATATTTTCCCATTTCTAGTAGCTTCAAAAGTTTAAAATTAAAATATCAATGAGAAGAAAAATCGAAGGAATTAGAATAGGCAATGAGGAAATGATACCATTACTCTTTGCAGATGATATGGTAATATACTTAGAGAATCAACTAGAAAACTATTTGAAATAATAACAACTTTAGCACCTGAAACTTTTACTACAACATTTAATTCTTGAAAGTAAACTGACTAAATTTTCTGCTTTGCTAACCTGGACCTATTTTGAACTAGACCTGTCTTCATGCAGATCAGAGTGTTTTTAGCTGTTTGGTGGATTTTGTTTGTGTATATTGTTTATGGGTGGTGCATGAGTTAGTCCCCAATGGCTATGGGATCTGTTCTGCAGTGGGAGACTGCTATGAATCTAATCTGTCAATTAGGTTATTTCAGTGACTCTTTGGCACTGACTGCAGCTTTGCTTTTGCTTTTTTGTTTTTGTTTTTGTTTTTAGGTTTCACATTAGATTTTCCAAGTTTGTATCTAAAGAGAACAAGTTGCCTTATTTATGAAAGACATGGGTGCATTTTGAATCCCACCTATAACATCTACTCCATGGAATAGATTTTGTTTCTATGTCCTACTAGAATGTTAGTTGCATTCTGTTGGTTTCCCAATCTTAAAGCAAAGCTTCCTAAACACAGAATGATAGTTATAAGGGAATTAGTCCATTTTATTCAAGAGGAAGCTCAGATCCAATAAGATGTAGTGCTCTGCTACTTCATATTGTCTTTCAAGTATTACAATCTGTTCTATTTTGCAGATGTCTTATTCTATATGCCAGATGCCTTGACCTGCCTTATTTGTAGGACTCAGTCTCTATAATGAAGAACTGCCATGTTATCTATCACTAAAAGTCTAATGTGCAGTCAATGGCAGTATCCTGGACATTTTCTTATGATCTAATACCTTTATAAATTGTAGACTCATAGATTTAGAACTGAAAGCAATCTTAGATGCTCAACCTTCTTTTATAGATGAAGAAATTGAGGCAAGTAAATAATATTAGTGACTTGCTTCTAAGAATTCACAGCTAGTTAATGCTTAGGGAAAAGGAGGAAGTTGAGACCTAGACAGGTAAAGTGTCTTGTTTGAGGGCACACAGCTAGACAAAAGTGGATCCCAAACTAAAAATCCAGATTATTTGTGGCAGAAAAAAATTAAGTAGGTATTTATGTAGTAATTTCTGTCATCCAGCACAGTGCCTGAAAGATAACAGGTACTTAATAAGTTCATGTCCATTATTGATAGCTTTTTTAAAAAAATAGCTTCAATGTAAATAGCACTTAATATTTCAAAAACACTATATCTTTATATATTTTCACTTTTTATATCCCCCCCAAACTTTGGGAAATTGTTAGTATGAGCACTATCTCCATTTTATAGATGGGGGGACTAAGGTCCAAAGGGGTAAAAGAACTGACTGTAATCCATTTATTTTATCCTTTTACTAGACAATAATCAAACTATCAGTGAACATTTTTTGAAACACCAACCATGTGCCAGACATTACAATAATTCTGGGGATATAAAAAGAAGCAAAAAATAATCCTTGCTCTCAATAACTTTCAAAGACTCCCTTATCTAAACTTCTTATCTTCTAGTACCTTATGCCATTTTGAAAACCAGATTCCCCGGGTTGTTTTTGTTTTTGTTTTTTTAGTTTTTGCAAGGCAATGGGGTTAAGTGGCTTGGCCAAGACCACACAGCTAGGTAATTATTAAGTGTCTGAGACTGGATTTGAACCCAGGTACTCCTGACTCCAGGGCCAGTGCTCTATCCACTGCATCAGCCAGGCACCCCTCTGGGTTGTTTTGAAGAGAAAACAGGCTATCAACACAAGCTTAAAAACAGTAGTTACAAGGAATTTAACTCAGATAATAAATTAGACTGAGAGATCCTTAATGGCAACTGTTGAAAAGGAGTTCAAAAGATGAACTTATAAATGTGTAATAAGGGATTCTCTAACTAGTTGTCTGGGATTTATATAATATATATATATATATATAATATATATATATACATATATAATATATATATATATATATATGAAGGAAGAAAGATTAGATTTTGAAGTGAATAAGCTTAAGACAGATCCTTTACTATTAATGGAGAAGGCAGTTTCCATGCTAGAGATATGAAAAGCACTATGTATATACAAGGGACATATATATTCTGTATGCATGTGTTTTTCCATGTACATTCATTTTCCCACTGGTGGGGTGATAATTTGTTCGACAGTATACCTTCATGTATACGGGACGATGTTTTACTGTCATTTTTGGCTATATTATTTGATTAAATATCTTATGTTTTGAACTAATGTGTCCTCAATTGACTCCATTAAAAAGAAATATATTGGTGGGAGTTTATGAGTTATGGTTTGAGGGGATGCTGCTTTATAAAGTGCCTTCAATCTGTTAAACTTTTTTAGAAGTTCCTAGGGAGAAGAGTCTTATTGGGAAAAATTGTTGTTATTCAGTCATATCTGACTCTTCATGACTCCATGAGCCATGTTGGCCATAAGATTTTCTTGGCAAGATACTAGAGTGATTTGCCATTTCCTTCTCCAATGGATTAAGGGAAACATAGGTTAAGTGACTTGTTAAGGATCACATAGCTAGGAAGTATCTGAGGTTTTTTTTGAACTCAGGTCTTTCAGACTCCAGGCTTGTCACTTAATACACTTTACCATCTAAATATCTGGTAACAACTCCCATTTCTATAGTGCATTAAAGTTTATAGAAATGTTTTCTTTAGAACAACCCTGTGATACAAGTTATATTATGAGAATAATTTTTTTAGATCAGAACTGTGATTTCATTGGTATAAAGAATTCCAGTAAGGAAATTTGCTCTAACAATACAGATAAGAAACTTTTGGTCTTAAAAAAACAAATGAAAAGTTTAATAATTTGTCTAGGGTCACATTATCAGTAATAGGTAATACAAGTTTCTCTGACTTTGAGGCCAACAGTCCAGTCCCTTATACAGAAAGAAGGTTGCTCAAGGAGAGTCAAGACAGTCCAATTTCCACATTTCTTCTAAGAAAAATCTAAAAATAGTTTCAAATGTGGTAATGATCAAGATATCCAACAAACAACTCTAGTATGTGATTTTCACCCCAGAAAATCTTAACCAGCACAAAAACATAACCAGAAGCCCATTGGTAATAAGAGATGGGATCTTCCATAAAATTCAGTGTCTCTATTAAGGCAAACAAATAGAGAGTTTTTTAGTGTGCCAGAGACCAACCAGAGGCATTTCTGGTTCAAAAGGCTCTGTATTCTGAGTCAGCAAGAGCAAAGAACTCCCCTGAAAAAGCCCCAGGGTGGTCAGATACCCATTGTATGTACCTCAGAAAGGAGCAGAAGTGAGAATGTGTAGCATGCCTATTGTCACAGTTGCTTTTGGATTGGGACATTTGGGTTATTCTAAGAACTATGCCCTATAGTGTAGAGAGACCAGAACTTCAATACTCTGAACCTCAAAAATTGTGTGTCCAGGGAAAGATCAAAGAGAGTGACTATGGCCTTATCCAAAAGTTCAGGAAGAGGTATAACTTGACACAGGGAAAATTCAAATACAAGAATAAGGATAAGATATTGCCTAATATAAAAAATATAAAAAAAATTATAGGCCCAAAATATTACAAAAAAACAAACTAGAAGGAGAGAAGAATTTTCTTGTAATTGCTAGCAGAGACATAAAGGAAAAATGTATTTTAATAAGGATTATATGAATACTTAGAAGAAATGAAGAGATCAAAATGAAATAAAATCTCTGGAGCAAGAAAATCAAAGGAAGATAAATAGTTTATAATAGAAAATAGTAAATCTTACCTAAGTAAGGTGCTTCTTAAAAATTAGAATAAACCAATCAGAAATTATTGACTCAATGAAGAAAAATTGGAACAGAATTAAAATATAGAAAAAGTAGAACATTGTCATATATTTACTATTAAAAGGAATAGACTAAATAAACATTTCAAGAATAGATAATTTAAGAATAACCAGATACCTTGAAAGCCATAATTTTTTTTTAGTTTTTGCAAGGCAATGGGGTTAAGTGGCTTGCCCAAGGCCACACAGCCAGGAAATTTTTAAGTGTCTGAGGCCGGATTTGAACTCACGTACTCCTGACTCCAGGGCCAATGCTCTATCCACTGTGCCATCAAGCTGCCCCAAAGGCCACAATTTTTTTTAAAAAGGCTAAAAAATATATTTAAAGCAATTATGAATAAAAGCTTCACAGATTTTGGGACCAGAGAAGAAAGTGAAAATAGAAAGAATATGATAAAAGCCTCCTAAGAGACACAGCAAAAGAAAAAGTCTATGATTGTCATAGTCAAAATTCAGAAATTTTACATTAAAGAATATATATTATAATCAGCCCCAAAAAATTATTTTAAGGAAACACAGTGATAATTATATAAGACTCAGAAGGAGGAGATTTTGTAATATACTGTGCAAAAGGAAAAAAGTTTAGACTTGTAATAAAGAAAAAGTTACTCTGAAAAGCAAAGCAAGTGAGCAAAAAAGAAAGTGAAAGAAAGGAAGGAAGGAAAGAAGGAAGGAAGGAAGGAAGGAAGGAAGGAAGGAAGGAAGGAAGGAAGGAAGGAAGGAAGGAAGGAAGGAAGGAAGGAAGGAAAAAGAAAAAAGGAGTGGGGGGAAAAAAGCCTTAAAGGAATATAAAACTTTCAAGAATTTTTGATGAAAAGACTAGATAGAGTTCAGTAGAAACTTGGAAATAGAATCATAAGAATTCAAAGAAAACTAAAAAGGTAAATTTATTTTAATAATTAAAAGAGTGAATGTGGTGGTATAGTGCTAATGCATTAATGGAAAAAGAAGAAAAAGTATTCTATCAGAACTTTAATACCTCCAAATAATATTGAGGTAGTTAATCAAGAAAAAGATAGGTTCAGAGAATGGATTGATTCTGTTCTAAGAGTTTGATGGGGGTGGGTGAGGGTGGGTGGAGGTGAGTGGAGGTGGGTGAGGTGGAAATTAAGAATTAAAGGAAGGAGCTTACTTTTTAATAATTGGTGGGTGTGGGAAGAAAAGTAGGTAAACATGGAATAATAGGTACAAGGGAGATATCAAGATACCATTTTTGTTTGAACCAAGTAAAAGGACTGTAAACACATATCCACAGTAAGATGTAGAAATATATCATAATAAAAAATCAGGTGAGAATAAGGAGACCTAAGACTGAAGAAGTGGTGGCATATGAATATAATGAAATATATATATGAGAAGTGATGAAAAAGAAGATGACAGAGAATTCTAGCCAGTATGAATTGAACCTAAAAAGGTAAAATGACAGAATAAGAAAAATAATTTATACAGCGACAGCACTTTAAAGAAAAATAACTCTGAAAAATTTAATTCTCATCATAGCCTAATTTGACTATGACTAATGAAAAGCCTAATTTTCAGAAGACCTATGAAACATGTTGACCATCTTTTTTTTTTATTTTTTTAGGTTTTTGCAAGGCAAATAGGTTTAAGTGGCTTGCCCAAGGCCACACAGCTAGGTAATTATTAAGTGTCTGAGGTCGAATTTGAACTCAGTTACTCCTGACTCCAGGGCTGGGTCCTCTGTCCACTGTGCCACCTAGTCGCCCCATCATCTTCTTAGAGAGAGTTGATGAACTCATGAAGTGGAGGAACATAAACATTTTTGGACATGACCACCACAGAGACCTATTTTTTTTGATTTTACTTATTGTTTACAAGTTTCTTTATGTTTTTAAATGATAGGGATTGGGGATGATAGGTTGCAATAATTAAATTACACAAATTAAAATAAATCCATTATGTCCTACTGCCTCTCATAATTTTCATTTTCATTTTATAGAAGGGGAAACTGAATTTCAGAAATGTTATGAGTTCCTGACATTTACAAAGATCACACAGTTAGCAAGTAGCAGAGTCCAGATTTAAACCTAAGGTTTTCAACTATAAGAATAGCACTTTCTCAATTAAAGCACTGTTCCCTGAAAGTAATTTGACCACGAAACAATTTTAGATTTGATAGAATCCATAAATACTACTCCAAAAGATCTGATCATGTGAACCATCTTAAGAAGAAAGGAAAATAGCAAAGTTGAGGAATTAAGACTGTTTTCAAAGTTTAAAAATTGTCCAAACTAGTAAATAACTTCATCCTCCACTTATGTTTTCCTTAAATGCCTTGTCATATTATGGAAGTGAACTTGGTCCCTCAAAAGCTATGTCAAGCAGAACTAGAACTCTGCCAAGTCCTACCAAACTAGAAAGGATTCGAGGGTGACCTCAGTGATGAAATGAACATCTGTTCTGTGCCGCCAAGACTAGTTAAATTCCAATAGACTGGATAAAAGCCAATGAGTTGGCTTCAATGTAAAAAGCCAACTGGATTGGCTTCAAAAAGACAACTTTTTCAGTCACAGCATCTCTCAAGAATCAATTACCAAGAAAACTCTTTTGTTGGGGAAGAGATTCCTCACATCACTTCAATTCCCTTTGTTGAAGTCTTGAAGAAGAGGAATGTTTTAGGAGGGGGAAAAGTGTCATTAACATTGGAATTTTCTTAAAGAACCCCTAAATTCCAGGGCTTTGAAGCTCACATTATTTTCTCTATTATAATGAAATCATATTTCCCCTTTTGGAAAAATTGAAGACTAGAGCTTCTCTAAGAATCTTCACAGGACAGCACCATGGAGGCACAGAGACAATACCAAGATGAGTCAACAAGGATTTATCTTGGGTGTCAATGATGACAAATGCAGAAGACAGATTACTATCTTCTTCTTCATCAGTTGTTTTTGACTACTCTGACTTCCCAGTTCATATTCCTCTTCAACTTTCATGATCTTTCATCTCCAATCACCTTCAATCCCACAAAGGCATGGACATGATTTAAGCATCCATCCTAATGATCCTTAACCCCAATCCCTTCTATCTAGCAAGCTATGTTCTAGGTGCCAGAGGTTAGAGATTGTTTTATCCTTTGTGTCTGTACCTCCCATGCTTAGTACCACGTCCAAGAAACATCAGAAATGTAATAAATATATGTTATTTCTCTAAGTTCCTAGATAAGTAGTAGCAAGCCTGGGAAGCTTTCCTTTTAAGAATTAATCAATCAGTCAACAAATATTTATTAAGCACTTAGTATTTGCCAGGCATTATGCAGTCGGGGTTTGGGAGAGAACATTAATAAAATACAGGAGTAGAAAAGCCTAGAGGGTACTAGTCAGAAATTCTGTCTGCAATGGTCCTTTATTTTCCATTAGAAAACCAGCTCTACATAATAATCACTTTTTCTGCTCTGGTGCCTTTCCACTTTATATACAAATGAAGATGTTAAAAGCAATTAAATTCTCTGCTGCACAGATTCAGAGTGATGGAAGGTTTGTTTACCCATTGCAATGCCACTCGTGGGAGGCAGAACTAGACAAGGAGACATAGCAAGCATTCTCCTTAATCATTTGCTGACTAATGAAACATGGTTTTTAATGGTCTGAGAACTACTCCAACCTTCTTTGGTAGCATCTTGCTGAGAAAACTTTGACCATCTGAAAAACATCTGGGCTGGTTGCTCCAGGCTCTGTCAAACTCATAGTCAAGCTAAGTGCATTAAACTAAAGGAAAACAAGGATGTTTTGTTTTAATGAGTACATGGATATGCTTGCCCAGATGCTTGGAAAACTCCCTGATGAGGGTCGAGATCATCCTTCATCTTCAAAAGCAAGAACTAAAACACCAGGAAAACCTGCCTAGAAACATAGGAATGGAATTCTTTAACAGTAGTTTTTTCTAAGTCATGTGTGAGTCTTCATGGTCCCATTCGGGGTTTTCTTGGCAAAGATGCTGGAGTGGTTTGCCATTTCCTTCTCTAGTTTATTTGATAGATGAAGAAACTGAGGCCTGCAAGGCTAAATGATTTGTCCAAGATCACACAGCTGATAAGTGTCCAAGGTCAAATTTGAGCTCAGGTCTTCTTAATCCAGGTCTGGTACTCTATTTACTGCACCATTTAGCTGATCCTGATTAATGATGGTCCTTTCCTAATCATCATAAGATCAAAGAGCTGGAATTGGGGATATTGTATCTTTCTGAAAACCATTTAATAAGTACTTATTTAAAATACATGTGTCCATATCAAATGTCACAGAACCATTTTAGAGCCAGTCATTTTGAAATTCAGAAAGAAGACTGAAAATAATAACAACAGTAATCATAGTAACTGACAATTCTATAATTCTCTAAAGTTTACAAAGTTCTTTTTATATATTACATTAAGTGTAATATAATATTAACATGTATTATATTAACCTTGGAAGCCCTGTGAGGAAAATGCTATAGGTATTTTCATACACATTTTACAGATAAAGAAATAAAGAGAATTTGTGATTTGCCCATGGTTATGTATATATTGAGAGTCAGAGTCAAGATTTGAACCCAGATATTCATGACTCTGTTCTACCTGCCATACTACATAAAAACAAAAAAAAATGACATAATATTCTCAACTTGCTACTAAGAGCATATCCATCTTATACCTAAAAGGTGAATCAGCTCCATTTTCTTTCTTTGCTTTTCAAAAATGGCAAAGTTCTCAAAACCTTAGAGACCCACAAATTCTTGAGAGGAATTAGCATTATGTTCTATTTCTGTCTCTGCATGGCAATTAATCAGGAACTGTGCTTTCTTTCCTTGGACTCTGTGACTATTGCTAATTCGGTTTGTTTACCATTCATTTTTGTCTCCTTTTAGGTTTTTATCTTCCTTTTTTCACTTCTCTACCTTTGGACATATCCTAAGGTAGGGTCTCGAACTAAAGTCACATCACATGGGTTAATTAGCTTTATCAATTAGGTCAAGATTAAGGACCTATAGTGTTGGAATTCCACCCATCAATAAGCCACTCCAATCCACCATCACTATGTCAACCTTGATAGCATTTTATTTAGTATAATTTGAGTGATACCAGGAAAGGTCTCTCCTACCTTTAGCCCTGCTATACTGTCTGAAATGGAATTAAATTTAATTTCATGTGTTTGCTAACTAGGACACTGTATATAGCACTGTATATGGAACTAGGTCATTGGGAGCCAGAATGTGATCTTTCTATTGGTTGAATGACTCAGCAAAAATAAAGGTGGAGAAAGTCATGGAACAAAGTTCTCCCTTTTCCCTGAGAAAACTGAGATATTTTCCTTTTCCTCTAGTCTCTATATTTATCCTTTCATGTGTCTTAGAAGAAGAGACACAAACCTTTGTGAATACATTTTTAATTATTATATTCTCCTCAAACTTCCTCTAGGAATTTGTTACCTATTTTAAATATAATTATATGTATCTCTCCTTTCTTGGAAATCTGTACAAACAAGATAATAAATAAATAAACTTGCATGTGTGTATGTATAGATACATAAATTTAAGCAAATATATGTAAACAATATATACACATATAAGCATATTTATAAAGCACTATGTACAATCAAGATAAACAATCCCATATCTAAGCAAATATGTACAAATAAATATACATGTACATATAATCTAGCTGCTATCTATCATCTTTCTGTTTAATATCTTGTTTGAATTTGTTGACTTATTGTCTTCCCTTTTAAACTGTGGCTTCCCTTACAGATGCAAATTGCTTTTCCCCCCTATCATTTATCTCCAGCACTTAGCACAGTGCTTCTATATATATGGGTGTTTGTATAAACAGACACACAGGATTATACAGTGGCATTAAATCAAGACTTTTGACTCCATATCAGAGAAGGTAGACAGTACCTACTTGATGGATTTTGGGACCTCTAGCACCCAACCAATGGGTCTACTCCCAGGAGGTATTTAGAAAATGTGATAAAGCAACTGATGAGAGTAAGAATCATGCACTCAGGGGAAGGAGTCTTGGTCTGAGGGTCAGGAAATCTGAGTTCCAGTGGTGACTGCCACTGACCAATCGGGGAATCTTAAATGCAAGGATTAAGTCAGCTAAGTGCTTTGTGTCTAGGTCTCCACATTTCCTAGCATAGGAATGATGAATAATATTCACTACCTTAGCCGCCTAGGGTTGTTATGAGGATCAAAGGCAGTAATGGTTGTGAAAATGTTTTCAAAGTTCAAAATAGTATAACAGATATATAATATTCAAGTCAAAGAACATTCATTAAGCATTTACACTGCTCCCAGCACTGTACTAAGCACTGAAATTACAAATATAAGAAAAGGAAAGATGCCCCGGGTTTACATTCTTTTTTAAATTCAATTTTATTTCATTTCCATTTCCATATTCTCTCCCTCCCTCAACCCTCCCCAACCCATTAAGAAGAAAAGAAATACAAAATCCATTACAAATATGAAGTCACACAAAATAAATTTTTGCATTAGTCATGTTCCAAAAAAAAAAAGGGAAAAATAATGTGAGTTCATCAGTTCTCTCTCTGGAGGTGGATAGTATTTTTCATCATGAGTCACTTGGAATTGTAGTGGGTAATTTATTGATCAGAATAGTTTAATCCTTCGTGGTTGATTATTGCTGTGTTGCTGTATAAATTAATAGAAGCTTACATTCTGAGAGAAGACAAGATTTATAAGGATTCTGAAAAAGAAAAGAATGTACCCTTGCAAGAGCACTGGGAATAAAGAAGTCTGAAGACTCAAGAGAGGATCTTAGAGAAAGATGAAAAAAATATTGTTGGCTGATTTAAAAATTATTAAAATGGCAACTGACTATAATATACTAATATCTTAAAGTACATCACACACATTATCTTATTTTAGACTCACAACATGCCAGAGCAGGCACTGTAGTAATTATTATCTATATATATAGATGAGGAAACTGAATCTCTAAAAAGTTAAATGATTTATCCATGAGCACATAGCTATCTAAGATAAGATATAACCCACATTTTCTTAATTCTTAGTCCAGTATTCTATCTACAATGCCAGGTTATTAGGTACAAAATGGGCAGTGTTGATTATTCAACTTTTCCTTTTCTCAGTCAGAATCTGCCCCCCACCCTTTGATACAGAAGACATGGGTGAGGAAGAAATTGTCCTTTGCCTATCTGCAAACAGATTTGTTTGTATCCTCCTTTCATTATCTTTCATTAAGGGACACTCTCTCCCATCACACCCCAAATCAATTAACCTGATTCTTCTAATCGGGAGGATTCTAAAATGACCACTCTTCAAAACAGCCAGAGATTTCTCAGAATCTGGTTTGTTTTTTTGAGAATTGGAGTGACTACATCAACAGCAAATAAATTTGTTGTCCTGATGTTTGCACAGAGGACAAATTAATCTTTTGTCATTTGTTTGAGACAACTATTTATTGAAAATTACATGTTCCCTCAATAACATATGACTTGACCTGCCCATAAAAACCAAAAGATTGAGTAAAATAGTCTATAATGGATATTATTAATTCCTAAATAGGCATGAGTTAAAGTTGGGGGGTGAGGAGACAAAAAGGTCTATCTTCCACAGATTTCATGAAGAAATAGAATTTTTGAAAAACTTACATTGTTTCTTTCACCAGCCATATTACCTTTTTTTTTTGGTGCTAGAAGCAAGATAGTCACTGTCTAGCTTAAGTTAAACAGAAGCGTGATTCCAGGTACCTGGGATTCTACAATTAAAAAAGAGAATACTGTTGGGAGATTAAAAATGCCTTACACTGGACCAGTACATAAGTTAAGAGGCGGTGCGAAAAAAAAATATACTTTGAAGTAGAATATTTGAGATCAAAATCTGCTTCTCTCACTAATTAACTATTCAAGCTTCAGTTTTATTACAAAAATAATAGAAACAATATACTTACCACTATCTTTGCCACTGTCTATGTCACATAATGCTTTACAAATAAAAATCTTGAGTCATAGAATTTAAAAAAAATTAAAATCTAGTCCACTCTAACTCAAACCATGAATTGTCTCTAGAATATCTCCTGTCAGTGAACAACTACTCACTGCTTAAAGACCTTAAATAAAGAGAACTTAATGCTCTCTGAGGCAGACTGTTTCAGTTTTTTGACGTTTCTAATTACTGGAAGTTTCCCTTATGATGGACCAAAATATGCCTCCTTACAGTTTCCACTTCTTGTTTTAAATTCTGCCCTTTTGGTGGCATGTAGATTAAGTCTAGTTGCTCTGCAACAACTATCTTTAATTTTGTTATCATGTCCCAACTTAAAAATCTTTTTTCCTTTGGGATCAGTTCTTCAGCTCATCTTCTGGTATATGAATGGCATATTTTCTAGTCATCTTACCTTTTTGGTTACTTTCTCCATGATGTACTTCAACTAATCAATAGCCTTTCTGAAATGTGAATACCATAAACATACATAATACTCTATATGAGATCTGAACTGAATTGGGTATTTGCTTCTTGCCCTTCACTATCAAAGAAGACAAACTATTTGAGACAAATAAATATGTCCAATTGTGGCTGATCAGTCCAATATGAGCTCAGAATGTTCTGCCATAGGTTGGGCATAAATAATCCATATGAACACCCAGATGGTTAAACCTAGACTTATGTTTCCTTTGAGCTGCTTCAATTCTGCCTTCCTCATTGTAACTCCATGGTGAGGCCAGAGGACTAACCTGAGAACAGAAGTGGAAGCATTTATCTGTAGGACTGGAGAGCTCCCACCCAGCAGCTAGATATTGATCCAGTCAGCTTGGCTGGTTGGAAAACTAGGGCCATGAGCCCCATGTTTGTAGCAAAGTCCCAGTGTTTCCAACTGAGTCTCTCCCCCGCCATTTCCCTTGGGAGAAAGTGACTCTTCCCAGAACAAACATAGTAACAAACCCCTACCGGCCACCCCACCCAGGATCAGGTGTGGGTGGCAGATCACCCCAGTGCTGATTGAGGATTAAGTAGATTAACTGTATAACCTGATGGCCCAGCCCACATTATTTGAGGGCAACCCAGATCCTGCTTCCTGCCCCTCCCTCCCAGGCCTAGGGAGTGGGTCGCTAATCAAGGTCACAGACACTCCAGAAAAAAGTAGCTAGTATCTCCTACTGGTCAGCCTACTTGGAGTTATTAAGCCCAGTGACCAAAGCCTCTAGGGATTTCAACACTAAAGGTCTGTGAAACCTCCCCACCCCCCTATACAAAATCCTAGGAAAATGAAGAAAAGCCAGCAGAAAAGGGGGGGCCCACTGAAAGTTACCTTGAAATAAGGATCCTAACTCAGAGACAACTAGAACTTCAGGGGAGAATATGAATTGGTCTCCAGCCCAGAAAGACTTTTTAGAAGCTTTCAGGAAGAAGTTTAAAAATCAACTGGAAAATTTGGGAAAAGAAACACAAGAGGAAATTAACACTTTTGCAAGAGAAAAAATTATTATCTTGCAACAAGAAAAAAATACAATTGGACAAGCACAAAAAGAAGATAATTTGCTCAAAACCACAATTGAGCAAATGGAAAACTCCTTCAGCATTAGAATTGATCAATTGGAAAAGGAGTTGAAAAAAGTAAATGAAAAAATTCTTCTCTAAAAAAATATTGAAATCTCTGGAAACTAATGACTTCAGGAAACAAAAGGAATCTGATAAAAAAATTTTAAATGAAAAAATAGAAGAAAACATAAAATACCTCATCAGCAAAACAACTGATCTGAAGAATAGATCCAGGAGAAAATATAATAATCACTGGACTTCCTGAAAATGTTGAGGAGGAAAAAACCTGATCTCCATACTTCAGGATATAGTGAAGGAGAATCATCCTGATATTATGGAACCAGAGGGCAAAATAATTATTGAAAGAATACATTGGTCCCCTCCTGAATGGGATCCCAGAATGAAAACACCAAGGAATACTGTCACCAAACTTGAGAATTATCAGATAAAAGAGAAAATCCTTCAAGCAGCCAGAAAATAAAACAATTTAAGTACCAAGGAGCCACAGTAAGGATTACACAAGACCTGGCTGCATCAACATTAAGGGATCAAAGGGCCTGGAATACAATATTCCAAAGAGTAAGGGAGCTTGGAATGCAGCCAAGAATTTACTATCTGGCAAAACTGAGCTTTCTCTTCCAAGGGAAAAGATGGACATTTAATGAAATAGGAGACTTCCAATTTTTCCTGATGAAAAGACCAGAGTTAAATAGAAAATTTGAACTTCTAACAAGAGACTTGATATATATGAAAAAGGTAAAATGGTAAAAGGAAAAAAAAACTGTTATCCAATGAGATGAAACTGGCTATATCCCCACCTGGGGAAAGGATTCTCATAACTCATGAGAATTATAACTCTAATGCAGAAATATTCTTAGCCCAAAGTAATGGACCCTCATGATTTGTCCATAACTCTGATAGAATGATTTAAAAATAATATTTCCTTTAAAAATGAAGAGATGGAGGGGCGGATAGGTGGCACAGTGGATAAAGCACCAGCCCTGGAGTCAGGAGTACCTGGGTTCAAATCCAGTCTCAGACACTTAATAATTACCTAGCTGTGTGGCCTTGGGCAAGCCACTTAACCCCATCTGCCTTGCAAAAAACCTAAAAAAATAAAAAAGATGGGAGGATGGAGGCGATTGAATGGGGTAAATTACATCACATGAAGAGGTACAAAGGGGCTATTGCAATAGAGGGGAAGAAAGGAGGAGGTGAGAACCACCTGAATCTCACTCTCATCCGATTTGGCTCACACTCAGTTAAGTTAGAACCTTATCTTATCTTTCAAGTATTAAGAGGGGAAAGGTGGAGGAGGGTTAGGGAAGAAAAGAGGAACTGACAGAAGGAAAGGAAGAAAGAAGGGACAAAGGGAAAGGGGAAAGAAAGGGGCAAGGGTTTGGATATAAAAGGGCAACAACACTGAAGGAAGTAGAATTCAGAAACAAAATACTGAGAAATAGGGATAAGGGGGGAAAGGGGAAACACACAAACAGAGAGAAGATGGGGGAAAATAGGTGGGGATGGAACTCTGCCTAATTCCTTCTGTGCTGATACTCAAACCAAGAAGAGTCAACATAGAGAAAGAAAATTATAGACCAATTTCCCTAAAGAATATATATACAAAAATCTTAAATAAAATCTTAACAAAGTGATTATAGCAAGTTATCACTAGAATTTTACATTATGATCAAGTAGGATTTCCTTTAGGAATTCAGGGTTGTTTCAGTATTAGGGAAACTATCAGTATAATTGACCATATCAATAACAAACCTAACATAAATTATATGATTATCTTATACATGCTGAAAAAGCCTTTGACAAAATACAATATCATTCCTACTAAAAACACTAGAGAATATAGGAACAAATGGATTGTTCCTTATAATGATAAGCAGTAACTATTTGAAACCATCAACAAACATTATATCCAATGGGAATAAGCTAGTAAGATCAGGGGTGAAACAAGGATGCCTGTTATCACCACTACTATTCAATATTATATTAGAAATTTTAGCTTCAGCAATAAGAGAAGAAAAAGACATTGAAGGAATTAGAATTGGGAAGGAACAAAGAAAATTTTCACTCTTTGCAGATGACATGATGTTATACCTAGAGAACACTAAAAGTCATCTAAAATCTACTGGAAATGATTAGCAATTTTAGCAAAGTCACAGGGTATAAAACAAACCCACATAAATCCTCAGCATTTCTATATATTACTTTTTTTTGCTTGCATTTTTATTTCTATAAATTACTAGCAAGATAAAGCAGCAAAAGCTAGAAAAAGAAATCCCATTTGAAATAACAAGACAATATAAAATACTTGGGAGTCTATCTGCCAAGGCAGACTCAGAAACTATGAAAACTATGAAAATAACTATAAAACAGTTTTCACACAAATAAAATCAGATTTAAATAACTGGGAAAATATCAACTGCTCAAGGATAGTATTGATGACATTAACTTAAAAAACTTTTTCATGAACAAAACCTCTGTAACCAAGATCAAAAGAAATGTGGGATAAATGAATTTTACAAGTAGTGTTTCTGACAAAGGACTCATTTCTAAAATATAAAGAGAACTGAGTCAAATTTATAAAATAAACTAGCCATTCCCCATTGGACAATTGGTCAAAAGATATGCAAACACAATTTGCAGATGAGGAAATCAAAGCTATCTGTAGTCATATGAAAAGTTGCTCTAATCATTACTAATCTAATCTAATCTGATTACTAATCTAATTGATAATCTAATCATTAAAGCATCTCTGAGATATGAACTCACACCATATGATCAGAAAGGACAATGATCAATGTTGGAAGGATGTCGGAAATCTGGGACACTAATGCATTGCTGCTGGAGATGGGAACTGATCCAATCTTTCTGAAGAGGAATTTGGAATTATGCCCAAAAAGCAATAAAAATGTATATACCCTTTGATACATCAATACCTCTACTTGATCTATTCCCTGAAGAAATCATGAAAAAGGCTAAAAACATCAACTTGTACAAAAATATTCTTGGCAGCTCTGTTTGAGTTGACAAAGTATTGGAAATCGAGGTGATGGGTAATGGCTAAACAAATTGTGATTTGTGTTTGTTATGGAACACTACTGTTCTATTAGAAATCAGGAGGGATGGGATTTCAGAGAAGCCTGGAAAGACTTGCATGAATTGATGCTAAGCAAGATGCAGAACCAGAAGAACAGCGTACACTCTAACAGCAACATAGGGGTGATGATTAATCTTAATGGACTTGTTCATTCCATCAGTGCAGTAATCAAGGACTATTTTAGGGTTTCTGTGACAGAGCATATCATCTGTATCCAGAGAAAGAACTGTGCAGTTTAAACAAAAACCAAAAATTATTGCCTTCAATTAAAAAAAAAAGATAACATTCTTAGGAATTACATACATCACATTTCCATATAGGAATATAAATAGCTTAACTTTATTGAGTCTTTGTTGATTTCCATTTCATACTTATCTTTTTATGTTTTTCTGGAGTCTTGTATTTGAATGTCAGATTTTCTATTTAGCTATAGTCTTTTCATCAGGGATGCTTCAAAGCTTTCTATTTCATCAAATATCCATTTTTTCCACTGAAGAATTATACTGTTTTACTGGGTAGGTTATTCTTGGTTGTAATGCTAACTTTTTTGTCTTCCAGAATATTACATTCCAAATCCTCTTCTTCTTTAATGTGGAAGTTCCTAAATTTTGTATGTTCCTGACTTTGGCTCCTTCATATTTGTTTGTTTGATTTTTCTCCTTGACCTGGGAGTTCTAGAATCTGATTATAATCTTCTTAGAAGTTTTCAATTTGGGATCTTTTTGAGCAGGTTAATGACAAATTCTTTCAATTTCTATTTTACCCTCTAGATCAGGGCTGTTCAACCCTATTTTTAAAAGTTTTTATTGAAACAACATACAATATATTTTGATTTGCCATTTTAGTGAGAATTCTGCAGTGGTTTGACATTGATTACTAAAGCATTTAATACACCCACAGGAGGGTCACATAAAATTACTCTGTAAACCACATGTAGTTGCAGGTCACACTTTCGAAGCCCTGCTCTAGATCTAAGAACTAAGGAAGTTTTCATTTATTTTTCTTTTCAAAATACAACTCCCAAGTTCTTTTCTTGACTTTGATTTTTCTGGTAATCCAATACTTCTTAAATTACCACTCCTTGGTTTATTATCCAGACCAGTTATTTTTCTAATGGGATATTTCACATATTCTTCTATTTTCTGTTCTTTTGACGTGATTTTTTTTTTTGATGTCTTATAGAGAATCATTAGCTTCCACTTGTCTAATCCTAATTGAAGCTATTTTTCTTCAGATTTTATGTCTCTTTTTCCAGTGTCTCATTATGTTTTTTTTTAATTTTATTTATTTAAGGCAATGGGGTTAAGAGTGGCTTACCTAAAATATCTTAGATCAGATTTGAACTCAGGTTCTCCTGCCTCCAGGGCTGGTGTTCTATCTACTGTGCCACCTAGGTGCCTCCTCATTATGCTTTTAAAGAAATTATTTTGCTCAGTGAATTTTTCTTCCTCTTTTACCATTAAGCCAATTCTATTTTTTAATTTCTTATTTTCTTCACTATTTGGGGGCCTCTTTTACTAGGTTATTATTCTTTTCAAAATTTTCTTGCTTCACTCTCATTCTATTCTCAATTTTTCCTCTACCACTCTTACCTCTTTCCTTAGCTCTTAAAGGAATTTCTGTTGAGCTTACATCCAATTAGTATTTTTCTTTGAGGTTTTGAATATAGCTATTTTCATATTTGAGTTTGTCTTGAAATTCCTTGGCATATAGTAAATATTTTATCATCAAGTTCTTTTTTTACCATTTGCTCATTTTTTCAGACTTTCCCAGCCACTTACTAGCTATATGAGCCTATATAAGTCACTTTAACCTGATTGCCTCCCTCAGACTGTCTCAAGCTTCTAATTTTTTCATGTTGCTGTTTTCAGAGCTAGTTCTGGTATTCTGCAAGTATTCTCTACTTCCAAAAGGGTATGAACCAGGAAGATACTGATCTCGTGATCTTCTCTCTGGTCTTTAATAAAGACCCCGATCCTCTGAAATACTAATGCTCCTCTTGGTCCTGGAACCGGAACAGAGAGTTCCTTATGGACAATAAAATTGCCATTCTGCACCAGTTACAGTAAAGGGTCCCCTGTAATCTTCTTCTGACCAGTTGTTTAAGCCCTTATCATATCTGGACTGAAGGTTTCTGAATCTGCTGCTACCACTGTTGTATCAGCCTCTAAGACACACTGCTGGTTTCAGAACATGTGCCCTGGGCCAACCCCTACTCTTGCCAAATTCCTAAGTTATCTTAGCCTAAATAAATTTTTTATTCTGACCTTTTCTTGGTTCTGTCACCATGGAATCAGAATTGAGGTGTTATTGTAAAGTTGTTTGGAGGGGAGTGTTAGGAAAATTCATCTGGATTCCTGCCTCTTGGCTCTGCCTCTCCCTGATCTCATGGAACAGACAGAAACTTTAGTTTTTTTATCTCATAGAATCATAGAACATAGATTCTTCAGTGATCTTCTGTTGTTTATCTCATACTTGAAGAATTATCCCTGTGATTACATGTCCATTCTGCTTAAAGACCTCAAATGAAGGGACTTTGGGACAGCTCTAATTGCCAAGAAGCTACTTTTGCTGTTCTTATTTTTCCACTAACATCAAGTCTAAATTTATTCTTCTATAATTTTCATCTACGGGAATTTGTTCTGCTCTTTGGGACCCAGTAGAGCAAATTGAATTTCTCTTATACAGAAGAGTTACTCAAATACATGAAAATAGTATTGTCTCATTCCTGAATCAACTTTTTTCCCAGGCTAATCATTTCCAGCTCCATCAACCACTTTATATTTGACAAGGACTCGAAGACCCTTACCTGTCCTGATTATCTTTCTCTGGATATCCTCTAATTTATTACTATCTTTCTTATACAATTGCACTCAGAACTGGGATTCCAGATTATTCTTTGTCAAAAGTATTTCTTAATTGTAGTAAGGTTTTGTCAATGCAAAAGCAAATCTAAACTGCTTTGAAAATGATTAAATACTATCTAAATGTGAGCTATTATCTTCATCATCATTATTAAAATTATTTAAAAGAACTTAAGGGAAGGGATTATTTTGCTTTATATTCCCAGGATGTAGTGCATGGTAAGTGATGAACTGAACTTAAAAGCATAATTGGTTCATAATGTCCTCTACCTTGCCAAAGTGATTCACAACCCTCAAAGCTGGAGTGATATGAACACAGCACTAATTCTCCAGTCCTAGGAATGACCCTTTCTTAAAATTATTTCAAAAGAATTGGCTAATAATAATGACACAAATGTATTTTTCCTTCTTTCCTCTGAATTTACCCTTTAATCCTAGCCACAGGAAATTTGAAGAGATTTCCTAGACAATATTTTGCTAAGAGTTTTCTTCCTTTGAAGGAACTGCCAACCACCTGTTCTAGTTGTAATGTAATGGAAAAATGATTTAAAGTAATAGTGTTTATCCTAATGGGCTTATCAAGCAACCAATTAAAATCCATAAATTTATCAAGCAATTTCTAAATTGTCCCTGTGTTATTGCAACAGATATATTATTGAAAGTTACTTTATGATCTTAATGGAGAGGGATACAAGGTAAATCCACAAGAAGTACCAGTATCTTTACATGCCACAATTAAATAGCTAGAGAAACTGATAGAAAAAACTCTTTACAAAATGTGCCCTATATGTGTGCATTCATTTACCTAATTTTACCTATTTGTAATCTCATTATAGGAATAGAGGAGGGGAGAAGGCAGCAAAAATTTATTAAGCTTTTAAAGAGGCATGTTCCCTGATCCTGATTGCAATCAGGAAACAAAATAGAGATTTTCAAACTTCCCCAACTAATTTACAGAGAGAGCATTATTAAATCAAAATCTAAATTATTTCTTTTTTTTCCCTTGTTTTTTTTGCAGGGCAAGGGGGTTAAGTGACTTGCCCAAGGTCACACAGCTAGGCAATTATTAAATGTCTGAAGCCAGATTTGAACTCAAGTATTCCTGAATCCAGGGCCAGTGTTCTATCTCTACTGCACCACCTAGCCACCCCTAGATTATTTCATGGAAATAAATTTTTAGCAAAATTCAGTTGGAAAATAGACAGATAAGAATATGAAGCACCATGCAAAAGAAAACCTGGAGAAGGGAACTAAGATTAAAGATTAAATTGTTCTGTTAAGAAATATTAGCACCCAGGAAACATTTATTCATTTGCCTGATTATTGAATTTGACCATTATAGTTGGATTCATATTTATACATGGGGTCTGCCACTTCTCAGCTATGTGACCATAAGGAAGCTACTTAATTCTTTCTGAGTCTTATTATTAATTTTTTTCTAAAATGAAGCTAAAAGCTTGTATTTATCAGGGTTGCTTTGAGGACCTTGAGTTGTCATATAAATATTATTATATTACAAATAAAATTCCTGTTCAGATATGGCTTGACTAGATGACTGCTAAGATTACTTTCAACTCAATGATTTTAAAAAACATAATTACAAGCCTACTAATACAATAGATACATGTAATGGATAGAGTGCGAGGTAAGGAGACAGGAGTTCAAATCTGACCTCAAAGAGCTTTGTGATCCTTGGCAAGTCACTTAACCCTGTCTACCTCAGTTACCTTCAGAGTGAGAAATTTGTGGGTCAGCTAGGTGGCACAGTGAATAGAGCACTGGCTTTTGAGTCAGGAGGACCTGAGTTCAAATTCAATCTCAGATACTTAATAATTTTCTAGTTGTGTGACCTTGAGTAAGTTACTTGACCTTATTGCCTTAAATAAATAAAATTTTTAAAAAAGAAATTTATAAAATGAGCTATAGAAGGAAATATTAAGCCACTCCAGTATTTTTACCAAGAAAACCTCAAATGGGGTCACAGACAGTTGGACATGCCTGAACAACTCCTGGAGGAATCATAGTACAAAGTTCTTTATGTAAACAAGCAAAAATATCAGAGGATCACAGATTTCAAACTGGAAGGGATTTTAGAGATCATATATTCCAAATCCCTCATTTTGGGGGGGAGGCACTGAGTCCCTGAGTAATTACAGGACTTGTCCAATGTCACAGAAAGAGCAAAGAAAAAGGTGAGATGGACCTCACAACCTCTGGCTTCAGATCTGGTCTTTCCCTCACTATAACTCCCTACCTCTTTTTAATCAACTATAATCTTATCTATGTCCAGTGATATTATAGTAAATGTTTAATAACTTTTTCCAGGAAAAAGAAACGCACATAGGATACACTTTTAGGTCTAATCTCCATTATTAGTATTTTCTATATCACTTTCTAAAGTCTAAACAATCAACAATGCAATAAATCAAGCCCTGATTTGAATCATTTGCCTATTTCTGAAGTACAAATGCTCACACTGAAAATTTAATAACCAACTCTCTCAATTCTGTTAGAACTGGCTACAGTATTCCCCTATATTTACCATAAAAATAGTTTCTCAGACTTTTAGAAGTTGATTTTTATGATGCCTTCAAAAATTAATGTTAAAATGCTTTTTTATTCAGCTCTTTCTTCAACAGTACTTAATTATCCTGGTTTCTTTTCTTTAGAACCCTTTTTGTACCTTAGAGGACCTTATAATCCTATCATCAGAATGCCTCATTTTCAACAATCAAGCCTGGTGACTCATAGCAATCAAAAAGAACCCCAATAAGAGGACCCTTTCCATTAAGCTGATCTGTGCTCAGTGATTATGAAGCAATGACTTGAAGTACTTAATGCTTCTCTACAACACTGGAAAGCAACCTCTAAAATATCTACAATTGGCCTGACTTGGCCCTTCCTTTCCTAGACACAGAAGTCCTTACGACCTGGCTGCTGTCCAGAATCTGAAGAGGTAAAATGACATCTCTTTTCTTTAGACAAGAATGTTCCTGCTGAGTCATTTAAGTCTCTCTGATGACATTATTCATTTGTGTTAATAAATAACCAAGGAGGCCTGAGACTATCTGTCCCAGGATGAACTGTAACTTCTTCATGGGATAATTTGGGGGGAAATGTGCAAAACAGATGTGATAATACAGTGCTTCTTTTATTCTTTTTTTGGTTTTTGCAAGGCAGTGGGGTTAAGTGACTTGGCCAAGGTCACACAACTAGGAAATTATTAAGTGTCTGAGGTCAGATTTAAACTCAGGGACTCCTGACTCCAAGGCCAGTGCTCTATCCACTATGCCACCTAGCTGCCCCTACAGTGCTTCTTTTAAAGAAAAAATCAATAATGTCTGAAATAAGAGAAATGCTATCTAACAAGTAAACTTGCCCAGACCTTTCCATTGATCTCTCTATTTTGATACCTGATCATTTGCATTGGACATGAATATGATGATGATGATGACCTGAGAAACATAAAAATGGGTTAAATTTAGAGTATAGCCATGATCTTGTTCTAAGCTTTTGTACAACAATGAGCCACCATCAGCTCCAATCTTGGATTAAACTATTTACACCCTTTCAGTTTAATTAACAGCATTTCTCAGTGTTGATCCTAAAAAAGTAAAAGCTACTTTCATAATGGTACTGAGAATTACTTTTATATGGTTAAATACTCATAGATATAGCCCACCTAAATAAAAACTTTGAGGGCAAGGATGTTTAATAATTTTTAAGGGTGAAAAAGAGTTCAAAGATTGAAACATTTGAAAAGCGCTAGTTTAATAAGTTGTCCCTCTCCCATCTCTCCATTCAGACAAACATAGTTATAGTAAATACAAGTGTATGCTGCAGCCAATTCTAACAGGATTGAGAGAGTCTTTTGTTAAACTTTCAGTGTGAGTACTGTAGTATACTTCAGAAATGGGCAAATGCTTCAAATCAGGGTTTGATTTACTGCTTTGTTGATTGTTTAGACTTTAGAAAGTGATGGAGAAAATATTAATAATGGAGATTAGACCTAAAAGTGTATCTATGTCCATTTCTTTTTCCTGGAAAACCAGTTATCAAACATTTACTATAATATCACTGAACATAGATAAGATTGGAACTGTCTTGGATCATTGTCTTGATTAGAGTAACCAAGTCTTTCACAGTTGATCATTATTACATTGCTGTTGCTCTGTACAATGATGTCTTGGTTCATTTCACTTCACTTTGCATCATTTCATATACAAGTTACCAGATTTTTTTGAAAATATTTCTCTTGTCCTTTCTAATAGCACAGTAGTGTTCCATTTCATATACCATCACTTGTTCCATCATTCCCAAATGATGGGTATCCTCTAAATTTATTTTCTTTACCAGTACAAAAAAACATTGCTATAAATATTTTGTCTGTACAGATCCTTTTCCTTGATCTCTTTAATGTTCAGATCTAGCAGGGCTGGGTCAAAGCATATGTATAGTTTGCTAACCCCTTTTATTCTGGATATTCCAAACTGTTCTACAAAATGGTTGGACTAATTCACTACTCCACCAACAGTTTATTGGTGTGTCTATTTCTATTCATTCCCTTCAGTATTTGTCATTTTCGATAGATGTGAGGTGAAATCTCAAGAGTTGTTTAATTTGCATTTCCCTAATTAATAGTGATTTAAGTATTTTTCACATCATTGTAGATAACTTTGATATCTTCTGAAAATTGCCTGTTCATATCCTTTGACCACTTAACAGTTGGGGAATGACTCTTATTTTTATAAATTTGACTCAGTTCTTTTTGTATTTGAGAAAGAAAGTCATTATCAGAGAACTTGTAATTATGTTTTATTTTATTTCTTTAGTATCTTTTGTCAAAATATAGATCTATTTTGTTTTTGCTTTGGCTAAGATCATGATTGGTTTCCTGGCCTTTTTTATTTCAACTGAAGCATATAGCTCCTGCTCTAGTCCCATATTTTATCCCTGTATAAGTCTTTCTGCTTTGATCTGTCTCTTTTTTTTTACAAAATATTGAGGGATTTTGATTTCTAATCCATTCTTCATCCCCTTCCATTTTATGAATGAGCTCATCCCATTCACATTCTCAGTTATGATTAATAACTGTGTAACTCTCCTAGTGTTGGTCTCTCTGTCTCTCTGCCTGCCTCTGCCTCTCTCTCTCTCTCTCTCTCTCTCTCTCTCTCTCTCTCTCTCTCTCTCTCTCTCTCTCTCTCTCTCTCTCCCCTGTCTTTTCCCCTTCCACCACTATAAAAGCTCTTCTTTGTCTGCTTCTTTCATGTAAGAAAAATTTCCTCATTTTATCTCTCTTTTCCCTTCTCCCAGTGTGTTCCTCTTTCTCAAACTTTATTTTTTGAGTTCATCCCAACATAATCAACTTACATTCATGTCTCTGTCTGTGTAGACTTCTTCTAACTGCCCTAATGTTAGAGTTCTTCAGAGTTACATTTACCATCTTCCTAAACAGGAATATAAACAGTTTGTCTTTATTGAGTCACTTATGATTTCTCTTTCATGTTTACCTTTTATGCTTCTCTGGAATCTTATGTTTGAAGATCTATCCAGTTCTGGTTTTTTCCATCAGGAGCACTTAAAAGTCCTATATTCCATTAAATTCCCATTGTTTTACCCTGAAAGATTTCACTGTTACCCTGGATACTAATACCTTTGCCTTCCAGAATATCATCCAATCCAAGACTCCCCCCCCCCTTAATACAGAAGTTCTTAAATCTTGTGTGATCATGATGGTATTTGAATTATTTTTTTTTATTTTGACTATAATACTTCTGGGAGTTTTCATTTTGGTATCTTTTTCACAAAGTGATTGACAGATTCTTTCAATTTCTATTTTACTCTCTGGATCTAAGATTTTGGAGAAATTTTCTTCCAAATTTTCTTTGAAAATTTCTTGAAATAGACTTTTAAAAAAAAATAAGGCTTTCAGGTCATCTCTTAATTCTTAAGTTTTTCTCCTTGATCTATTTTCCAGGTCATTTGATTTTCTGATGAGATAGTTCACATTTTCTTTTTCCTATTTTGACTTTGCTTTACTGGTTTTTTTTAATGACTCATGCTGTCATTGGGTTCCACATGCCCAATTCTAATTATTAAGGAATTAATTTTTTCAGTGAGTTTTGTGCCTCTTTTTCCATTTGGTCAATTCTGTTTTTGAGGTTTGGTGGTTTCTTTTCATGAATTTTAAAATCTCCTTTTCCATTTGACTTTTTAAGGAGCTTTTTTTCTTCAAGTATTTGTGACACTTGCTAAGCTGTAAATTCTTTTTTCATAATTTTCTTGCTTCATTTTCATTTCTTTTCTCATTTTTTTCCTCTTCCACTCATCTCTTTAATTCTTTTAAGAATGTTTATAGGTTGCTCCAGGTAGCATTTTTTTTGAGGATTTTCTTTAGTTTTTAATAATGTTTTCTTCTTCTGAGTTTGAGTCTTGGTCTTCCCTGGCATCATAGTGGCTTTTTGTAATCAAGTTTTTTCTATTGTTTTCTCATTTTCTCAGACTATTTCTTGACTTTGAACTTTATGTTAAAGTTGAGCTTTGCTCAGTTGGGGATAGAGAGGTGTTGTCTCAAGCTTTAGACTTTTTCATGCTGCTTTTTTTTTCTAATGTAGTTCTGAGGCTCTGCAAGTTTCAGTAATTCCAATGTGAAATTGTGGGAAGAGACATGGTCACTTCTCATATTTTCTTAGTGCTGGGGCTTATCCAAGAAAGGCCCCTGCTCCCCGCTGGAGTTGCAAGCACTAACTCTCCTCTAGCCCTCGAACTTTGACAGATTTATGGCTCTCCTACATTCACAAGTTCCTTAGAACAGCAACCATAGTCCCTGCTTCCAATGAGTAAATGCTACTGTCTCCCCTGGAACTGTGAACCTGAAGTATAAATAGGCAATAGAGGTTTCAGTTAGCCCCAGCTCCTCCCATTGCAATTAAAGGGTCCCCTACAATCTCTTTCTGACTAGTTGTTCAGCACCCTTACCATCTCTTGGCTGAGTTCCTGAAGTTGCTATTGTTATTGGTGCTATTGATAATGAGGGCACCTCCAAGGCCACCACTGGCACTGTAGCTCTCACTGTTGTTCTCCAGTGTCACAGACCTCTTTTGCTAATCTCCTAAATTGTCTTAAATTGGACAAATTTCCCACTTTAATCTTTTGTTAGCTCTGCTGCTCCAACAGTTATTTTGAGGTGCTATTTTTAAAGTCATTTTGGAGGGGAATGCTGAGAGAATTCAGCTACCTTGTTGCCTAGTTGCTCCACCCCCGAGGCTGTGATATTTTAATGGAAATATTTCTAAAGTAAATTAAATTGGGGCGGGGGGGGGTCTAGGTGGCGCAGTGGATACAGCACTGGCCCTGGAGTTAGGAGTACCTGAGTTCAAATCCAGCCTCGGACACTTAATAATTACCTAGTTGTGTGGCCTTGGGCAAGTCACTTAACCCCACTGCCTTGCAAAAAAAAAAACCTAATAAAGTAAATTAAATGCTTCCAGAATATCCAGGATTTAATGGGGGGAAAAGTGCAAAAGAAGGTGGCTTAGCCTTATCAGATATAAAATTATACTGTAAAGCATCAGCCATCAAAACTGTATTTGATAAGAAATAGAGTGGTGGATCAGTGGAACAGATTAGGTGCAAAAAGAGACAGTAAGAAATTATTATAGTAATTTATTGTTTGATTAACCCAGAGTCCAGCTTCTGGGATAAGAACTCTCTCTTCAATAAAAACTATTGGGAAAATTGGAAGTTAGTAGGGCAGAAACTTGGATTAGACCAACATCTCATACCCTATACCAAGATAAGATCAAAATGGGCACAGGTTTTAGACCTAAAGACAATATTATAAGAAAACTAGGAGATCAAGGAATAGTTTACCTGTCAGATCTATGGAAAAGGAAGGAGTTTATGACCAAGGAAGAGATGGAGAACATCATTAAAAACAAATTAGATAATTTTGTTTACATTAAATGAAAAAAACTTTTACACAAATAAAGTAAATTAAATGCTTCCTTGATGTCTTTTATAGAAATCACTGAAAAAAAATTTATCTTTTCCTTAATGGATCAGTGATCATTATGAAGAATTTCTGAGGTTGATAAAATTCTTTGTCTGATATTTAATGATCAAGATCATGGGTGAGACTTGCAGAGGCAGCTATGGTACAGTGGAGAGAGTTCTAGATTTAGGACTCTGGAAACTGTATTTGAATCTCACCTCTCCCACTTAAAAACCTATGATACTGGCAAGGCATTTCCTCTACCTCATTTTCTCATCTATAAAAGGAGGGAAATGGATTCATTGACCTCTAAGATACTGTCCAGTTCAAGACTAATTAATAGCCCGTGTTTTATCTAGTACATCTAGTCTGATCTCTTGAGCTCTTAATATTCACTGTCTTCTTTCCATGCCCAGAGATTTTCATGCAGATGTATTTGCCAATGCCTCCCCATCTACCTTTCACCAAAACTTGAAAAACAGAAGATTGTCAGAGGTATTCAAAAAAATAAGCTTATTAAATGAGTAGCCTTAATTTTACAAACAATATTAAGTCATTGGGTCATGGCCTGAAGGCTGGTGCCCCACCTATCCCTGGGCTTTATGACATTTTCTTCCAGGCTCAGGCTCCAGGCATTTTTTCCCCTCCCTTCTGAATCCATGAATGTATTCCAGATGGCTGGTGTTTCCAGAAGGCTGATAGCTGAATAAATGAGGTAATGCAGTGTTTGCTGCACTATTCCAATGGATTGGTGGCATAATGGATAGAAAATTGGATTAGGAGTCAGTAAGTCAGGAAAACCTGAGTTCAAATCCTATCTTATTTACTTAACTATATGACACTGGAAATATCACTTTACCTCTGTTTGCCTCATTTTCCTTATCTGTAAGATGGGGAAATAATAATAATAATAATAATGATAATACTTATTTCTCAGGTTTTCTGGAAAGCTAAAATGAGATCATTGTGAAATGTTTTACAATATTCAAAGCACTATGTAAATGTTAATTGTTATTATTATTGGTCAGGCAGATGGATGTAATAGTAGATAGGATGGCAGGTAGACTTGGTTGGAGAAAATCCTGATTTCAAATCCTACCTTGGGAATGTGCTAATCACATGATACTGGTCTTAACTCTTGAAAACAAATGAACACAAAAACACAGAGGTTATGCAACCCCTATTAATTCTAAAAATACTCAAGAGCTCACACAAGTTATCACAACCACAATTAACTCTGAAAAATAAAATAAAAACAATATAAAAACAGAATTAATAGTGGTCATAAGTAAAAATCTTTGTTCCATTGGATGGAAACTAGACACGTGGCAGAGCATATTCCAATACCAAGGAAACTGACTTTAGTGTGGGCAAATATCAATTCATACAAAAATGATTACCCAGTGAACTGTAGCCCTGAAAGTATCAAAAAGCCAAGCTTGATTCATAGAAGGGCTTTTTAACCAGAACATAATTTCTGTATGTACTTGTTCAAAAGGTGATAGAGGTGATTCTCATAAGTCCTGGAAGTTTGGGCCATAGCAATCTTAGAAGTAGAATTGTGGATAGGGTGGTGCAACCAGCCAACTCAGCGAGGAAGTCCTGAGAAGATTGTGCTCTATGGAAAATGTGTTAAGTTATAATAATCCTCAGAAATCTCTGAGTTGGTGCAATGGAGGAAGCTGAAGGAGTGTGTTTGTATATTTGGTATATTTGTGATTATACCTTTTAAAGTAAACATTTCTCTGCAAAAAAATGGAACAGAGGTATAGGAAAATATCCACCTCTTTTAAGGGAACACCATTAGTAGGGACCATTGGCACCATTGGTAAGAGAATCTAGACACCCTCAATCTCCCTAAAGGGTACTGGAGAATATTTGGTGAAGAGTGAGATGATGAAATCTATCACATCTCCAAAGTTGAACTTCAGGCAATGGGGGCCAGTGTGGACAGGATCAAAATATTCTTCCACTTTTCATGGAATCATCAATCTAAATTATTTTTGGTTTATTTTATTCAAATAAAATGAAGACTATTTATAACCAAACAGAAACATTTTAAAATATACTAACATGCACATATATTAATTAGCAAAATTATAACATTATTATTAATGTGAGAGGTGGCCTTTTATGACACTAAGTTTCATAACATATAGCATCACTAAAATTTTTGCCACCATAAAATGGGCAGGGCTGTTTTGATTTTGCTCTTTGTGTCTCCAGTGCCTGGCATAGTGACTAGACTGAGATACATGGTGATTGATTGATGTTGTTATATGATTCTTTTTTAAACACTAAATGAGATCAATGTTTTATCTTTATAACAAGAAGAGAAAAACCAATTTGACACAAATTAAAATTTACAAATAGCAAGGAATTCACAGTTTTATTTGATAATCCAGAGAACAATTTACCCATAGCTGAAACATTTATTAGGCTTGAAGGATTCCTGCAAAATACCACCCTCTGGTGCCATGTCCCCCATCCCCCATTCCCACTTCCAACAGCTCTTCATATTCAATAATTTTGGTCATTGCTTCCCACCCTACCTCTAATCAAGCAAGCAAGCAAGCATTAATTAAGTACCTACTATGTACCAAGGTGTTGGGGATAAAAATGACAAGAGTGAAACAGCCCTTAAAATTTAGAGTCTAAGAGAAAAGATATGTGTTCTTGTGCCTTTCACTACTTTTTCCTTTGGTTTTTGTGAGGCAATGGGATTCACTAACTTGTCCAAGGACACACAACTTTTAAGTATGAAGTGTCTGAGACCAGATTTGAACTTGGTCCTCCTAAATTCAGGTCCTGTGCTCTATCCCCTACACCATCTAGTTGCCCCTTCCACCATTTATCCTCTATGTAGCTTGTCTGTCTGTATATGTCTATTTATTGTTGGCCTCATTAGTGTGGGAATTGCTTGAGAGCAAAGATTGTCTTTTGCCTTTTTTTGTATCCCAAGCATACATGTGTACTATGAGCATAATTTCTTATACACAGTAGGTACTCAATAAATGTTTATTGATGTATTGATTGATTTATCAACATAAACATATCCTAAACTCATAAAAAGCATATACAGGTAAAGAGACCAGTAGCTGAGAGTACTGGAAGGGCCTCATCCAGAAGGAAATGCTTGAAAGTGATCTATTCAAAAGAGTCTAAGAGGCAGAGATGTAAATGGGTAGAACACTCAAAACTTGGAGGATAGCCAAGTCAAAGGCATGGAAGATAGAAAATAGTGTCATGTTAATAGACTGGTGTTGTTGGATTGTAGAATTTTGTTAAAAACACTAAGAAGAATGGGAAAGTAGAATAGTATCAGGTAGTGAAAGGCCAGGTAAGCAGTTTGTACTTAATCCTAAATCTAATAGGAAAGGTCTGGAATTTATTGAATAAAAGGGTGATGGTTATAGCTATACTTTAGGATAATGAATGATGGCCATGTGAATGATGTTAGGGGGAAATTTAAATCAGAGAAACAAACTAAATAATTTCTGTAATAACCTAGATAAAAAGTGATGATAGCCTTAATTAGGTAATGATTGTATTAATAGAGAAAAGGGAGAAAATGCCAAAACCAGTAAAGAAATAGAAATAATCATATTAAGCAATTTACTAGATAGATATATGGGGGAGTGGAAAGACAAGGATGAAGTCAAAATTGGAATGTATGACTGGGAAGATGGGAGTGCTCTTAATAGTGTAATTTCAAATAGTGAGTTTGAGAAAAACAATGAAATCTGCTTTCAACACATTGAAAAAGAAGGAAATGAGTAGAATCAAGGGAATCTTTTATACAATAACAACACAAAAGGCCAATAGCATTAAAAGCTTTAAGAACTTTGATCAATACAATAACCACCCATGATTCCAATATACTGATGATGAAACATTCCTGTTACCACCTGACAGAGAGGTGTTGGAATCAGGAAGTAGAATGAGACATTTCTTGAATTAACAAGAGTAAAATAAAGCCCTGATCTTGGAGTCAAAAAGATTTGAATTCAAATTCTGCCTTAGACATTTATGAGCAGTTTGACCAACGTCAAGTCATTTAACGTTTCTTTTTTTTCTTTTAAATTTATTTTTTATTCTCATTTTGTACAAATTTTTTTTACATTAATAAAATATTCTTGTTTACAAGTAAACAAAATACCCCTCCTCCCCCATGAATATAGATAGACTTGTTTGGGCGAAAAAAGTAAAGGGGAGAGAAAAAATTAAAATAAAAAAATAATAGTAATAATTGTAGGTATGGCAAGGTGGCACAATGGACAAAGCACCAGCCCTGGAGCCACGAGCACCCGAGTCCATATCCAAGCCTCGTAAACCCAACAATCACCCAGCCGTGTGACATGCAAGCCACCTGATCCCCACTGCCCTGCAAAAAAAAAAAAAATGAAGAAAAAAAAAGACCCAAAATAAAATAAAATAGTAATAATAGTAGGGGTGGCTGGGTGGCAGACATAGCATTGGCCCTTGAGCCAGGAGCACCTGGGTCCAAATCAGGCCCCAGACACCCAAAGATCACCCCGCTGTGGCCCCAGGCAGGCCATCCAGTCCCACTTGCCCTGCACCCTCCCCCAAATAATAATAACAAAAAATGTGCTCAGGTCTTTGTTCCAACCCCAACAACTCTGTCATGGGTGGATCTCATTCTTTATGACAAGTCCATCACAAAAGTTATTTCCATATTTTTCCACCGTTGCCATTGCTGATCGCAATTCCCTCCTTTCTTATTTCTCCACTACCATGTACTCTATTTTCTCTCTCCTTTCACTATGACTCTACTGTAGGGTCGCTGAGTGGCACAGCAGACAGATCCCTGGTCCTGGGGCCAAGAAGCCCTGAGCCCCCATACCACCCCTTAGGTCTAGAATCCACCTGGCCCTGTGGTCCTGGGCAGGCCTTCCATTCCCAGCCCCTTGCAAGAAGTAAGAAAGAAAATGTGTTATATCTGGCCACTCCCCACCCATGGTCCATCCTCTCCTCCTTTATTCACATCCCCACCCCTTTCCCCTGTCCCCCGCTCCTTCTTACTCCAGATGTCTATACCCCATTGAGTATATTTGCTGTTTCCTCTCCTAGCCATCTCTGATGAGAGCAAAGTTTCCCTCATTCCCCCTTGCCTCCCCCCTTCCATATCGTTGCAATAGGTCATTGTAATAAAAAAAAAAATCTTATGTGAAATATCTTGGACTATTCCCCCTCTCCTTTTTCTTTCTCCCATTCCATTTCCCTTTTTTTTCTATTGACTCCATTTTTACACCATATTTTATCTTCGAATTCAGCTTTCTCCTGTGCTTCAACTATAAAAGCTCTCTCTACCTGCTCTATTAACTGAGAAGGTTCATATGAGTATTATCAGTGTCATTTTTCTATGCAGAAATACATGCAGTTCATCCTCATTAAGTCCCTCATATCTCCCCCCTCTCCTCCAATCTCCATGCTTCACCTGAGTCCTGTATCTGAAGATCAAACCTTCTGTTCAGCTCTGGCCATTCCAAAATGAACCTTTGAAATTCCCCTGGTTCATTGAAAATCCATCTTTTTCCCTGGAAGAGGACATTCAGCCTTGCTGGGTAGTTCATTCTTGGCTGCATTCTAAGCTCTTTTGCCTTCCGGTATATTATATTCCAAGCCCTATGAGCTTCCAAAGTAGTTGCTGCTAAGTCCTGTGTGATCCTGACTGCAGCTCCATAATATTTGAACTGTGTCCTTCTGGCTGCTTGTAATATTTTCTCTTTGACTTGGGAGTTCTGGAACTTGGCTATAATATTCCTAGGGGTTGGTTTTTGGGGATCTCTTTCTCAGGGGGATCTGTGGATTCTCTCCATTTCTATATGTATGGGTTTTGTTGTTCAATTTGACTCTTCATGACCCCATTTCAGGGTTTTCTTGGCAGAGATACTGAAGTGGTTAGTCATGTCCTTCTCCAGTTCATTTTACAGATAGGTAAACCGAGGCAAACAGAGGTAAGTGACTTGTCCAGGGTCAAAACAATCAATAAATGTCTGAGGTTATATTTGAACTTAGGTCTTCCTGTCTATCTCCAAGCTGTGTGGATTGGTTATCCCCATTTCTATTTGAGTTTAACACCACATGACCACCATTCCTTAGTCTGTGTTACATTGATACTAGAAACACTCTAAATCCCCAATTTAGCTTAAGAACTGGCCTTAAAGTAAGGAAGACATCCCAAGACCTGCCTAAGATTCATAGGGGGCTATCACTTAATGTCTCAATCTTCTAGGCAACTCACTATGACTATCATTTTAAGGGAAGACAAACCCCTAAAAATCCCCCAAACCAATGAAATCAGAGGTACAGTTCCTAACCCCAATTTAGGAGCAACTAACTTACAATTACCTCATGCCTCAATCAGCTGGTTCACTACAAGTCAGGTAGTCTCTGTTTGGAGTCCTATAATTAGTAGTATTGCCTTAGTCACCATTTTTCCTTTCTTGATGCACAATTATAAGTTATCCCCCCACAAAAATGAGGCAGAGGGCTGGAGATAAAAACGAGAAGGGAGGGAAATGTTTATAATTCTTTCTCATTGTGAGTCAGGAAGGTGCTTATGTGATTGAGGTAGTAATGGTGAAGGGCTAATCAAAGAAGAGGTGAAGAAGAACTCTCTCCTGGTGCCATTCAACTCTCAAATTGTCATATAAGCAGTGGTTTCTGGCATTAAAACAGCATTTCCAAATAACTCTCTTCAGAGACAACAAAGGAAGGGGCCCAATTGATTTTTATTGTTGCTGAAGACAAAATCAAAAATAATTGCTGATATGTATATGATCCTTCCCAGAAGTGGGGGAACTTTTATCTGCCAAGACCTATTTGACTATTTATAACATCCTTCACCTGCTATATTTGGTAAAACATATAATTAATTTTGGTCAAGTCATTTAATTAATTCACACCTAAAAAACTCCTAGATTTATTGAATTTTGAGTCTCACCAGTGATTACTCTGACAACACGAGACCACCCATATCTCCTTTGATCTTCAAATAACCTCATGAAGTTGATATTGTAGGCATTATTATTCCATTTTTTATAAAGTAGGAAACTGAGATTGCAAGAGGTAAAGTCAATTCTCTGTGGTCACACAGCCAGTAAACACATAAGGTAAGAAAGGAAGACAATTTTCTGTTGAGTCTAAGTTAACCAATCCTTCTTGTCAATACATTGAGGACAGAAATTTAAATGGTGGAAGTATAGGCTGAGAGTAGAAGACATTTGCCACCTCAAGGGATTAAATGTTCAAATAAATTACTGGAGGAGAAGCTGACATCTCCTTCCTAGAGATCATTAAAAAGAAGATAGGTTGTCATCTATTTTAGAGAGCATAAACTGGATCTCTTCTTTCTTAAATTAAAGACTGTAATTTCTCAAAGAAATCCTACATTTTGATAATTTGATAACTTTCTTCTTGTAACCACTAAATCTCTATTTGACTAAGAAGTTATTCTTAATTCTTACTCTTAAATTATTATTTATAATAATAGTAGTAATAGTAATTTGTAGTTATCTTTACAATTGAGTCAAACAGTTCAGAACATTGGCTCACCATGTATACATGCTAGAAAATATTCTCAAATAGATAATTGGAGACATTTTGATTGCATCCCTGGATGACTCACAGATTCATCATCTGTCCCAACTCTTTAATAATACAGAGGAAGAAAAATGATTGTCTACAAAAATTAAGTATCCAATTTAATGCTTGACACCAGTAATTTAGTTCTCCCTGGATGCTCAAGACAATGGACCCAAATTTAATGAACCAATAAGTTCAAATTCCTATTTTCTTTCTTTTTTTTGTTTGTCAAAGATAGTCTGTTGGTCAATAAGTCAATTTGTAAAGTCCTTTAGAGGGAAAGATGAAAATATAACACTATCCTCAAGAAATTCATGTTTTAATTGGGGAGAAAACATGCAAATAACAATGTTTATAAAAGAATATATATATATATATATATATATATATATAGAGAGAGAGAGAGAGAGAGAGAGAGAGAGATGTAAATAGATAAGTAGGTATGATAAAAGGATGGTACATAACAGTATAATTTAGTGAGGAGTGCAGGAGAATGGGAAAAATGGAAATCTCAGGCTGTATCTACCTTTGACTTAATTTGTTCTAATAAGCTATTTATAAAATGAAGATAACAACTCTAAACTTGGCATGTGTTGATTTTCAAGTCTTACCTATTAGTTATTTTGTTTTTAAAACCTACAGGAAACTAGAAACAAAACAAAAATGTGATAGGGAATTAAAACAACATAACAGCAGCAACAACAAAACCTTTTACATTCTTATAATAGTGGCAAAGATATAGCTGTTTTCCAGGGATGTTAGAATTCTCTAAGGCAAAGGTAATAAGGATTGTGCTTAATGTAGCTATCTAAATCTCATTATTTTATTAATGTCATTAACTTAATGTTAACATCATTATTTAAGTCATCAATTCATTCATTTATTCATTAAACTAACATTTAAGCATAAGCAGTGTGCAGTATTGGGGATTGAGAATAGACAAGTATAAACCAATCTAGAAATTTATACTGTTACAGACTCAGATTCAATCTTAGGTATATCCAAGTAAATTAATTCTATCATATTCAGTACTATCTATGCATTTTAATAACACAACCCTTAGTATGTGGAAAATGTAATGATGATATTTTATTTATTCTTATTTTTCCTGCCAGAATTTCTTCAGGAAAAAAATTAGCATTTGACTCATTTTAGCTCTCCCCTAAGAGGATTACTGCAGAAACACAGAACATTTTAAGAAGGAATTTTTATTCAGGGTAGTAAGGGACCTAGAACCCCATTCACTTTATTGAAATATTAAGAAATATATTTTTATACTTCTTCCCTAAGAATGGTTAAGCTCAGTCTGAATCAAATAGAGGTCACAAATACAGAAAGGCTAAAGGAAATTCCAGAGCAGTTAGATGGTACAGTGGATAGAGTGCCGTCCCTAAAGTTAGGAAGACTCATCTTCATGAATTCAAATCTAGGCTCAGACATTTACCAGCTGTAGGTTAAGTCATTTAACCTTATTTGTCTCAGTTTTCTCATCCATCAAATGAACTGGAACAGGAAATAGCAAACCACTCCAGTAACTTTGCCAATAAAACCTAAACAGGGTTATGAAGAATAGGATAAGACTGAAAAATGACTGAAGAGCAACAAAAGGAAGTCCTAGAAGCCAAGGGGCAATCTGTGATACCAGAGGGTATGATGGTACTGCATTCTCATCTGCTCCATCTCTTTGCCACAACTACTACACCTGTTCTCTCTTGGGTGTCACTGGAATCAAGTTCATTTTCAGTCTATGAGGTGGAACTCTTGTCTTAAGGAGGTTGCTTTTCTTTCAAGTCAATGACATAAAGTAAAAGTTTCTTTCTCACTTCTGAATATTTTCTTCTTCCAACTTTTACTTAGTAATACCTCTCTCCCATCAACCCCTGACTCATGTTTATTGTTCAAAACCTTCAAACCCTAATATTATGGGAAAGAGTTATTTTTTCTATCTGCATCGTGTCTGCTATGGCCCCTTTATGTACCATCCCACCTACCTTCCATGATCCCTCCAAAGGAGATGGGAATAAGGAAGAACAGCTCAATTATCTTCCAGTTCTTATGCATGCCTGATGCTCCAAAATATTTTCATGTCTTTTCCCCAATTACATACTGAAACAATTTTATATATTTTAAATTTAAACATTTTTAAATGCTTAAATGTTAAAACAAATGTAAACATTTTTTAAAAATTTAGAGTTCCAAATTCAGTCCCTCTCTTCTTCTTTGCCTTCTCCTTTTCTGAGACAGTAAGAGATTCGATATAGTTCCCAAATTATTTTAAAATGTTTATTGAGAAAGATTACTTAATTAAAAGTCAGAAGATGGATTTTGTCATTAAGTACTTGTGTGATTTTAGAAAAGTCAATTACTTTTCCTTACCCTTGGTTTTCTCATTTAAAATAAAGAAGCTGAACATAGTGATTTCAGGGGTCACTTCATTCTATGTCAAAGATGCTGACAGCAGTGATAGCACTTGAGGACTCCCACCACTCTGCAGAAAACAATTGATAGAGGCAGAATCAAATCCCCTGTAGTAGAAGCAGCAGTCAACATCCTCTACATTAATTTGTTGTTCAGTCATACCCAATTCTTCATGACGCAGTGACCAAACTGTCCATGAGGACAAAAATTCTGGAGTGGTTTTCCATTTCCTTCTCCCATGGATTAAGGCAAACAGAGGTTAAGTGACTTGCCCACGGTCATACAGCTAGTAAGTGCCTAAAGTCAGATTTGAACTCAAGTCTTCCTGACTCCAGGTCCATATGCACTGACCACCTAGCTACCTCCTCTACACTAATTAGTGTCACCAAACAAATGTTTTCCTCCATTTTCACTTCCCAACCCTCTTGTACCCATCCACTTTGTGAGGTCATTTGCCCAGAATGAAAGAGTTGAGATAGAAGTTATATCTTAATTATGGTTATTAGTAATGAATGATACCCAGTGCTCTGTGTTTGGATTTTGAGAATCAAATTGATGGATGAAAAGAGTGCCTCCCTAAAGTCAGAATTCAGGTATTTGAATGTTGTCTCATACACTATCAGAATGACCATGGCCAAATCATTTAACTTCTCAAGGCCTCTATTTTCACATCTGTAGAATGAGATAACGATATTTACACTTCTTATCTCACAGAATGGTTTAAGGAAAGAATTTTGCAAAACTTAAGGTCCTATATAATTATGGATTATTAGGAAGAGGAATTCCAACTTTAAATAGCATTAGGAGCAAGAATAAAGCACATAGTCTACCCTCACTCTTCCTGTAGATGGAGTTTCTTTGGCATACCTTTGACTTTTTCTTACTATTTCTGACCATACTACAGAGATAAAGTTCACCACTCACATTTATTTAAAAAGGTTTGACAAACTACATATTGCGTGAAGCTGTTTCTCTAGAATAATCTTTCTCTCCAAGTCAGACCAAAAAGATAGATAGATAGAGATAGATAGATAGATAAATGATAGATAGATAGATAGATAATTTATTACTTCACTTGTTCACACCCTGTAGAGTTCTGACATTTATTTCTCTGAAAAAATGGTTGCATTTCCAGGACAGAAGAGAATGAATTTCATTCTAATGTATTCAATCTTGCATTAGTTTATATTTATTTCATACTCTAGAATAAAGTATACTATTAAAGCATAAAATTCAAAAAGTACCTTATAAGACTTCCCTTCCCCCTCTCTTCATCCTGGGTTTGGAGTCAGGAGACCCATTTGCATGAGTTCAAATCCAACATCGGATCCTTACTAGCTGTGTGATCTTAGACAAGTCACTTAAACTTTTTTGCCCATTTTCCTCATCCATAAAATAAACTAGAGAAGGAAATGGCAAATCATTTTAGTTTGGGGGGTTAGGTTTTTTGGGGGAGGATTGCCAAGAAAACCCTAAAGGAGATCACAAAGAAATGACTCAAAAACAAAAACAAATGTAGAATCCTGAAGCTGAAATTCTCTAAACTTTGTTGGAGGTTCTAAGAGTAGAAAAGTGAGCCTCTGTTCAAATACCATACCATACATGAAGGCCAGATGGAATTCTGCAGAGTATATCATTTTTCAGAAATGAACATTTTCCAGTCCTGGGTAATTGTGCTAGATTTTTGGAAAAATGAAGAATTGAATAATGAAATCATCTATCAGATGTAATCATGGTGATGCTCCATTTACACACAAGTATAAGGATTGGGCTTAATGTAGCTATGCAATAGTGCATACCTGAATACTTGTGTGATTTTAAGACTGATCCTTGGATTTAGGATTAATTCCAAGGACTCAGGAATTACTATCTTGAATGCACTACAAGCATAGTCAGCTTTCTACTATTTGATTGTGGATACATAATAAGCCTTCCATCCATTCCTTCTGTACCTAAAATGAATCCTGAGCCCATTTTTCACTCTCCAGCTTTCTATTTTTCTTTTTTTAAGATTTCATTTATTTTGAGTTTTACAGTTTTTCCCCCTAATCTTACTTCCCTGACCCCACCACCCACAGAAGGCCAATTTGTCAGTCTTTACATTGTTTCCATGGGATACATTGATCCAAATTGAATGTGATGAGAGAGAAATCATATCCTTAAAGAAGGAACATAAATTATAAGAGGTAGTAAGATAAGACAAGAAGATATCAGTTTTTTTCCAAATTAAAGGTAATAGTCCTTGGTCTTTGTTCAAACTGCACAGTTCTTTCTCTGGATACAGATGGTATTCTCCATTGCAGAGAGCCCCAAATTGTCCCTGATTGTTGCACTGATGGAATAAGCTACTCCATCAAGTTTGATCATCGTCCCCATGTTGCTGTTAGGGTGTACAGTGTTTTATTGGTTCTGCTCATCTCACTCAGCAACAGTTCATGCAAATCCCTCCAAACTTCCATAAATTCTCATCCCTCCTGGTTTCTAATAGAACAATAATGTTACATAACATACATATAACACAGTTTGCTAAGCCATTCCCCAAATGGACATTCACTTAATTTCCAATTCTTTACCACCACAAACAGAGCTGCTATGAATATTTTTGTACAAGTGATGGTTTTACCCTTTTTCATCATCTCTTCAGGGTATAGACCCAGTAGTGGTATTGCTGGATCAAAGGGTATGCACATTTTTATTGCCCTTTGGGCATAGTTAAAAATTTCTCTCCAGAAAGGGTGGATGAGTTCACAATTCCACCAGCAATTTAATAGTGTCCCAGATTTCCCACAAACCATCCAACAATGATCATTATCCTTTCTGGTCATATTGGCCAGTCCAACAGGTGTGAGGTGGTACCCCACAGACGCTTTAATTTGCATTTCTCTAATAAGTAATGATTTAGAGCAATTTTTCACATGACTACGGATTGCTTTGATCTCCTCATCTGTAAATTTCTATTTCATATCCTTTGACAATTTGTCAATTGAGGAATGGCTTTTTTTTTAATTTGACTCAGTTCTCTGTATATTTTAGAAATGAGTCCTTCCTCAGAAACATTAGTTGTAAAGATTGTTTCGCAGTTTTTTTGCAAGGTAATGGGGTTAATTGGCTTGCCCAAGGCCACACACCTAGGTAAATATTAAGTATCTGAGGTTGGATTTGAATTCAGGTACTCCTGACTCCAGGGCCAGTGCTCTATCCACTGTGTCACCTAGCTGTGCCCTACTACATTTCTTTTGATCTTGGTTACAGTGGTTTTGTCTGTGCAAAAGCTTTTTAATTTAATGTAATCAAAATAATCTAGTTTGTTTTTAGTGATGTTCTCCATCTCTTCCTTAGTCATAAACTGCTTCCCTTTCCATAGATCTGACAGGTGAACTACACCTTGATCTTCTAGTTTGCTTTTAACATTTTTTGTCTAAATCCTGTATCCATTTTGATCTTGTCTTGGTATAGGGTGTGAGATGTGGGTCTAATCTAAGTTTCTTCCATATTAACTTCCATTTTTCCCAAGCAGTTTTTATTGAAGAGAGTGTTTTTATCCCAATAGCTGAACTCTTTGGGTTTATCAAACATTAGATTACTATAATCATTTCCTGCTATTGCACCTAATATATTCCAGTGGTCCATCATTTTATTTCTTAGATAATACCAGACAATTTTGATTCCTGATGCTTTATAATTTTAGATCAGGTAGGGTTAAGCCACCTTCTTTTGTACTTTTTTTCATTAAATCCCTGGAAATTCTTCACTCCATATGAATTTGCTTACAACTTTTTCTAACCCATTAAAGTAATTTTTTTGGAATTTTGATTGGTAGGGAACTAAACAGGCAGTTTAGTTTTGGTAGAATTGTCATTTTTATATTAGCTCTACCTATCCATGAGCAGTTGATATTTGCCCAGTTATTTAAATCTGATTTAATTTGTGTGAAAAGTATTTTATAATTGTTTTCAAAAAGTTTCTGAGTCTACCTTGGCAAATAGACTCTCCCAGGTATTTTATGTTGTCTGAGGTTACTTTGAATGGAATTTCTCTTTCTAGCTCTTCCTACTGTATCCTGCTAGACATATATAGAAAATTTGAGAATTTATGAGGGTTTATTTTAGACCCTGCAACTTTGCTATAATTGCTAATTGTTTCCAGTAGTTTTCTAGATGATTTCTTGGGATTCTCTAGGTATACCATCATATCATCTGCAAAGAGTGAGAGTTTTGTCTCTTCCTTCCCAATTCTAATTCCTTCAATTTCATTTTCTTCTCTTATTGCTGAAACTAACATTTCTAATACAATATTGAATAGTAGTAGTGATAATGGGCATCCTTGTTTCACCTCTGATCTTATTGGGAGTGTCTCTAGCCTCTCCCCATTGAACATAATGCTTGATGATGGTTTCAGAGAGATACTGTTTATTATTCTAAGGATCAGTCCAGTTATTCCTACACTCTCTAGTGTTTTTGGTAAGAATGGGTGCTGTGTTTTGTCAAAAACTTTTTCAGCATCTATTGATATGATTGTATAATTTCTGTTATATTTATTTTTGATATAATTGATTATACTAAAATTTTCCTAATATTGAACCAACCCTGCATTCCTGGGATGAAACCTACTTGGTCAACATATATTATCCTAGTGATAACCTGTTGTAATCATTTTGCTAAGATTTCATTTAAGATTTTTGCATGTATAATCATCAGGGAGATAAATCTGTAATTTTCTTCTCTTAACTCTTCCTAGTTTATGTGTCAGCACCATATTGGTTTCATAGAAAGAATTAGGCAGAGTTCCATCTTCCCCTATTTTTTCAAAGAGTTTATATAGAATTGGAACCAATTGTTCCTTAAAAGTTCGGCAAAATTCACTTGTGAATCCATCAGGCCCTGGAGATTTTTTCTTAGGGAGTTCAATGATAGCTTGTTGAATTTCTTTTTCTGAGATAGGGTTATTTAGGTATTTAATCTCCTGTTCATTTAACCTGGGAAACTTATATTTTTGTAAATATTCATCCATTTCACTTAGATTGCCAAATTTATTGGCATAGAATTGGTCAAGATAATTCCAAATTATTACTTTAATTTCCCCCTCATTGGTGGTAAGTTCACCTTTTTCATTTATGATACTATCAATTTGGTTTTCTTCTTTCTTTTAATGAAGTTGACCAGAGGTTTATCAATTTTATTGGTCTTTTTTCATAAAACCAACTCTTGATTTTATTTATTTATTCAATAGATTTTTTTGCTTTCAGTTTTATTAAATTCTCCTTTAATTTTTAGAATATCTAATTTTGGATTTAATTGAGGAGTTTTAATTTGTTCTTTCTCTAATTTTTTGTAGTTGCATATTTAGTTCATTGATTTCCTCTTTCTCTAATTTACTCATGTAAGCATTTAAAGATATAGTATATCACCTGATAGCCTCTTTGAGTGAATCCCACAGGTTTTGGTATGTTGTTTCATTTTTGTCATTATCTAAGATAAAATAATTAATTTTTTCTATAATTTGTTGTTTGATCCACTCATTCTTTAAAATGAGGTTATTTAGTTTCCAATTAGTTTTGGGTCTATATCTCCCTGGTCCAATATTGCATATGATTTTTATTGCATTGTCATCTGAGACAGATGTATTCACTATTTCTGCCTTTCTGCAGTTGATCATTAGGTTTTTATGCCCTACTACATGGTCAATTTTTGTGTAAGTGCCATGTTCTGCAGAGAAAAAAGTATATTGCTTTCTATCCCCATTCAATTTCCTCAATAAGTCTATCACATCTAGTTTTTCTAACAATCTATTTACTTCCTTAACTTCTTTCTTGTTTATTTTATGATTCCATTTATCTAGATCTGAGAGAGGGAGGTTGAGGTCTCCCACTGGTAGAGTTTTGCTGTCTATGTCTTCCTGTAGTTCTTTCAGTTTGTCCTCTAAGAATTTGGATGCCATCCTATTGGGTACATATATAATTCAGTATTGAAATTGCTTTATTGTCTATGGTACTATTTAGGAGGATTGAGTTTAACACTATCTATTTTTGTAGTTGCTTTGTCTGAGATAAGGATTGCTGCCTCTGTTTTTGTCACTTCAGCTGAAGCAAAATATATTTTGCTCCAGGCCTTTATATTTACTCTATATGTATCTCTCTACTTCAAATGAGCTTCTTTTAAGAGCATATTGTAGGATTCTGGTTTCTAATCCAGTCTGCTATTCATTTATGTTTTAAGGGAGAGTTCATCCCATTCACATTCAAAGTTATAATTCCTCTTTATTGCCCTCTTTATTCCATCTGTTTGTATTTCCCCCCACCTTTCACCCTTTTTCTGTATTCCTCAGTATTTTGTTTCTGAATACACCCCCTTCAATGTGTTTGATCTCCTATATCCACCCCCTCTCCTTTCTTTCCCTTTTCCTTTTTGCCTTTTCCCCTTCCCTTACCTCTGTTAGTTCCCCCTTTTTCTCCCCCTCCATGTCTCCATCCCACGCTCCCCTTGAAAGGTAAGAGATTTTTTAAAGTTAACCTAATATGTTTGTAAGTTAACTTTAAGCCAAGTCTGATGAGAGGAAGATTCAGGTGTTTCTCATCTCCTCTCTTCTTCTACTCTATTACCATAGGTCTTTTGTAACTCTTCAGGTAATGAGATTTACCCCATTGAATCTCCTCCCTCCTCCCGTCTCCTTCCTGTCCCCCTTTTTTAAGGAGGAGGGGTTTCTAAATTATTCTATCTGAGTCATAGAAAATTCTGAGTAACCATCACTTCTAGCTAAGTATATTTTATGTAAGAGAGTTATAATTCTTGAGAGTTATAAGAGTTTTTCTCCCAAGTGGGGTTAAGGCCAGTTACATCCCATTGGATAGCAGTTTCATGGATCACTTCTGGCTAGGTATATTTTCTCTGTTAGATTTCCAATTCTCAAGAGTTATGAGAATCTTTTTTCCCATGCTGGTATATAGCCAGTTTCATCTTATTGGATAGCAGAATTTTTTTCTTTACCCCCCCCATTTTTTTACCTTTTCATGTGTCTCTTGAACCTCCTGTTTGATGTCCAAATTTTCTATTTAGCTCTGGTCTTTTCTTCAGGAATTTTTAGAATTCTTCCATTCTGTTAAATTTCCATCTTTTCCCCTGAAAAAGAAGGCTCAGCTTTGCAGGATAGTGGATTCTTAGCTGCATTCCAAGCTCCCTTGCTCTTCAGAATATATTGTTATAGGCCCTTTGATCCCTTAATGTTGAAGCAGTCAGGTCCTGCATAATCCTTACTGTGGCTCCTTTGTATTTAAATTATTTCTGGTTGCTTGCAGGATTTTCTCTTTTATCTGACAGTTCTGCAATTTGACCACAACATTCCTTGGTGTTTTCATTTTAGTATCTCTTTCAGGAGGGGATTGATGTATTCTTTCTTTCTTTCTTTTTTTTTTAGGTTTGCTTTGGTTTTTGGGGTTTTTTTTGCAAGGCAAATGGGGTTAAGTGCCTTTCCCAAGGCCACACAGCTAGGTAATTATTAAGTGTCTGAGGCCAGATTTGAACTCAGGTAATCCTGACTCCAGAGCTGGTGCTTTTATCCACTCTGCCACCCAGCCACCCCTGATGTATTCTTTCAATAACTACTTTGCCTTCTGGTTCCATAATATCAGGGCAATTTTCCATCACTAGATCCTATAATATTACGTCTAGTCATTTTTTCTCTTCAATGTTTTCAGGAAGTCCAATAATTCTCAGGTTGCCCCTCCTTGATCTATGCTTGAGGTCAGTGGTTTTGCTGATGAGGTATTTTACATTTTCTTCAATTTTTTTTTCTATTTTTGGTTTTCTTTAACAGGCTCTTGCTGTCTCATGAAGTCATTAGTTTCCACAGACTCTGTTCTTTTTTTTTTAGAGAGGAGTTTTCTTCTTTTACCTTTGTAACTCCTTTTCCAATTCGTCAATTCTATTTTTGAAAGAGCTTTCCATTTGATCAATTGAGGTTTTGAGAGAATTATTTTCTTTTTGCATTTGCCCAATTGAGGATCTGAGAGAATTATTCTCATTTTGTATTTGTCCAGTTGAGGATCTGAGAGAATTATTCTCATTTTGTATTTGTCCAATTGTATTTTCCAGTGATTTGTTTTCTTGTTACAAGGTGTTAATCTTGGGTTTCTTTTCTCAAATTTTCCAATTGATTTTTACACTCCTTCCTTATTTCTTCAAGGAAGTCTTTCTGTGCTGGAGACCAGATCATATTCTCCTCAGAGATTCTAGGTCTCTCTGAGTTAAGGTCTTTTTCTTCCAAGAATTTTTCTATGGATCCACCTTTCTGCTGACCTTTCTTCATATTGGTAAGACCATGAGTTGGGCAGGGGCTGGTTCACAGAGGTTTGGTGTTGAGATCCCTAGAGGCTTTACTCACTGAGTGCAATACCTCCAGCCAGGCAGTAAGAGGTGCTGGTTGCTTTCTCTGGAGTGTCTGTGACCTTGATTGAGGCATTCTCCCTTGACCTGGAGGGAGTGATTAAAACTGTTCAATAATTTTGTCTTCAATGGTGGTTCCATCCTGGGGTGAGGTCATCCCTCTCCCTATTGTCAGCTGAGCTGGTTCTCCTGCTCACACACCTATGCCTAGGACAAAAGGTCTGTGATTGTATTTGTTCTGGGAAGAGGCTTCAGCTGAAATGGAGGCATGGACTCAGAGTTCCTCAGACCAGAGGACCCCAGGGATGATGTCTGTGGCTCTCCTGCACCAGAACTCTACCCCAAGTCCTGTCCGCAAGCTCCAGATGGTCAGTGCCAACACTAATGCCTCTGCCCCCTGGTCAACCAGGCTCTAGTCCCGCTGCTGATGAAGCAGGTCTGGTTCTTGGGCCCTCAGGTTCCTGGGGTCCAACCCCACTGCTAATCAGGCTGATCTGCAGTTTATCTGCCCTATGCAACTGAATTCACCCATGAATGCGGAAGACAAATCCTGAAGTAGATGTTCTTTCTCCTGGCTTTTCTTGATCAGATTTCTGTTAAGAGGTTTGTTTCATATCATATATGGGAAAAGATCAGAAGATTTTAGAACTGTGCCTGTCTTCTCTCCACCATCTTGGCCAGACAACTTTCTATTTCTTTGACTAATTCCCCTAACCATATATCACACACACACATACTCATCATCCACTAAATCAGTGATCTCCTATTCTTGGGGCTATCCTATTTCTCAAGTCTAGTACTTTAATAATCTACATCCTGAGTCTCTTTCTTTTCTTAGGACCTTATATATCTGGAAGGGACCTTAGAATCCAAGCCTTAGTAAAATGAGATGAGAAGATGGGACTTTCCGAAGTCACATACATTAAAAAGGTAAGATTTAACCCCAGTACTCTGAGACCACACCCAGCGAACATTCTAAACTACTGCAGTTCCTTTTTATCCTGAAGAATATTTTTCAATATATTTTCAGCATCTTCCCTAACACAACCACACTGAGTTATCCAAATTATCAAGATACACATGGACTTTATTTGGACAGTTTTGTCAAATTTTAATTACATCTCTTCACTCCTACATAAAGTAGAATCTGAAGATTCACTAATCTTTGTGGAAATATTTTTGTTTATTTGCATCATGATCACTGTAAGGCGAGATGCCCAGCATCCAATCAAATAATGATCCTTATTACTTTTTCATCACAAGATGAAACTAACATCACTGAGTACTTTATTATTATCTCTGAGGGGAAATCATTAACCATCCTTCCAATAATTTACAATATTATTTTGTCTTCTGGTCTAATTTATGGGGGGGAAAAGATTACATATTGATGTAGTTCAATTTCTTGATCTCCCATAGTATATCAACTTCTTTTTCTTTGTTCAAAATTATCACACTTAAAAGTTCAAGTCAAGGTAGTGAAATATGTTGTTTACAAACTGAAAATCTGAAATACTTTAGAAAAAAATTTATTAGGTCATTTGGGGGGGGCAGAGAAAGAAAGAGAGAGAGAGCCAGAAAAAGAGGTGTTCCCTTCATAAATCTGAGGTTACAGTAGAGGGTTCAGACAAGGACATAGGGACACTTGCCTAATTGGACTAATGTAGGCAATGGATAGTCTCCATGAGAAGGAAAAGTTTGAGGTGTCTCTCAAGAGGCAAGTCGATCTATTTTGGGGAACCTAAAATACAAGCTTTGGGTGGACCTCAAACAAGCACTGGATAGGATATAAGCATTCCTTATAACCATTTGGAGCTTCTGGGACCCTGAGGTCAGCTGATATCTAAGCTTTTTGGGTTAGACAACTTTTTAGACACAAAAAACAATTCAAATAATATTATCATGTGATAAATAATGATATACACATGAAATGATGAATTTTAATTCAGGAGAGATATGAGTTTGAATGCTACCTCTGACACTTAGTAGCCACGTGTAAATAAGAAAGTCATTCAACTTTTCTAAGTCTCCTCTATAAGTGAGGATAAAATTATCTATAGTAGTTACTGCATATGGTTGAATTAGTGATGCAAATAGATAATGTATCTTGAGTTTAAGAAACTTCTAGATTTATAAAACTTTATGAAATTGATATATAAAACCATTACAAAGTTATTTAAACAGCAGTCATATTTTAATGTGGAATAAGGACTGGCTTCTTTTATCTTTGAATGCTCAGTATTTTGTAAAGGCCTTAAAGAACAACAACCACATATAATTCTTAGGATCTCTTGCCCCCTTTCCTGTCACTACTGAACTCCACTCCCTCACAATTGTCACTCTTAACAGCAAAGGGGGATTACTGAAGCCTTTTTACAATTTTCTTTGTTTTCTGGATTATCACAAGCTAAGAATCCTCACCCAGTAGGTAACTCATTGATGGTAAATTTATGTAGGATTATCCTTAAAAAGTTGACTCAGACTATAGCCAGAACTGTAACAAAAGACTTACCACACTGGAAGAGCCTACCAGAGTTAGTGATATAGCTTGAAGAATTCAAGGGCAAAGAGACAATTGCTAGAAAATCTAGAATCTGAGTGCATAGAAAAGATCTAAATGGTCATGTGAATGGTTTGAGAACACAGACATCACTTTTAAAAGAGGGAAAGAATGGGAAGGAATTAAGGAAGGTTACATGGATAATATAATTTCCGAGTTAGATCTTGAAAGAAAGGGAAAGTTTCAATATGTGGAAATGCAGAAAGAATTCATTAATGAGGGGATATTATCCAATCTAAACTATTACAATAAAATAAGTATTTATTAAGTTTAAGCCTTCCATATATGTGGCATTGCAGGAGGAACTGAGCATGCAAAAACAGCCCCTATTCTTTTTTCTTCCATTTTCTTTTCTTTTTAAAATAAATGTTTTTATTTTATTTTTAATTGATATAATAAAATAAGAATTTTCATAACAAAAATATTTTTAAAAGATTGAATATGAAATTGCTAATCCATTATGTACAACTTGACATTCCTTTGAAATTTATAATAAAGTTATCATATACATATCTCATTTTTTCTGTCCTTCTTTTCTGAGTTGGCAACCATTAGACACAAATATGTATGTAGATAGATAGATAGATAGATAGATAGATAGATAGATAGATAGATGATAGATAGATACAGATGTGTATGTATTGTGGGCATATGAGCATTTTGGGTGAATATATGTGTAAAATCATTTATACTTTATATGCTTTACATACATGTGATATACTTTATATACACTTATACTCTATATACTTTTTTTATCAGTTCTTACTTTGAGTGTAGAGTCTTCAGATGTCCTTTAATTTGGGTATCTACAATCATAAAGATGACTTATTTGCTCAAAGTTGTTTTACAATTTATATTTTTGTAAATATGCATCCATTTCACTTAGATCATCAGATTTATTTACATGCACTTGAACAAAATAGCTCCTAATTATTGTTTTAATTTCCTCTTCATTAGTGATGAATTCTGCTTTTTTTTTTAGTTTTTGATACTGGAAATTTCATCTCCTCTTTTTTTAAATCAAATTATACAAAAGTTCATTGATTTTATTGACTTTTCATTAAAATCAGCTGAGTTTCTTTTATTTATTAGTTTAATAGTTTTCTTACTTTCAATCTTATCTCTCTCTCCTTTTATTTTCAGTGTTTCTAATTTGGCATTTAATTGGGCTATTTAATATGTTCTAGCTCTTTTAGTTGCATGCACAATCCATTGATCTGTTGTTTGTCTATTTTATTAATACAGCAATTAGAGATATAAAATATACCCTAAGTAATGTTTTGATTGCATTCAATAAATTTTGATATGTTGCCTCACTATTGTAATTTTCTTTGATGAAATTATTAATTACTTCTATAATCTATTGTTTGAACCATTGATTCTTTAGAATTAGATCATTTTAATTAATTTTAATCTATCTCTACATGCTATATATTGCATATTATTTTTATTGTATCATGATCTGTAAAGGATGCATTTACTATTTCTACCTTTTTGCATTTGATTGTTAGGTGCTTATGCCCTAATACATTGTCAGGTTTTGTGTAGGTGTCATAGACCTCTGAGAAAATGGAATATATTTTCTATCCCCATTTAATTTTTCTCCAGAGGTCTATTATATCTAACTTTTCTAAAATTCTAGTCACTTCCTTAATTTCTTTCTTTTTTATTTTGTGGTTAGAGTTATCTAGTCTTGAGAGAGGAAAATTGAAGTCCCCCCAATATAGTCTTATTGTCTATTTCCTTCTGCAACTTATTTTACTTCTCTTTTAGAAATTTGGACGTCATACCATTTGGTACATATGTTTAATACTGATGTTATTTTGTTGTCTTGGGTACCTTATTTTTGGCTTTTGCAAGGCAAATGGGGTTAAGTGACTTGCCCAAGGTCACACAGCTAGATAATTATTAAGTGTCTGAGAATGGATTTGAACTCAGGCACTCCTGACTCCAGGGCCAGTGCCTTATCCACTGCGCCACCTAGCCACCCCTCTTGGGTACCTTTTAACAAGATGGAGTTTCCTTGCTTAGTTTTCTTAATTAGATAAATTTTTACATTTGATTTGTCTTAGATTATCATTGCTACTCTTTTTTTTAACTTCAACTGAAGCATAATAGATTCTGCTTCAACCTTTTACCTTTATTCTGTATGCGTCTCTCTACTTCAAATATGTTTCTTGTAAACAACAAATTATAGGATTCTGGTTTTTAATCCACTCAATTATCCATTTGCATTTCTTGTGAGTTCATCTCATTTACATTCACAATTATGATTACTAATATTACATTTCCCTCTATTCTGTTTTCCCTGTTTAAATTTTTATCTCTGTTCTTTTACCCTGTCCCTCCTCACCAGTATTTTGCTTCTGATCACTATGTTCCTCCATCTGCTCTGCCTTCTACCAACACCCCACAACACACACATACACTCATGCACTCATACACACACACACACACACACACACACACACACACACACACACACACACACTTCTTTTCCTTTTCCCTTCCTACTTCCCTGAGTTAAGACAGATTTCTATTTCCAATTGCTTGTATATGTTATTCCTTCTTTGAATCAAATCTGATGAGAATAAGCTTCAAACAATGCTCTCCTCTTCTTTCTCTCTACTCTAAAAGGTTTTTCATGCTTCTTCATATAATGTATCTTTTTAGTTTCCCCTTTTCCTCTTCTTCCAGTACAATCATTCTTTTCACTCTTTAATTTTTTATATCATCACATCATAATCAATTTATATCCACACCTTCTGTCTATATCTCCTATTAACCACCCTAATAGAGATTCAGTTCTTAAGATTTACATGTATAATCTTCCCATCTAGGAATATAAACAGTTTATCCTTATTGAATAATGTGGGCTTTTTTCTCTCATGTTTACCTTTTTTATGCTTCTCTTGAGTTTTGTATTTAAAGATGAAATCTTCTGTTCAGGGCTGGTCTTTTTATCAGAAAAGTTTGAAAATCACATATCTCATTGAATATTCATTTTCACCCTGAAAATTTCACTCAGTTTTGCTTGCTAGTTGAATCTTGGTCATAATCTAAGCTCTTTTGCTTTCCAGAATATCATATTCCAAGCCACTAATCCTTTAATGAGGAAGTGACTAAGTCATGCATTGTGCTATGACTCCTTCATATCTGAATTGTTTCTTTATGGTTCTTTGTAATATTTTCTCCCTGATCTGATAATTCTGGAATTTGACTATAATATACCTGGGAGGTTTGCATTGGGGACCTCTTTCAGAAGGTGATCAGCAAATTCTTTCTATTACAAATATTTTACCCTCTGTTCTAGGATAACAGGGTTATGTTAATTTGTTGAAAGATACTGTCCAGGATTGTTTATTCTGTCATGAAAAAAAAAAGGTAGTCCAATAATTTTAAAATTATTTCTCCTAGATTTATTTCCCAGGTCAGATGTTTTTCCAAAGAGATATTTTACATTTTCTTATTTTTTTCATTTTTTTTGTTTTTGTTTGACTGATTCTTGATGTCTCATAAGAGTAATTAGCTTCCACTTATTCAAAAAAGGAATTATTTCCTTCAATTAGCTTTTGTACCTTTTTTGGTCCATTGAGTTCTTTGGGGTTTTTTTTACAAGGCAAATGGGGTTAAGTGGCTTGCCCAAGGCCACACAGCGAGGTAATTATTAAGTGTCTGAGGCCAGATTTGAACTCAAGTACTCCTGACTCCAGGGCCGGTGCTCTATCCACTGCACCACCTAGCTTCCCCAGTTCTACTTTTTTTAAGGAAATGTTTCCTTCAGTCATTTTTTGTGCTTCCCTTTCCAAGGTGTTGATACTTTTTTCAAGATTCTCCTATAAAACTCATTTCTTTCCCCAATTTTTCCTTTACCTCTCTTATTTGATTTTCAAAACTCTTTTTGAGCTCTTCCATGAAGATTTTTAAGCTTGAGATCAATTTATATTCCTCTTTAAAGAAGTTTCTTTGTAACTTTAAGATGGTCAAAATTGTAAGTGACCTAAATGCAAGGACCAGTTCTTTTCTCTGTATCTTGCACCAAAACTAGTATAGCAACGACTGTGTAGTAGGCATTCATTTCACTTTTTTTGAATGAATATTGCCTGAATTAATTTAATTCCTTAGTTCATAATAAGCAAACATTTGTTAAGGTCTGCTTTATCATAGATGAAAATAATCCTTGCCTTTAAGGAGCTTACTTACATTCTATCACATAGTAGATCATAAAAGATAGTTTCATGCTATTTAAAATAAACCTTTGTTTAAGTCCTAAACTACATTTAGGCACAGACCATTCACTATAAGAACTGGTATTTGATTAAATTTTTTAAAATTTTTATTATTTTTATTGTTACTGAATCTTACAATTTTCCCCAAAATTTTGCTTCCGTCCCCCTCACAGTAGGCATTCTGATAGTCTTTACATTGTTTCCATGATGTACATTGATCAAAATTGAATACATTGAGAGAAAAATCATATCCTAAAGGAAAAAATAAAATATAATAGCAAAATTACATAACATTTTTTTTAAATTAAAGGTAACTTAGTCCTATAAATTTAATAGTCTTTTAAATTAAAGGTAATAGTTTTAACTCCACAATTCTTTCTTTGGATACAGATGTTATTCTCTATCACAGATTCCCTAAAATTGTCCCTGATTGTTGCACTGATGAAATGAGTAAGTCCATTAAGTTTGATCATCAACCCTGTGTTGCTTCTGGTTCTGTTTATCTCACTAAGCATCAGTTCATGAAAATCCTTCCAGGCTTCTCTGAATTCCCATCCCTCCTGGTTTCTAATAGAACAATAGTCTTGCATAATGTACATATAATCACAATTTGTTCAGCCATTACCCAATTGAAGGACATTCACTCAGTTTTCAATTCTTTGCCACCACAAACAGAGCTGCTAGGAATAATTTTGTACAGGTGATGTTTTTACCCTTTTTCATGATCTCTTCAAGGTATAGACCCAGTAGTGGCATTGCTGGATCAAAGGGCATGCACATTTTTATTGGCTTTTGGACATAATTCCAAATTGTTCTTCAGAAATGTTGGATGAATTCACAGCTCCACCAAAAAATACTTTAATATCCCAGATATCCCACATCCCTTCCAATATTGATCAATGCTGAGGATTTCTGGTCATATTGACCAGTCTGAGGGGTATGAGGTGATACCTCAGAAGTGCTTTAATTTGAATTTCTCTAATAAATAATGATTTAGAGCAATTTTTCATATGACTATGGATTACTTTGATTTTTCTCATCTGTGAATTGCCTTTGCATATCCTTTGACCATTTGTCAATTGAGGAATAGCTTGTCTTTTTTATAAATTTGACTCAGTTCTCTGTATATTTTTAGAAATGAGTCCTTTGTCAGAAGTACTACTTGTAAAAAATTGTTTCCCAATTTGCTACATGTCTTTTGATCTTGGTTACAGTGGTTTTATCTGTGCAAAAGTTTTTTACTTTAATGTACTCAAAATTATGTAGTTTGTTTTTAATGATTTTTTCCATCTCTTCCCAGGTTGTAAACTACTTCCTTTTCCATAGATCTGAAAGGGAAACTATTCCTTGATCTCCTAGTTTTCTTATAATATGATCTCTTAGGTCTAAATCCTGTACGCATTTTGATCTTGTCTTGGGATGGGGTGTGAGATGTTGGTCTAATCCAAGTTTCTGCTATATTGAGAGGCAGCTAGGTGGTGCAGTGGATAGAGCACTGGCCCTGGAGTCAGGAGTACCTGAGTTCAAGTCCAGCCTTCAACTCTTAATAATTACCTAGCTGTGTGGCCTTGGGCAAGCCACTTAACACCATTGCCTTGCCAAAAAAAACCTAAATAAAATTTTTTTTTAAATTTTTCTGCCATATTAACTTTCAATTTTCCCCAATAGTTTTCAATCAAAGAGGAAGTTTTATCCCAGAAACTAGGCTCTTTGGGTCTATCAAAAAGCAGATTACTATAATCATTTCCTGCTATCTCTTTTGCACCTAGTTTATTCCACTGATCCACCACTCTATTTCTTAGCCAATACCAGACAGTTTTAATGACTGATGCTTTATAATAAAATTTTACTTCTGGTAGGGTTAAGCCACCTTCTTTTTTCACTTTTTTTATTAAATCACTGAAAATTCTTGACTTTTTCTTTCTCCATATGAATTTATTTATAATTTTTTCTAGCACATTAAAGTAATTTTTTGGAATTTTGATTGGTAGGGCACTAAAAAAGTAGTTTAATCTAGGTAGAATTGTCATTTTTATTATATTACCTTGGCCTATCCATGAGCAGTTGATATTTGACCAGTTATTTAAATCTGATTTTATTTGTGTGAGAAATATTTTGTAATTGTTTTCACAGAGTTTCTGAGACTGCCTTGGCAGGTAGACTCCCAAGTATTTTGTATTGTCTAAATTTACTTTGAATGGGATTTCTCTTTCTAACTCTTGCTGCTATATCTTTCTAGTGACATATATATATATGAAATGCCGAGGATTATAAGGGTTTATTTTCTATCCTGCAACTTTGCTAAAATTGGTAATTGTTTCTAGTAGGTTTTTAGATAATTGAGATTCTTTAGGTATATCATCATGTCTTATGCAAAAAGTGATAGTTGTTTCTTCCTTTCCAATTCTAATTCCTTCCATTTCTTTTTCTTCTCTTATTGCTGAAGCTAACATTTCTAATACAATATTGAATAATAGTGATGATAATGGGGATCTTTGTTTCATCCCTGATCTCATTGGGAATGCCTCTAGTTTAACCCCACTGCATATAATACTTGTTGATAGTTTCAGATAGGTACTGCTAATCATTCTGAGGAACAATCCATTTATTCCTATGTTCTCTAGTGTTATTAGAAGGAATGACTGCTGTATTTTGTAAAAGGCTTTTTCAGCATCTATTGAGATAATGACATGATTTCTAATAGATTTGTTATTGATACAATTAATTATAATAACAGTTTCCCTAATATTGAACCAACCCTGCATTCCCGGGATAAATTCTGCTTGGTCATAGTGCATTATCTTAGTGAAAATTTGCTGTAATCACTTTGCTAAGATTTTATTTAAGATTTTTGCATCTATATCCATCAGGGAGATAGGTCTATAATTTTCTTTCTCTGTTTTGACTCTTCCTGGTTTAGGTATCAGTACCATATTGGTTACATAGAGAGTGTTAGGCAGAGTTTCATTTTCACCTATTTTTCCAAAGTTTATATGGTATTGGAGCCAATTGTTCCTTAAATGTTTGATAGAATTCACTTGTGAATCCATCTGGTCCTGGAGATTTTTTCTTAGGGAGTTCAATAATGGCTTGTTGAATTTCTTTTTCTGAGATAGGGTTATTTAGGTATTTAATTTCCTCTTCATTTAATCTGGGAAATTTATGTTTTTGTAAATATTCATACGTTTCACTTAGATTATCAAATTTATTGGCATAGAGTTGGGGAAAATAATTTCAAATTATTACTTTAATTTCCTTCTCATTGGTGGTGAGTTCACCGTTTTCATTTATTATACTAGCAATTTGATTTTCTTTCTTTTTTTAAATCTTTCTTTTTTAAATTTTTTTAAAATTAAATTTTTTAAAAAATTTTAATTCTTTCCTTTTTAAAAAATTAACTAGAGGTTTATTAATTTTATTGCATTTTTTAAATAAAACCAACTCTTGGTTTTATTTATTAGTTCAATAGTTTTCTTGCTTTTGATTTTATTATTTTCTCCTTAAATTTTTAGAATTTCTTATTTTGTATTTAATTGTGAATTTTTAATTTGATCTTTCTCTAATTTTTTAAGTTGCATGTTAGTTCATTGGTTTCCTCTTTCTCTAATTTATTCATGTAAGCAATTAAAGCATGTAAAGCATGCTTTATGTAAAGTAATTATATCCCCTGACAATTGCCTTGGCTATATCCCATAAGTTTTGGTATGTTGTATGCTATTGTCATTATCTAGGATGAAATCATTATTATTTTCTATAATTTGTTGTTCGATCCACTCATTCTTTAAAATGAAGTTATTTAGTTTCCAATTTTTTTTAGGCCTATTTGTCCATGGTCCATTAGTGCATGTCATTTTTATTGTATTCTAGTCTGAGAAGGATATATTCACTATTTCTACCTTTATGCATTTGATTATAAGGTCATGGTTGATTTTTGTGTGCCTTGTACTTCAGAAAAAAACTATATATTCCTTTCTATCCCTATTCAGTTTAGTCCAAAGGTCTATCATGTCTAGATTTTCTAACGTTCTATTTACCTCCTTAACATCCTTCTTGTTTATTTTATAATTAGATTTATCTAAATCTGAGAGTGGGATTTTGAGGGCTCCCAACAGTAGAGTTTGGCTGTCTGTGTCTTCCTGTAACTCATTCAACTTCTCCTCCAAGAATTTGTATGCTAAACCACTTTGTACATACATATTTAGTATTGAAATTGTTTCATTGTCTAATGACATCTTTTAGGAGGTTATATTTCTTTCCTAATCTATTTTAATGAGATCTATTTTTCAAGTTGCTTTGTCTGAGATAAGAATTGCTCCCCCTGCTTTTTTCACTTCAGCTGAAGCAAAATATATTTTGCTCCAACGTTTTACCTTTACTCTATATGTATGTCTCTGTTTCTTGTAAGCAGTATATTGTAGGATTCTGTTTTTTTTAATCCACTCTGATATTTGCTTACGTTTTATGGGGGAGTGCATCCCATTCACATTCAAAGTTATAATTACTACTCTTTATTGGCCTCCATGCTATCTTTCCTCTGTATTTTTCCCCTTTTTTTCACTTTATCCATATTCCCTGGTATTTTGTTTCTAAATACCACCTCTTCACTGTGTTTGCTCCCTTATATCCAACCCCCTGCCTTTTCTTTCCCCTTTCCCTTTGCCCCTTCTTCCCCCTGTCCCTTTTTATTACTTGAAAGGGAAGATAAGATTCTTAACTTAACTGAGCATGTGAATGTTAAATTTAAGCCAAATCTGATGAAAGTAAGATTTAGGCAGTTCTCGTGTCTTCCCTTCTTCCCCTCTATTGCAGTAGATCCTTTGTACCTCTTTATGTAATGTGATTTACCCCATTCAATCACCTCTATCCTCCCATCTCTTTACTGCCCACCCCTTTTAAAGGAGATATTGCTTTTAAATTATTCTATCAGAGTCACAGATAAGTCATGAGTGTCCATCACTTCTGGCCAAGTATATTCTCTCTTACTGAGTTACAATTCTCAAGAGTTATTAGAATCTTTCTCCCAGATGGAGATATAGCCAGTTTCATCTTATTGGATCGCAGTTTTTTTTTCCTTTTCCTTTTATTTAACCATTTCATGTGTCTCTTGAGACACCTGTCTGAAGTCCAAATTTTCTATTTAGCTCTGATATTTTCATCAGGAAAAGTTGCAAGTCTCAACTATGCCAGATAGTGAATTTTTGGCTGCATTCCAAGCTCCTTTGCTCTTTAGCATATAGAATTCCAGAATCTTTGATCCTTTAATGTTAATGTAGCCAGGTCCTGTGTAATCCATCCTGTGATTCCTTGGTATCTATTTTTTTTTCTTTCCATCTGCTTGAAGGATTTTCTCTTTTATCTGATAGTTCTGGAATTTGACCATGATATTCCTTGTTGTTTTTATTTTGGGATCCCTTTCAGGGGGGGATCAATGTATTCTTTCAATAACTATTTTGCCCTCTAATTCCATGATATCAGTGCAATTTTCCATCACTAAATCCTTTAATATTCAGTTCAGGATTTTTTTTCTCATCAATGTTTTCAGGAAGCCCAATAATTCCTAAATTATCTCTTCTGGATCTATTCTCAAGGTCAGTGGTTTTGCTGATTAGGTATTTTATATTTTCTTCTATTTTTTTCAATATTTTGGTTTTTTTAAAAAAAGATTTTGTTGTCTCATGAAGTCTTTAGTTTCTATTAATTCCATTCTTTTTTTAGAGAAGAATTTTCTTCATTTACCTTTTGCAATTCCTGTTTACAATTGGTCAATTCTATTTTTGAAGTTTTCCATATGCCTAATTGAGTTTTTGGGGAGAATTATTTTCTTTTATGCATTTGCTCAATTGTATTTTCTAAGGATTTGTTGTCTTGTTGTAAGGTGTTAATTTTCTCTTGGGTTTCTTTTCCCAATTTTTCCAATTGATTTGTAATCTCTTTCCTGATCTCTTTTAAGAAGTCTTTCTGGGCTGGAGACCAATTCATATTCTCCTCAGAAGTTCTGGTTCTCTCTGAGTTAGGGTCTTTGTCTTCAAGGTAACTTTCAATGGAAACACACACACACACACACACACACACACACACACACACACACACACACACACACTTTTCACTGGCCTTTCTTCATTTTCTGAGGATCTTGTGTTGGGTTGGGGCTGGGTCACAGACCTTTAGTGTTGAAATAACTAGAGCCTTTGCTCACTGGGCTTAGTAACTCCAAGTGGCCAGCCAGTACGGGGTTGCTAGAGGCTTTCTCTGGAGTGTCTGAGATCTTAATTAGTGGCCCACTCCCTAGGTCTGGGGGTGGGGGGGGGAGCTGCAGGGTGTGAATTATCCTTGAGCAATGTGCACTGGGCCCTTGGGCTATTTAGTTAATCTTATTATTAGCTCAGCACTGGGAGAAATCTACTGCCCATACCTAAGTCTGGGGGGGTTGGAGGGGGTAGGGAAGTTGTTACTATGTTTGTTCTGTGAAGAGACCCTTTATCACAGAGATGGGGGAGGAGCTCAACTGGAAACACAGGGACTTCGCTGAAAATATAGGGCACATGGCCCTAGTCTTCCCGGCCAACAGAATGGACCAGATTGATGTCTACCCACTGTGCTGGAGTTCTCCCACCTGCTGCACTACTCTCTTGCCTCCTCACAAAGTCAAAGCTTCCTAACCTGTTCTGAGGTTAGTCCTGGGTCCCAGCTTCAGCCCCTGGGCTGGCCTTTTGCTCTCTGGGCCTGGCTCACCCATATTCCTCTGAGAACATCAGTAGATGTTCTTCTCCTTTCCCCTTTCTGGATTTTGTTGAATTCTGTTAAGATGCTTGATTCATATTAATTATGAAGGAAAGTCAGGAGACCTAAGTGCAATTCTTTGGCTTCTCTCCACCATCTTGGTGGAAAGCCTGACTAAATATTCTAAGGAGAACTGTTTATTGTATACACTCTTATATCTGACTGTGACACATGATAAGAAACTCCATTTTAAACTATTCACTGATAAAAAACACTATATCCTTTGCTTCAACAACCAATATGCTTGGTTTCACATTATAGTTGCTTCTACCTGACTAAGATACTCTAAACAAAAGAGAGCCTTGAAAATATTTTCAGGATTTAAAAAGGGTAAAATCATTGCCTATTTTGCTTATTTCCATGCAAACTTTGCTAATGACTGAAGTAAGCACAAGGTAAGGTTCATGTTTAGTAATTTTGATAATATTAGAAATAAAGCATTAGCAGTATGGAAGCAGAAAATAGGAAGCGGAAAGTAGGATTTGAGAAAACTCTTGAACAAAGCTGGAAAAGTCAGGAGCTAGAGGTAAGGAGGAAGAAAATTCTAGGCATAGGAGACAACCAATAAAAGTTCAGAGTTTGGAAATGTCAAATTGTTTCTGAGGAACCCAGTTTTGCCATCTTATAGAGCCCTAGATGGGACTAAAGCATAAGAAGCCTGGAAAAGTAGACAGGCTTCTAAAGGCAAACAAAGGATATTATATTTGTTCCAGGAAGTAAGAGAAAGCCAGTATAATTTTATTGAGTAGGGAAGTGATATAGTCAAAACTATATTTTAGAAAGAACAGCTATTAGCTGAGAGGAGGGTTGATTGGAGATCAAAGATACCTGAATCAGAGAGAGACTGACCAGCAGCAGCAGATTGGATGTGTGGAGAAACTGCAATTGAGGAATTGAAAATTTTACTGAAATGTCATCAAATTATTTCAGTGGTATAGGAAAGTTTGCAAGAAGAGGAAAGTTTGCAAGAAATGATAATGAGTCCTGTTTAATCACATTGACTTGGTAGAGTTGCTAGCAAACATGTTATCTTAGTAGATTTGTTGTCCATGATAAACCATCCAGCATGGTGTGATGAATGGAAAACAAAATGAACTAATAATATTTTCCTTGCAAAAGAAGACTATCAAAAGATACAATAGTTTTCTCCAAATATTTGAAAGATTATCAAGTGGAAGAAGTACTAATCTTGGACTGCTTGATAACAGAGGGCAGAACAAGGAACAATGAGTGGAAATTGAAAAAGGAGATATTGAATTATTATAAAGAAAAACTTTCAATCAAAAGAACCTTCCAAAAGTGGAATTGGGATCAAGTTCTTGTTGAACATGACCTTTGAGTACTCTTCCAATTCTGAATTTCTGTGATTCACAAATTTTTTCTCCATTGTTCCTAATATACAACGGTTGCTAAATCCTTTTCTTTCTTTCTTCCTAATATCTGTCAATCCCTTCTATTCCATTCCTACTGGCACCTACCTTGTTCAGGCTACTTACCAGTGCTGAAGTAATAAGTTTCACACTTATGACCCTACCTCTGCTCTTTCTGTTCTCCAAGACCAAACTTCCCTAGACAATTGCTTTCATTCTTTAATGCCCTATTAATTTGAAATAGGGTTCTAGTCTCAATTCTGCTAGAATTACTTATATATTCTTAGGCATGGCACATGGCTTATCTGAGCCTTTGTTTCCTTATCTATAAAATGAAGTGACTGGATTAGATTATTATCAAAGTTCCTTCTAGTTCTAGGGATCCAGAATTCTATCATTTGACCTATACAACTAGATGGCTATCCAGGCAACAAGGATTTATTCCTCAAGTGAAATTAAAACTATCGTTACTTATCACATAAACAAATAAATTTGTCTGAAATGGTTTAGATTTTCTAGAACTCACCGTTTGATTTACTTAAAACAATTGTTCAAGTCTTCATCATGATGCTTAGTGTTAAAACAGAATTCTATTCCAAACAAGGAAAGAGCCCATTTACTCTCTCTCCATAACCTTAAAGATCTATTTCATCACTAGTTCCTCTCTTTTACATAATTAATAATAAAGCAATTAGAATGTATATAACACTCAAATTTTTTCAAAGTATTTTGAATGTGTAAACTCATTTTTTTAAATTAACATGACTTTTATTAAGATATCTCAGTAAAAAGGATCACCTCACTCAAGTGAAGAGGGGTCAATCTCAATCTTTAAAGATCCAGCTTCATTCAAGAGAGTTGTAGGTTGGGATGTCCTAGTGAAATAGTGACAGCGAAAGTTTTATATAAACTGCTTTTTAAATACAAGTTGTACAATTCCCAATCACTTGTTTAAATTCATTTGTACTTTGAATACACACTATAGCATTTAGACAATAAATTGACAAGTTAAGCTAATATAAATAATAGGGTTGTTATGTGGGGAATCCAGTTCAATAATTGGAAGAACTGTTTGGACTCTGCCAAAGAAAAAGAACTAGAAATATCTAAACTTTATGGCTTCATGATATTTTAGCCTATTTTTCTATTTATTTGATTTCTGTATTTGCTAAAAAAAAAAGTTAATAAAAAAGACCCTGAAAAGGTTAGGAATGTTTTTACAAATTAAATTTGAAATCAAAATATATTAACCAGGAGTATCAGGAGGGAGTCAGAATGTACTGCTCTTTTCAATATTACAAAAGCAAGAAGTCAGTGCCAATGTTGTCTTCTACATTTGAAATGCAAAACAGTGTGGGCAAATGCAAATAAAATGAGTTTAACTACTGAAATCTAGGGCAAATAAAGGGGCTCTCAAATAATTAAGAATGAAAGGTTAAAACTTGGCAAATGGAGAACTGTGTTAACAAAGGCAAAGCCATATGTACATGGCAGGAGTTGACTTTAAAATGAAATTAATTCAAATAGGGTTGAGCCATTTCAAGAAGCAGAGAAACAATTAGAGTGGTAAATGGATTCAGCACTCTCATATAAAGAGAAAACTATAGATAAGTTTGTTTTGACAAATGCAAAGCAATATATATCTGACTACAAGGAGAAGATCGACAAAATTAAATATAATTGGAAAAGAATTGAGGTTTTTGATCAATGCAGCTTTGGACCAACTTCCTTCCACTGTGCTTTGCACATAGTAGGTTCTAAACAATAAAATTAAATAATTACTATTGAATTATAATTGAATTAATTGGAACTGAGAGTCTAAAAGTATTTCTCTCTTCAAGATTTTCCCTTCTATTACCTTCTAATCTACCAGTAAGAGTACTGATCTTATCAGTGTGACATTTAGTAACATGTCTAAGGAAAACTAATTACATCTAATTATCTCTCTCTCTCTCTCTCTCTCTCTCTATATATATATATATATATATATATATATATATATATTCTCTCTATATATATAAATTTATATGTATACATATATATGTATGTGTGTGCATGTATATATACTTCATATAAAATTATATTATAAATTAAATAAATAAATAAATCTAGTCAGTCATCAATTCCTGTCAATTATACCTCAAAACATTTCTCCCAACCATTCCCTCCTTGCTATTCACAAAGCCACCATCCTTGTTCAAGTCCTTATCACCCCTCCCCTAGACTATTGCAATAGCCTCCTAATTGACTTTACTGCTTCTAGTTTTTGTTCTTTATTGTATAAAATTAGTTTTCCTAAAACTTAGACCTATCCTGAAGCTTCTGCATTTCCCTTCTGCCTTTAGAATGATATATCAACTCAGCTTTTTGGTGCTTAAAACTCTCCTCCATCTGATTCCAACCTACTGTTCCACCTTTATTTCCTGTTACACCCCTTCACACATTCTGCTTACCAGCTAAACTATCTTACTTGTTATTTCCTCATTTTGATATTCCATCCCTGTACATTTTCCCAGATGATGTTTTAATATTGGGAATTTACTTCCTTCTTGTCTTTATCTCCTAGGATTCTTTTCTCCCTTCAAAGGTTAACTCAGGGTCTACCTCTTATAGGAAATATGGCAGGGGAAAGATAGGAGATTTAGAGTCAGAAAACCTGGGTTCACAATCTAATTCTGCAATTTACTACTGATGGACACAAGGAATAGACATCCTGTCTAGAGCCTAGTTTATTTTTGTTGGTTTTGCTTTTTATCTACAAGATGAAATGACTGGTTTACATGATCTGGGTCAATATTATTTCTAAATTTATAAATTATAAACCCTTTCAAACCCCTCCCCCACTTGTCATTACTGTCTCCCACAAGTAAATCTTTTATTTACTTCTTTTTGTGTATGAGATGCTCCCCTTCATTAGAGTATAAATTCCCTAATGGCAGGTTTGGGGAGTTTGGCTTTTATTTTTTTTTGTTTTAATTTTTTTTTGCCAGTACATTGCCTTGTACCATTCACCAAGTAGATACTTAATAAATATTTTTGGAAATTACATAAAATTAATCTAATTTAATTAATCGGAATTGAAAGCCTAAAAGTATATCTTTTCAAGATTTCCCCTATTGCCTTCTAATCTTGCAGTCAGAGTACTAACTCTGATAAGTTTGACTTTTAGCAGCCTGCCTTTTAACAAACATTCCCCTATCTGTCTAGGTAAGAGCCACATTCAGAACAATTGATCAGGCACAGAAAAAAGAAAAGATCTTGGAAATTGATAGAATACTCCAATCAGATCAGTGTCAAAATCATCTCTGTAAGAGTGTGGGATCTTAGAACTGGAGGGGGTAGAGAAAGAACAAATTAAAAATCCCCAATAAAATACCAAATTAGAAATTCTAAAAATTAAAGGAGAAATTAATAAAAATTGAAAAAAAAACTATTGAGTTAATAAATAAAACCAAAAGTTGATTTTATGAAAAAAAACAATAAAATTGACAAACCTCTGGTCAATTTGATTAAAAAAAAAGAAAGAAGAAAACCAAATTGCTAGTATCATAAATGAAAAAGGTGAATTCACCAATAAGGAGGAAATTAAAGTAATAATTTGAAATTATTTTGCCAAACTCTATGCCAATAAATTTGATAATCTAAGTGAAAAGGATGAATATTCACAAAAATATAAGTTGCCCAGGTTAAATGAAGAGGAGATTAAATACCTAAACAGCCCTATCTCAGAAAAAGAAATTCAACAAGCTATCATTAAACTCCCTAAGAAAAAATCTCCAGAGTCTGATGGATTCACAAGTGAATTCTAGCAAACATTTAAGGAGCAATTGGGTCCACTTCTATATAAACTCTTCAGAAAAATAGGGAAAGATGGAACTCTGCCTAACTCTTTTTATGAAACCAATATGGTACTGATACCTAAACCAGGAAGAGTTAAAACAGAGAAAGAAAATTGTAAACCTATCTCCCTAATGAATATAGATGCAAAACTCTTAAATAAAATCTTAGCAAAACAATTACAACAAGTTATCACTGGGATAATGCATTATGATCAAGTAGGATTTATCCCAGGAATTCAGGGTTGGTTCAATATTAGGAAAACTGTTAGTATACTCAATTATATCAACAACAAACCTATCGGAAATTTTATGATCATATCAATAGATACTGAAAAGGCTTTTGACAAAATACATCATCCATTGCTACTAAAAACACTAGAGAGTGTAGGAATAAATGGACTGTTCCTTAGAATAATTAGTAGTATCTATCTGAAACCATCAACAAGTATTATATTCAATGGGGAGAGGCTAGAGGCATTCCCAATAAGATCAGGGGTGAAACAAGGGTGCCCATTATCACCACTACTATTCAATATTGTATTAGAAATGCTAGCTTCAGCAATTAGAGAAGAAAAAGAAATTGAAGGAATTAGAATTGGGAAGGAAGAGACAGAACTCTCACTCTTTGCAGATGACATGATGGTCTACCTAGAGAATCCCAAGAAATCATCCAGAAAACTACTGGAAATAATTAGCAATTTTAGCAAAGTTGCAGGGTTATAAAATAAACCCTCATAAATCCTCAACTTTTCTATATATGTCTAGCAAGATACAGTAGAAAGAGCTAGAAAGAGAAATCCCATTCAAAGTATCATCAGACAATACAAAATACCTGGGAGTTTATTTGCCAAGACAGACTCAGAAACTTTTTTGAAAACAATTATAAAACATTTCTCACACAAATTAAATCAGTTTTAAATAACTGGACAAATATCAACTAGTCATGGATAGGTAGAGCTAATATAATAAAAATGACAATTCTACCAAAACTAAACTACCTGTTTAGTGCCTTATCAATCAAAATTCCAAAAAATTACTATAATGAGTTAGAAAAAATTGTAAGTAAATTCATATGGAGAAATAAAAAATCAAGAATTTATAGGAATTTAATGGAAAAAAAGTGCAAAAGAAAAGGGCTTAGCCCTACCTGATCTAAAATTATATTATAAAGCATCAGTCATCAAAACTGTTTGGTATTGGCTAAGAAATACAGTGGTGGACCAGTGGAATAGACTAGGTGTAAAAGCAGGAGACGATTATAGTAATCTGTGGTTTGATTAACCCCAAGAGTCCAGCTATTGGGATAAAAAGTCTCTCTTTGATAAAAAAAAAACTTTTGGGAAAATTGGAAGTTAGTATAGAAGAAACTTACGTTAGACCAACACCTCACATACCAAGATAAGATCCAAATGATTACAGGATTTAGACATAAAAAAACAATACTATGAGCAACTTAGAAGATCACGGACTAGTTTACCTGTCAGATCTATAGAAAGGGGAGCAGTTTATGACTAAAGAAGAGATGGAGAACATCACTAAAAACAAACTAGATGATTTTGAGAACATTAAACTAAAAAGCTTTTGAACAGATAAAGCCACTGTAACCAAGATCAAAAGAAATGTAGTAAATTAGGAAACAATCTTTACAACTAATGATTCTGACAAAGGACTCATTTCTAAAATATACAGAGAACTGAGTCATATTTTTTTAAAAAAGCCATTCTCCAATTGACTAATGGTCAAAGGGTATGCAAAGGCAATTTACAGATGAGGAGATCAAAGCAATGAATAGCCATATGAAAAATTGCTCTAAATCATTAATTATTAGAGAAATACAAATCAAAGCTTCTCTGAGGTACCATCTCACACCACACAGATTGGCCAGTATGACCAGGAAGGATAATGATCATTGTTGGAAGGGTTGTGGGAAATCTGGGACACTATTACACTGTTGGTGGAGCTGTGAACTCGTCCAACCCTTCTGGAGAGCTATTTGGAACTATGCCCAAATGTGATATGTAACCTACATATGGTCAAGTACACTGTCAATGATGTCTCTCATAGAAAATGAGCAGCAACAAAGGTTAGGAGAGACACTGAGAAATCAGGGTCCCACTGGCATTAGAACTACTTAAGCAGGGCTAGCTATATCTGGAGTAGCAGGTGTTTGTTTATCTACAGAATAGCTAGAGACCATGATTTGATTTGAAGGACACAATAAAAGAACCCTGGATGTCCTCCCACTGATTGGTACTATGTTCTAAAATTTCATTATTTGAAAGTATCTTTTTAACTATAAATAATTTTGACAGGGTTGCCTCTTTTGATCATTTTATGTGATTTTCTTAAACCACATACTATCCAACAGTCAGCAAACAAACCAGCAAACACAAAGATGTTGTATGAGGGCTAATTTGGGAATGAGAAGATGAGCCTAACTTAGATACTCAGAGAAAACAAGGATATAAAGCCTGAAGGCATTTGGGAACTGTTGGAAAGCATATCCAAAAAACTAGTCCAAGGTAGGTACTATTATTGCCATTTTATAGATGAGGTAAAAGTTAAAGATGAGGTAAAAGTTATAGATGAAGAAAAAGGTACATGACATCCCTTAGGTCACACAGTTAGTGTCTAAGGCAGGATTTCTACTCTTCTTTCAAACTCCAAGTCTTAGGTTCTCTCTCTACTCCATCTATGTGAGCAATATGAGGAAGGGATACTGAAAACAGAAACTAGGAATAAAAAAAAAAACACTTGAGCTTTACTGCACTATCAGAGAGAGATGAACTGTTGGCACTTCACAGATGCCCATCTAGGTAGCTGCAGAGAAAAATTTTTTCCCTTCTGGTTTCAGGAACATCCTAATCAACCTCCTGTACTTTTACCAGGCTTCACAGATTAAATCTTGATAAAAGGAGGAAAATCAATACTCATTAATTCATGATTTAATTTATATATTCTCCATCAACATCAGCATTCTCTTCTCTGCAATTTTGGTAAGTGAATCTCAATTGACATAATATTGACTTTACTTCCATATTGACAGGGCCATCAACATCATTTCCTGGAACATTTAGGTTGTACACCATCCATTTCCATCATGAGGACCTGGATCATCCCAGACCTTCAGTAATCTAGAAAACCTGAAGACTTGAGGATTTGTGTACTTTTCTCCAGTTGTTTACACAATTGCCTAATTAAGTTGAGCAGAGTCATTTTTAATAGAAAATGGGCTTTAATGACAAATGGCATTTAACAAAAAAAGAGACTAGGTCAGAGTAAATGTTCATGTTTAACTTATTTTTCTCCATGGATTTCCTATTATAGGAGAACATGTTTGATTCGCTTACCATGTTATGGAACAAAGAGCCAGATCAGCATTGTCCATCAGGAAGTTAATGACTTGCCTACTGGTCTTATTTGTTAAAGTGAGGTCCCATTTAACAGCAAATAGTTGTTTTGTTTCAAGTTAAATGTGTTTTCAAACTTCAGTCAGGAAAACAGAGAAAGCACTTACACTGAAGCTTACTTAGCCAATCCTATGACTGTATAAAAATTGAGGTAGTTATTTTAAACTAAGGAACAAAGATGGCCATATTGCTAAAATGAATTTATCTTCAAAAACTGGCCAAGAAATCTGTAATAGGAAACTGGATATAGGAGGCATTCCATCAAATTGGTTAAAGTGATTTTTAAAAATACTAAAGTGATTTTGTAATTGATATTTTAGCCAAAGCATTTAGTCAAAAGAATCAGCTGTTTGAAGGGCTATCCCATATTTTGAACACCAAATGAACATTCCTAATGAGTCCCAATAAAATGTTTGAAATGCCTATTTGATGCTTAGTTCATGCATTAACCATCAGTATAAGATTATCGAAATTAGAAGTCTTAGGGGCAGCTAAGTGGGATAGTAGATAGAGCACTGGCCCTGGAGTCAAGTCTGACCTCAGACACTTTATAAGTACCTAGCTGTGTGTCCTTGGGCAAGTCACTTAACCCCATTGTCTTGCAAAAAAAGCAAACAAAAAAGAATTTATAAGGTTTATAGGAGTTACTTGCTGCTATAAGCATTTATCAAAGCTGAAGTGCTACTTTACCTTCTTTTCATTGCATATTGGTGTTGTTAATTGTTCTTTTTTCTAATAAGCCTTCATTATTTTAACCACAAAATATGAAGGAATTCTAAAGTCTGGAGGAAGAAATAAAATCACTAAAATGTCTTATTTGAGGGAACAATTAGATTTATCCCTCAATAATTACTTCGCCACCCCACCCCCACCCCCATACCAACTGAGGATTGCTTAAATTGTTGTTAACAGTGGATTTTGATGACCTCAATTTCTGGTTCTTTTGCATTCAATTAGGGATTGGAGAAAAAAGATTAGCACAATAGAAGCAAGAGAAAAATACTTAAGTTATTACAAATTAAATCAACATCTAACCATCTGGGTCACTGCAACATTGCAAATTTATTTCTTTTCAATACACTATGGGAAGTACAAGGATTTTAGATACTCCCTATCTTTTGTATGTTGAATTAAGAAGCTCATGATTATTAATAGGCTAACAACTTCATGGAATTTAGGGATTGGAAGAAGGCAGGGGAGACTATTATCAATGGCTACAAGTCTTTACAGATAAGAACACTTAGTGATTTTATTTTCCCTGGGATGGAATGGAAAATAATGAGACTAAGAAGTCACTGACTCAGTTTATTGTTACTGAATGGGGGGGGGGGGGGAGGAATGCAGGAGGGTTTTAGTAGTAAACAGGGGTAATCCTAGTGAAAAAGGTGGTGTGGGAGACTTATACTTATCATCATTCCTTCAGAATCACTCTACTGCCTTATATAACTTCTTTCCAGATTCCAGATCCTGTATCTCTCTAGGCTCCTCAGGGACCCTTACTGTAGAATGTCAATAAGAAGACATTTGTAAACCTTAATGCAACTAAAACTTACAAAATATGCTGCAGATGTTTTCTTAAGACAATCACTCAGGGAGGTTATGGGAGTAGACTTCACATAGCAAATAAGGAACTATGCAGAATTAGATTAAAGGACATCACTGAATAAATGTAGCATTAAAAAAAGGATACAAGGGGGCGGCTAGTTGGCGCAGTGAATAGAGCACCGGCGCTGAAGTCAAGAGTACCTGAGTTCAAATCTGGCCTCAGACACTTAATAATTACCTAGCTGTGTGGCCTGGGCAAGCCACTTAGCCCCATTTGCCTTGCAAAAAACTAAAAAACAAAAAAGGTACAAGGACAAGGGATAAATAGTAGGCATTCTGTGTGCTATAGTTGATACCAGAAATTGAGGGAGGCATCTCGCATGTTGGATGAATTACCTATGATTAACTTATGGAAGGAAATCAACAGGCAAGTCAAACCTCTATCACAACTATCACCCCCTTTCACCTGAAAAAGGAATAACCCAGGATTCTGAATACAAGAATCTTGGTGATAGTAATTGCCCTAAGATCCATGGGTCCTAACTCTTGTTGGGGTTCCAAAGATATCACTGAGGCAAGCAGTGACTGTGCAGAGTTCATTTTCCTTGCCACTACCCACACCAACTATTGAGCAACTATCACTACTGTATAGATAAATCTAAGAAACCCCAAAATGGAATGATCCTTTAAACCACCTGCCATGTTTTCTTACTCCTAGCCCCCCAGAGTCAACATTTCTGGAAACAATCTCTTTTTAGATGCATCTCAACAGCTGCACCTGCTGGTGCTGCAGCCCCTTTCCATCAGCAACCATTAAAAAAATAACCAGTAATAAAAATTCAAAAAATAAGACTCTCATTACCAAGGTCCAAATGATAAGAAACAGATATAGTTTCACCAGTAGAAATGACATTAAAAAATTATCAATGCACTTGTGATTTGTTACTGTACCCTCAAAACCATAGGCCATTTTATCTAACTTACCACTGAAACTTCTATATGTGTGGGATTTTTGTACTGGAAATTCACAGAGATGGTTAGTGGCACAACAAGGAAGTCTATTTACATGCCCTGTTCAGGGGCAATGGTGGTTTTGATTTGATAACAGTTCCTAAAGCCTGAGCTAGAAAAATGAAGAGCCAAGGTAAGTATATAGGAACAGGGTGAAAAATTTGCAGGCTGCAGATGAAGTTAAGGGCTCCAGAAAGAACTGATAGTTATTCCTGGCCACTGTCTCTGGTAATGTGGTTTGGAGATTAGAGTAGCAATGTTAGGATAGTAGAGCAGCAGTGCTATCAGGACAGTAAAGGGGGGAAAAGCAATCTACATTTCATTGGTCAAACTTGGATTCTTACTTTATTACCACTACCCAAGAGAAAATCCAGTCATCCAACACTGTTCCCTTCTTTCACATTCTCTGGCTTCTTGGTTAGCACCTTGTAGAAAATACACCTAAATAGTATCCATGAAGTCCAGTCTTGCCCATTAGAAGAACTGACTACTCATATTTGTAAGGGAAACCACTTTAACTCTCATTTTAAAAAAAATGGAGTTCGGATTAGATGAGTAGACTTCAGACTTTTTTGACACACACACCCTTAGAAGTAAAGTTGACAATGTACCCCTGATGCATGTATTTTTATTTATAAATTATATATAGAGAGATATATTATAAATGATAAATGCATGTAAAGTATACTTTTTCTTTTGTGCATGGAACAGTTAATGAAAGGGCCACAGGAAAAAAATATTTTAGAGTTAAGGAAGAGACATTTATTGTCAAAAATAAAAGATATTGCCACCTTATAGAAAAAAATTTGATATCTAATTTGATTAGGAAGAGAACTTCACTTAGCAGATTCACTGTTAAATTATGTATATTATTGTGGGAGTTTTCTCAGTTTACATTCCTGGAAAACTCAGGGAAAATTTCATCTACAGCTAGCTTTACTAATTAGGGTCAAAAAGTTTGAGTAGGCAAACTGCAAAGAAAAAAAATGTATTCGTATGCCAAGGAAGACTACTCTGGTTGGTAGCAGCTTTGCCTCCTTAATTTTTGGATTTATATAGCTTTTTAGGTCCACTTAGAGTAAGCAGTCAGTATAGCAGGATTCAAATGGAGAAAGAAAAATGATAAGCAGAGCAGGGGAGGGAAGACAGTGCAGACAGTGAAAACCTCCAAGTCACAAAAGTTGATAAAGATAAAATAGAATCTTCCTGTAGGAAAATGCATTTCTGAGTAGTAATCTCTAAGAAAGTGGAGGCCTCCTTCAAAGTAGAACCAGACAGGTTCTATCTGATGTAGCCAGTAATGAGGAGAATAAAATGCAGCTTTAGGTTTTCTATTGAAACAATCCCATATATCTGTTTCTTTGGTATCTGATGTTTCTTCATCTGGGGAGAATGCATTTCCCCAAAACTCATAATACTTAACTTTATTCTCCTCCTCTACAGTATGGAAAAAGCATGACTTTCATATGGGAATATTGGACAGTTGAAGAAAAAATGATTTGTGGTATGGACTTGAGAACTTGAATTTCTTTGTGAACAATGTGGAGTGATGCCTCCCTTGTGTAGAAATAGTTTGGTATTATACATAATAGAGAAAGATATTTTACTTATTTAAATTAAAGAGATATAAATGAAGAAATATCATTTCAAGGGCACAAAAGAGATAGAAAACTGCTTTGCTGGAGAGTTGCAGATATATGATATAAAAAATTACAAATTATAAATACATGTAAATTACCCTTTTTTCATATGGAACAGTTAATAAAAGGGTCACAGGAGGAAAAAAATTTTGGATTAAGGAAGAGACATTTATTGTCAAAAATAAATCTGAAAAGAAATATTTTATGATAAAACAAGGCAAAACTCAGACATGTGAAATCATTAACACTTGGTGATGGATTATGATTAAAATAGGACTGTCTTTTTGATAGAAAGTAATTTGGGAAATTATGACTTCTTAAGTAAAATCATATTACTGAAAGTCATTTAAGTCACTGAAAAACAATACTTAAGAGTAAGAGGTTGGCAGTACTAGGAAAGACAAGTCAGTAATAGAAACAGAGGAATCAGGTGATTGCTGTGAAAACAGTGGGGAAGAGGGATAGAAAAGGATGTTAAAAAGTTGCTTCTCTGGAGCTGTGGCAAATTTCTGGAGTCAGCTGGAAGGAGGTTTCAGCTGAGTGATTCCTGATTGATCAAGGAATTTCCATCCTGGGCCAGTCCTTCCAGTGATAGCTATTGCCCTTTGGCTCCACCTAGAGTAGGAGGAAAAATGAAACTTTGCCTGAAGGCTGGCTTCTGGCTCTGGTATTCTGGTGAGAGGATCAGGATAGCTGTTCAGTCATTCTGATAGAATAAAACATCCAAGAGAAGTGATGACTGACTGGGGTGTCTCTAAAGTCCAAAGATAGCCAGTTTGGTGAACTTTAAAGTTGTTTAGCTTAAAGATAATTGTTGAATTCATATTAAGAGCTAACACTTTCGAAATGCCCTTTTAAAGGAAATAAATAATTGATTTATTGATAATTAATAGTTTTATATAGGTTATTTGGAGTAGGAAGAAAAAGGATTTCTACCATCTGAAGAATGTCAAGAATCAGTGGTCAGGTAGCAGAGTTGCAATTCATGTGGTATAGATGTTTCCTGAATGTACCAGGGACAAGATGACAATAGAGATCTTTGAGTTGCTACAACATGATTTCTCCCCTTTCTATTTCTATGCCATGATCCTACATTAAAAGTGCCTCTCTTCTACCATAACTTATTGAATGCATTAGTAGGAGAGAATAATATAGGTGATTATGGTTATTTTGATATATTTTATTGTTTATGTATTTACCTTAAAATGTTACCATCGCTGATATTATTCATTTTGCATTATTATCAAGTAAAAGATTGTATTTAATGTCTAAAAGTGCCATTAATAGAGTGGCTAGTTATGCAGTTAGAAAAATTGAACTCAGGAGCTAGAGCAGTGAGTCAGAAAACAGAGTACTTCTATATTGGATTATGCCTAACACCTTGAAAGAATTTTTATTGTAAGCATATGGTGATAATCATTCCTCAGGCACTGAGACTAGTATGAGAGCTGTGAGATTGTGAGATCTGGGCACTGTCATAGTATTTAATATACTACTTGTAACAGATAGTATTATTATCACTAATTATATTATTATTATTATTTAAATAATAATATAGCATTTATGTTGTATTCACTATGATCCAGACACTATACTAGGCATTTTACAATTATTTTATTTAATCCTCACAACAATACCACAGATAGAGACTATTATTATCCTCATTTTGATGTTGCTGGGAGATGATCCCGTGACATGCACTTGAAATGAATTTAAGTGAGGGAGTGCTGTACAAAGTCACCAGTCTCACCTTCTCCTCTAAAGTTATCTGGGTCCAGCGTCCAGATACAGGATGACTGGAGATGGTTCTGGATACGAGGCAATCAGAGTTAAGTGATTTGCCCAGGGTCGCACAGTGACTAAATGTCAAGTGTCTGAGGCTGGATCTGAACTCAAATTCCTGTCTACAGGATTGCTGCTCTATCCACTGCACCATCACAGCTAGGTTTTAATGTGTATAAGGCTGACCCTCAAGTCAGAAGGATCTGAGTTCAAATCATATTTATATTTATGTGACGCTGGGTAAGTCACTTAATCCCAATTCCTCATTTTACAGATGAGGAAACTGAAGCAAATAGAGGTTAAATGGTTTTCCACATTCACATGACTAATAAATGTCTGAGACCAGATTTGAATTCAGATCATTCTGATTCCTGACCAACTTCTCTAGCCACTATATACCTAGCATCCTATATCTGCTATTATATTATCAGAATCAGACTAGAGCACAGTCTACCCAATTAAATACATTTCATAGATATGTGTAAGAGAAAATTAATATCTTATATATAAGATATGCATAAAATGAGAATTTTAAGATATAAGGATAAATTAAGCATTTTAATATTTAAATTTTAAAAAACTACTAGCTGTTACTAAAATATATTAATAATGATATTTTAGTGGGAGTCATGCAATTGAATATGCTTTAGTATTTTTAAATGGTGGTTTAACAATTTGTAATACAATCAGTCAATAGTTTGATTCTAAGTTTTTTTGATACATTTTATTTTGCCTACCATAGCTGAAAAAGTGATCTGACAGATCACAAATCCAGGAAGAACTCTGCATCTTGGAAAAACAATATACCCTGACTTCACATACTAAATTATAATATTAATATAAAACAGATATATAAGGGGGGGAAGGACAGGGAGGGATGCTATCTAAATGTATAGACTTGGCTTAGGAGTGGCATGGATAAATATACTCCAAGATCTGATCTGGCCCATCTCCAAGGAATCTGCCTTTTTTCTTTGTTATGAAGGATCACAGGGTCAACACTGCCCACAGACTAGCTGGCAAGAGGAGTAGGTAGCATATAGGACTACCAAAACTAAAGGATTTCTCTAAAAAGAGGTAGTAAGCAGAATTATATCTATCTGCCACTTTTCAACTATCTCTAGTGTAGAAGTGTGATTCTCAAGTGGCAAAAACAGTTCCCTGATTGCTCCATGGGGGAGAGGGTAATGTAATCCCTTACCACCAAAATGCTGGTTACACAAGAGAATATCATGCATCTTGAATAATCCATTTTACATACACACACACACACACACACACACACACACACACACACACACACACATCAGCACCACCACCACTACTACCACCACCACCAACAACAACAACAACAACAACCAGAAAGGGAATGAAGGAGAAAGGAGTCAATCAGATTAGAAAGCTAAAAGAAAACAATAATAAAGGGCCTCTTTGCTAGAAAAGAACTAAAACACCTTAACTTGATCAAGAGGAAAGATTTTTTTTCCAGGAGGAGATCCACTTTTACAAATTTCTGAAATCACAATCTAAGAAGTCAAGAGAAATGATAGGTCAGCTTCCTGGGTGTATCTACAACTCTGGGTGCTATGATAAAGCCTTAAAGAGCTGCCTAGATTGAGAGATTAAATGACTTGTCAAGGGTCACACAATCAGTAAATGTAGACTTGAACATAGATCTTATGACTTTGAGAACAGGTCTCCATCTACTATACTATACTACACTGCCACTGCCATCTACCAATTAAGCAAGATTTTTGGATGAAATTTAGCTGGTAAATTTCCATCTTCTTTAACATCAATTAGTTGCTCTTAAAAACTAATCAGAAGGTGTTAACATTTTTATATTTTTAACAAATGAGTTCAAAACCCACTGAAGCTTTTCATTTCTTTTTAAAGAGGTTAGAACATTCTGTTTTCACATTTTTAAAGGGTACAGCTATGAAAGTTTTAATAGATGACATACTTACATCACTTTTGGCAACAAAATCATAGTTTTTAAGATATCTTGCTAACTGGGATGGCTTTATACTAATGTTATCTAACATCCCAAGGCAAAATATATGCTTAGGGCAAAGTGTATTGCTAATTATAGTGGATGTTAATCCACATTTCAAATAATTTTCACCATAATTCCATTTTCTTAGCCAGCTTCTTGTCAGAGTTGTTTATATCATCTTTTTTTTTCCCTTCTTTATGTGTCAGGCAGAGCATGTGCTAGAAGTCAAAGTGTTAACTCAGCTATGTTCTTCATCTGAGCTCACATTATAAGGATTACCTTTGATCCCTGGTTTCTTTGCAGAGACCTTTTAACATCACCCCTCTATTTTGTGAGGTGAGGGTTGGTTGTGTTAAGCTAAAATAGTTATCTATAAATCCAGTTAACTATGTACAACAAAGTAAAATATGCTTCAGTAATTAAAACAACTCAGAGATTCCACTTCACACTTATCAGACTGACTAAGATAACAGAAAAGGAAAATGATAAATATTGGAGGGGATGTGGAAATATAAGAACATTAATGTAATTGATGAAGTTGTGATTTAGTCCAACAATTCTGGAGAACAAATTGGAAATGTGCTTAAAGGGGTATAAAATTTTGTATACCTTTGACCCAACAAAACTACTACTAGATCTCTACCTTGAAGGGATTAAAGAAAAAGGGAAAAGGTCTATTTGTATAATAATATCTATAGTTACTCTGTTTGTGATTGCTAAGAACTGGAAATCAAGGAGATGCCCATCAAATGAGGAATAGTTAAACAACTTATGGCTTATGTTTGTGATGGATTATTATTGTTCTATAAGAAATGACTAGGGATGGGACTGCTAGGTGGCGCAGTGGATAAAGCACCTGCCCTGGAGTCAGGAGTACCTGGGTTCAAATCTGGTCTCAGACACTTAATAATTACCTAGCTGTGTGGCCTTGGGCAAGCCACTTTAACCCCATTTGCCTTACAAAAACCTAAAAAAATGACTAGGGAGATGATTTCAGAAATACTTGGGGAAGATGTATATAAATTGAAGCAAAATGAAGTGAGCAGAAACAGCATAACATTGTACACAGTAATAGCAACAATGTAACAATGATCAAATTTGGCTTAGCTACTCTGATCAAGACAATAATCCAAAATAATTCTAAAAGACCCATGATGCTATCACCTCCAGAGAGAGATCTAATGAACTCTAAGGACAGATTGATGCATACTTTTTTCACTTTCTTTGTGTTTATTTTTATTTTTCAACATGGCTATTAGGGAAATCTGTTTCACATGGCTTCACATGTATAATTGATATCATATTTCTTATTATCTCAGTGGGCAAGGGAACAGCGGAAAGAAGAAATGGAGAAAAATTGGGAATCTTTTTTAAAAAAAAAGAATGTTTATGATCATTCATGTATAATCATCAGATATCTTGCTTTCATGGGGAAGGGAAGGGAAGAGAGGGAAGTAGAAAAATGTGCAAAAGCTTACAAAAAGATGAATGTTGAAAACTTTCTTTACATAGGATTAAAAAATAAAATAGTTAGAACAACAATAAAAAAAGAATGTTAAAAATTAAAATGTTGCAAAAAGGTGGGGGGGGAGGGAGAGAGAGCAGGTAATACAAAATATGCTGTATCATAGTGAAAGCAAAAGAATGAGTGTCAATGAATCCATTTTGTGAAATTCTCACCCTTTTTTCAGAATACCACACACATCAGTTATGGCCTGAAACCATCCAATACATCAATCAAGTGAGACTGTCAGTGTCAATTAACATATTAAATATTAGTAATGGATAGAATTTGGATAAAATAAATTTAAATAAAAATTCTCATCTTTTTTTCTGCCTATAGCACAATAACTCATTTGTGAGAAACTCACACATCATTTTAGAAAGCAATGGATTAGATGATCTTCAAAGATTTTTCCCCACTTTAATATGCTATGATTATTCCAATTTCATAGTAATAATTATATATAATTGATAAATATTTCCATTTTGATTTCTATTCTCTTTATGTTGTCCATGGTCTGGAATCAATACTCTGGTTTCAACTAAGAGGTTTCTCAATAATCATAAGCTTTGCTCTACCAAGTATGTCCTTGAGCAACATTAGAATCTGGTTCATATATAGATCTACAAAAAAGAAAAAGAACCTTCAACTCCTCTGCAAGCACCCAAGCTTTTTACTGTACTATGCATTGAATATGGAATAGCTTTTAGTTTAGCCCACCCCCCAAAAATACAAAAGATTTGTATCTTATTCCAGAATCAATCAAGACAGCTGTCTTTTTCTCTTCAGTGAGTTCCCCTTCCCAGGAATAATTATAGTCCTCCTAACTTAGAGAGCTATCTGTATGGAGTCCTTTTCTTCTTGGTTAAACATCATCTTTCTTCCATTTCTGCTCCACTGCTTTCAACTCAACAAAACATTCTAATACTCCCACAGGAAGCATTGGGCTTTTTTCTAGCAAGAGCTAGTAAACATCATTATTGAGAAGCACCCCCCCAAAAACACTGAACCCAAAATAAACTCAAAGCTTTGGTTATGAGCCATGAATGAGTAATATGAACTTTAATTGCAATTTTTATCAAGTAACTCTTCCCTTCTTTACTAATGACTCCATTCATTGCCATCTCTGGGGTCATTTGTTTCCCTGGAGCTAATGGTTCCCTGAAGGGACCATATGGGCATACAGACTTCACTCCAGGGAACTAAGGCCATATTTTTCTAACCAGATTCTTTCTCTCTCTCTAGTCTCCTTTTCTCTATCTCCAACTTTCTTTTAGAGACCAAACCCCAGTTTTTAACTCAGATGTTGCTTTTCTTCACTCATTTCAGGTGTATACAATTCTTTGTTACCCCATTTGGGGTTTTCTTGGCAGAAATCTGGAGAGCTTTGCCCTTCCCCAATTCATTGTAGAAATGAGAAAACTGAGGCAAACAGGGTTAAGTGACACACAACTAGCTAGAGTGTGAGGTCAAATCTGAATTGATGTCTTCCTGACATGAGGACTGGTACTCTATTCATTGAACCACCTATCTTCCAGGTAACATATAATTAGTTAATCACCAGTCATTATTCATAGAATGCCAATGGAGCAACAAATACTCAGGATAAAACAAGTTCATACTTTTAAGAGATACTAAATTTTCAAGATAATTTCATATCTTAAGTAAAAAAAAATCTTCAATATCTTCATTGCCAAATTCCCTTGAAATAAATTTTGTTTTATTTTTTTTTTTTGACCAGTGCAGTTTTCTGCCTTTTTTCCTATATCTCAGACTGTTCTGACTGGATATCTCTCCTTTACTATACTTCACATTCACTATCTTTTTTTCTCTTCCTATTTCATGCATTTCTCAAGATAATTGCCTTCCTCATGTAGTTTGTGCCCTTAGTACCTCCTTTTATTCTGTTCCCTTCCTTTTCTCAACAATAACTTTTATCTCTTTGCAACTCTGTCTGATAGTTTTAGCCTAACCATGTAATTCTCTATGGGTCCCCTCCTTCTTCCAGTCTGACTATATTATATTTGTTCAGGAATGACTAGTATACATTTCCTTGCTAATAACAACTCTCAGAAAGGCAACAAAATATAATATATAAGATGCAGGTATGAATCTTGTCTCAAGCACTTGTTATCCTTTTGACCCTGGAGCCTCTGATCCTTTAGAACTCTATCTTCTCTGTGCCTCAGTTTTCTCATCTATAAAATAGCAGATTGGAATTGATGGCCTCTCAGTTGCCTTCTTGTTCTAAATTTATGACACATGAACCTTGATTTTTGATATATTTTAATAGATTCATAATTCATCATGTTTTCATTTTTCAGTAGGAACTTCAGGAATAATAAATCTAGGATAGTTCATGGCATGTTTGGATATTCAAATATCAACAGATGATATCAGATAGATATGGCCTCTATTAGCAGTGGCCAGGGTTATAGATGGCTTCCCCTATGATATAAGCAAAAAATGCCCTCAAAGCAACTCACTCACTAGACCAAAATTTCCTTATATAAAGAATGCTATTCTGTTAGAGAATAACACTGTTGCCTCCAGAATGTCACAGTGAAAGTCACTTTTAGCCTTAGCATATTTTGTGCAGAATAAAGTTTGACAGAGGATTTTACTGACACTTAAGATGAGAAGACATAGTGCTGGTCACTTCTCTCATAAAGAGAATCATAGCTAGGATGAGCCCTAGATGGTCAGGGTCATAATGAGGGTTAAGGATGGACTTCTAGGCAAGTGTGTGTTCAAAATAAAAGACTAAGATCACTGATATTTTTAAGGTCTAATATTTCTTAACCTAAAAGTTTATTTCACATTCAAGGTCCTATTTCCTGATGAATATTCCCTGATCTCCTGTATCATTTCCTGGATGTCTCTCCCCAGTACTAAAATCTTTCATGCCTAGAACTTTCCAAGCTAGCCATTTCCAGTATACTAACTGAATAGTTCTTTACTCCCCCACCTTCCCACCCCCATACCCCCAACTTATACCCAATTCCTCTGCTGTGACCTCAAATCATAAAACCAATCAGACCAATCTGATCAGGACTTAATGTTCCCTATAAAATACTATAGCTTTCTTGACCACTGAACTACTTGAAAAGTTGGTAAGAAAATGGACATATTAAGTCAGAAAAGGCTTGATGTAGAGTTCTGAGATCAGTTCTTCATAAGACTTCTCTATCTTGCCCTGCCCTGAAGTCCACTGTGCCCAAAACTTTCTTGTAGTATTCTTGTTTTATCATTTCTCTATCTTCTAAACTTCCTTGTTCTGCTGGAATTGTCAGTCCTAACCTAAGAATGTGTGTGTGTGTGTGTGTGTGTGTGTAGTAGTAGTAGTAGTAGTAGTAGTAGTAGTAGTAGTAGTAGTAGCAGTAGTAGTAGTAGTAGTTGTTGTTGATGCCCCCTATAGTTATGGAGCAGTTGTCTGAAGTCTCAATTTGGAGAAAGAATGGTGTCTAGTACCCTCCCCTTGTTATTTTTTGCCTTCTTTTCAGTGGTGAGAGTATACAGATAACCTTCTCTTAAATGTGCCAGATAAAATTGTCTTGCTTCTAACAAATCCCAACAGGAATAAAGAGCAAGTTTTATTCATTTTATAATTATTTCACCTTAAACATGGGAATATGGCTTAATGACTAATACATATTTCAGGAATTGATAACTGCTAGAAAATATTCAGGAAGATGAGACTTAAGACTCACCTCATGGAAAGCAATCTGGAAGAAACTAAGCATACTTTGTTTAACATCTCACATTATATACCAAGATAAGCTCAAAACAGATACATGATTTAGACATAAAAACTGATATTGGCAAATTGGGAAAGCATGGAAAAAGTTACCTGTTATATCTATGGATAAGGGAAGATGACGCAGAGAAGATCATGAAAGGTAAAATGAATAATTTTGATTGCAGGCAATTAAAATGATTTTTTGCAAACTCTATGCAATCAAAATTAGAAGAAAAGTGGAAATTAAGGAGAGATTTTCCACAAGTTCTCTGAAAAATGTTTAATTCTCAAATATATATAGAGAGAATTAAGCCAAATGTATGAAAATGGGGTGGCTAGGTGGCACAGTGGATAAAGCACCTGGAGTCAGGAGTACCTGAGTTCAAATCCAGTCTCAGACACTTAATAATTACCTAGCTGTGTGGCCTTGGGCAAGCCACTTTAACCCCATTTGCCTTGCAAAAACCTAAAAAAAAGTATGAAAATAAGCTCCATCCTCCTGCTGATAAATAGTTACAGGATATGAAGAGGCAGCTTTCAGAAGAAATCAAAGTTAGGATTAATGAAATCACTAATAAAAGAGAAATATAAACTAAAACAATTCTTAAGTACTATCTCTCATCTATCAAATTGACTAACATAACAGAAAAAAGGAAAATGACAAACAAGAGCACATGGAAAAATAGGTATACTAATGCAATGTTGGTAGATCTCTGAATTTGTCCAACTCTTCTGAAGAATAATATAGAATTATGCCCAAAACACTGAAAAACATGCATACCTGTTAACTCAGTAATACCACTACTACATCTGCTCCCTAAAGAAAGCAAAGAAAAAGGAAAAGGATTCATATGCTCACAATTATTTAGAACAATTCTTTTGATTATGCCACAGATATGAAAAATTGAAGAGCTATTCATCAATTAGGAAATGGCTAAGTTATGTTTGTCCATAATGAAATACTATTGAATTTCTAGAGATTACTGAGGGACAGTTTCAGAAAATTTTAGGAAGAATATGAACTGATGGAAAGGGAAGTGATCAAAAAATCCAGGAGAACATTGTACCTTAGCAACAACAATGCAACAACAGTAATCAACTGTGAAAGACTTATCTACACTGATAAACATGATGATCCATAGCAATTCCAGCCTCATAGTGAAAAATGCTATCCAGCTCCAAAGAAAGGTATTAGGTTTCTGGGGGCAAATTGAAGCATACTTTTTTTAATTTCCATTATTTTTCTTGTTTTGGGGGGGGGCAACATGACTAATATGGAAATGTGCTTTATATGACTTCACATATATGGTGTTATATTGCTTGTCTTCTTGATGACTAGGAGTAAGGGTAAAAGGAGGGAAATAATTTGGAACTGAAATTTTTTTTTAAATAAATATTAAAAAAAGATTCAAACTGCCCCAAAAGAATCACACCCTACTTTTGATTCTTATGGTACCATTTTCAAGTAGTCTTATCTTCTGAATCCAGATGAAGAAAGAGCTTTGAATGGGTAATGTCAGATGTTGGGGGCCGCCGACCAAGGTTGGTTGGGTAAATCCCTGCCCTCTCACTTACCTTTACACATGGTAAGTCTTCGGTCGTCACTGGCCTCCGAAGAGGAATAACCAGACAGAGCACCCGAGGAAGTGAGGTGGTGTTTTATTGACGCGTGATCACATTTTCCTGCTGCTGATCTCTCTCCCTCCCCCCCCCCCCCCCCCCCGTCGTGCCACAATCTATATACCTGAGGCCACACCTCCTCCCACCCTCTAACCCAATAATACATAAGTCTTCTGAAAATCTCCTTATAAGGTACTTCATACAGCCAAGCTAGCCACATCCCTTAGTCCCTCCCCCAACAGTCAGAGTCCAGTGACAAAAGTTTAGTTTATTTATCAAGTGTCACACAGCATCACTCCTCACCCAAAGACTTGTTGCTTCCAGTGTTCGTGGGAAAACCTAACATTCATAAAGGAACCCCAAATGGATTTTCTGAACCTAGTAGAACAAAGCCAACTGGTTTTTTTTTTTTTATTTTAGTTTTTACAAGGCAATGGGGTTAAGTGGCTTACCCAAGGCCACACAGATAGGTAATTAAGTGTCTGAGGCCAACTTTGAATTGAGGTACTCCTGACTCCAGAGCCAGTGCTCTATCTACTACACCACCTAGCCGCCCCAAAGCCAACTTCTAAAATAGCATTTGTGAAGAGTTGATCCACATTTTAGCATTTCAAAGAATATGAAGTTGACAGGCTATATCTAAACCTGAAAATCACTTTGACTGTTTTGTCTGAGTTTACCAATCAGTTTTGTTTTCTCCCTGTACACATTGTTCCTTTCTTTTGTAGACATTTTGTTTGTTAATAGGGACAATAAAAGATTATATCAGAAAAATGCATACAATCAGCCTGAGGAGAATCATAGTTACTCATAAAATGCTGAGAAAAAGCATAGGCTATTCTGAGGACAGAGTTAGAGAGGGAGAAAGAGCCAGAGCCAGAGACCAGAGAGAAACCTAGGAAGAGAGAAAAGAGAGAGAGAGAGAGAGAGAGAGAGTGCTGCTGCTGCCTGGTAGACTGACAAATTTACTAAGACAGACTATTTGAAGGTAGTATACTATCTGAGGGTTAACAGTGACTACAGATTCTGACTGTGGTCTATGTTTTGTCTGCATATGACTATTTTCAGAGTTTTTAAAGTTTATAACTGAGAAATTATAAATCACATAATGGAAGCAGTTCTATAAAGACTGTTGGGGCAACAAGGTAGATCTCAATAAATCCAAAGTCACAAACACTCCAGAGAAAGCAACCAGCACCCTCTACTGGCCAGCCCACTTGGAGTTACTAAACTCAGTGAGTAAAGCCTCCAGGGATCTCAACACCAAACTTCTGTGAACAAGCCCATCCCCTAAGACAAGATCTTATGAAAATGAAGAAAGGCCAGCAAAAAGGGGAGTCCATAGCAAAATCCCTAGAAAGAAAAGACCCAAACTCAAAGAACTTCTGAGGAGAATATGATTTGGTCTCCAGCAAAGAAAGACTTCCTTGAAGAAATCAGGAAGGAGTTTAAAAATCAATTGGAAAATTTGGGAGAGAAAATTAACACCTTGCAACAAAAAAACAAATCCTTGGAAAATACAATTGGACAAATGCATAAAGAAAATAATTCTATAAAAATCTTAATTGGTCAAATGGAAAACTCATTCAAAAATAGAATTGACCAATTGGAAAAGGAAGTGTAAAAAGTAAATGAAGAAAATTCTTTTCTAAAAAAAGAATGGAGTTTGTGGACACTAATGACTTCTTGAGACAAGAGTCTGTTAAACAAAACCAAAAATCAAAAAAATAGAAGAAAATGTAAAACACCTCATCAGCAAAACCAAGAATAGATCAAGGAGAGATAACTTAAGAATTATAGATCTTCCTGAAAACATTAAAGAGAAAAAAAGCCTGGACTTAATATTACAGGATTTAGTGATGGAAAACTGCTGCGATATCATAGAACCATAGGGCAAAATAGTTATGGAAAGAATACATCAATCCCCTCCAGAAAGGGTTCCCAAAATGAAAATGTCAAGGAATATTGTGGCCAAATTCCAGAACTATCAGATAAAAGAGAAAATCCTTCAAGCAGACAGAAAGAAAAAAATAGATACCAAGTAGCCACAAGAAGGATTACACAGAACCTGGCTGCATCAACATTAAGGGATCGAAGGGCCTGGAATGGGATATTCTGAAAAGCAAGGGTGCTTGGAATGCAGCCAAGAATTCATTATCCAGCTTCTCTTCCAGGGCAAAAAAAAATGGACATTTAAAGAAATAGGAAACTTTCAACTTTTCCTGATGAAAAGACCAGAGCTTAATAGAAAATTTAGACTTCAAACAGGAGATGCAAGAGACACATGACAAGCTTAAAGGGGGGGAGGAAAAAAACCTGCTATCCAATAAGATGAAACTGGCTATATCTCTACCTGGGAGAAAGACTTTAATAATGCTCGAGAATTGTAACTCTATTAGAGAGAATATATTTAGCCAGAAGTGAAGGACAATCATGACTTTTCTGTGAATCAGATATAATGATTTAAAAATAATACCTCAAGGGAAGCTAGGTGGTGCAGTGGATAGAGCATCAGCCCTGGAGTCAGGAGTACCTGAGTTCAAATCCAGCTTCAGACACTTAATAATTACCTAGCTGTGTGGCCTTGGGCAAGCCACTTAACCCCATTGCCTTGCAAAAAAATAAAAATTAAAATAAAATAAAATAAAAACAATACCTCCTTAAAAAGGGTGACAGTAAAGAGATGGAAAGATGGAAGAGAATGAATGGGGTAAATCTCATTACATTACCTATTGCAAAAGAGGGGAAGAAGGGAGGAGATAAGAACCTCCTGAATCTTACTCTCATCAGATTTGGCTTAAAGTCAACATACATGCATTCAGTTAAGAAACTTATCTTACCTTTCAAGTATTGAAAGGTGGAATAGGGAAGGGGGAGACAAAAGGGAACTAACAGAAGGAATGGAAGAAGTGGCAAAGGGAAAGGGGATAAAAGGGGAGGCGGGGTGTATATAGGAGGGCTAACATACTGAAGGTGGTGCTATTCAGGAAAAAAATACTGGGAAATATGGATAAAGGGGGAAAGGGGGGGAAATACAAACAGAGGGAAGATAACATGAATGGCAATAAAGACTTAGTAATTATAACTTTGAATGTGAATGGGATGAACTCCCCCATAAAATGTAAGCAAATAGAGTGGATTAAAAAACAGAATCCTACAATATGCTGCTTACAAGAAACTCATATGAAGTAGAGATACATTTGTAGCAAAATACGTTTTGCTTCTTCTGAAGTGAAAAAAAAAGTAGGGGTGGTAATCCTTATCTCAGACAAAGCAGCTACAAAAATAGATAGTGTTAAAATAGATAAGGAAGGAAACTATATCCTCTTAAAATCTACCATAGACAGTAAAGTAATTTCAAAACTAAATATGTATCCACCCAATGGTATAGCATCTAAATACTTAGAGGAGAAGTTGAAGGAGTTACAGGAAGACATGGACAGCAAAACTCTACTAGTGGAAGACCTCAACCTCCCATTCACTCAGATTTAGATAAATCTAACCATAAAATAAACAAGAAGGAAGTTAAGGAGGTAAATAGATTGTTATAAAATCTAAGCATGATAGACCTATGGAGGGAATTGAATGGGGATAGAAAGGAATTTACTTTCTTTTCTGAAGTACATGGCGCTTACACAAAAATTGACCATGTACTAGGGCATAAAAACCTAATAATCAATTGCAGAAAGACAGAAATAATGAATACATCTTTCTCAGATCATAATGCAATAAAAATCATATGCAATATTGGGTGATATAGACCCAAAACAAATTGGAAACTAAATAACTTCATTTTAAAGAATGAGTGGATCAAACAGCAAATTATAGAAAGAATTAATTATTTCATAATAGATAATGACAATAATGAAACAACAAACCAAAAACTTATAGGATACACTCAAGGCAGCTGTCAGGAAATATATTATATGTTTACATGAAGAAATTAGAGAAAGAGGAAATCAATGAACTACATATGCAACTAAAAAAATTAGAGGAAGAACAAATTAAAAACACCCAATTAAATACCAAATTAGAAATCCTAAAAATTAAAGGAGAAATTAATAAAATTGGAAGCAAAAAAACTATTGAACTAATAAATAAAATCAAGTGCTGGTTTTCTGAGAAAAACAATAAAATTAATAATCCTCTGGTCAATTTGACTTAAAAAAAAGAAGAAAACCAAATTGCTAGTATCATAAATGAAAAAGGAGAACTCACCACCAATGAGGAGGAAAATTTGGAATTATTTTGCCCAATTCTATGCCAATAAATTTGATAATCTAAGTGAAATGGATGAATATTTACAAATTATAAGTTATATTATTTTGCATATTTACAAAAATATAAGTTGCCCAGGTTAAATGAGGAGGAAATTAAATATCTAAATAACCCTCTCTCAGAAAAAGAAATTCAACAAGCCATTATTGAACTCCCTAAGAAAATATCTCCAAGGCCTAATGGATTCACAAGTGAATTCTGTCAAACATTTAAGGAACAACTGGTTCCAATTCTAAATAAACTCTTTGGAAAAATAGGTGAAGACAGAACTCTCCCTATCTCTTTCTATGACACCAATATGGTGCTGATACCTAAACCAGGAAGAGTTAAAACAGAGAAAGAATAGTATAGACCTATCTCCCTGATGAATATAGACACCAAAATCTTTTTAAAAAATCTTAGCAGAATGACTACAACATTATGAACAAGTAGGATTCATCCTAGGAATACAGAGTTGGTTCATATTAGGAAAACTGTCAGTATAATTAATTACATCAATAATATACCTATCAGAAATCACATGATTATATCAATAGATGCTGAAAAAGCTTTTGCCAAACTACAGCACCCATTCCTGCTAAAAACACTAGAAAGCACAGGAATAAATGGATTGTTCCTTAGAATAATAAGCATGATCTATCTGAAACCATCAACAAGCATTATATGCAATGGGGATAGACTAGAGGTATTCCCACTAAGGTCAGGGGTGAAACACAGATGCCTGTTATCACCACTACTATTCAAAATCCTATTAGAAATGTTAGCTTCAACAATAAGAGATGAAAAAGAAATTGAAGGATTTAGAATTGGGAAGGAAGAGACAAAACTCTCACTCTTTGCAGATTACATGATGGTATACCTAGAGAAATGCAAAATGTAATCTAAAAAACTACTAGAAATAATTTGCAACTTTACCAAGGTCACAGGATATAAAATAAACCCTAATAAATCCTCACCATTTCTATATATGACTAGCAAGATGCAGCAGAAAGAACTAGAAAGAGAAATCCCATTCAAAGTAAATTCAGACAATATAAAATACCTGGGAGTCTACCTGTCAAGGCAGACTCAGAAACATTTTCAAAACAATTACAAAAGACTTCTCACACAAATAAAATCAGATTTAAATAACTGGTCAAATATCAACTGCTCATGGATAGGGCAAGCTAATATAATAAAAATGACAATTCTACCTAAATTAAACTACTTGTTTAGTGCCCTACCAATCAAAATTCCAATAAATGATTTTAATGAGTTAGAAAAAGCTGTAAGAAAATTCATATAGACTAATAAAAAAGTCAAGAATTTCCAGGGATTCAATGAAAAATGTGCAAAAGAAGGGGCTTAGCCTTAACAGATCTAAAATTATATTATAAAGCATCAGTCATCAAAACTATCTGGTACTGGCTAAGCAACAGAGTGGTGCATCAGTGGAATAGATTAAGTGCAATAGCAGAAAATGATTATAGTAATCTTCTGTTTGATAAACCCCAAGAGTCCAGCTATTGGGATAAAAACTCTCTCTTTGATAAAAAAAAAGAAATTGGCAAAATTGGAAGTTAGTATGGAAGAAACTTAGATTAGACCAATACCTCACACCAAGATAAGATCAAAATGGATATAGGATTTAGACCAAAAAAACCCAATATTATAGGCAAACTAGGAGATCAAGGAATTGTTTACTTGTCAGATCTTTGGAAAGGGAAGCAGTTCATGACCAAGGAAATGATGGAGAACATCATTAAAAACAAACTAGATAATTTTCATTACATTGAATTAAAAAGCTTTTGCACAGACAAAACCACTGCAACCAAGATCAAAAGAAATATAGTAAACTGGGAAACAATTTTTACAACCAGTATTTCTTACAAAGGACTCATTTCTAAAATATACAGAGAACTGAGTCAATTTTTTAAAAAAAAGGACAAGCCATTCCTCAATTGACAAATGGTCAAAGGATATGCAAAGGCAATTTACAGATGAGAAAATCAAAGTGATCCATAATCATATGAAAAATTGCTCTAAATCACTATGTATTAGAGAAAAGCAAATTAAAGCATCTCTGAGGTATTTACCTCACACCTCTCAGACTGGCCAATATGACTAGAAAGGACAATGATCAATGTTGGAAGGGATGTGGGAAATCTGGGATATTAAAGCATTTTTGATGGAGCTGTGAACTCATCCAATCTTTCTGAAGAGTAATTTGGAATTACACATAAAGGGTACCCAAAATATGCACACCCTTTCATTCAGCAATACCACTACTGGGTCTATACCCTGAAGAAATTTTGAAAAAAGGGTAAAAATATCACTTGTACAAAAATATTCATAGCAGCACTATTTGTGGTGGCAAAGAATTAGAAATTAAGTGAGTGTCCTTCAGTTGGGGAAATGACCTAACAAACTCTTGTATATGTATGTGATGGAACACTATTGTTCTATTAGAAACCAGTAGGGTTGGGAATTCAGGGAATCATGGAAGGATTTGCATTAACTGATGTTGAACAAGATGAGCAGAGCCAGAAGAATATTGTACACCTTAACAACTACATAAGTGTGATGGCCAACCTTGATGGACTTGCTCATTCCATCAGTGCAACAAACAGGCACAATTTTGTTGTTTCTGCAATGGAGAATACCATCTGTATCCAGAGAAAGAATTGTGGAGTTTAATTTCAAAAAAAAATCTTATTATGTAATTTTACTGTTTCTTATACTTTCATGTCTCTTCCTTAAAGATATGATTTCTCTCTCATCACATTCAACTTAAATCAATGCATACCATGGAAACAATGTAAAAACAAACAGACTGTCTTCTGGGGTGTGTGGGGGGGTAAAATCCAAAATAAATTAAATCTTTCTAAAATGAAAAAAGAAGTTACTGCTTATGCCCTGGTTTGAGTCTACACCATGAGAGAAGAGAAAATTCTCCAGCTGTCTTTGTTATCCTCTGTCTTTTTTGGTTTAAGGGAGAAAAAATGGAAGGGGGATGTTCAGGCTTTTATAAAAGTCTGGATTTTCGTAAAGGGAAAGGTTACCAGGTTACTATTTTCAACTAGAAAGGGAGAAATTCCTCAGTCATATGGGTAAAGTGGGAAAAGAAATGACTAGATTAAGACAGAAGCAGAGGAAAACCTAAGTACAAGAGGAGTCAGGGACAGAAATCACAGGAAGTGATGAAAGGAATTGTTTACAAGAGAGAGAAACTGACAGGAATTGAGCATTTTCAGCTGCTGGTAACTGGAAGAAAACTGAACTGCTGATGTGGGGAGCAATATGGGTTTATAACTCCCTAGTGCCATCTAGATAGAGGGGGGGAAATCTCCTTGTTGCTGTGTTTCCCTCCACATCCCTCTCTGGTTTGAAAGGAAGAAACAAAGAGGGGGAAAAAGAAGCTTTGCATTTGCTTTGTTGAACTAAAAAAAAGATTATTAAAACTGATTTAGACAGAAGACAATACCCTGTTATTTGAAGAGCTGACTGGGGGGAGTTACATGATTTTATTGCTATTTACAATTGGAGAGGAAGAAATTCCTCAGAAACCCAGAGAAAATTTAAGGATACAACAGTCCTGCCCCCCCCCCCAAGATTTAAATCTTTTTATTAGGTAAGAAAAATTACAAATCTTATTACAACTGATATTTGTCATTGATGAATGTAGATCTCACAATTCAGAAATGCATACAATATACAATGAAGAAAAGGAAGGTCACAGTGTCTGAAAGATTCCATGGGAGAAAGGGATACTAAGGGTGGATATAAGCTAAAAGAGTTTGTCACCACTTCATCATCCTGAAAGAAGGAGGAAAGAAGATTTGCCCAACAGGAAATCTGTGAGGATCAAATGGGTAGCAGGAACAAAGAAACAACTTTAACTAACAGGCAACATGTTAGCCTAGGACTACTCTCTAAAGTGTCCTAGAACAAGTCTGCCATCTAAAGTCATGTGATGCTTCAATTACATAGGTTTCCCCAATTATATCTCATTGCTAAAGTCTCCTACTGACATTGTACATCGATCAGAAAATGTCACAGTTTATGATGATCCATCATACTTTTATTTGTTTTGTGTTTTGCTATTGCCTTATTTAGTAAATGTTTTATGTTTAAGAGTTAATAGTGTCACAGTGACTGTATTTGTGTAAATGGAAAATACATTGGTGGGAGCTCAGATGCTAAAGCAATGAGTAGTAAGATTTTACCAAAGATTCAGGGAGTTAGAGTTGTAGCTGTGTGACTTTCCCTCTGAATACATAGCTCTGATATGCCTTGGTGGGATGACAAAGCCAACCACAACATGAGGAAAGAGAAAGTCTGAGAAAAAATGGGAGTCAGTTCTTCATCCTTTGTATATGCTACATACACATATTAGTAATTGAATAAATGTGTTTTGGTTGATCTTTGCATGATAAGAAGTTCACTGATTTGACTGAATTTTTCACTTTTCTTTTTCAGTTGGTTGTTTAGGTTTTATGGAAATGCTCTTCTATTGATGGTCTCCTGAGTGGTCCTTGCTTTAAGTAACCACATTAACCCTGCCCACCTTACCTCTCACTTAAAAAATGTCCAAATTTATATAAAATTTTAAATGGAATAGTTACTTGCTCTAATAAAGATTCCCTAAAGCAATTCTCAACAGACTTTCTTTAAATATCAATCTCCTTTACTGTACTAAATATGATTCACATTCCATTAGCAAATAATTGATTTTCATGCAACTTTCCAAAAACACATTGATTGCATAAAATGAGGCACAGTTAAAAGACTTTCCCTACTTTCTTCCAAAACCAGCTTTGCCAGCTTGTCTCAAATGTTCTATATACTATGTAAAACATAAGAACACTCATCTCCATGAACCAATTTCACTAGCAATGATACTATCTCTGTTTCTCCTCTCTAGAGCCCCACTTGTAAACATAATCAGTTCCTATGAGGGGTTTCCTCCTCTAAACTTCATGCTTAGCTTGAAATGAGATTCCACTTTCTGGCACAACACACTGCTTCCACAGTCCACTATTAGCCATGAAAATCAATGAAGAAATTGTCAAAGGGAAGGGGAAAAAATTCTGAAGGAGGAGAGCTTGTTTTCAAAGTACATTTCAAATTATTTGCACAGCCAGGAAAATAGCTTTCTTTTGAAACACCAAGGCTTTCCTATTTCATTTGCTGATTGATTTATAAATTCTGATTTCAACTGCCAGAGTCTGATACATGTTCTAGCACCACCAAGAGATTCATTTATCTGAAAATGCAAGTAAGATGAAGAGGAAAAATAAATGAGACCTTGAAGAATTAAGGATTGGCTTGATTTAAAGTTAATCACCATGACAATATCATATATAATATATATATATATATATATATATATAGAGAGAGAGAGAGAGAGAGAGAGAGAGATTAGATAGAGATAGAGATAGAGATAGAGATAGAGATAGAGATAGAGATAGAGATAGAGATAGAGATAGAGATAGAGATAGAGATACAGGCATAGATGGAGATAGAGATAGAAATAAAGACAGAGATGTGCATGTATGTATATGTATACTTATATGTGTGTGTTCAGTACATACATACACACAAATTCCTAATGTGTTGATATAGTTTGGAAAAACTTGGAGACATAAAGGATGTTTTCATTCTGGGGTTTCATTATTATTTTTATGATATGGCAAAATATCAAACATTCAGAGCACAATAACCAGAGCCTTATAAAACAGGAGTTAATGCAAACTTATGGACCTTGGAGTCAAAAAGATAGAATTTCAATCTTTATTCTATGAATAAAAATCTATGTGATTTTGTACAAGTCATTTTCCTTCTCTGACCTTCAGTTTTCTCATTTGCAAAAAAAGAAAAGGGTTGGGGGTATATGATCACTAACCTTTTTGACTAACTCCAGCCATGTTGCCTCCATGCCAACACCCCTACTTGACCTCCCTTCACCAGAACTTAGAATCTATTCCCTGTCTTGTTTATTCATAATATTTATGTAAGACATTAAAGTTTGCAAAGTACTTTATAAATATTATCTCATTTTATCTTCAGAATCACCCTGGAAAGTAGGTATTTATTATGGTGTCCAGCACATAGTAACTAAGCATTTAATGAATGTTTTTTTTCATTCTTTCATTCATAACTCCCTTCTTTTCTGTATTTCATTTGGAGAAGTTAAAAGAAAAGAAACTGAAATAAAAATTTTAGTTAACCAAAATGAAAAATTTGAGGTATATTTAAAGGATAGAATAGAGTCAACCTCATCTCCTAAGGTATACTTGTAGTATACCTTAGGTATACTTGTAGTCTTGTAAAAATATAGTTTATTGTGAAAATAATGAGTTAATGTCCTGGTAAGATGTCCAATTAACAACAAAAGATTTAAATGTGTTCAAAAGCCTCTGCTTAGGCAGGCAAGAAAATGGAAAGAAGCATTTAAAAGAGATTTTCAACAATAGGCATCATTTCTGATTAATTCAGTTATTTGAGACTTTAAAAGAAAGTAAAAAAAGTATGCATTTTAAAGAGAAAATATGCATGTATTTAATGACATTTTGAAGGTGGTACAATGTCATTAGTTTCCAGATTGGTATATTTGGAATAAGAAAAACCTACTCTTTTAAATCACTAATCTCCAAAATTTTTTGAGGCTCTATCATTAAAATACCTCCTGAGAAACCATACCCAGTACTTGCATATTTATGTATCATGGGAGACTGGATATTAAGTACCCAGTATATTGAGCATGTGTAATCTACACTGCCTATTGACAATCCATATGGAAGCCTGTCAAGATATGTGCAATGGAAACCTCACTCAACCACTTCAAAGCATGAACAGGTATTCTGAAAGTTTGCTTTTTGCTTAACTAGAGGCTAAAGAACAATCTTTTAATGAACCTTTCATTCAGCATTGGGTGTGCATTTATTGTTCAGTTGTTTTTCAGTCATGATCTTCATGATCTCATGAAAATCTTGTGGAAGAGGTGGCTAGTTATGGTCTGAAAAACAGTTAAGAAGATGGATTTACAATTGAAAAAAATGACTGGACTCTGAGTAGTCATTATTATTTCTATGTCAAGTTAGAAAATCTCCAATGGGTTCTGCTTGACCCCACCATTATTCAACATTTTATCAATGACTTGTTCATCTGAATTGTAGGAGATATACTTAGGAAATTTGCAAGTGGCATTAAGTCAGGAGAAAGAATTTACATGTTGAATGATAAGAATTGGGATCTGAAAATTTTGAATAAGATGAAATATAATAACCTTCAGCCTTATACTTTGAGAAACATAATTAACATCACAAGAGTTATATGAGGAAGGCACAATTAGGTAGTCCCTTATCGGAAAATATTCTAAGAATGCTAGTAGATAAATCAATGTGTCAGTAATGTGATATATTAGCTAAAGAAATTAGTGGGATCTTGGTTTGTTATGAAAGGTGCAGTTGTCTTCTACTATCTATATTCTGGTTACATTCTAAGCATTTCAATTTAGAAAGTACATTAATAAGTATCCAGAGAACAGTCATCACAATGGGTAAGGGCTTCAAGTTTTTATTTAAACTTTGTTTAGGGGGCAGCTAGGTGGTGCAGTAGATAGAGCACCGGCCTTGGAGTCAGGAGGACCTGAGTTCAATTCTAGCCTCAAACATTTAATAATTACCTAGCTGTTTGGCTTTGGGCAAGTCACTTAACCCCATTGCCTTGCAAAAAATAAAAACAAAAAAAACTTTGTTTAGCCAATAGAAGAGATGACCCAAGGAGGACATAATAGCCTTGTTCCAATGTCTGAAGGACTTCCACATGGAAAGGGGGGGTAATATTTTTTCTGGGTAATTTTCTTACCCAAAGTCAAATAGTGGGAAGAACTAAGGGGATGAAAACCAATTCATATTCACATAACTCAAAGAATAGACCTAATGTGAGTCAAAACTGCCTTTATTGGATTGCTTTACCTGATTTGGTGACATTGATATTATAAAGGAGCAAGGTAACCCCTAAGGCAATGTACTAAAAGAGTTAAAAACTTATTACCTAAGTAGAAAAGGTTATATAATATTTATATATCAGAGAGCAGTAAAGAGTTTCACAGTAGCAGATAAGTCACAGAGAAGCCCACGGATGACATCAGCAGCTCTTCCCAGGCTTAGAAACCAACTGTGACAGAGATAGAAAAAGATTCCAATTGGAATTTAGGAGTCTGAGTTGCCTTAGATGCATGTGCACTCATATCCCCTCTTATTACAATGGTATAGGTAACTATGGAGGCAATTATACAAAAGATTTTTCTAGTAATTTATTTTTGTATGTTATTTAGTTACATATCTTGGGTTTTAAACTAATGGGTCTTCTGGTTGGTCTGGTAGAAAGAACATTAGTGGAGGATGGGGAAACTATGGGTTTGATTAGAGGTTTGATTAAAATGTGCTTAGAGATGGATCCTGGGCTACACAAGAAAAAAAAAATTAAGCATCCAAAGCACAAATATTATACCCAGATTCATAAACTCATATAATTTACTCATAGAAAGCTATTTCACCTAAAGTCAAGTCACTTTTATTTTAGACTTTTTCTAAATTCCAAATCTGATTTTGCTGGAGAAAGTTGTTTTGGGGACATACAACTTCATATCAATCACCAACCTACTCATATTGAATAATCTTATTACCTTACTTTAAGGACTGACTTTTCACTTTGGAATAAGTATGTTTAATTCTAGGCAATGAGACAAAAAGAATCTTTGGAAGTTAGCAATTTATGGTAAGTGAGCTTTGGCTGATGGTGAAGGAAGCTATGATAATTCCCTTTGGTATATAGTACCATTTGTTTGGCCAAATTTAAATAACATTTTATAAATGTTCAAAAGAAAGTAAAACAATCATCTCCCAAAAGATATTCATTCCAGATGCTTTTAAGTAGTGTAAACTCCTTATAATTGCTCAATGTGCACCATCATCTTTACTCCAGAGTTCACCCAATTCTGCTAATCACATTTCTTTTTGAAATACTTTGAAGCCAGGAAAGTATTTACTGGCATACATTTAACTCTGTGATGAATTTATGGGAAAACATAGACAACTGTCACATGGGAGAGGTAGGCATGGAATATATGACTTGTAGCTTTAGAGAGAATACCCACACTGATGAGATCATGCATCCATAGGAATATGAGGGTAGTAGAGGTTTAAATGACTAAAATCTGAGGGGTTTGAGTTCATATAAAATAATAAAAGAAAATCTTGTTGAAAACTTGAGCATTTTAAACTATTGAAGAATTTCCTATCTCTGCAGACCCTCAAACAAAATCTAAATGCCTGATCAATCAGGGGGGTGTTGTAGGGAGATTTTCTGGTTGTATGTAAAATGGAAAAGATAACTTAATATACCACATTCATTCAGTTAAATTACAGAATGTTCATTAAGAAGGGACCTTAGAAAACATTTGGTTCAACCACTTAATTATATAGGTGAGGCAACTGGGACCTAGAAAGTTTTATGATTTGTATACAAGTCATATAACCAGTTAATGACATTCAGGCCTAAAACTCACATCCCCTGAATCCTAGACCTCTTTCCAATATGTCAAGGCTATGTCTAACTCTAACCTTTTTCAGTCACAATCTTCTCCTTATCTTACTCTTACCCATTTTTCAAAACCAAATTAAGTCTGTCCTTTAATATTCTATTCTTGATGATAGAATATTTTGTGTTATATTTTTATATGTTTCATTTCTTTTAGTCCTATCTCCTTGAGAAGAACCTCTTATCACAGGTTCAAGTCTAAAAAGGATGTTAAAGATGCCTTGATCCAACCATATCTCTTTTCAGATCCACAGTGAGTGATTCAGTTAAGGTAGTAAGGCAAAGATTCATAGCCAAATTCTCTGGCTCCAAATAAAGTATTCTTTCAACACTACCTCCTACTTTAAATTTCTACTTAAAACAGTCATTTTTGTCTAGTTTAGATGATGTTTTTAGAAGCTATATTATGCTATGAACTATGATTTATGAGTGGAATGTCTTTAAAAGAAAGCAGAGTTGAATGCCATTTATGAAAATCATGGGTTGTTATAGGCTACCCCAACTGTCAAATAATGTTTTGGTATCCAATTTTAAAATAATTCATAGTGAAAGTTAGGAGATTCCCTATTGAGGTCTCAAAGAACTTTATATTTTTGTGCACTTGTCATATACTAATTTGTGTGTCAATTGTGGACAAAATGTATACCTTCTAATAAGTTTTAAGCCCCTCAAAGGTAAACCAGCCCCTCAAACTACCTTGAACTACAGGATAGATTAGTAAGTTATGTTATTGATCTGTTTCCAAGCAAATGAATCAGGGAGAATTAGAAAGAGTAAAAGTTTCACTTGAGAAGTTCAACCACAGGAAATAAGAGATGCCAGACCAGTGGAAGAGGAGATCATGGTCCCAGAAAGAAGAACTAGGAACAATCAGAAAAAAGAAAGTCAGATTTAAGATGATTATCAGTAAAAACTCTCAAATAACTGAATTTATCCAAAAGTGGAATAGCCTGCTTCATATCTTGGTGGATTTCTCCTCAATAGAGATCTTTAGGTAAAAGGCATTCTTAAGGCATTCTTGCTCAGGTTTATGTTGAACTAGTGGTACTGAAATTACCTCTAAATATATTATTTTGTGATATTATGATTCTGTGAATTTTAATGAAGAAATTTCATCCAGGGATCTAAAATATAGAGAAATAAGAGGTAGGCAGTAATGACAAGAACAGAGGGGAGATTCCAGTGACTAGTATAAGGCAATTGTTCAATTAGCTTTCCACTCACAGTTTCTACCCCATTGAAGTAGGTTTTTAATTAATGTAGGGAGGACTAGCTGGGTGATTATAATTTTTTAAATGTCACACTTCCAGAGCATCAGCTGGTCAGTCACATAGTCATCTAGTCAGTATTAGCCCAAACTAAATGATGACTGAATACAATTAAGGATAAATGAGAAAGATAAAAATTTCTTGGTTTTATTTTCTTAAAATCTCACTTTTTTCTTATCATTAGAGTTTGACAATATTTTTTAAGTTCAATTTTCTTCATAAAGATTTATCCATCTAATTTCAAAGATAATAAATGGAAAAGCAATAGTGATTTCAGTTACTTAATCCAACCTACAACCTCAATCGGGGTAAATGTAATTAAAAGAAAAAATGAAGTTAGGAATAATGCTACTTATGAATCACTCCTTACTCCAGAAATTTGGGTTTGCAGAAGAATGGGAACAGTAATAGATGAACATGTTCAGATTCAGATGGGGGCAGAGCCAAAATGGCAAAGAGAAGGAAGTAAGTTGTTTGACCTTTTCTTGGGTTTAGAACTCACAAAAAGATGGAGCAAAACAATTTTTCAGCTCAATATATCTTGGAAGGACTTCAGAAAAGGTCTATCTAACTTGGGTAAAAGGAAAGTGCAGCTCCACACAAGCAGAGTGTGAGGGAAGTCAGTAGGAAACTCTTAGCTACAGAACAAGGTCCCTGGGGCTCAGCTTGGCAAGCCAGCAGTACAGAAAATCAACAATAAGGGTCCAGTCCCAGCACAGAAGGCATATTGTGAGACCTACCAGTGTAATAAGTAGAAGTGGGTCAGACTACCCTATCCAGGGAAGAAGCTGCCAACAACCTGAAGTCCCAGAGCAGAAGCTCAGTGACTAGAACCCTGGCCCTAGCACTGGCAGCTTGCAATTATGTCCTCTGTGCCCCAAGATCAGAGGTCAACTTTTAAAAGTGAGCCAAAAAAGAGCCCTAAACATAGAAAACCACCATAGTGACAGGGGTGATCAAAACACCATCTCAGAAGAGGAAAGTAGTAACAAAATGCCTACATGGGAAACCTCAAAAAGAATGTACTCTTGGAAGAGCTCAAAAAGGATTTTAAAAGTCAACTAAGAAAGATAAAAGAAAAATTGGGGAAAGAAATGAGAATTTTGCAGGATAATTGGGAAAAAAAGAGTCAACAGCTTGTAAAAGGAAGCACAATTCCTAAATAAAATAATTCTAAAGGATAGAATTGGCCAACTGGAAAAAAATCACTAAAGAAAATTCTATCTTTAAAAGTAGCCTAATGGAAAAGGAGATATGAAAGCTAACTAAAGAAATAAATCCTTAAAAATTGGAATTAGGCAAGTGGAAGATAATGACTCTATAAGACATGAAGAATTCATCAAATAAAATCAAAAGACTGGAAAAATATAAGAAAATGTGAAGTGCCTCATAAAAAAAAAAAAGCAAACAACCTGGAAATTAGATCCAAAACAGATAATTTAAGAATTACTGTTTACATGAAAACCATGCTCAAAAAGGAACCTAGATAATATCTTTCAAGAAAATATCAAGTAAAAACTGCCCTAATATCCTAAAATGAGAAAGTAAAATAGACCTTAGTGTTCAACTCCTGAAAGTGGTCCCAAAATAAAAATGAAAAGGAATATTGTATCCAAATTCCAGAATTGTCAATTCATGAAGAAAATACTGTCAGCTGTGAGAAAGAAACAATTCAAATACCCAGGAGCCACAGTTGGTACTACACAGGATTTATCAAAATTAAAGGATCAGAGGGACTGGAACATGATATTCAGTAAGGCAAAGGAAATTGGTTTACATTCAAAAATCAACTACCCCAAAAAACTGACCATAATCTTTCATGGGGAAAGATGGATATTAAGCAAAACAGGGTACTTTCAAACTTTCCTGATAAAAATACTAGAGGTGAACAGAAAATTAGAACTTCAAATGAAAGACTCAAGAGACACATAAAAAGGAAAGCAGGAAAGAAAAAAATATGTTATTCAAAAAGATTAAAAATTAAATTGTTTGCATCTCCTATACAGGAAGATAATACTTGTAAATCTGGAGAATTGTATTTTTATTAGGACACTTAGAAGGAGTGTACTTAGACTTAGGGTGGAGGTCTAAGTTGATTTTGATGTGATGATATTAAAAACAAAACTTAAGGCATTAAAAAAAAGTATAACATTAGGAGGAGGAGGCCTAATAGGGTAAATCTCATTATATGAAGAGGCACACTGTATTTATTTTATTACAGTAAAGGGGAAAGGGGGAGGGGGTGAGCATTGAGTGAATCTTCCTCTCAATGTATTTGACTCAAAGAGGGAATATTATACACACCCAATTGGGTTTAGAAATTTATCTTACCCTAAGGAAGTAGGAGGGGAAGTGGGAAAGAAAAGTAGAAAGGGGACTGATAGAAGGAAACTCAGAAGTAGAAAGGGAAAGGGAAAAGAAAAAAGGGTGAACTGATAGGAGGGAAGATTGAGAAAGATGGTAGTCAAAAGGAAAAGATAAGGGGTGAAATAAGGATGCCTGTTATCACTATTATTCACTATTTTTCTAGAAATGTTAGCCTTAAGCAATAAGAGAAGAAAATGAAATTATAGGAATTAAAATGAGCAATGAATAAACAAAACTCACTTTTGCTTAGAAAATCTTAGGAAATCAATTAAAATATTACTTGAAACAATTAACAACTTTAGCAAAGATGCAGGATATAAAATAAACCCACATAAATTATCAGCATTTCTATATATTGCTACAAAGCCCAGCAGCAAGACATAGAAAGAGAAATTCCATTCAAAATAACTATAGACAATAAAAATATTTTTAGATGAAATTTTTCAGATGAAATTAAATCTATCTACCAAAACAAACCCATGAGTTATATGAATACAAGTACAAAACACTTTCCACACAAATATAGTCAGATCTAAACAGCCAGAAAAATATCACTTGCTCATGGGTAGATGAAACTAATATAATAAAAATGACACTTCTATTTAAAGTAATTTTCTTATTCAAAGTCATACCAAACTACCAAAAAATCCTTGTATAGAACTAGAGAAAATAACAAAATTTATCTTGAAAAATAAAAGATCAAGAATAGCACGGGAACTAATGAAAAAAATACAAAGGAAAGTAGCTTAGATGAACCAGATCCAAACTATAATAGAAAGTGACATTTATCAAAACTATTTGGTACTGGCTAAGAAATAGAGAGATGGATCAATGAAATAGGTTAGGTTCACAAGACACAGTAAATAAGTATAATAATTTACTATTTTATAATCCTGAAGACTCTAATTTCTATGATAAGAACTTACTATTTGACAAAAACTGCTGGGAAAAACTAAAAAACAGTATGGCAGAAACTAGACATAGAATAATATCTCACATCCTATACCAAGATAAGGTCAAAATGAGTACATGATTTAGATGTAAAGGGTGATACCATAAGCCAATTAGAAGAGCAAGGAATCATTCACCTCTTTGATCTATAAAGAGAAGAAGAATTTATTATCAAGCAAGGAACAGAGAAATTATGAAATGCAAAATGGTAATTTTGGTTATAGTCAATTGAAAAATATTTTCCCAAACAAAATTAATGCAAACAAGATTAGAAGGAGAGCAGAATGCTGGGAAATAATTTTTAAGCCAGTGTTTCTGATTGCCTCATTTTTAAAATATGTAGAGAACTAAGTTAAATTTATAAGAATACAAGTCCTTCTTCAGATGATAAATGGTCAAAAGGCAGTTTTAAGATGAAATTAAATCTATCTATAGTCATATGAAAAAATTCTCTAAATCACTATTAATTAGAGAGATACACTATCAGATTGGCTAATATGACAAAAAAGGGAAATGATAAATGTTGGAAAGGATATGGGAAAACTGGGACAGTAATGCACTATTGGTAGAATTGTGAACTGATCCATTCATGCTGGAGAGCCATTTATAATTATGCCCATAGGGCTTATAAAACTATTCATACCTTTTGATCCAGTAGTACCACCACTAGGTTTCTAAAGTGATCAAAAAAAGGGGGAAAATATCCAAATTACACAAATATTCATAGCAGTTCTTTTTGTAATGGGAAAGAACTGGAAGCTGAAGGTATGGATGGCCATCAAATGAGGAAAGGCTAAACAAGTTGTAGTATATGCATGTGACGGGATATTATTGTTCTATAAGAAATGGTGAGCAGGCAGATTTCAGAAAAACCTGTAGACTTACATAAACTGATGTTAAGTGAAGTTAGCAGAACCAGAATAATATTGAGAACCTTAACAGTTACATTGTATGATGATCAATTGTAGTTAACTTATCTCTTCTCAGCAATCCAGTGATCAAAGACAATTCAGAAAGACTTATAACAGAAAATGTCATCCACAACCAGAGAAAGAACTATGGTGCCTGATTACAAATCAAAGCATACAACTTTTATTTTTTTCATTTTTTTTGTTTTTTTCTTTTCTGTGATTTCCCCTTTTGTTCTTATTCTTCTTTCTCAGCAAGACTAATATGGAACTATAAGTAACAACAATTGGATGTCTGGTCTATATTAGATAACTTGCTGTCAGGCTAGAGGGAAGAAAGGGTGAAAGGGAGAAAACTTTGAAAAAATAAATGTTGAAAACTATTTTTACATACAATTAGAAAAATAATTTTTTTAAAGAAAGGAGCATGGTAAGGAGCATGAAATACAACTTCACTTTCAAAATACCTCTGATTATTTTAGCATTTTTAATAATAGTAAATCAAAATTGGAGATGATATATGTGGGTAAAAACAATGTATTTGGAGTTGGAGGGTTAGATTCAAATTCCATCTCAATTATTTGTTCCCAGGGCCATCTTGGATAAGTCCTAAACTCATGGAATCATATTTAGAACTAGGAAAGACTTCAGAGTTCATTTAATTTTACTTCTCATTTTTCAGATGAAGAAATTGAGAACTAGAAAACTTAAATGACTTTTCTAAAGTTACACACTAGCAAATGACAAGGATGATATTCATATTCTTTGACTCTAAATCCAGAATTATTCATTTCTCTGGGCCTCAGATTCCTCATCTAAAAAATTAGGGGATTAAAAAGGGAAGGGGGGAGACTAAGCATTTCTATAGTGTCTCCTATGTACTAATCTCCCGCATTTATCTCATTTGACCTCCCCCGCCCAACATAACCTGTAAAGGAGATGGTGGAGTTATTATCCCCATTTTACTGCTGAGAAAACTGAGGTGCCACCAGCTGCATCAATTGGTTTATGATCACTAAGGTCCCTTCCAATTTTAAATACAATATGAATCTTAAAAGAAAAAGGTGCACAGCACCACCTGGTGGCACAATATCTCCACTGCCAGGTCATTTCTACAGGTTTCCATACACCCCTCAGGATAATGCAATCACAGGAGAGAAAGATGCAAAGGAAAGTTCATCTGGTTCTAGTCTAACTCCTTCATTGTAAATATAAGGGACTGTGGCTCATTGTGGTTAAATAATTCATCTGAGGTCACACAAGTGACAAATAGCATATGTAAGATTCAAACCCAGATCCTCAAACATAAAACTCCAAAAATAAATTGCAAAATTGCAAATCAAAACCCAAGGTGAAAATTTTCCCTATTAGACTCAAACTTATCTATTATATTTATCACAATGTCCAGAACAGTTATGGGCACAAAGATTTGTTGAGGACGTTGTTGTCGTGGATGATGATGGTGATGGTGATGATGATGATGATGATGATTAGTAGAGAGGGTTGGGCTGGACCTGTGATTTAATTGATCTTCGGGGGGGGGGGAATCATAACAATGAAAGTAAGAATTTCAAAGCACTCTGTAGTCTAAGAAAGATATCTCAGGACACTGATAGGATAAAGGAATTTCAGATTGTTACAGATCAAATATATGTCAGAAATGGGGTTCAAATCCAGATTTTCCTGGTTCTGAGGCCATCCCTCTAGCTACTCTCCTTTACTGACTTTCTGAGGACAGTTTATACTCAGTAAATCCTTGTAAGTAAATTTTCTTCCACTCCTACCTCTCCACCTATCCCACATTTATTAGGGTAGAGAAATGAAGAATAGAAGAGGAAGCCTCAAGAGATCTTGGGAACACCAATTCTCTGAACCATCAAAGTATGCCAGGGAAAAATCTCATTTCAGGCCTGTTGATAGAACATCTTTCTATCTCTCAGTCATTCCTAGACAAGGAAATATAAAAGATAACTTCAAGCAGGAATTCCTGTTGTGAAAACAAGGAACAATTTCACAGAGGATTGCACCAAATCTCACACTATACCTCAAGCTGGCATAATGTATGTCCATTTAAAGTTGTTCTTTCTATGCCCTCTGCATTCATTCATAAGAATATTTGCAGAGGTCCAGCCTCCACGGGGTCCTTGGAACCTGAGAGGAGGGATAGAGTTGGTGAAATGAGTTGAGTCAACAAAGGGGTAAAGGCAGGAGCAGGTTGACTGACTGTCAGCTGCTTAGATTTATTTTTATAGTCTTAGAATCATATCAAACAAACAAACTAAAAATCATTTCCTTGGTTACAAAAGTATACAATTTTCATCATTAATCATATTTATATGGTTACAAGTTTGATCATGTAGTGGTTACAAGTGTGATTATCAATCATGTAGTTAATTTTCTTGTCTCTGTTCAGACTGTGATGACCTCAACCTGCCTGTTGCCTAGTTTGTTGCTGCATAGTAAAGTTATTAATTAATCAGAACTTTCCTAATAATAATCTTCGATATAATTTGTTTAATGGAATGCTTTTATGTTTTTGTGCCACACGTGTAATGTTTTTCGATATGCTCCCTTGACAACCTATAGTGAGGGCAGTTATGTTTGTCCACCCATCCGTTGACTCCTTCAATAACCAATTTTCCTTTCAGCCCTTGTTGGTAGACATTACGGTTTCTATGACTTTTTATTCTTTCCCAATAAACTAAGGCTATTAGAGTTCACATATTGGTCACCTATACTAACTATTCTTTCACCATCTTTATCATATATTCCTGTGTATGATAAGGGGGGCAAAACTGTTAATTTCCCTGGAATTCTACCTGACCCATCTTGTATCTGTTTTCCCTGTATATATTCTGATGTCTCCCTGGAACTCCCAGTGCTGTATTTTCCAAAGATTTCATAATGTTGAAGCCTTTTGTATGTCTCAGGGAGAGGCAATCCTGTTAAATTTGGACAGAGTTCACAATCTGTTTTATTCAAGGAATGTCTCTGAAATCCTTCCTTTATAGTCATTGCACTATTAGGATGAGTAAGTTTTGCAATAAATAATAGACCTATAAATATGGGTATACATGGAATCCCTATATATATATATTGAAGAAGGAAATGTTGTTCCATCAGGCAGTGTGACTGCCTTGAGTCTTCTTGCCACGACTGTGTCAAACAGCTTAGAGACCCTGGCTCCCAACAATTATTCATGGGAAACTACTAACTAGATTTCATCCATCATTTTACTGTCACAACTTTGTCACTAGGCTGTGACCCTATAATCAATCTTTCAGAGTCTGTTAAACCTCCTTGGCTATATACTAAATATTTTTTCTGCTTTAAAAAATATTCAAACCAGAAAGACTAGAACCCCCCTGGAGTTGGAAGAGGGAGGAGAAAAGTTAGGGAAAGGGAGGAACAAGAGGTTCTAAAATAGAAATCAGCTCCAAACTTGGCTGTACCTAGAGTCCTCTAGATTTCCAGAATAGCCTTATGTCCAAGGAGTTACCTCTGAAGTCCAAGAGGGCTAGGGCTACAAGTGCCCCCTAGAATAGTGCATCTAATAATTCTGGAATCCTCTGATCCATGAGAAGATGTGAAGGGCAGAAAGATCACATCTAGTGGCAGAAGAATGTGCAGCAGTGAAGAATAGAGACTCGAAAAAACTATTTTTGTGTGCAGTTCTTTAGAAAGATATATCCAATTATATCTTTGCCTGTTTCTGTTTTTCTATGGAGAGTATCAGTCACCCAGAGGGCAGTTAAGTAACTCATTGAGTAGAGTGCCAGGTCAAAAGTCAGGATAACTCATCTTCCTGTTCACATCTGACATTTGCTAGCCGTGTGACTCCAGACAAATCATTTAACCCTGTTTGCCTCAAGTACTTCATCCAAAATAATGATCTGGAGAAGGAAATTGAAAAGCTCTCTAGAATATTTGCTAAGAAAATCTTAAATGGGGTCACAAAGAACCAGACACAAAACCAAACTTGAAACTTTGGAATCATCATCTCCTCCTCTTCCTTCCTTCTTTCTCATCTCTCACATCCATCCTAATCAACTGACAAATCCATGTCAATTCTACATCTACATTTGATTCCCATCTCTTCTCTTTTCCTGCCACTACTCTATTTCAGATCCTCTTTGCTTCTCAATTAGGCATTATAATAGCTTCCTAAAATGTTCTCTTTGCCTCTAGATTCTTCTCTCCAGTCTGTCTTTCATATGACTGGCTTCAATCTTGACATGATTCTGCTGTTCAAAAGTCTTATGTGGCTCCCCATTGCCTTTAGGACAAAGTACCCAGGCCTTTCTTCATCTGTCACTTAATGCCACCCTCTTCAACTTACCTTTCCAGGCTTATTTCACAAATTATCTTTCAGGATCAAATAAGATGACATGAATGAAGGGCTTTGCAAATCTGACAGTATTATATAAATATTGTTTTATTGATCTAGTTAAGCTGTTCCCAAAAATTATTCTATTTTCCCTCACTTGGCATTCACACACACACACACACACACACACACACACACACACACACACACAAACATATAACGCAAACATCTCCTATGAGGTCCACCTCTATCTCCGTCCTTTCCTTCTCATCTTTCAAGGCTCAGTTGAAGGGTCATCTTCTCCATACAACCTTCATGTAAATTCTTCTTGAAAGTTCCTCATGTAAAGCCTATATCAGATTGCTGATATGGGGCGGGGGGAAGAGGGAAGGAGAGGCAAAAATTGTAAAACTCAAAACTTTTCAAAAAATAATCAATAGAAATTATCACTGTATGTAATTGGAAAAACAAATAAAATATTTATGTAATTTTAAAAAAGGAAGCTCCTCAGATTCCTAAAGCATTTTGTCTAAATCTCTTCTGGCCTTTTTCCAGTATATTTTCTCCCACATTTATTTGTACATATTATTAGCTATTTAGTTCCTTATAATGATTGAATCATTTTTCCAGATCTAGCACTTTGCACAATGCCTCTTTCTTTTTCCCAATTCTTTATTAATGTGCTACAGCTTACTCATGCTCATCAAATATTTCTCCATTATCCTTTGGGTGACTAATAGCTTTAATTCCTCATATTACATCAACCACAACCATATATTATCAGTTGAAGAAAATTGGTGGAAACTTTTTTTTTAAATGTGAACCCTTTGTTCCAAGAAGAAACTAGGAGAATCATTGACAGCATTCCATGGTTTCCCAAGTACAACCCAACCAACTCTCTTTCTCCCATTCAATTCCAGTCCATGATCCATTAGCAATATCTTTCTAACATAAATATACTAATGAACCAATCCTGAGAGTTGTCCATCCAACATTCTAACATAATCAGGACAATTGCATACTATTATTATGATTTCATGTTTGAAGAATCTTGTTATTAATCCTTGAACTACTAAGCTTTACAAAAAAAAGTGTTTTCATGCTGGATAGTGTCATTATTCTCAGCAAATAGGACTGTCTCTAGTGTTCCCAAATAAAAAGACCTAGATCACAAAATATGTTCCAATACTGAACCTCACATTCATGCTAATTAAACTCAGTCTCTCCTCTGATGATGCTAAACTATTATTTAATGGTCATGCCCACATAACAATGAATAAAAGAAATAAGATGATTCATAATTCATTGTTCACAATCATTTTCTAAATTATTTCCTGCTTTTCTACATATTTCCTTCTTTAAGTAAGAAACAATGCCCCCAGTTGGGTCACTATCTTCTCCTGCTTTGCTGTTTACAGTCACCCAGTTTGTCTCTTTTTAATAAATTTTACTAGCCCAAGGAACACCAGAGACACATAATAAAACTGGAAAGAAAACATAAAAATCATGTCAACTTTCCATTTTTCCCTGGTCTGGGTTTCAGAAGAAGAAATGGACTGAGCAGGGACTTTGGCCTAATTGAAATTCATTTGCAAAAAAAAAGTAGACATACTGAACCATTTATTAAATTTCCCAATCAGTTTGAGGAAGCAGAGAAGAAGATGCTAGAACCAAGTATGCTTTTTCAATTATCAAGTCTCCCTGATAAATAAGAGAAATGATGGGGTGGCTAGGTGGTACAGTAGATAAAGCATCAGCCCTGGAGTCAGGAGTACCTGGGTTCAAATCCGGTCTCAGACACTTAATAATTACCTAGCTATGTGGCCTTGGGCAAGCCACTTAACCCCATTTGCCTTGCAAAAACCTAAAAAAAATAAGAGAAATGAGTCCCTTGAGGATCTAATGAGAGTCTGGACTGGGGGAGTCTGGGATAGAGTGTAGATGGAAAAGGAGTCAATGAATATATGTACCTAAATAACCTGATGAGGACACAGATGAAGCTCCCAAAATTTTCACTTGGTTAAAAGTTATTGGGGTAGCTAGGTAGCAAAATGGATAGAGCACTGGTCCTGGAAGCAGGAGGAGTTCAAATCCAGCCTCAGACACTTGACACTTCCTAGCTGTGTGACTCTGGGCAAGTCACTTCACCCCTATTACCTAGCTGAAAGAAAAAAAAATTGCTGGTGGAAAGGTTAAGACCATTATCGGTTAAAGAGGAAATAACAAGGTTAAGTATTGAGCCTAGACAACAAAGGTCTAAAGAACTGTGCTCTCTCTGCAGACCTCATTATCCCCTCTTACCTTCATCTTTCTTTTGGAGGTGAGGTGGGGGAGTGGAAAGATGGAGGCTGATGAGGAAACAATACTGTCCTACTTATACACCTGCTTTAGGGAGTCTGAGAGTGTTTCTGGTTTTATCAAGGGATGTATACAAAACTCTCAAGACAAAATTGATGGATGGATTGATTCACTTTCATTTTAAAATACATTAATACATCAAAGTCAAATAATTTCACTGGTGAGAGACTTCCCTGGTATTAATCAGTAATATGACTATACTTGTCTTAGAGAATTTTCCTGAGGCTCAGTCCTACAGCTGATAAGGTTTAGAGGCAAGATTTGAAAGCAGGACTTCCTGACTTCAAATTCAACATTCCAAACCACTCTGCCATGTTACCCTAAAAATAATGTACCCCTTACAACTTGGTTGTGTGCATTAGAAAGCAAGGGAAAAATTCCATGACAACCAAAAGAAAGTTGCCATTGCTTCAAAAAAGTTGATAATCTCTGCTCCATGGGAACTGCAGTGTCCACTGGCACATGTACTCTCAAAATGCTTTCATGGAGTCTTGGGCTACCCCAACTGCCATTGAATCCATAGAAATACTATCTTCCAGAATATGGTTAAGAAGAGTAGAAAGACAGAGAAGACTCAGTTGAACACAGAAACTTTCCCAGAAAATGAAAGATCTCAAAATTAGGAAGTCAGAGATGCTTCCATTGTTAATATGACTAAATCTCTCTATAAATATCAGCCATTATCATTATCAACAGAGAGGGTCCTTTTCTTCCCCAGGAACAAAGGAAATCTAGTCACTACCAAACATCTTGAGGGCTTTCAAATGAGTCATCATATGCTGACTATGACTGGTTATTAATAGCAAAGAAATAAATTATCACACAGGAATCTTACTCCAATACATCTAAACCTGATCAAGCAGAGCTTGACATCATCAGGATGTATTAAAAAGAAAAAGAGTCAATCTAAAATAAACAAATGCCCCCAGCATCCTTAGTTCACATAGAACCCTGTACACTGAGGTCAGTGTGAGAATATTCACCTACATTGCGAACTCTCAAATAAGGGCCTCACCTTAGTCTTCTTTGCAGTTCTGTGGCAACTAGATGCTTCCATGGTCAAGAGGACTGGGCCTGTAGTTAGGAAGACCTACTTCAAATCTGACCTCCAACACTAATTGGTTCTGTGACTCTGGGAAAGTCACAATCTCTGTCTGCTACAGTTGCTCCAATTATAAAATGGAGATAATACTAACAACTAACTCACAGGATTGTTGTGAGGATCAAATGAGATAATATTTATAAAGCATTTAGCCCATTCTCGACACATAATAAGTGCTCTATTATACACATACATATATGCATACTCACTTTTACTTCTAAATATAGGACCAAGCATAGTGTGTACAAGTCTAGTAGAAAAGTATCTGGAGGTCTGTGACTTCCACAGAGAAGCAAAAAAGATATTAAATAAATTTGAACAATACAGAAAATCACACCCAAGGGTTCCCTTTTTGCCTTGATACCCAGAGGTTGGCAAATAGGGAAGGGAATCAAGTCCTGGATTTTATGCATAATTATTTCAAAGTAATTTGTGAGAATGGAAATTTCATGTGTAATTTCTCCAATTGCCTATTTTGATTGGTAATGAGTATTACTACTCTTGTTGTTTATAGCTTATACTGGTGATCACTGTGCAGTTAGCCAGACAGATGGACAAAGGAGAAGGACAATGGGTAATCAGCTGTTTCTGTGCTGCTCTATAAACTTTCTATCATTTAGTGAAAGTAGAATTGATGATTCCTGTCCAGACTGCTCCAGCCAGTGTTCCCTGTCATTGCTCAGGTTCTGGAACCCTCTTTTCAAGGCTATCACCTGGAAAAAAGGAAGAATTGGAATGGTGCCTTGTTTCCCCAAATGTCATATTGCTGCCTGGAGGAGGAAGAAGAGAGAAAGAATGAGAATGCAAATTGAGAGCTGGAAGGGATAAGAAAAGTTTTCAGCTAAAGAAAGTGAAGCAGGAAAGATCCATTAGATAGAATGGACCTCAGAGATCATTTAATTCACCCCCCCTTATTTTGCAGATAAGGAAACTGAGGCCTGAAATCACTAAATGATTTGCCCAGCAAACCTAGGAAGAATTTGTTAATCTCTCCACTATACCATAATTCCTTATGAAAGCCTCATATCTCCTCCTTGGGGTAGCCTGGTCTCCTCATGGCAAGCAAAGGATGTTCATTATTATACTAAGGTTTATACTAAGGAGTATAACAAGTGGAAGGGAGAAAAAGAGGAAGGTATAGGATAGTGTGTTTCTCTCAGAAGAAGCACTGAGGATACAAATATGAAATTAGGCAGAGATTCTGCTGTCAAGGAGTTTACAATCTAATATGGGGGGGGATAAGACAAATTAGATAGACAGGGAAATAGAGACATGCAGATAGATAAAGAGATAAAGATCGATAGAGTAAAATAGGCAAAAAGAAAGATAAACACACACATACACAGAGATAACCATGACACATGAAGCATTATATGATACATGCAAAGGAGAGAGTCATGTATAAAGTATCATGAGAAATCAAGGTTTGACATCAGATGTGAATGATATTTCTTTCTTTGTGAGACTGGAACCCCAATTTTGCCATTTATTACTTGTGACCTTGAACAAGTCTTCCTTTCTTGACCTAAATTTGCCAAATAAAAAAATAACTTTTTAATACTCTGTGATCATCAACTATGATGGACTTAACTCCTCTCAGAAGTTCAATGAACAAAGATAATTCTAAAAAACTTGTGATAGTAAAAGTCATTCGTATTCAAATGAAAAAAACTATGGATCCTGAATGCAGAGCAAAGCAAACTATTTTCACTTTTTAAAATTTGTTTTATGTTTTTTCCTTTTTCTGATTCTTTTTTCATAACATGACTAATATGGAAATTTATTAAAAATTATTGTGCATGTATAATAGCTATCATATTGCTTACTGCTACAGCAAGGGGAAAAGACAAAAGAGAGGGGAGAAATGTGAAACTGAAAATCTTAGAAAAAAATGAATGTTGAAAATTGATTTTATATGTAATTTAAAGAATAAAATTTAAAGTGACTTTTTATAGATGGATTCTAAAGACCCTTTCATCTTTAGCACAGCACTATATTAAAAATAGGGAACTTGAAAGGCCAAATAGTCCAATCCCTTCATTTTACAGTTGAGAAAATGCAGTGTCAACAGCCAAAGCCCAATTCAAACCAAGGTCTCTAAATCCAGTGCCCTTTTGTTTTCTTTTTGCAACTCATTAAGGTTAATTAAGTGACTTGCCCAAGGTCACACAGCTAGATAATTATTAAGTGTCTGAGTTCAAATTTGAACTCAGGTCCTCCTGACTCCAGGACCAATGTTCTATCCACTGAACCACCTAGCTTCCCCTTATCCAGTGCCCTGTGAACAGCATCCTATAACCTCTGCTTTCACCTCCAATCTATGCCTTAGGCTCTGTGATCGCATATTTATAAAAAGGAACATGAGAAGACTGTATCCTATTAGTTAAAAACAGCAACAAACATGATAACTGCAGTATAAACTTCAAGCAGCCCTGAAGAAGCACCAGAAATATAGTCCCATCACTGTTAGCCTCAGCCAAGGTCATTGAAAAAACCTTGATCCTATCCATGCAAGGGCAAAAAGAGAAAAGGAAATACACTCGAGTAATACAAGCTATATACCAATGAAGCAATAAAATGCATTTATTAAGTTCATTGTATACAAAGCACTGTGGATAAAAATACAATAGTAAAACAGAACAAATTCTGAAAGAACTTACTTTTTGATGGGCAAGATAACATATAGAGGAGGTTTCAGCTGCAAGTCAAACAGGAAGATGCAGGGGTCCTTAGGTTAATAATGCATCTTTGTGTCATTTCCACTGTCAAATTCCTGTTTATTTCAGATGTTGTGCCTTTGGGCAGTATCAAGAATTCTAGTAGTAAGGACTTTCTTTTCCAGGTTTTTAATAACTGTGACTGCTGAGGAGATGAGAGATGCAACAACTTCAGAAGTAAGTTACCAAGTCTCATCTCTGCAGGGATTTCTCCCCTGGACTACAAGTTTGGTGTTTCTGGATTGGAAGTGGAGCCAGTGATCTAGGGAACATTGTTATTCTTAGCAATATTTTTAGAGATTTCATATGAAACCTCAAACATATTTTTATCCAAGGACTTTAAGCTTGATATTTATTTGGAATTAAATTGATGCATTATGAAAATTCTGTTTTCAATTGAAAATGTACATTTGAACATTGCATCATGCATCAGTTAATAATAAGACACAACAAAGGTCCTAACCTCTGTAATATTTGTAATGGAAAACTGAGATGAATAATATGGTAATAGTCTAGAATGCTTACAGATTGTATTCTGAGAAGCTCTTTTACTCATAAATCTTGTCTCAGAAGAGGCAGCATTATCATAATTCAGATCGTAAAAGAGAAGAAGAAAACAAATTTGGACCCCAAAGACTAAAATCAATCTCAGATCCCAGGTCTTGATTGCTTCACTAAATGGGTTATCAACCACACATCCAAATAAATATGATCTTATCAAAATATCAAAAAATAACTGACATTTCAGTATTGTCAAGGCTCCTTATTAAAATTTGATCAGAAATAGGGTGACTGAACTGAAGAATTCTGAGGAGGTCAAAGAGATCTTTTTTCTTCATTATAAAACCTTCCACTTATATATATCTTTAAAATTTGTGGAATCCTTTGCTTGCATGATTTTACTTTAGTCTCACAACAACCAGGCTGCAAAGAAAGAAGTGATTTTTTTCCCTCATTTTTTCTGATGAGAAAACTAGCAGATCATTGAGGTGAAATGTCTGACCCAATTTCAGCTAGTAGGTGTCTGATATAGGAGCTTAATGCCAGACTATTTAAGTCTGTCTCTGTCCACTATGGCACATATTCTACAAGACATGTAGACCGAGGTCTAACCTCCCTGGAAAGTGATTTATTAAGACCAGAAGACACCCTGCCAGCTATATTTTCTTTTACTTTGATTAATTTAATCTTTAAATTAATTTATTTTTCTCTCCCTCTAAATTACCCTTCCCCTGGGAGGAAAAAGAAAAAAAAAAGATAAAACAAAATCTTTCTAACAAATATGGACAATCTAGCAAAAGAAATTCCTATAGTAGCCCTGTCAAAAAATGTTATTTTATTCTACATCTTGTATCCTTATCTGTCAGGAAGTGGGTGGTACATTTAATTATCAGAACTTTCTGATCATTGCATTGATCAGAATTTTTAAGGCTTTCAAACTTGTTTTTTTATAATGTTGTACTTTAGCAGCAATGCAAGGCAGGAAAATCTTGGAACAAGAAATATTACTCCAACATTCCCCTCTCAGAACAGGTGCCAGGAGATAGAATCGACTACTTGAACTTGGACAGTACCAGCCACCCAGGTCCACTCCTCCTCTTTTGCACTCCATCTCTTTTTGTGAATGTGTATTTGTAAAGTCAGACTCTAACTATTCAAAGGAAAGAGAACAACACTCTTCATTTCAACATGGAAGAGAATTGAATTTACAGATGGAAAGTTCTTTATAGAGATTTGAACCCTAAGGATAAAGTTTCCTTATCTTCAGTCAGCTTGATAATTTCTTCCTCTTACCCCATTCCTAAACAAATGAGGAAAGTTGTAAAGTCAAGGAGGGAATTCCAGCTAATCCTCGTTAAACCTTTAGGTTATAGAAGAGAATGTTAGCTCCCTCCACCTTGAACTTGGGTACAATGCATCTGTAGAATATACTAGGACATCAAGAAAATGATTTCCAGTAACTGGGAGATAGGCTTATCCTTTGGTCACATGTGTTTGAACCTACTATCTCTAGGGACATGGTACATGTCATAAGAGAGTGTGCCTAAAGTATGAGGAGATTTTTTTTTTATAACAGCCCTTACTAGTCCTACTTAGTAAATATTCTTTTCTAAAATCTAAAAGAGTTCTCTTTATTGATTGATAATGTGAAACATAGAAAATGAAGACTTTTAGATGTCATATCAGCAGAAATGCAGAATTCGGCATCCAGGGTAGACTTTTGTAACGGGAGAAGATAAAGCGTGGAAGAAATGTTATTGGGAAAGGGAAGCTGGGGTACACAAAAACAGGTGGTGGAGGTAATAGTGCTGGACATTAACCTGGATAAAATGAAATAAAGGATTATAGGCAGAAAGATATGAGTTAAAACTCCCATAGTATTAAAAACCCCAGCTCATCAGGGTTTCTCCCAAAACTAAGAGTGAAACAATAATGATTAACTTCAAAGGAGACCCAATCTCTCAATTCTGGGGGCAAGTGATTCCAACAGAAATATCACACTGTATTGGATTTTAGCAAATTATTCCTGAAAGCAAATTCTGATTGAGGTAAAAAGAAAGGAAGGAAAAAGTATATAGAGGGCATACTAAGAAGATTGCCACTAACAAAGAGGGAATGGTGCAAAAAGGAGAGTGAGGGCACCAAAATTATGCTTGCTTTACAATTTAACTCAAGATTAGCCTGCCTTCTATCATAGTCATTGTGATCTTGCCAGACTGAAGAATAATTCCAGTAAAAATGTGATCTTGCCAGGCTAGAGAATCACTCCAGTAAAAACTTAATCAGTACTATGTGTATTCTATTCCTTGTGGGCAACTTTTCATTCTAGTCCCCATGACCCAAAGCACTTACCTTTAGAGTATCCTTGTCTCTTCAAAAATTCAGTTTACACTCAACATTTTGGGAACATATTGTTTGGTGTAAGTTAGGTCTACTGGTAAAGTATATTACCCACTTGTTCAAATAAAAATTTTTTGTTTTTCTTTTTTAATGGCTAGTCAGTCAATGATATAATGATTTTTTATAAGTAAAGCCTTGTAAATGGAATGAAAAATCTTTAAAACTGAAAAATATTAAATTTTTAAAAATATTAGGAAGCAACAAGATGCTCAATGGATAGAGCACCAGCCCTGGAGTCAGGAGGACCTGAGTTCAAATCCAGACTCAGACACTTAATAATTGCCTAGCTGTGTGACTTTGGGCAAGTCACTTAACCCCATTGCCTTAAATTAAAAAAATTAAATTAAAAAAAAAAGAAGGAACCAGGTGAGGGGGGCAGAGACAAGTTGGCAGTGTGAGGGAAGAAATTTCCAGAAATTTATCCCCCCAAATCTTCAAAAGCCATCAAATTATGATTCTAGTCAAAATTTAGAGGGACAGAACCCTCAGAAATACTGGGCAATACAATTTCCCAGTCCAAGATAACTCGGAAGATCTGCAGGAAAGCTCTGTTTCACTGGAACCAGGGGTTGGAAAAAGCCAAGGCAAGGCCCGGCCACAGTGCAGCCAAGCAGAGCAAACCAGCTCCAGCCTTCCATGAACAGCCTGCAGTGCACCTGGGCAGAGGGGGCGGTTTCCAGATCTCTTGGCTCAGGGATCATCGAAAACAGCTTTAAGGGGTGTGAGAGAACTCTGCAGCACCAGACTAAGCGCGGAGTCTGGACCTCAGAGCTGCCTTGCAACGGGAACCTGCCCTGCAATGCCACCCAGCACTTCCAGTGCACTCAACTCACAGATGATAAGGGGTGGGCAGAGACTGCAGAGATCTCCCTGCTCCCCCTGGGGCAGGACTCAGCTTTTTGCCCACACTCAGATCCAGGTCAGTCTGGGCCCCCATACCACCATTGAGAAACAAGGACCCACCTCACAGCTCCAGAGCAGAGGGCTTGTAGTCATTCACAGGCAAGAGAGCAATCAGAGCCTCTGAGAAGACCTTGGAGGAATTAAGGTCCCTGTGGATTGTTCCAAAAAAAACCCAAAGTCTTGAAAGTGTGGTAAACCAGTCATAGGCTGACAAAATGAGCAAACAACAGAGAAAGAAGAATCTGACCACAGAAAATTACTTTGGTCCCATGGAGGATCAAAACACAAACTCAGAAGATGACAAAGTCAAAGCTTCTGTATCCAAAGCCTCCAAGAGAAAAAGAAAATGGGCTCAGGTTATGGATAAACTCAGAAAAGACTTTGAAAATCAAGTAAGGGAGGCAGAGGAAAAATTGGAAAGAGAAATGAGAGCAATGCAGGAAAATCATGAAAACCAGCAGCTTGGTGAAAGAAATACAAAAAATGAAGAAAATAATATATTAAAAACAAGTTTAGGCCAATTAGGAAAAAAACCCAAAAGGAAAATGAGGAGAAGAATGCCTTGAAAAGCAGATTGACCAGCTGGAAAAGGAGATAAAGAAGCTCTCTGAAGACAATTACTCCTTCAAATGCAGAATTGAGCTAAGGGAAGCTGATGACTTTTGCAAGAAATCAAGAAACAATAAAACAATACCAAAAACCAAAAAAAAAATACCAAAAGAATGAAAAATTAAAAGAAAGAGATACACAAGAGATGATTTTTATAAAGTGTTCATCAGATTCTGGGTTTTGTTTTGTTTTTCTTCCTCTAGATGGGGTTAATGTAGCCCATAACCAGTCTAAAACAGTTGTCCTAGCTCTCTGAACTGCTGAGAGGAGCTGCTTCCATCAAGGTTGCTCATCTCACAATGTCACTGTTGATGTGAACATTGTTCTGGGTTTTACTTCCTTTGCTCAGCAACAGATCCCATTCCATGCTTTAGAGTCCAACCATTTTATAGAACAATAGTATTTTATGGTATTCATGTACCATAATTGGTACATTGATGGGCATCCCCTCAATTTCCAATTCTTTGCCATTACAAAAAGAGCTGCTGGGAATATTTTGGAACATGTAGGACTTTTCCCTTTCTCTAAATTTCTTCTGAATATAGACTGAGAATTAGAATTGCTGGGTCAAAGGGGATGAATAATTTTATTGCTTTTTGGGCATAGTTCCATATTGTTCTCCAGAAAGATTGAATCTGTTCACAATTCCACCAGCAATATATCAATATCCCAATCCTACCACAACCTCTCCAACATTGATCATCTTCCCTTTTCTCATTTTGGCTAATATGATAGGTGTTATCTTTTTGGGGGGGGGAGGTTTACATTTACTTTCACAAGATTATTGCAATAATATGAAAATAAATAAACCATAGAACACAAAAAATTAATTAAAAAAAGAAGTAAAAAGACTATTTCTAATTATATTTATACTTCAGAAAGTTATTATGGATGTATTCTCAAGAAAGTTCCAGAGTCTAAGAGTTACCCCACAACAATTGTATGAGTATATTATATTAGAACTACTTCTCAATAGGCTTAAAGAGCACTAGAGAATTTTTCCAGATACAATGAGAACAGTTGCAATTCTCAATCTTCAGCAAAACGAAACATAAATTGAATTGTCAAATTTGTACTACCATTTCTAATGAAACAGGACTGTAAAAATTTTGCCAGGGTTTCTTTTTTCTTTTCTCTCTTTTTTTCTAATTTCAAATGGAAGATTGGAAAACTTGCTCAAAGCTCAAGGAATTTGTTAAAATTTGAATGTAATATCTGAAATGTAACTATAAAATAATAAAAATTATTTCATATGTGACTTATGAAAATGAGAGGTAGCATGGTGAAGTGAATGGAGAACTGCACCAAGAAGATTTGGGTTTAAAGTCCACAGCCAACTGTATGATCCTTGTCAAGTCTCTCTGTGCCTCAGTTTCTTCAAATCAAAAATAAAGGTTTCAATGGACTTTTGATGACTTGTAAAGTTCCTTTCCCCTCACAATCTAAGATTGTGTCATCCTTTATATCAGATACCCATCTTCTCTATCCAAACTCACTTCAAGTACAGGATAGACTTTACTGTATTTCTTGAATGACATAGAAAATTTGTATTTTTGAGAACCATAGAAAATATTGTGTAAAATATAAACACTCCTAGACATATCTTCCTGCCTATAATCCCTTATATTATTTTATACAGGTTGATGTACAGAACTATTACTTCTACTACTTTTCTCTATATCCCCCAGCCTCCTTTCCCCAATAACATTTCTTCCACTTTTTTATCTATTCCAGTTACAAAAGTCTACCCTGATGCTGAATCCTGCATTTCTGCTGATGCCCAATTTCTTATTCACAGGATTGTGACTTCATCTTAAATTCTCCTTCAAAGCCTGTAGGCAAAGTTTTAATATTGAGTCAACTAAGTTAAGATTATGGTACTAAAGAAGAAAGGACTGAAGTAGTTATCAGAAAAAATAACAAAAGATGAAAAATTCAGTATTAAAAAGGGCTACAGGAAAATAGACACACTAATACATTATTGATACAGCTGTGAGTTGTTCCAAACTTCATGTAAAAGAAGTTGAAAGTTTGGGGACAAAAAGAGACTGAATTGATCATTCTCTTTGACCCAGAGGTTTTGTGGATGGTCACAATAATAAACAAAAATAAATTCTGGGAAAATTTAGAAGAGTCTGACAAAATTTAGGTTTGAACCAACATCTCATGCAAGATAGCATAATAGCCAAGTTTAGATACATGACTTAGATTTTTAAAAAGGTTACTTCATAAGTTAAAGGAGTAAGAAAGGGAATAACTTTCTTAACTATGTTTAAGAGAATCATTCCTGATCAAACAAAAAAACCAAAGATAATCATTAAATAAAATGGACAATTTTCATTGCATAAAATTGAAAAGGTTTTCCATAAGGAAATTAATAGAGGTAAAATTAAGAACTAAATAGCTAATTTGTATAAAGTTTTATAGCAAATTTCTTTGAAAAATATCTGATGTCAAAAATAGGAAATTCAAGGAGAAAGACAGTTTTCAAAAGAAGAAATTGAAGCAATCAACAATGGTTACCACATTCTGATCTATGATGAATTCATATTGTAGGTCTAAGTTTGAAGTCAGCCAGAGCAAAAGATTGTCCATTGTGAATATTTACTAAATGTGGATTAATAAATAATCAACTTTCTAGTAGCAGACATTCTGAGCTCTTAAACTTGGGAAGGATTTTCAGGGAATAAGAATGAACCTGACATTAGGTCGGAAAGTAATAGTCATTGGGCAGCTAGGTGGCACAGTAGATAGAGCACCGGCCCTGGAGTAGGGAGTACCTGAGTTCAAATCCAGCCTCAGACACTTAATGATTACCTAGCTGTGTGGCCTTGGGCAAGCCACTTAACCCCACTGCCTTGCAAAAACACTAAAAAAAAAAAAAAGTAATATTCAGGAACTAGTTCAACAAACATCTGGCAAAACACTATGCTTAAAAAGATATAAAAACAAAAAAAATCAAGTCACTGCTTTTGAGGAAATATTTTTTGGGGCAATGTTTTTGGGTTTTCAATTATCTTAAATTAGTCACAGGGAATCTCAGAAAAAAAAATTTACATCATTTTCTTTGGCATTTTTTTACATTTCATTGTTCTTTAAATGTTTTTGTTTTTTGCTTCTCTTCTTCCAGATTAACCCTCACCTTCATGTATTTGCATTCCCAATCAGTTACACTCTGTTTTGTTTCTTTAGTGAGATTTGTCATCTTGGATTCAAGTTTTTCCCTATTCTAATAATTATTTCTGAGGTTCAGGACAAATATTTTGTTTTCACAATTCTTAAGACTCTTTTAAACTGTTCGGGAATGTTCTGATTGGCCCTATACCATCTTGGGAATCTACACCACATTCTCTGACTCCTCTGTGTAGCAATACTTATTCATAGATACCTGAAATCTTTACCCATCACCATGTGCTTTCCTGTATGTTATCATTTTCTCTCCTGTTGGTTTATATGCTTATGCTCAAGATCTTCATTTGTGTTTTCTTCACCCCAAGAGTTTTATTTTATACTTTTAAAAAAATTTTCCCTTTATTGCTCACTTTGTGACTCTCTTCACCCTGATGGCAGAGGCTGGATCTCAAAGCATTCCAAATGAGTAATTCACAATTTGCCAGAACTGTGAATCTCTGCCCCAACTGAGTTCTGGAGGAACATCATTGGCTCTAACTGGATACTGTGCCCTTTCACTCAGGCTTATTGGAGCCACCCAACCATACACAAATGTCATACCCTCATTCCTTCTGCTCCTCAGTTGTGTGATAAAATTCTGCTATAGCATAGATCAATGTCACTCTGCTGTTATTGCAACCTGAATAGATTTCTATTATTTGGATCTCTGTGGAATTAAGAGAGGAATGTGGAGTTGAATTCTGTTGCAAGTCTCTGGAAAGGTTTGTATAACTGCTTCTGGTGATGTCCTAAATGAGCACATTAGGATTCTTTGTTTTTATGTCATCAGGTTTTTACTTTGTTTGGGTTCTTGGTGTTCTAGACTGCTGACACAACTGAAGTTGCTTTATCTCTTGGGCAAAATTCCTCTTTTGGAGAGATGAGAGATCTTGAAAATTGAAGAAAATGTCCAAATCTTTATCTTTGTGGTCATATGACATGTAACTGTTTTCTAAGTTCAATCAACAAATATTTATCAAGTATCAACTATGTGCTAAGCACTGTGCAAGAAACTGAGGATACAAAGACAGTAGCAGAACTATTCCTGCCCTCAAGGAGTTTGCATTTTGAGACAACAAAACTATGAACACATAAATAAAGTATATGTGTAGATATACAGATATATTATAATAACTGTAACAATCAGACCCATAATTTATCAGTATAGGGAACTCTTAAAAAGTTATCAATCAAAAATAGCTATGAAATAAATAAAAAGTAAGAGGCAAGTATACTTCCAGATATAAGAATCAAGAAAGGTTTCTTGTTAGGAAAACTTAAGTTTTGAAGGATGCTTTCAAAATGACTCAAAAAATGGAGATAACAAGAGAATGCATTCCAGGCATTATAATAATGACAACTGTATTTATATAATATTTTAATGTTTATAAAGCAGTGTGTATAAAAATCATCTCATTTGATTCTCACCTCAATTTTATGAAACAGGTGTTATTATTATCCCCACTTTACAGATAAAGAAACTGAGTTTGGAAGAGGCTAAATACCTTCTCCAGGGACACACAAAACCAAGGAAGCTTCTGAGGAAGAATTTGAATTCTGGTTTTCTTGACTCCAAAATCAGTGCTCTTAACTTGCAGTTAGTTAGCTCTTAACTAGCCACTGAAAACAGAAAATCCATTTGGTTGGTCTGTAGTTTTCTGACTTCCTGGCCTCTGATAACTTGAAAAGCCCAGTTCTTATAAGACTATTGGATCTTTGAGATAATAGTTTCAATCATTTCTCACCTCCCTACCTCTAAAACATGCCACATCCAAAACTTAAAATATTCACCTGAATGTGGTAAGGAAAAATTAAAAAGAAATATTGAGGATGTTTTCCTAATGTCATTAATGTCATTCCTAATGATTTCCTATGTCATTAAGCCTTTTGCTATTTTCTAATCACCTTCCTCTTCCGTCTGTAGCTATATTCTGTTGCTGCATGTGTAGATGTTTAAACTTACTAGAGAGGGCAAGTTTCCTGGAACAGATTGATGGACAAAACTAGGTCACCAAGAATGCTGCCAAAGACTAGAAAATTTCAGATGTTGCAAAAAAAAAAAAAAAAAAACACAACTACAGCCAGCAATGAGAAAAAAATGAATGTGGTTCTCTCTTTATACCTGGTGAAATGGGGCCGGGGAGATATTCTTGATAATCTTTCATTGTTCTGAGGTTCCAGTGCAGCTTAATTTAATTAGATCTTTGAATATTTAGGACCCCTCTAGAGTGCTCATTATGGTTATTAAAGAAAAAAGATAATGTTTAGAGATTAAAACCTCATAAAAATTCCAATTATTTTGTGATGGTTTTTACCATCATTGGATTACAAACACCTCAGTTTTAAGGAAAAGATATTATTGCCTCAAAGGGGAAAAAGTGTCAACTGCATTTTGAATTGCCCTATCTGAAGTCAACTGCTTCTCTCAGCAGGTGATCAGTACTGAGATGGGCCATTAAGAGCACTCAGAAGTATAGAGTCTATAGGGTTTGTTTTGTTTTGTTTTTCTTCAGAATTGTACCGTATTTTTGGAAGAAGACTTAGACTGACTACCATACTCATTGGTGTATGCCTATGAAACCTGGACAATCTACCAGTGCTGTGCCAGGAAACTCAATTGCTTCCATTTAAATTGATTAGGAAGATTCTGAAAAATCACTTGGCAGAATGAAATACCAGACACTATGGTCCTTTCTCAAGTTAAACTGCCAAGCATTCAAATGCAACTCCAATGGGCTGGCCATGTTGTCTGAATGCCAAATGAATGCTTGCCAAAAAGACTATTTTATTGAGAACTCACAGAGCAAAACTCACAGGGGGTCAGAAAAAAGTGTTATAAGGACACTCTATAGATCTCTATTAAGAACTCTGGACTTGATTTTGCAGCATGGGAGACAATGGCACAGGACCAACTAGCATGGTGTACCCTCATCAGAAAGTATACTATACTCTATGAGCAAGGCAGAATGAAAGCAACTCAAAGGGAAATGTAAGATGTGTAAGTTTAGAAAACCCATCCCAGATGTTCACATGGACTACTTGCACCCAACTTGTGGTAAAGCATTCTGAGTTTGTATTGGTCTGATCAGTCATAGTCGGGTACACTATAATGTGTCTCTAACATAGGGATGTCATTTTGGTCTTCTTAAATAATGAAGGACAAGAACCAACCAACCAAATCACTGGAGGAAGTTGGATATAGGCATAGGAGTTATTTTCTAAAACTAAAAAAGATTATTCTTGGTGACAAATTAAAGAAAGAATTTGCAGAAGAAGTAAATGCACTCAGAGAAAAAATGAAGAAAGCTAATTCAGGGAATAAGAGAATGTAATCATGGAAATCATCATACTCAAACATTTTTCAATCCCCACTAGACTGAATATGGTAAAGTTCTCAGGATGTACAGGCATAATCAGTTCGATGAAGTCAACCAACATTTATTAAACATCTTCTAAGAGAAAGGCAATTTCCTGAACATTGGGTTCACACAGAAGGAAAAACAACTGTTCTTAATGTCACTGAGTTAATAATCTAATAAATTAAAAGGTTATTCCATTCAAGTGTAGAGAAAAGACCAGGTTAATGGAATATAAATGGAGTGAGTCAGTCAGTAAGGTACATGTGAAATAATATAATTAAAGGCAATTGGAGAAGAAAAAGCACTTAGGCAACCTGAATTGGCTTCTGCAAAAGGTGAGAGTTAAGCTGACCTGAAAGAGGCCAGGAGGTGGAGGTGGAGGTGGAGGTGAGGAGAGAAAACATTCCAAACATGGAGAACAAGCAAGTGAAAACAGATTGGAGTCAAGAGACAGAAGACTGTGTGCAAGGAACAGCAAGAAACCCAACATTTCTGGATCATATGTGCTCATGTAAATGGAATACAGCTAGAGATGACATAAAATAAGCATTTATCACCAGTGGGTAACTTTGAAACTGATATGCCCAGGGACCAAGTCTTACTGCTAATACTACTGACTTCTGAACTTCCTCCTTTTTTGGTACCTCACCTGGGAATGGCAACTCTACCCAACATTGGGACCTGGACAAGTCCCCTGAATCTGTGACCCAGAATTAGGTGGTAACAAAACTGTCATTTATTACCTTATCCCCAGATCATACCCCCAGATCATTGTCCTGGTGGGAGTTTCATGGTGTCCAAGTGAAGATCTGGGATGCCCTTTTGCACTGATGCACACACTTTCTCTGAGTTCAACTCCTGCTGTAACTCTGTCTCCAGTGTCCAAAAATCTGTCACTCTCTCATGCTGATCTGGGCTACAGAAGAGATTCATTGTGACTTTTTTTTGTATTTCTCCAACAGGATTTTTAGAAATCTGTTTGAAAGAGTTGTGTGAATAAGAACTCAGCTCATTGCTTCCTTCTAGTCTGTCATGTTATCTCCCTCAATAAAGAGCTAATAATTCCCTTACTGTGGTATTCTTATTGGAATTTCAGTCTTGGAATTTATGGTTTCAATGATAGATTAATGGGAAATATACTTTAGGGTAGGAAGGTTCTCACTGGCATCTGTCTGGTGCTGTCTACTGTAATGCTTCCTGTTTGTTTTTTGGCTCCCCCTGGCTCACAAGGCTTTAGAAGAAGAACTGATTAATCCATTATTCTCTCCTAATTCTTTTCCACTTATTCTCTGTCATCATGACCCAACAGCCTTTCCTTGAAGTTCATTTCATCCAATTCTATTACTCTATCCTGATCCTTTTCATTATCATCTATAATCTCCTGTGTATTCTTCCTCTTTTCTCTCTTTAGAAATTTAGAATTCCTTTTACTTTTTTCCTGTCATCATTCCAAGATACATTCATGCTCCTTCTAACATTCTAATCATCTCTGAGTTTCTCAACTTCTTAGATAAAGACCTTTATTTTATTTCTGTCATTTACCATGCTAAGCATAATCCACACTTTGTCATTCAAAACCACTCTTTTCCAAAATCTTGAAATCACAAATTCCTTTTTCTGAATATAAATCAACTGTTCTTCCATTTCCCTCAACCTATCATTTTTTTTCTGATCTCCACTTCCTCAGTCACTATAGATAACAGAACGTTTCCCCAAGCACCAGCATCTTGGTGCATTCTCTCTTCAAAACCACTCTTTTCCAAAATCTTGAAATCACAAATTCCTTTTTCTGAATATAAATCACCTGTTCTTCCATTTCCCTCAACCTATCAATTTTTTTTCTGATCTCCACTTCCTCAGTCACTATAGATAACAGAACATTTCCCCAAGCACCAGCATCTGTATGGTGCATTCTCTCTTCTGTGGTCCCTCACTAGGGGGTGGAAAATGGGAAGGGAGACTCCAGATCTCTAATGAGTTAGTTCTATCAGGAATCTAGTGCTGAGAGGATAATGAGCTAAGATATCCAATGGTAACATTCTGCTCTTCCAGGCTAAAAACAGTTTTTGTAGAGAAACAACATAGTTTCTAGGAAACCTAAAGATGAACTATGGTTCAAAATGTCATCTCTGAGACCCCATCTCAGAAAGATTATACTTCAGAGCACTTATAGAACCTTCTATAAATGGAAAGAGGCAAGGCAGTTATGTCATCCCAAGATGAGCCATGGGCTAGGAAAATTTCTCCCAGATCATCTTCTCTCCACCTGTTACATCCCATTAGCAAAAATCAGTATCTACTAAGGACAGTCTAATTTTCCTCTGAAATACAATAAAACTATCTTTAAGACTTTTTGGTCCAGGGATTAAAGCTCAAATTGTGAATACAATTCCCAGTTGCCTGAGTGCAAAAGTCCAGCATACAGGCAGCCAGGGTTCCAAAGACTTAAATGAGAAAATTGGACTAGATAACTTCTCAATTTCCTTCTACTTCACTATCAAAAGATGAAATTTAATGGAGAAAAATTTAAAGTTTTACCCTTAGGTTAAAATTCAATTTTACAAATATAAGATGTCAAGAAGGAATGACTAAACACTATCTAGAAATGATCTGGAAGTTTTAATGCACTTCAATCTCATAAAAGTCAAAAGAGTGCTACACAAACCAGAGATTGATTTGGGGTTGAAATAAGAGAGGCTTAGTATCCAGGAAAAGAGAAATTGCTATGAAAACTTTCTTGCTGGCCCTGGCTAGAGGACTAAGGTCACTTCTAGACACCACATTTTAGGAAGGACATTGATAAGCAGGAGGACATTGGGATGTGGAAAATCAGATCAATGATAAACGATCTTGATATGCCATATGAGTTGGGTTTTTTCTGTGTAAGGATATGTGTGTATGTACGTATGTGTGTCTATTTATGTAAATCAATGGTGCAGCTAGGTGATCCAATGGATAGAGTGTTGAACTTGGAGTTGAGAAAACTCATCCTTCTGAATTCAAATTTGACCTCAGACACTTACTAGCTGAGTGGTCCTGGGCAAGTGACTTCACTCTATTTGCCTCTTTTCCCTCATCTATAAATGAGCTGGAGAAGGAAATGGTGAACCACTCCAATATCTTTGCCAAGAAAACCCCAAATGGGAAGATAGAAATCAGAACACAACTGAAAAACAACTGAACAGCAAAGGGCCAAATCATTAGCAAAACAGAAATTGAGAAACTATAGGTAGGAGAATATACACCAGACAACACATCAAGTAAATGAAAACTCATGTTGGGAAGGAGGAAAATTTCATTTCCACCAAGAAAGTCTCAGTTCTCATCAAGGGGTAATTTCCCAGTAAACTGAGAATAAAGATATGATTATAATGCCAGATTCTCTATATATTGGCTTCTTCTCAGAGTCTTCCTCTCCCTTCAGAGACCTAAAGAGAATCTTGAACCATTTTTCTACCCTATCAAAGCAAGAAGCCAGGAGAACAGGATCTCTCTTCTCTCCAATGCTCATTGAGTAATCAATCTCTACTAATGAGGGGAGCCATTTGCAAATAACTCAAAGAGTTATCCTTGGATAAGAAAAGCCAACACTGAAGACTTTTTAAAATACACTGAAAATAATAGATGCTATCTTTTTTGAAAGTTACAAAATTCAAAAGAAGAGCATATTAGAGAGCAAGCCCGTGTATGATCTACTTCTGTATATGGAAAAGTAAATTTTATTGGGCATCTCTGGGAGTTGTATAAGACTCCAAACAAATCTAGGAAAATTCAAAAAACTAGAGACATTTAGAGGTGATGGAGGGATATGCCAGAATAAGCTAATTTTCTCTTAAATTCCTTCCTGTTCCTAATATTCTAATACTTTATGACTGAGGCGGAAATCAAGACTATTAAAGAAACCAAAAAAAAAACCAAACTATTTTCTTCCCACAAAGAAATATATCAGTTGAAAATATTTGATTATATTCTTAATGTAGCTTAGCACAACTTGTAAAGAATTGAATAGAATGAAGAACTATGTGATAGAATGCCTGTTTTGATTCTTTTTAACAAAATTAGAAATCAAAATAATTTACCTCTATAATAGACTTGGCACTTGAAACAAAAGACCTTAATCTAGGAATGCAAAGGTTTGCCTCAGGAATCTTCAAACTTTTTTGTATCATGAACTCCTTGAGCCATCTAGTCTGTTTCAGATACATCCCTGCCAACTACCTAGAATCACAGAAAAGGATCAGAGAATGTCAGTTAGCACAGAAAGGTAGTTTAGAGAACACCTAGTCCAAGGTTCTTAACTTTTTTGTGTCAGCAATCCAGTGAAGTCTATGGTCTCCTTTCTTATAATAATGTTCCCAACTACACAAAATAAAAAACATAACTTACAAAGTAAACTGTGGTCAGCTAAGTAGTAAAGTAAATAGAATACTAAGCCTGGGATCAGGAAGATCTTAATTCAAATCCCGCTTCAGACACTGGTATGTGACCTGGGCAAATTATTTAATGTTATTTGTCTCAGATTTCCCATCCATAAAATGATCTGGAGAAGAAAATGGCAAACCACTCCACTATCTTTACTAAGAGAACCCCAAATGGAATCATGAAGAGTTGGATACAACTGAAAAACAAATGAAAAATAAAAGCACAAAGTAAACCAATCTGTTGAGAGAAAAATGTGATTTTTTTCCCCATCCAAATTCAAACTCCCAGAAATCTCTCCACAGGTCTTCTTGATCAAATGCCTGAGTGAAATCATATGACTTCATGAGTCCTATCATTAAATATTAGAACCATAGAGTTTTGGTTTTTCAAGATCTAGTATTAAGTAGAATAACAAAAGAAATTCCCCATCAGGATACTCCCAGGATAACATATCCTCTGATTTTCCTATGTCATTAAAAAGTAAGTAATGACAGCTAGCAATTCCCATTTCACTACACAGTCATTTCAGGCATTTATGGATATTACCAACTCTATCTGAGTTCCCCATTTGGGAGAGAATTTATGCTCAAAGGCCCTCCAAGCAAAATGAATTCTCTTAGCCATTTTCTTGAAGCATTTATTGAGTATTTAAAGGTGCTCAAAGTCAACTGAAGTCAGATGAATACATGGATACAACTTATTATCAGAGTAATGGAACAATGTACAGAAATTTTTAAAAATGAAAACAGTCTTGGAAAATGTCATGAAAATGGTTGGTTTATCCCATGCTGTCCCCTTAAATCATCATCTATCCAAGAGCTAAAGAAAAATTTGGAATATAAATTATTTAACACTTATAATGAGATAAAGACATCATTTTTATAAAGATAAGCATGATATATATATGTACATATATATCTTTAAGTGTCAAGGAAATTCTTTCTTGATTTTTAATGGTAATTACAGAAAAAGTTAGATTGTCAAATCTCATGTATAAAGTGAATCAGCAGAATCTAGGGTCAGATATCAGCATGGGCTAATTTCTGTTGTAACTAAAGAATCAAATCATGTCACAGGATCCTTTCCATTTATTTGATCAATCTCTAACCAGGATGATCTTCTGTTTTGGAATGTAGATAAATAGGATCAGTCCACCAGTATTTGAATCTTATTGAAGCAAATCTTCTGTAGTTGGAGCATTCATCCAAAAGGATATGCAAGAATTGATACTGTTTATACATAAACAGTTCAATGGTTCAAGAGAAGAGCTGGTGAATACCTCCTATGAACATTGGCAAATCAAACCCAGAAGGAGGGTTAATATTAAAAACAATTCTTTTATTTTTTTTTTTAGGTTTTTGCAAGGCAAACAGGGTTAAGTGGCTTGCCCAAGACCACACAGCTAGGTAATTATTAAGTGTCTGAGACTGGATTTGAACCCAGGTACTCCTGACTCCAGGGCCAGTGCTTTATCCACTACTCCACCTAGCCGCCCAACAATTCTTTTAAAAAAATCCTATGTAATAAATTCAGAGAAGATGACTGTGTGAGCCCTGATCTTATATATTAAATCAAATTAATAAATATACAAATAAAGTACAATGTCATTAACAAAAATCAGGAAAGAAAAGAAAACTTCACAAATAAAACCAAAGAAAGAAAAAAATATAGAAGAGACTAAGGAGACAAGTTAATGACCCCTAAAACAATAAGAATGCAAGAAGAAATCTGAGGAAAAGAAAATAGCATAGCAATAACCAAACTGGATCCAAAAAAATGAGACTAGAACAATTTGAAAGAATCTCCAAAATTTTTGAGAAGCTCAATAAAAATTGAGGGAAGAAAAGATAAAGAAAATTGAAGTTTTTAAAGAATTTGAAAAACAAACAAGAGGATCAATACTTTATGAAGAAAACAGAACATTTTAAAAATAGATGGAAAATTATGACAAAAAATAACACAATAATTACAAAAGACAGTGAGAAATATTAGAGCAATTAAGCACAGAAGACAAAATTAGGGGAAATAATTTGAGATATCTTTAAACTAAGACAGATTTCAACAAACCAATGTAACAAAAATTAACTTCCAGAAAAATACTATAAAACAAAGAGGTCAAATGTCATGTTTCAGGAAAACATATAATAAAATTGAATTATTGGAAATAAAGGGCAAAGTGTTAACTGTTTTTTAGATTCTACAGGCTAGAAAAAAGGTAAACCAAATTAACTCACTCAGAACTATAGTAACCATATTCTAGAACTTTTTAGCCAAAGAATTTTACAACTCCTATAAGGAAATAAACCATTTATTGAAGAATAACAAACAAAAGAAAATTGTTTAAAATCAATAACAACTTGGAAAAAAGAGTGGAAGATGGCAACAAGAGATGATCATGTCTTAGGCGTTCTCTCATAAAACTTCTAAACTAAGGACTCTAACTAATTTATCTCCACAGAGGGACCCAGTGAGGCAGTTCTCCTACTCAAGGTAACCTGGAAAAAGGCAGAAAGGCTCTGCTCCCTGGGGTTGGAGGGGCTGCCTGACAGAGGGGTGGCGTGCCAGAGCGAAAGAACTTCAGCCTCCCAGAGGCAGTCCCAGGGTGCTGGGAGCCACGGCTCACAACAGTGGGGGAGTTTCCTGACCTAGGCCCAGGGGAGCACCAGGCACAAATTGAGGGAACGGGGGCGGGGAACCTCTGCCACAGTGAGCATGTGAAACCCAGCCCTCAGGGCACACAGCAAGCAGCAAACAGCAGCTTGGCCAAGGCAGTCCAGATCCAGGAAACAGAAGCAGGCCAAGCTGGAAAGCAGGAGCCTCCACGACATGAGCCCATTGAATCTAGGGAGGGGAGTGAAGAGAGAGACTGCTGAGCTCTGTCCCTGGAAGAGGACTCTGGGGTTCTGACCACATTCAGATCCTGATCACACTCTAGGCCCCCCACAGAACAGCAGGGCCACCCCCCACCTCAGCCCCGTGGCAGAGGGTGCACATATGGTCATTCACAGACCAAGAGGGAGGACAGAGCCTCACACACTGAGACCTTTGTGGGAGTGTCCCAAAAGCTCAGGAAGCACCCCCAAAAACAGGCTAAGGCTGGGAAAATGAGCAGGCATTGAAAAAACAGGAACACCATTGAGAAATATTTTGCCTGTGAGGCCAAGAAGGATCAAAACACTCAGTCTGAAGATGAGGAAGCACAAGCTCCTGCATCTAAAGACTCCAAGGAAAACAGAAATTGGGCTCAGGTTATGACAGAGCTCAAAAAAGACTTTCAAAATCAAATGAGGGAGTTAGAAGAAAAACTGGGAAAAGAAATGAGAGAGATGCAGGAAAAACATGAAAATGAAGTCAGCAGCTTAGTCAAGGAAATCCAAAAAAAAAAATGCTGAAGAAAATAGCATGCTAAAAACCAGCTTAGGTCAAATGGATAAAAGATTTCAAAAAGTTATTAAGGAGAAGAATGCTTTAAAAAACAGAACTGGCCAGATGGAAAAAAATAGATAAGAAAGCATTCTGAGGAAAACAAATCCTTCAGACAAAGAGTAGAACTCGGGGAGATTGATGAATTTATGGGAAATCAGGACTCAATACTTCAAAACCAAAAAAATGAAAAATGTGAAGAGAAGAAGAAGAAAATGTGAAACATCTCATTGAAAAAGCAACTGATATGGAAAACAGATTTAGGAAAAATAATTTAAAAATTATTGGAATACCTGAAAGTCATGATCAGGAAAAGAGCCTTGACATCATTTTCAAAGAATTACTACAGGAAAATTTCCCTGATATCCTAGAAGCAGAGGGCAAAATAGATATGGAGAGAATCCACCAATCCCCCCAAGAAAGAGATCCCAAAAAATCAACCCCCAGGAATATTATAGCCAAGTTCCAGAACTCCCAAGTCAAAGAGAAAATATTACAAGCAGCCAGAAGGACACAATTCAAATATTGTGGAGCTGCAGTCAGAATCTCACAGGACTTAGCAGCAACTATATTGGAAGCTTGTAGGGCTCGGAATATAATATACCGGAAGGCAAAAGAGCTTAGAACACAGCCAAGAATGAACTACCCAGCAAGGCTGAATGTCCTCTTCCAGGGAAAAAGATGGACTTTCAATGAACCAGAGGAATTTGAAATGTTCCCTTTGGAATGGCCAGAGCTGAACAGAAGGTTTGATCTTCAAATACAGGACTCAGGTGAAGCATAGAGATTGGAGGAGAAGGGGAAAATATGAGGGATTTAATGATGAACTGCATGTATTCCTGCATAGAGAAATGACACTGATAATATGCATATGAACCTTCTCAATTAACAAAGCAGGAGCGTTTATAGATGAAGCACAGGAGAAAGCTGAATTTGAAGATAAAATATGGTGTAAAAATGGAGTCAGTAGAAAAAAGGGAAATGTAATGGGAGAAAGAAAAAGGAGAGGGGAGAATAGGCCAAGATATTTCATATAATAAGATTTTTCTTTATTACACTGATATGGAAGGGGGGAAGGCAAGGGGGAATGAGGGAATCTCCTCTCTCATGAGAGGTGGCTAGGAGAGGAAACAGCATATATATACTCAATGGGGTATAGACATCTAGAGTAAGAAGGAGAGAAGGGGGACAGGGGGAAGGGGTGGGGATGTGAATGAAGTAGGAAAGGATGGACCATGGGGGGAGAGTGGTCAGATACCATGCATTTTCTTTTTTACTTCTTGCAAGGGGCTGGGATTGGATGGCCTATCTGGGACCATAGGGTCAGGTGGATGCTGGGCCTAAGGGGTGGTAGGGGGGACTCAGGGCCTCTTGGCCCCATGGCCAGGGATCTGTCTGCTGTGCCACTCAGCTACCCTACAGCAGAGTCAGTGAAAGGAGAGAGAAAATATAGTACATCGAAGTGGTGAAGTAGGAAGTAACTTTTGTTATGGACTTATCATAAAGAATGTGATCCACCCATGACAGAGTTGGTGGTGTTGGAACACAGACTGAAGCACATTTTTTATTATTATCATTTTTAGGGGGGTGCAGGGCAAATGGGGCTGGATGGCCTGCCTGGGGCTGCATAGCAGGGTGATCGTTGGGTGTCTGAGGCTGGATTTGGACCCAGGTGCTCCTGGCTCAAGGGCCAGTGCTCTGTCCACCACCCAGCCATCCATACTACTATTATTACTATTTTATTTTATTTTATCTTAGGTCTTTTTTTCTTCTTTTTTTGGTTTATGCAGGGCAGTAGGGTTGGGGTGGCTTGCATGTCACACAGCTGGGTGATTGTTGGGTGTACGGGGCTGGATATGGGCTTGGGTGCTCCTGGATCCAGGGCTGGTGTTCCATCCACTGTGCCACCTGGCCATACCTACAATTATTACTATTATTTTTTTAATTTTAATTTTAATTTTAATTTTTTCTCTCCCCTTTATTGCTCAAGTGAGTCTATATTTTGGGGGAGGGATATTTTTGTTTATTCTTAAACAAAAATATTTTATTAATGTATAAAAAACATGGTTTGTATAAAATGAGAATAAATAAATATTAAATAAAAAATCAATAACAACTTTTAAGCAAATTTGAGCATCTTTATTCATGAAAGAAAATGGATCTCAAGAAGACAACTTATTTTCAACTATTCCTCTTGAGAAAGTCAAAGTGAAACTTTTTTGAAGTGTAAAATTAAGAGAAAATCAATTTGAATTAAGTCCATATAGATCAAAAAGGATAGATGATGATGTACTGTTTACGTATTCCAAGAAAGAAACAAGATTTTACAAGTTCCTTCTTTTCTTAGAACATTGAGTCAATAAGAGAATAACTTGAATGATCAAAAAGAAATATCCTAGAGGAAGGAGAGAAAAGGGAATGAAGTAATAGTATTTATTACAACAGAGTGACTACTTTTGAAGGTCATTCAAGCAATGAAGTTGAAGATTTGGGGGAGAGAGAGGCAGAGATGGAGTCTAATGAATCATATTTTTATCTGGGTTGAGTGAAGGAAGTTAAATATTTATATATACCTTCATACATACACACAATAAAATGTGTGAGTGTGTATTCTGAGACTGAGTTAGCAAGGGAGTAAGATGCTCTGTGTCTGAGAAGGAATAAAAGGGATATATGATTGCTTTAAGTAGAATAAGCAGCAGGTACCAAGAGGTGATTTAAATTACCTACTTCCCAAAGAATGGAGCAAAATCCAGTGTCTGGAAACCAGACTAAGAAGTTGGAAGAGGATAAATGTATGTGGGAGATGAAGGAGACTAGAATCAGATTATTTTAAATCAAACCAAGCTATATTTAAAAAAATTTTTTTTTGAAGAGGCACAGATTTGACAAAGGGAAAATAAGTGAGAGTCATAACCTTAAATTTTTACAGGGTTAAGTAGCCCATGATAGATTCTTCCCTTGATAAGTCAATTCTTCCCAGATGATCAATTTTAAGACAAAACTCTGTTATTTTCACTTCTTTATTTCTATATGAGTTTTGCTTATGAGTTACTCTCTTGACTTTGTCCATTATTTGTGGGAACCTTATTGCCACAACTACCATTTGGTTTTTTACTGGAAGAATCAGAAAGAAATATCATGATGAATTATAGAGAAAAGAGCAAAGTAATAATAATTATTACAGCTGAGTGAACATAGTTGAAGATCATTCAAACAATGAAGGATAAAATTTTGGGGAGTGAGAGAGCCTCATGAATCATATTCTTATCTGGGTTGAGTGAAGGAAATTTTATATATATATATATATTTGATGTATACCTTAATATATTTTTATATATACACACACATTCATATTCTTTTTACTCACTATTTACTTTACTCTTTCCATGTGACCCATCTATGCTCAATTACTGCCATTTAACTTCTTTATGACCCTCGTTCTTTTATTCTTTTTCAGAGTTTCTTGTTGGTTTTAAGTTGCAATCTGATCACACCCACTATATATTTTTCCCTAGTTCTCCATGTGATGTTTATATTTATGTACTGTTGCCATAAAACAACAAAGGTAAAATGTTAGTATTTCAGAGAAAGGTTTTTAGATAGGAGAGATCCTATCCAAGTTTGTGTTGAATAAATAAACTCTGCAGCTTCTCCAAAGCAATCTAGCCTACTCTCCTCCACCCTTTCCATTCTGGAATGTAGATATGCATATATGCTAAATAGAATGGTCATGAAAATGCATATTGTTAACAGGGTAAAAGATGCTCTTCATTCTATTGGTCTTTCCTATGTGAATGGATAAGTCAAAATCTTTTTTTTGTGATTACAGGCTTTGCAATTTCTAAGACCTCGATTGAATTAAGACATCAAATCTAGGTTCAGCTTACTTTTCTATCTGCCAATTTTCCTTCCCTGTCCAAGAAAGAATCCATCTCAGGTTTCTATATATGAAGCTTCATATATGGTGATGAACAGAGAAGCCTGTCCTCTAACTGTGTGACAACTGGTGACCAGTATGACAAAAAGTGGTATTCAAGATGAAAAATCATAGACATAGAAAGATATCTAAAAGCCATCAAGCAGAACCTTCCTCATTTTAGATGAGGGGCTCAGAGGGATGAAGTGATCAAGGGTCTCACAGTTAGTTGATGTAGCTCTCTCCCCATTGTTCTCTCTGCTTGTCTCTGTCTCTATCTATTTTTCTCCCAATTCAGGAAGAAGAGAGATAGAAACATAGAGAGGTAAATAGTAAGACAAATACAGAAAGACAGGTAGAACAGAGATCAATAAAGAGAAAGAGGGAAGAGAGAGATAGAGACAGAGACAGGGAAAGTGACAGACAGACAGATAAAGACAAAGAAAATGACACAGAGACAGAGAGACAAAAATGTGTTTATTGGAGATGAGGGAGGTAAGTTATAATATCAGAAAGTTGTAGTCTTAGGTCAGTACATTAGTTTTGCTGTTTTGCATAGAATAAGGGACTGCTGGAATGAAGTTAAAGAACAGTGTATCATAATTCCTCTCAATCGCTTTTCTATTTGAGGAAGTAGAACTCATTTTCTTCAGTTGAGGGATGATAGGGTCAAAATTTTTAACTGGGTTGCTGACTATAAATTGGATCACCAATGAACTGAGAGATATGAAACTAGGATAAGTTTATGTTCAAAAAAAGTTAAGAAATCATTACCAAAATAATTCTAAGAAGAGCTTGACTGAGGGAATAAATCTATTGCTATTGCATGAAAGAACTAATTGAGAATTTCTTGGTTGTTAGCTGATAATCTCACTGAAAGAGATACGGCAAATGTCATAGCTCTTCATGCAATACTTCCCTTATTCCACTTCCAAGAAAGGCTTCCATAACAATCATAACCACTAATTGTAACACAATAAAAACTGAATTCATCTCTTCAGGGCATCCGCTAGATAGCTCTGTTCTACTTGGGTGTGGTCATTCCTAAATTTTGTTCTGTTAACAAATTAGGAATATAATACATTAACAGTTCCAGACCACTAAACAATAAAGCAACAACTAGATGGTGCAGTGGATAAAATGTTGGGCCTGGATTCAAGAAAATGCATATTTCTGAGTTCAAATATAGCCTCAGACACTTACTAGTTGTATGATCCCACGCAAGTCACTTAACACTGTTTACTTGAGTTTCCAATATACAAAATGAATTGGAGAAGGAAATGGCAAACCACTGCAATGTATCTGCCAAGAAAAACCACAAATGGAGTCACAAAGTTGGTCATGACTAAAAACACTGAATATTAAGAATACTGATTGAAGGATGGTACCTCTAGGAGAGATAGTAGCCAGCAGGTCTTAATATAGTAGCTTACCTGATGACTGAAGCAAATGTTAAATTGAGAATCTCCCTCCTCTGCAGGGAAAATGTTTATTAATCATAGCAATACTCAATGGGAAACATAAATGAATAAAAGCTGGAGAGCTATAAGCACAGCATCCATAGTGAATATCATACGAAGAATTCCATGATCCAAAAAATACTGAATTGATGACCAACTGAGTAAGGGAACAGTGCTTGGTGGGAAGCCATAAAGAGCAGAATTGATGAGATTTGTAGACTTTGATCATTTTACAGGGGAAGGATGGGGTACTCAAGGATGTCGCCACCAATCAGCACCAGAACTAGGACCTGATTCATTTCTAACTTGCACTGGTTCATCCTTCCTTAGTAGCCCCATCACACTCCCCTACACATTTAAATACTCCCCATATTGGTGTCAAATCTAGTGTGGACACCTGATTGACTTAGCCCCATAGCAGCTCAGAACTCCTAAGCTCAAGCAACCCACCAACTACACTCTCCCTGAAATCAGGAATTATTGGAATATACTAATCATGCCAGTTATATATGTATTTGTGACAGAATAAGGTCAAAATTTATTAGAGAACATTTTCTTGGTTACTTAATCTACACTGTAATCTTTGGCACATCACAGGAAGTTCTCTAAGGCTAGTTAATAACAGTTTATAATCTTTACTGGTATAGGGGATGGTCTCTCCAAGAATTTTCTATACTAATAAATTATAAATTATGTTTAGAGCAAGTCATAATAATAATTGAATGGCTTTGTTTTGAATTGTGCTTGTATCATTTCGCTGACTAGTAAAACAAATGCACACACTCATCTTATAGTTTATGAATGATGGTTTGGAGAAGATTCACAGAATACTACTTGCTGAAGAAAAACATGATGATGGTAAAGAAGAGGTATAGCTTCTCAGTGGTTCATTTGAGAAAGATCTGACTTTCTTAGTAGACATCACACTTAATATGAATGAACAGTATAACCTAACTTCCCCCAAAAAATCCTAATACATCTTAGGTTGTATTGAATGGAATAATAAGGGAGATAATATTATATTCTGCCCTAAAGAGTCCATATCTAATTTAATGTGTTCAGTTCTAGGCATCACATGAAGCCACTGACAAGCCATAGTTTAGCCAGAAGAGGACAAGAACAATGAAAAGGGATTGGAGCTCATACCAAAAAAGGATGGAAGGCACTGAGTAGATCTAGATTTAAAAAGGGACAATTTGAGAAGAGAAGAAAGGAGTCATATAAGTCTTCAAGGATTGAGTTGCTGTTTTTGATAGGTTTTTTTAAGGCAGTGGGGATAAGTAACTTGCCCAAGGCCACACAGCTAGGTAATTATTTAGTGTCTAAGGTCAGATTTGAACTCAGGTACTCCTGACTCCAGGGCTGGTGCTCTATCTGCTGTGCCACCTGGTTTCCCCTGAGTTGTTGTTAAGGGAAAATAATTGAGAATCTTATTTCAATTGCACCAGATGACAGAATATTGCAGAGAGGTAGATTTTGTTTTTCAACTCAGGAGCAAATTTCCTAAAAATTAGAGTTGTTCTATCATTGAATAAATGAATTTGGGGGATAATGAGTTCCCAGTCATTGCAGGTCTTCAGAGGCTAGATGACCACTTGTCTAGAATACTGCTGGGGAGATTCTCACTCAGGCAAGGATTGGACCAGAGATGCCCCCCCCAAAGCTCTTTCCAACAATGAAAATCTATGGTTGTATGAGATGGTTTGACCATCCAGCTTTATGATTCTATTGTAAATGTCTCATGTATGCATTCCATAGGACTAACTCTTACTCCTTCACATAAAACACGATCACTGTCATACAAAATACATTTTTGCTATATTTTGCTAGACTGCCTCAGATGACTTCCTTGAGCTTTGTTTTGTTTTACTTTTTTAATGTTGGCATTTCTAAAACTGAAGGCAAATTATTAGAGCTCCATCCTGTATATTGGATCTTCTGGGACAATAAAAATAATCTAAAGTTCTACCACCTCCACTGTTTTCTTCTCACTGTCACAAATAGGTTTGTATTTCTAAATTGTATTGATCAATGCAAAGAAAACTTTTCCTGTATTTCTGTTTACCAAGAAATAATTACTTCCAAACTGATTTTTTGATGAGTTGCAAACCCCTTAAAATGAGCAGCTAAGATATAGAGCCGAACCTAAAGTCAAAAAGACCTGCATTCAAATCTAACCTCAGAAACTTTCTAGCTATGTGACCCTAAGCAAGGCACTTAACCCTGTTTGCCTAAGTTTCCTCATCTATAAAATGAGCAGAAGAAAGAAATTGCAAACCACTCCATATATTTACAAGAAAACCACAAATGAACTGGACACAACAGACAAAAAACCACTTGAAATGTTTCCAAAAACCTGGTAGTCATAGTACATAACTCAAAATCATTGCATACATTAAAGGGTAATTTGGTAATGAAATTTCACCTTTCATTTCCTGTCCTTTACAGAATATTTAATAAGCTGCCATTTGGTCCAAGAAATGAATTCTAATGGAAAAAAGTTCCAGAAAATGACAGAATTTCTTAGTCAAGCAAACCAAAAAAAAGTTTGCACAGCCTATGTTTAAACAGGCAAGCCTAGATACAATTCAATGTTTATACAATTTTTATGATAGAAGTCCAATAAGAATTCTTTTTTGTTTTTAAGAAAGAAAACTTTTCTTCATTAGAAGAGAATGGTTTGATTTCTATGTATAATTGCCTTTGGAGAGATCTATGATGTACAAACAGTTTTTCATAAGAATTTTAACCCAGATTCCTTGCCACATTTGAAAATTATACATAAAATGATAATATTTTAAAATCATAACTAAAGAATAAAATGAACAAGACAAAATTGTTCAATTAGTTGGAAGAAGACTGGAGAGTTCAGACCTGCAAGTCTGTCACTGTGATGAATGCCAGCATGGGAATGCTTTCCACCAATTTGGTTTGGCTGCTGGTCTGCAGCTTAAGGGCTTTAGAAAGTAGCATGGGAACATTGAAAGGTTAAAGAATGTGTCCATGATCACACAAGCTAGTATGTGTCAGAGGAATTGGAACTTCAGTCAAGGTCTTTCTCATTCTTTTCTTAGCCCTCTTTCCACTATGCCACACTGTCCAGAGCAAGTAAAGTACAACAAAGCTTAAGTAATGAAAAGAAATTAACTTTTTAAAAAGTCAAATTAAGTAAATTAAGATATTTTAGCCACCCAAAGGGAACAGTTTGTTTCTTTTACAGTTTGTTTCAAAAGTTGTTCCTTTTGAAGATAGAACTAAGCCCCTTACCAATCATGATTCAATTTTATTTTAATTGCCATCATTCCAGCAATAATAAAAATCACTCAAGCATCATTTACCTATTTGCAGCTTTCAGAAGATCCATTTCTCTATAAATGAATGTGCTGCATTTCCCCTAGCTCAAGTCATTTAGAAACATACTGTTTATTTGAAAAGAAAAGGAAAATACTGAAGTTTAGAGAAAATGAATTTTTTCCCTCAAACTCTTATGTTTCTATGAAATGAACAGCTAGAATAGATCTCATAGAATCTGCAACTCTACAAATGTTTTAGGGAGTTGATAGCTACCTCCAGGTGGAGTGGTTTAGGTAATCTTAGTTATGAAAATTTGGCTCAAGAGTGCATTTTAGTGCATTCATCACAGATTATGCAGGAAATATAAATCATGTAGCAAGAATATAATTAAGACAGAATAGCAAAATAACTTAAAGAAAAAAGTAAATGGGCAGCAGATTTATTCTCATTTCCTTACCATTATACATAAAGTGGACATTCTATTGCAGGAATCAATGGAGAAGTAACACCCAGAGAAACAGGTAGGGATAAGAAAGGTATTTCCCCACCCACCCACCCATTTAGCAGGACGAGGAAGGAATCAGTTATTCTGTTTTCTCTCACCTCAGCCTTAGTAGAGGGCATATGGATCTCTCCTAGGTGCTGGCTCCAAGATTATCAGGATTCCTTTTGCTACCATCAGGATTTTTCTAGAATTCCTGGATTTATAGATGCCATTGCATACTCATTCATATGAATTCCCTTCCTTCTTTTCTAACCAGAAGACATCTTTCTTTTTCTCACTCTCATCAGAAGCTCTTCCTCTTGATTTCTGCTTACAACCCAACAGTCCTAAAGGCATCTGTCAGATCCTTATCACCTCTCATCTGCATTATTGCAATTGCCTCCTTAATTGGTTTTCCTACATCTCTTTCTCCTCGCTAATCCAGCCTACAAAAACTATCAAAATATTTCTAAAACAAAACTTTGACTATGTCACTTCTCCATTTTAGGAGCTTCAACGGATACTTTTTGCTTCTAGGAAGAAAATAAAAACTCCTCATGAGGGACATTTATATTCATTTACTTCAGTCTATTTTTTCAAGATTATTGTACTTTTCCTAACACTGGACATGTGCTAGCCAAACTGAACTTTCTGGCTGTTCTTTATTCACAATATTTGATTCCCTGCCTACTTGTCTTTGCACAGCTTGTTTTCCAATGCCTAGAATATATTTTTTCCTCATTTCCACTTTATTGAATCCATAACAACTCAAGGTTCGACTCAACTTCTACCTCCTTCAAAAGATCTTTCCAAATTCCCCCCCCCTTTATTAGTCACCTATCTCCATCACTGTGTATTTTTTTAGTATATTTTGTATTCATTTGTCTGTAGACGTAGGCTTCTTCACTCTCCCCCATAGAAGGCAAGCTTATTCTTGAAATCAGAGACTATCACACTTTTATATTATATCTTTCAGTTCATTGGAGAAAGAAATTTAAATAGTAAATGAAAATTTGACCTTGGAACCAGAAAGACTTGAGTTCAAGATTGATCTCTGTTTCATATTGGCTGGTAATGTCATTTAACATCTCAGTATTCTAGACCTTGCATTATTCATACTATGTATATTTATTTTAGCAAATTGCTTCTTATAGCAAACTATCTCAAATCTTATAGGTTAGAAAGAGATTAGAATGCAAACCAAGCAATTTAAAGAGATACAATTTGAGTGCTTAGATCCAAGCCTCTACATCCCTCTATTGCAGGAGAGAGCAATTCTATTCCCAAACCCATGCAAATTACTTGACACAATGGATAGCATACTGAACCTATAATCAGGAAGAAATCTTTGTGATTTCAAATTCAACCTCAGACATTTCCTAGCTACATAACCTTAGGCAAGTCACTTTACCTTGTTTAACTCAGTTTCCTTACCTGTAAAATGAGCTGAAGAAGGACATGGAGAACCACTCCAGTATTTCTGCCAAGAAAACCCCAGTTGAGATCACTATCTGACAGGACTGAAAATAACTGAACAACAGCACTCCCCAAGTGGCTTGCCAAAAAAATTTGAGCCTGGACAAATCCAGGTTATCCCAACTGGACAATGGTAAAATCAAGGATTGAATGGGTTTCTATAATTTTGATTCTACCATTTATATTGATGACTATATGACAATAACAGCCATGGTCAACCTCAATTAAATTCAGCAAACAATTATTAAACAGCTATTATGTGCAAGGCACTATGTTAAAATAAAAGAAATAAGAGAGATTTAAAAATAAATAAGAGAAAGCAGATTTTCCTCACACTGCCTAGTAGAAAAAGATTTAGATTTGAGCATCAAATCTTGACTTTACTTATTTGTAACCTACATCAGCCATAGTTACCCAATTATTAAATGAGGAAACTGGATCAGGTAGCCTCTAAGTTTCCTTCCAGTTTTAAATATTTGATCTTTTAAAATATCATATGAGATAAGTACACTTTATTCTTCTTCAATGTATCATGACTGTGCATGAGTAGATGGAAAGGAGGCCATATGCCAGATGAAGAACTCTGAATGGAGAAGAGAACAAGGGGCTAGGGAACCAAGATGTATTCTAGATTCCTTCTAACCAAGACAAAAGAGAGATATGGAATGCATAAGGATTTGATTATTTCTACAGAGACCCATATCCCTTGACCTTATCTGCATAAAGAAGAGTATTAGAAAAGCAGTGGCACCAGGAGGCAGTTCCAATGTGGAGAATCCCATGGGTTTGGGAATAAAACTATTCGCTCCCTACAGTAGAGGAATGTAGAGGCTTGGATCTAAGCACTCAAACTGTATCTCTTTAAATTGTTTAGTTTGCGATCTAATTTCTTTCTAATCTATAAGATTGTAGATTGCTTGTTATAAGAAGCAGCCTCCCCTGAACATTAATTCATTTGACTTATCTTCTTTTGCTTTTGTAGGAAAGGGATTGAGGGCCAATGAGAGCCAACTCCTCCATGGACAAGTCTATGCACCTACTCCTTCAATTCAAAGAAAGAGCAGATTGTCTTCCTCATGAGACAGTGACAGCCTCACTATTTCCAGAGGCTCACCACAGACAGAACCTAAAAACCTTTATTCTGCTCTCGCTCCCTCCCTGCATTTCTATAATTATGAGTAATGCAGTATAAATTAATCCATGTTTGTATTAGAGATCCCATTATGTAATGGTCAGATGATTGTATTCCTCTGAACCTCATCAGCAAAAGGGATTCAGATGAATTTTCCTGATGGGTTGGGACCAGAGCCACAGGAATCTTAACTGAATGAATTCACATGCACCACACCCTTAGACTAATGAAATGGATGCTATCTCCCACAAAGGGAAGCCAGAAGAAGTCTGTCCTCCCTGGATTACCCTTAAATCCCCTCTGTTGCTAAGCCAACCACATAACCACCCAGCATGATCATGGGACTGCTGGTGGCTAGTTCTTGTTATCAGACAGGATCTGGCAACCATGCCTCATGGCAATTAAGTATCATAAATTTAATTAAATTTAAATTCAACAAACTATTAAACTCCTGTTCTGTGGACTACAAAGACAATTAGACTGAATTCCCTACCTTCAGAAATTTATAGTCTACAATAATGAAAATCACATATAAAATTGTTATAAACAAAGCATTACATGAAATTTTAGTTAAAAAAGGAAAATTTCTAGCTGGTGGAGGAAAGGATAGGGAGATAGGGACAATTTCATGGAGTAGGTTGCTTTTGAGTTAGATCTTGAAGAATGCATTTCAAAAAAAACCAGAAATAGAAGGAGAAGGGTAATACAAAACAAGCAGAAGGAATGGCATGAGGAAAAGGCAGGAAAATGAGAAAATTTGAACAAATATGTGACATGATACAGTTTAACTGGAAGATTGAATATATTCCCCAAAAGAATGTAAGCTTCTTGAGGGAAAAGTCTGTGTTGGTTTTGTATCTATCATATTTCCCCATGTGTTGGATGTAATTACCTTTTTTTGAAAAATTTGGGGTCTAAAAACTGGGAGCCTTTTGTACAGTGGTTGTAGATTTTTTTGAATGCATTTCTCATTTTTTTCGCCTGGTTGTCTTTGTGCTCATTGTTTTGCATTTGTTACTGGTATATTAGATTATGTTATGTCACATTCTGCCCAGAAATGACTCATAAAAGATTGTAGTACTGAATTCATGTTCAAAGTGATACAGTTTGCAAAAGTGAATCAAAATCCTGCTGAATGTCAGTTTGGTCCTTCTCCAACTGAGAAAACAATCCAAGACTGGCTATGGGAAGAAGGAACCCTCCTGAAAACACCCTGGCAGAAGAAGGCCATGAGAGGCAATTGAACCAAATGGCCTGAGTTAGAGAGGGAACTGAAGAGAAGGATGGAAGAGCAAAGGGTCATTGGAATTCCTGTGTCCACAAAGATGGTTCAGCAGGAGGCAAGAAGAATTCTGATGAAAAAGAAATGACTGATTTAAAAGGAGGACACAATTGGTGCTTCAGGTTCATGAAACTGAATGGACTAAGCATGCATCCACATACCAGACTTGCCAAGGGAGAGCTTGTAGTCAACCCCAGACCAGATCACAGGCAGGAGAGCAGTCAGAGCCTCTCCTAAGGAAGTGAATCATCATCATACATAGGTAAGGACAAGTTAATGGACAGACAGTGATGAGGGGTTGTATAAATTTTATCATAAAAAAACTTGAGTTCAATAACTTTATGTATAACTTTTTTTAAAATTTCGGGCCCCAAAATTAAGGTGCAGCTTAGACATGGTAGTGTCTTATACATGGGGAAATATGGTATGTCCTTCATGCTTGGTACATGAGAAAAGTTTACCTTTTTTTGTCCTTTAATTGATAAAGCTGGAAATAAGGACAATGACAGATTTTTGGATATCCATAAATGCTAAATTAATTGATAGATAAGAGGGAGCCACTGAAGGTTTTATAGAGAGCAATATCATGACTGATCTGTACATAAGAAAGATCAAATTGAAATAGTGTGAGAGAGAAATGAGAGTCTTAAAGTAGGTGGGTTAGGAAATTTTTGTAATCTTGCAAGTATATGGTAGTGGTTGATGGCAATTTAAATTCCACAATCAGTCATTTAGTCTCTGTCCTATGAGATTTGAAGACAAAAATGATTCATTCCTTACCTTCAGAGAGATTATATTCTTGAAGAAATAATAGAGTATGTCATCACATTCAACTGAGATCAATGTATAACATGGAACCAGTGTAAACACTAACAGAATGCTTTCTGTGGGGGTGGGGGGAAGGAAGCAAGAATGGGGTAAAATGTAAAACTCAAAATAAATAAAATTTCTATTAAAAAAAGAAATGAATAGAGTAGAAAGGAGAAAATGGGTATGAATGATATTATGGAGGTAGAATCAATGGCACCTGCTAATAGATATGGGAGAGGGTAAGAGAGAAAAATGTCAAAGATAACATTGAGGTAACTATATCTTAATCTCGAAACAGGGCAAACAATTTCTCTCTGATGCTGTATTGACTTCAGGCAGATTGACATTAGCCTTCATCCAAATACTAAAAGAGCAATAAGACTTCTAGTCCATTTGGGTATTTTGGAGAGTTTATGGGAAAACATGGACAAGGTTTACACAGGATGAGAAAATAGGGATGAAAATTTAAATGGGTAAAAGGGATAACCTCAGCAATAAATCAAACATCCTCCAAAGTACCAAGTTAATTTATTTTATTCACTTTTGAAAATGAGAATTACACTTAAGAGTTCCTTACCTTCCACACAGAATTTAAGGAAAAGATTAAATTAGCAGCATGTATTTGCTCTACACTTTCTTGGAAACAATTATTCTGTGCTTTAGATAAGAATAACCCTAGGAATTTTATCATCTTCATGTTCTGTCCTGGAGAAAGTAGGATTATTTGAGAATCACTGAAATTGATGTTCAGACTTTTACCTTTTCTTTTGCCAATAGTTGGATTCTTTTATGATGTATAGTGAAGTAGTTAATTGGCTTCAGGGAACTTGGAATTATAAAAATTGATAGATAACAAAAATTGTGTTTTCTGGGAGGTGGGGGTGGAGGAGGGGAAACAAAACTGAACATGAGATTTTCCTCCAGGAAGACAAATAATAAAATTGGTATAGCAATTATTTGCCTAATGAGATCTTTATACCCGCAAAAAGGCAGCAGTCAAAGAAAGAGGCTAGAAAAGGAGACTTATTTGTTCACATACACACACACACACACACACATGCATATAGGTGTACAAGAAAAACATCAACTATATAGTTAATTATAAAATTATTTGTACCACTTTTATTGAAGTGTATTCATTTTTTCCACCATGAATTTCCAATTGAAGGAATAGAATTAAAATAAAATGAGGATGGTTTTCCCTTTCCCTTTAGTTATAATTCCTCTTCATAACTTGACTAATATGGAAATATGTTAAACATGATTGTAAATGTATAACTTTTACCAGATTGTTTGCTTCCATAGGGAAAAAAGGGTGAATGGTAGAAAAATGTGAAACTCATAAATTTGCAAATGGATGGATGTTGAAAACTATATTTGCATGTAATTGGATGAATAACATAAAATTTCAATTAAAAAATTAAAATAAAAAATAAAATGAAGAATACAATTCAAAAAAAAGGTCAATTTATAATACCCCTAAGGAGAAAAGAACTGCGTTTGTGTGATTTGATGCATAACACATAAAATCAGAGTGGACTTTTCCACCTTTAAGATCTGTCATTTAACTAAAGACTGCATTTTTTTCCTCTTCAAAACAAGGTCATATGTTCTGTTTCTATGATGAGTCCTGTCACTTCAGACAGAACAAAAATACAATTCAAGTCTCAAAGAAACCACACTAATCATATTTGGGTCTTTGCAGTCAGGTAATCCATAGCTTACACCTGGGAAAGGATAATGCTTAGATTCCCGTTTTTTAGGCATGGAAATGGAGACAAATAGCTGAAGCTAACTTATTTCAAGTGTGAGAGTGTATGAGACATATGTAAAGACATATCCCCTGTAGACCTGACTTCTCTCCTGTCTTCCTCATATACTCTCTTTTCATGCAATCATTCCTGACTTCTCTGTGAATAACAATTCCACACTGAAAGTAAATAATGTAGGGAGTTAATGCAATCATAGTGAAACCTTCAAGGCACTTTTCATGAATATAAGGTCCCTGAGGACACACACTCTTTCACTTTTTTTCTTTGTAGCTACAAGTCATATTAAATATATATATATATATATATATATATATATATATATATATTCTTGATGAATGAAAGAATTTTAGTATAGTCCAGTTCCTAAAAAAATTTATTTCAAGTTTTTGACTCAAGGAAAAGGGAAAAGAATTTTAACTTCTATATCTTGAAGGTGAAGGATTTGGATTCTTGTTACAAAAACACACTCCTAACTATAGAAGCATTTATGAGATTCATCATTTACATCCTAGACAATATCTAGGCAATGTCTCAAAGAAAGTTAAATGCCCTGAAAATAGAATCCAATATGCCAAATTTCCAGACAACTGATACTCATCTTATTTTCCACAGGATTTTGCTTATCAGTCAGTGAAAACTAAACCTCTATCAAGAACTTATTATGTACTGTTATATACTAGGTACTTTGCTAAGCACTCAGGAAACAAAGAAAAATAAAGTCTATCCCTGTTGACTTCACAATTTAATGAGACAACATTTAAACAACTAAGTAGAAACAAATGCAAAGAGGTAAAAATATCAGAGTGAAGGTATGTGCATTAAGGGAGACTTGGAAATCTTTATTGCAGTAGGTGGAATTTGAGCTGAGACTTAGTGTAAACCATAAGAGCCTGGAGGTGCTGACAAAGTGACATGAGGGAATAGCCAGTGAAAACTATGGAGCTGGGAGATTAAATGAGAAACAGCAAAGAAGCCAATGTCCCTTCATAGAGTATATGGAAGGAAGTAAAGCATAAAAAAAGATTGGAAAGGTAGTAAGGAGCTTGATTATCAAGGATTTTAAAAGCCAGTGGATTTTATATTTGGCTCTTTAGGTAATAGGGAGTCATTGTAGTTTATTAAGTGGGAATATGTCAGACCTGCATTTTCAGAAAATCACTTCAGCAGATGAGTAGAGGGATGAGAAGAGACTGAGATTGGAGGCCAACCTGCAGGTTATTACAATTGTCTAATATTTAGATGATACTGAAGGTCTCTACAGTTTGATGGTAGTGTCAGAGGAGAGAAAGGGGAATTTATAAAAGATGCTATGACAATAAAATTAACAAGATTAGGTGACAGATGGAATATGAACAAGTTGTAAAAAGTGAGTAGTCAGTAGTCAAGGATATTACAGTTTATGAATCTAGGTAACTAGAAGGATAGCAGTGTCTTTGATATGAGTAGAAAATTTAGGAAGAAAGAAAGACCTAGAGAGAAAGGTAGTAAATGAGTTCAATTTTGGATACATAGAATTTAAGAAGTCTTCATTATATACTGTTTGAAATTTCGAATAGGTATATGGAGATGTGAGATTCAAGGTCAAGAAAATAGTTAGGGGCAGCTAGGTGGCACAGTGGATAGAGCACCAGCCCTGGAGTCAGGAGTACTTGAGTTCAAATCCAACCTCAGTCACTTAATAATTACCTAGTTGTGTGGCCTTGGGCAAGCCACTTAACCCCATTACCTTGCAAAAAAAATGTAAAAAAAAAAAAGAAAAGAAAATGGTTAGGACTGGACAGTTAGATATTAGAATCATCTGCATAGATAGGACAGTGGAATCCATGGGAGCTGATGACATTAACAAGGGGAAATAGTATAGAGGGAGAAGAGACAAGGTCCCAGATGTCCCAGCCCTTGGGATGTCCATCATTAATGGAAAGGAATATAAAGATCCTGCAAAGGAGATTGAGAAAAAAATGGTCAGATAGGTAAAAATAGAATCAGGACAGAATAGTGAAAAGAAAGTGAAAAGAAGAGGGGAATCAACAATGTTAAAGGCTGAACTGAAGTTAAAATGTAGGACAAAAATAAACCAATAGATTTGTCAATTAAGAGATCAGTGATGATTTTGGAAAAACCAGTTAAAGTTGAAGAGGACAAAATTCAGACCACTGAGTACTGAGAAAATAGTGAGAGGTAGGAAAATAGAGTCATCTATTGTAAACAACCTTCTTAAGAAGTTTGGTCATTAAAGGAAGAAGGTATATGAGATGATAGCTAGTCAGGATTGATAGACTGAGCAAAGGCTGTAAAGGTTAGAGGCAACAAAGGCACATTTGAAGACAGCAGGAAAGCAAACAAGAGACAAATACAGTTTGAAGATTATTAAGAGAATAAAGATAATAGATGGGAAAATCTGCTAGCAAAAAGGTTATAATGATAAAATTTTTCATATAAAGGGGTTGATTTTGGCAAAGAAAAATGTTACTTCTTCATGTGAGATAGAGAGGAAGGAGGAAGCAGAGGTGGAAGATATCTGAGTGATGTGAAATAAAGATTTTCAGTGATTGGCCTCATTATTTTTAGTAAAATATGACAAGGTTCTCAATCTGAAAGGGGAAGAGGTGGGAGAACCATGAGAGGTTTGAGGAGAGATATGGGGAATGAGATATTGAACCATTTAAGAAATTCTAAAAGGCTTAGCTTGCTGAAGGAAGAGCTCAGTTGAAATGGCAATGTAAATTTGTAATGGACCCAGGATACTTACTTTTGTGATTTTCTTCAGCATCACTCAACACTGCAGTAGGTGGACTGCAAGTAGCAAACACAAGAATGGGATTCTCATCTACATTTTATGTGGCCCTGAATTCACACCCTTCTAATCAAATAACTCTTTTTCTTTAGGAAATCAATATTTCCACATAGGATTTTATCAGAATCCATGAATCGTTCCTAAAAAAACAACAATTGATAAGAAGAATAAACTTATTTTGAGATGAATGAGAGAGGTATGAATCATCACACTTCTAATCCTTCTTGACTCTCAACCCCACAGACCTCCTTTCCTTCAAATAGTTCAGAAATTCAGAATACTCTTTTTGTCTATTACTGTACCCCTCCTCAGTGCCCTGTGACTAGTGCCCTGTGACTATTCTGGAGGTTGAGGAGGAGGAGTAAGAGGAGGAGGAGGAGGATTATTGTTGATAATAATGATGATCATAATGATAATGATGGTAGTGATAGTGATGGTGATGGAGGTTATGATAGTGGTGGTGGTGATAAATGACATTTATATTACTCAAGGTTTACAAAGTGTTTATATAATGTTTGCATGTCAGATAAATATTATTATTATTATCCTCCCTCCACAAATACAAAAACAAGAGTTCTAGATGAGGGAGGTTTTCTATGATTCCTCAAGATTAACTGATGATATCAGCCTTTTGTTAATTCAACATACATGAGCCAAGGAAGTCATGCCAGGTTAACTTTTTATATTTCCTTTTCAAGAGATTACCTTCACATTCCTTTTAATATATGTCTTTTCATACATTCTCGGTCAGGATTCCCCACCCACTGACTTCTCCCTACCCAAACACCTTGTTTGGTGAAAGATTGGTTAAAGAAGGTTCATTGTTCACATCTCTGACTTCCTGAGTAAGGTGAGCTGATAACACAAATTTCTCTGCTGCCTGGGTTACAGAAGAGAGGAGGGAAAAAATGAACAAAATATCAATAATCAGAAGCATTGCATCAGTTAAATTTGGATGATTGACTATTTCACTGATTTTTCTGTAATGTCACAAAGGTACCCCAATTTTCCTTTCCTCCATTTTTTCTTTACATTGATCTTGCTTCTTCCTACCTGCTCATTCAACTTGATTTTTAAACATCCTTTTCAGCTAGTCTGATGCTACCAGAATCTGACATTTCTATCCAACTGGAGATTTAATATTTTCCTCCAAAATGCCTTGCTTGGGGTACCAGTCATACCAAGCCTCTATAACTTGGCTTTCCTTCCACCCATTAAGTTTTCTACAAATTGAATCTCTTACACTATAACTTTAATGGCAAGGAGATAACTCTGTAGTAAAGTGTCCTGAGTTCAAGTATAATTTCTGACATAGTGACTAGGCAAGTTGCTTAAATTCTAGTTGTCTTGATTTTTCTCATTTATAAAATGGGGATAATAAGAAGACCTACCTCAGAGGGTTATTGTGAGGATTAGATGATGTAATATTTGAAAATATTTTGTCAAGTCAGTGCCCTAGATAATTCTCTAAGACTTTATACTGCAAAGCAGGTACCCCTCTGTTTTGGTAAAAGGAGTGTCCTCTCTAGGGATTAGTAAAAGTTTTGAACTTAGTTTTGAAGTGTACAAGTTTAGTCATTCCAAGAGGCAGTCTTAGAAAGGAAAGTTTAGGCAAAAACCTCAATGATAGGCCCTAGAATGACATGGAATAGAGGATGGTAGATAGACCAGGTTGGTGGAATGTAGCAGGGGTGAGAGATTGTGATATGAAATTGTTCTAGAATGATAAGAGGGCATCAGACTGTGAAGAATAATGCCAACTAAAGATATTTAAAGTTTTATCAGAGAATAAGGAGACCAATGCCCAATGCCAACACAAAAAAACCCATATTCCTTGTACCTCAGGAGCAGAGCTCAGATATCAAAATGAGCAAAAAAATGCACTAACCAAGGATATTATTCACATAGGAACAATAAAAATGTCATCTCAGAAGAAGAAAGCAGTGACAAATTGCCTATATGTGAAGCCTTAAAAGAGTTCATGACTTGGCCTCAAAAACAAAACTTCATGGAAGTACTCAAAAAGGATTTTAAAAACCTAAGATGAGATGAAGAAAAAAATGGAAACAAAGAAATAAGAGCCATGCAGGAGATTTATGAAAAATTATCTGAAGAAATTAACTCCTTTAAAAGTAAAAAAGATCAGCTGGAAAAAGAAAATGTAAAATTAACCAACTAGAACAGGAATGAAAAGGATTCTGGAGGATGCATAGCACTTCAACAATTTGAGATGAAAGAGAAGGGCACATAAAAGTATATGCATAAACAAAGATAAAGAAATGAGAAAGGGTAACACATGAAGAACATTGAGTAAGACAAGTTTGATCTTAATCTCTAGGGAGTGGTGAAACTGGAAAATTAAGTTACAGACAGAATAGAAAGCATCTTGAGATGCTAACCTAAGGAGTTTGGACTTTATTTGATGGACAATGAAGAACTATTGAAAGCTTTTGAGCAAGATAGTATATAAACCTGGCTGCACTGCAACATTGTTGTCTTGGAATAGAATGGCCAGTTATATAGAAGACAACAAAACTAAGTAGGCCTTAAAGCAACCAAGAAGGCTGCAGCATCAATCATTTATATACCCCCCAGTCTTCCCTTCCCCCTGGTATTTTGTGTTCTCACCTGATGGCATTTTCATTCCTTTCCCTGCTCCCAAATTGTAGACCTCAAGCTGGAAGGAACTTCAGAATCCATCTAATCTAGTGCAGTCCCTTCATTTTGATAAGGAAATGGGTTTTGTAGAAGTTAAAATGATTTTTCTAATAACACATAGCTTATAAAAATCTGATGGGGTTTGTGAACCCAAGGATCACTGACTTTAAAGTCAGTATTTTTTCCCTGTAACAACATCCTTCCTAAACTGAGTTTCAAACCCATTTGGAAATGGCAGATAAGTCTTCTAGAAATGTGAGTCAATGTTATTCAGTAATTCAGACACAGCATGGGCTAGATATCCGTTATTAGCAAACTGGAACTCTGCCCTTTCCCTTTAGGTCCTTGTTAAAGAGACCTTATATCACACATAGAAAGGATCAAAATTTTGCTAATCAACTGCCCATCATGTTTCACAAATACCTATGCAGGAAAAGGGGAGCTCATTCTAGAAATGGTTTGAGCAATATGACTCTTGAGAGCTAGAAATGAACAAGGATTAATAAAAATGATCAAATATTACTGGAAAAGAATATAACATGGGGAGTGTTCAAAGCAGCCCTGGGGAAGGGATTGAGAGATATGGATTCAGTATTTTATTTAATTTAATTTTTAAGATTGTCAACTCATAAGTAGTTGGCACAAGTGTGACAGAAATACTGTACTTTGTCATGAAATAAAGTTTTTTTAATCCCTCAGGGAAGTTTTGCCGAAAATTCTCCAGTAGCTTAGAACATTCTCTGAAAATGCAACCATTGTACACAAGCAGAAATCAGATGGAAGTGGAGTGGGGGTGGAGGAGCTTCTTTTATTATAATTACTGTCCAACTTGGTTAATTGATATACTGGATTCAGATAAAAGAAAGGAATATGTTCTTCATTTCACTTTAGACAACTTGCCAATTCTGAAGGGAATTTTTGGGAAAGCATTTTTGGACCATGATCCTACCTTTCTGATTTTATCTTTTGCTGTTCTCCTCTATAGCAAAGAATGAAGAAGGAAGGAAGGAAGGAAGGGAGGAAGGAAGGAAGGATGGAGGATCTGAACTGATCCAGCTTTCTATAGGATGTCATCTCTATGTATTCAAAGTTATATGTTATTTTCATTCATTATTAACCAAGTCTTCTCAATTGGTTGAAATATTTCCTAGATACTTACTAGCTATGTGACTTGGGGCAAGTCATTTAACCCTGTTTGCCTCAATTTCCTCATCCATGAAATAAGCTGGGAGAGGAAATAGTTAACTACTCTACTATCATTGCCAAGAAAACTCTAAAAGGAGTCTCCAAGAGTTGATAACTGATCAATAAAAGCATTTCTTGGTTACCTACAAGGGTTAGTCATAATTTGATACAGCACCCTATTAAACCTCTCTCATTTTTGCCATTGTCTCAGCAGTAAAGTGCCTTCTGGTAAATATACTTCCTTGATTTTTGGTTTGTGTCCTTTTGTTTAAAACACAGATCGGTTCCTTTTCTACCCTGCTGAATGCACATTGCCCTTTTCCCCACAAATCTTTAAATGTCTCTTTCCTATGGTGCCGAAAAATAAGGGAAGAAATAACTTTAGTTTCACTTCTAAGGTTCTTTTATCCATTCTAGATAATCTAAGTGCTGGGCTGAATAGAAAGTTCAAATAGAAATAGAGTCTCTAATCCATACATAAGAATTTCCAGGGAATTATATTCCCTTCTAGGTAAATTTATATTGTTGAATGTTTCTCAGTTACATTTTAATCTGGTTCAAGGCACTGGGGAGTGTTGTGGGTCTCATTCCAAGGCCACATGTTTGACACCTCTACTTTATGTTCCTAAATTTCATCAGTGTTAATCTCTCCCAACCTCAACACCTCTATTATTCAAATTCCCTCCTCCTATATATGCATTTATACCATTAAAAACATCTATTCTTTCCTCATAATTTTAATACAAAGTATCATATCTGCCTTCTTGGGCTACTAATATTCTTAGCAACAAAGACTGCTCAGTCTTATGACAATATTAGGGAAAGTAAGTGGCTATCTGAGAAAGATCCTCTGGAAAAGTAACAGTATGTGAAAAAATATTCATAGCAGTTCTTTTTGTAGTGTCAAAGAACTAGAAACTAAGGGAATGCCATTAAACTAGGAATGGCAGAATCAATTTTGATATATAAATGCCATGGAATATTATTGTATAAGAAAGGTCAAAGTGGATTTTTCAGAGGAAAACTGGAAAGAACTTTATGAAATGATAAAGAATGAAAAGAATAGAACCTGGAGAATAATTTATACAATGAAAACAAATTGTGGAGAAACTCTGATCAAGGCAATGATAAACCATGTATTCAGAAGACTGAAGATGGGTCATGCTATCCAACTCCTCCCAAAATAGAAAAAGCAGAATGAGATGTTTATTTTTGGACATACCCATGTGAGACATGCCACAGTTTTCATATGTCAAAGGTATATACTTAACACAAATCATATTCCCTCTCCCTTTTCTATGATTTTGCTGTCCCCCAAGCCTGGAATGCAATCTCTCTTCACCTTCATCTCTTGGAATCATCACCTTCTTTAAAGACTTAATTCAAGTTGTGAAGCCTTTCCAGTCACTAAGGTGCTTCCTTCTACACTTATATTTATTTTGTCTATATTTGTCTTTCATATACAAAGCATTCCAACTGTCAGTGAAATTTTAAATTACTAACATGTATTACTTAAACTTTTAAAACTTAAAACTTCACTGACTGTTGTGATTCCCCGTTATATTCAAGTTGTCTCAGGAATTTAAATGTAAGCTCCATGATTCTGAGGACTCTTTGACATTCTCCTTGTATTTCTAGTTTTTAATATAGTGTCTGGCACATAGTTGTAGCTTAATAAGTACATATTTATTAAATTCTTTCATAATTATAAACTCTTACTTAATAATCCTATTGGCTGACTGATTGATTGATTGATTAGTACTAGGAACACAAAGACAAAAAAGAAAAATCCCTACCCTGGGGAAGATAACATATACATATATATATATATATAGATATATATTTATGTATATAATATACTAAATAAGACTATGAAAATGCAAAAAATACAAAATTATTTAGGGGAAATGACCTTAGTAGTTGGGAAAATTCAAGAAAGATCTCATGAAGGAGGTAGAATTTGAGCTAAACTTTGAAGGAAACTAATAATTTGAAGAGACAGAGATAAGTAAGAATATATTCCATAGGGATAGCCTGTGCAAATGTTTGGAGATGGGAGATAGAGTACTATGGATGAGTAACAACATCAATTAAACAATAAAAAAAAATGAAAGAATTCTACCTATCATTTCTTTGTCAACAGTTCATTTATTATTAAGCTCATTTTTTCAGTGATATGAGACTACTTTTTCTGGGCATAAATTGATTTCTTGGAGAAAATAAAATGTAGGGAGGCATGTGGTCACTTTTTAAATTACAGGAGGAAGGATAATGCATCATTCCCATTGCCGTCTTCTTATGGATCAAAGTACTAGAAAAGATACACAGAATATACCTGTGTCAGGGGAAGTCTCTTGAGATGTCCTGGGCTGAAAAATGATTCATTTTTCCTTGTTTTTTTCACTACAAATTCTGCTGATAGTGGTCACTGTGGTCTCCAGTCATTTTATAGGATCAATTTGGGGGGGGGGATTTGTTAAGTGTTAGTACCTGCTTTTTTCTCTCATATTACTAAGTGGGTTTTTTTGTATGTCCCTTATACATGACTAGTTGATACTATATCACTTCAAGAGAAAATTAGTCCCTCAAGAGCAAGAACTATTTCACTTTTGCCTCTGTTTCTCCAGTGCCAGAAAAACACCTACTACATAAGCAGAAACTAATAATTTTTTGCTAAATAATTGATTCTTCTCACCTCAGCATTTCCTTCCTCTTTTAAGTAGGATTGTTTCAGTCTTTGTATTTATATCCCCAACACCAGTCTAAGACCTGGAACACAGCAAGCACTTAAAAATACATGTAGATTGACTTAATTATATGGAGTTCTTTACTATAGTAATTGGATTTTACTGAACATTTTATGCAGCATATCTTGTAATAAGTGAGAAGGTAAGAGATCAGTGTGAGTTCATGAGAAGTCAAAATGAATTAAATTTTTAAGAGATGCAATTTTGTTAGGCACAAGTACACCCAGTAACTTGAACTCTGCTAAACAAATCTTACCCAGAAGTCCTTAGGCAACCTCCCTTATTTTAATCAATATTAATTATTTAAATGTAGATGATTGCATCCAGAGTCCTTGAAACCTTTTTATCCTCTTAAATAGCTTGATCATTCCCTCCCAGAAATCTCATTTTGGAATAATTTGTTTAGCAAATCTTTCCTTCATACAGACTACAAATGGAAACTTCAACCTAGCTGCTGTCCACATTTCAAATTAGTTGTCTCAATTAATGACATTTTACTGGGATTTTAAATCTTTGGTTTTTGCTTGTTGGGCTTTCTCATCAGGGTTCATGAGAGTTAAGTCATTTTATATTAGATAGTGCTTTCTAACATTAAGACAAAACCAGGAAATGCCTCCTATTCAGGCATTTAAATGACTCCCCAATCCTTTAAATGACAGGGAAGTTTCTACTGATTTATAGGCTACTGTTTCTAGCATTGAGCTAAAAGTTCTGGCCTAGGAAAACACCATAGTTTCATTTCATTATTAGAATTATGCCCATGGTGGTCAAGCATCAGGTTACAGATGTAACTCTTGTGTTTAATTTTTGGACTCAGATAAGAAGGAGGTCACCTCAATGGCCACTTAAATCTTGATGACCTATTATGAAAAATTAGCCTAACACATGTGCCTTATGATGTTGCTCTTGGAACCTTTTAGGATATTACTTTGACTTCTTGTTGTCTTTCATAATCAAAAAACCATGACATCAAGTGAATGATGACATGACCTGTACATTATGTTAATTAAAATGAGGGAAATATTGTGCAAAGACATCCTTTTCATGGCCTCTTCCAGAACTGTCTTAACCCAATGGCCTACTAATATAAGAAACAGGACTTCTGGTCTTGGTCTGGATACAAGTGGGAGATCTTGGGCCCTTAGTTGTATGACTTTCCCATGTCATCAAGATACCATGGTATTTTTATGCAGACCAACATATGACAGTATGTTAAAACTAACCTGTCTTTCTAATTGACAATATAGTATAGTGATTTTATGCTGATAATCTTTCTTTTTTTAAATAAAAATATTTATTTCAAAGTAACATTATAATAAAAAATTTTGTGTCAGTTGATGAACATGGTCTTTCTAACTTTAAAAAATACTTGTGGACTTATTATTAAGTACTTAATATATCAAGTATTGTGTTAAAAGTTGGAGTGTAAAAACAAGGAAACATAATACAAGCCCTCAAAGATTCTTTTCTATAATGGAGGAAGTTTGAAACCTAGGACGGGGAGGCACCCTTGGAAGTAAGTTGCTTAGAAGCAGAATCAGGAGAAGTGTGATGGTAAAAGATGTCTGAGCTCCCACCCAAAATGGAGATCTTCAAGGGTTTTTTTTATAAATATATAAATATTTTATTTATTTACCAATTACATACAATGGTAGTTTCTATCAATTATCTTTTTTGCAAGGTTTTGAATTTTACAATTTTTCTCCCTCCCTCACTTCCCTCCCTACTCTCCCAATAGAAGGTAATCTATTATAGGCTTGACATTCATGATATGCATAGATCAAAATTGAATGTGTTGTGAGAGAAGAATCAAGTCCAAAAGGAAGAAAGAAAATTTTAGAGATAGCAAATTGACATAATACATAAGACAATTTTTTAAGAATTGAGTATCAAAATCTTTGGTCTTTGTTTAAACTCCACAGTTCATTCTCTGGATACAGTTTTTCTCCATCGTGGATCCCCTAAAATTGTCCCTGATCATTGCACTGATCGAGTGAGCAAGTTCATCAAGGTTGGTCATCATCCCACGCTGTGGTTAGTATGTATAATGTTGATTCTGCTCATCTCACTCAGCATCAATTCATGCATGCCTTTCCAAGATTTTTTGAAAGCCTTCCCCTCATGATTTCTTATAGCGTAATAGTGATCCATCACATACATATACCACAATTTGTTCAGCCATTACTCAATTAATGGGCATCCCCTCAATTTCCAATTCTTTACCACTACAAGCAGAGTTGTTATGAATATTTTTGTACATAACAAATTTTTACCCTTTTTCATGACCTCTTCAGGATTCAAAGCCAGCAGTGATGTTCCTGGATCAGAGGGTATACACATTTTTGCTGACCTCTGGACATAATGCCAAATTGCTCTCCAGAAAAGTTGGATCAGTGCATAGCTCCATCAACAATGCATTAGTGTCCAAGATTTCCCACATCCCCTCCAATATTAATCATTTACCTTTTTGCTCATGTTAGCCAATCTGAGAGGTGTGAGGTGACATCTCAAAGATGCTTTAATTTGCATTTCTCTCATCATAATGATTTAGAGCAATTTTTCATATGACTATAGATAGTGTTGATTTCTTCATCTAAGAATTGCCTTTGACCATTGTCAATTGGGGAATGACTTTTTCTTTTATAAATTTGACTCAGTTCTCCATATATTTTAGAAATGAGTCCTTTGTCAGAAACACTACTTTAAAAAATTATTTCCCAATTTATTGCATTTTTTTTAGATTTTTTTTCATTTTTTTTTCAAGGCAATGGGGTTAAGTGGCTAGGTAATTATTAAATGTCTGAGGTCAGATTTGAACCCAGGTACTCCTGACTCCAAGGCCAGTGCTCTATCCACTGTGCCACCTAGCTGCCCCTTATCACATTCTTTTTGATCTTGGTTACAGTGGCTTTGTTTATGTAAAACCTTTTTAATTTAATGTAATCAAAATTATAAGTTTGTTTTTTATAATGTGCTCTATCTTTTTTTTTGGTCATAAACTGCTTCCCTTTCCATAGATCTGACAAGCAAACTATTCCTTGTTCTCCTAATTTGCTTATAATATTGCCTAAAAGGCCTGAACCTATTTTGACCTTATCTTGGTGATGTTGGTCTAATTCAAGTTTCTCCCATTCTGTCTTCCAATTTTCCAAGCAGTTTTTGTCGAAGAGTGGGCTCTTATCCCAGAAGTCGGATTCTTTGGGTTTATCAAACAGTAGATTATGATAGTCATTTTATACCTAATATATTCCATTGATCACTACTCTATTTCTTAACCAATACCAGACAATTTTGATAACTGATGCTTTGTAACATAATTTAGATCTCAGCCACCTTCTTTTGCATTTTTTTCATTAATTCCCTTGATATTCTTGATCTTTTGTTTCTCCATATAAATTTAATTATTATTTTTTTCTAGCTCACTAAAGTAATTTTTTAGACGTTTAATTGGTATGGTACTAAATAAATAATTAAATTGAATTGAATTGTCATGTTTATTATATGTCAGTATACCCATGAGCAATTGATATTTGCCCAATTAATTCAGATATGATTTTATTGGTGTGGAAAGTGATTTATAGATGTTTTCACAAAGTTTCTGAGTAGACTCTCAAGTATTTTATATTATCTGAAGTTATTTTATTTTATTTTATTTTATTTTAGGGTTTTGCAAGGCAAATGGGGTTAAGTGGCTTGCCCAAGGCTACAAAGCTAGGCAATTATTAAGTGTCTGAGACCGTATTTGAACCCAGGTACTCCTGACTCCAGGGCCAGTGCTTTATCCACTACGCCACCTAGCCACCCCTATCTGAAGTTATTTTAATTGGGATCTCTCTTTCTATCTCTTGTTTCAGTATCTTGTTAGTAATATATAGAAATGTTGAGGATTTATATGGGTTTATTTTGTATCCTTCATCTTTGTTAAAGTTGTTAATTGTTTCCAGTAGTTTTTAGATGATTTTCTAGGGTTTTCATATCATCTACAAAGAGTAAGAGTTTTGTTTCTTCATTAAAATTCTAATTCCTCCAATTTCTGTTTCTTCTCTTATTGCTAAAGCCAACATTTCTAATACAATAATAAATAATAGTGATGATAATGGGCATCCTTGTTTCACCCCTGATCTTACTGGGAATGCTTCTAGCTTACTCCCATTGCCTATAATGCTTGTTGATGATTTCAGATAGATATTACTTATCATTTTAGGGAACAATTCATTAATTCCTACACTCTCTAGTGTTTTTAGTAGTAATGGGTGCTGTATTTTGTCAAAAGCTTTTTCAGTACCTATTAAGATAATCGTATGATTTCTGTTGGGTTTGTTACTGAAAATTCAATTATGCTGACAGTTTTCCTAATATGCATTCCTGGTATAATCCTCTTTGGTCATTGTGTATTATCCTAGTAATAACTTGCTATTATCACTTTGCTAATAATTTATTTAAAATTTGTGCATCCACATGTGTACAAAAATATTCACAGCAGCTCTGTTTATGGTAGCAAAGAATTGGAAATCTAATGAATGTCCATCAATTGGGGAACAGCTAAACAAATTGTGGCATATGTACTTTATGAAATAATATTGTTCTATGAGAAACTAGGAGGGAATTCAGAGAAGCCTGGAAAGACTTGCATGAACTGATGCTGAGCAGATGAGCAGAACCAGACTTCTGGCCAAGATGGTGAAGAGAAAACAGGCACTGTGCTAAAGTCTCCTGATCTACCATCATATATAATATAAAGCAAACCTCTTAACAGAAATCTATTGACAAAACCCAGAAAGAGAAGCTAGGAGAATAACATATACTGCAAGGTTTGTCTTTCCTGATCATGGGTGATCCAAGAGCACAGGACGGAGAGCCTGAGAGCGGGACTAGCCTGATCAGTCACAAGGTGAGAGCCTGAGAGCAGGACTAGCCAGATCAGCCCCAGAGCTGTGAGTCAACTGGGGAGCAGAGGCATTGGCTGTGGCACTAACAATCTGGGGCTTACCAGCAGGGCTGGGGGTGGGGGTGAGGTATAGACATCTATCCCTGGGCTCCTCTGGTCTGGAGGAACTCAGATTCCAAACCTTCATTTCATCTGAAGCCTCTTCCCAGAACAAACAGAATTACAGCCTACCTCCACCCCAGGCTCAGGTGCAAGCAGCAAATAGGGAGAGTAATTACCTTGCCCCAGAGCAGAGATCACCATTGTTCAAAGATAAAAGTATTCAGCAGCATCAACCACCCCCTCCAGGTCAAGGCAGAGGGCCTCAAATCAAAGTCACAGACAATCCAGAAAAAGCAACAAACACCCCCTACTGTACAACTCACTTGGAGTTACTAAACCCAGTGAGTAAAGCCTCTGGAATCTCAACACCAAACATCTCTGAACCAGCCCCTCCCCCAACACAAGATCTTGGCAAAATGAAGGAAGGCCAGTGGAAAGGAGGGCCCATAGAAAAATTCCGAGAAGAAAAAGACCTTAACTCAGAAAGACCTAGAACCTCTGAAGAGATATGATTTGGTCTCCAGCACCGAAAGACTTCCTTGAAGAAATCAGGAAGGGGTTTAAAAATCAATTGGAAAATTAAGGAGAGAAAATTAACACCTTGCAACAAGAAAACAAATCCTTGGAAAATACAATTGGACAAATGCAAAAGAAACTAATTCTCTCAAATTCTCAATTTGTCAAATGGAAAACCCTTTCAAAAATACAATTGACCAATCAGAAAAAGCATTGCAAAGGTAAATGAAGAAAATTCTTCTTTAAAAAAATGGAGTCTGCGGAAACTGATGGCTTCATGAGACAACAAGAGTCTATTAAACAAAACCAAAAATTCAAAAAAAGAGAAGAAAATGTAAAATACCTTATCTGCAAAACCACTGACCTTGAGAATAGATCAAGGAGAGATAACCAAAGAATTATTGGTCTTCCTAAAAACATTGAAGAGAAAAACAGCCTGGATTTAATATGACCGGATTTAGTGATGGAAAATTGCCTTGATATAATAGAACCAGAGAGCAAAATAGTTATTGAAAGAATACATCAATCCCCTTCAGAAAGGGATCTTAAAATGAAAATTCCAAGGAATAGTATGACCAAATTCAAGAACTATCAGATAAAAGAGAAAATCCTGCAAGCAGCTAGAAAGAAACAATTTAGATACCAAGGAGCCATAGTAAGGATTACATAGGACCTGGCTGCATCAACATTAAGGGATCGAAGGTCCTGGAATGTGATATTCCGAAAAGAAAGGGAACTTGGAATGCAGTCAAGAATTCATTATTTGGCAAAATTGAGCCTTCTCTTCAAGGACAAAAGATGGACACTTAATGAAATAGGAGACTTCCAACTTTTCCTGCTGAAAAGACTAGAGCTTAATGTAAAATTTGGACTTCAAACAGGAGACACAAGAGACACATGAAAAGGTAAAAAAAGGGGAGGGGGGAACTGCTAACCAGTAAGTAAGATGAAACTGGCTATATATACCTATGTGTGAGAAAGACTTTAATACCTCTCAAAAATTGTAACTCTATTAGAGAGAGAATATATTTAGCCAAAAGTGATGGACATTCATGACTTAATCGTGAAACTGCTAACAATAAGATAAAACTGGTTATATCCCTAACTGGTAGAAAGACTCTAATAACTCTCAATAAATGTAATTCTATTAGAGAGAATATAATTAGCCAGAAGAGATGGACACTCATAACTTTTTTGTGACTCAGATAGAATGATTTAAAAATAATACCTCCTTAAAAAGGAGGACATTAAAGAGATGGGAGGATGGAGGAGACAGAATGGGGTAAATCTCATTACATTAAGAGGTAAAAAGAATCTATTGAAATAGAGGGGGAAAAGGGAAGAGGTGAGAACCACCTGAATCTTACTCTCATCAGATTTGGCTTAAAGTTAACATACATACACTCAGTTACGAGAAGAAACTTAATCTTACCTTTCAAGTTTAAAAGGGGGGTAAGGGGAGGGGAAGGAAGGGAAGGAAAAAGGAGCAAAGGGAAAGGGGGGGTAAAGGGGGAAGGAGTTTGGATATAGGAGGACAAACACACTAAAGGTGGTGGTAGTAAGAAACAAAATACTGAGGAATATGGATAAAGGGGGAAAAGAGGAAAAATACAAGCAGAGGGAAGAAAACATGAAGGGAAATAAAGAATTAGTAATTATAACTTTGAATATGAATGGTTGAACTCCCCCATAAAACAGAAGCTAATAGCAGAGTAGATTAAAAACCAGAATCCTACAATATGCTGCTTACAAGAAACTCATTTGAAGCAGAGAGATACATATAGAATAAAGGGAAAATGTTGGAGTAAAATATATTTTGCTTCAGCTGCAAAAAATCCCCATGAAAAAATCATGGGTAGCCATTCTTATCTCAGACAAAGCACCTGAAAAAATAGATAGCCTTAAGAGATAAGGAAGGAAACTATACCATAGACAATAAAGTAATTTCTTTTTTCTTTTGTTTTTCATTTTTTTTAAGTTTTTGCAAGGCAAATGGGGTTAAGGGGCTTGCCCAAGGCCACACAGCTAGGTAATTAGTAAGTGTCTGCAACCAGATTTGAACTCAGGGACTCCTGACTCCAGGACCAGTGCTCTATCCACTGTGCCACTTAGCTGCCCCAATAAAGTAATTTCAACACTAAATATGTATGAGCCTAATGGTATAGCATCCAGATACTTAGAAGAGAAGTTGAAGGAGTTACAGGAAGACATAGACAGCAAAACTCTACTAGGAGGAGACCTCAACCTCACACTCTCAGATTTAGATAAATCTAACCATAAAATAAACAAGAAGAAAGTTAAGGAGGTAAATAAATTATTAGAAAACCTAGACATGATAGACCCATAGAGGAAATTGAATGAATACAGAAAGTAATTTACTTTCTTTTTCGGAAGTACATGGCACTTACACAAAAATTGACCATGTACCAGGGCATAAAAACCTAATAATCAATTGCAGAAAGACAAATAGTGAATACATCCTTCTCAGATCATAATGCAAATAAAAATCATATGAAATATTGGGCCAGGGAGATATAGACTCAAAATTAATTGGAAATTAAATAACTTCAATTTAAAGAATGAGTGGATCAAACAAAAAATTATAGAAAGAATTATTTATTTCATCCTAAATAATGACAATAATGAAACAATATAGCAAAACCTATGGAATACACTCAAGGCAACCATCAGGGAATATATTATATCTATAATGGATTACATGAATAAATTAGAGAAAGAAGAATCAATGAACTAAATATACAACAAAAAAATTAGAGAAAGAACAAATTAAAAACCCCTAATTAAATACCAAATTAAAAATCCTAAAAATTGAAGGAGAAATTTATAAAAATTGAATGCAAGAAAACTATCAAACTAATAAATAAAACCCAGGGTTGGTTTCATGAAAAAAAATTGATAAATCTCTGGTCAATTTGATTTAACAAAAAGAAAGAAGAAAACCAAATTGCTAGTATCATAAATGAAAAAGATGAATTCACCACCAATGAGAAGGAAATTAAAGTAATAATTCAGAATTATTTTGTCCAACTCTAAGCCAATAAATTTGACAATGTAAGTGAAATGGATGAATATTTACAAAAATATGTTGCCCAGGGTAAATGAAGAGGAAATTAAATACCTAAATAACCCTTTCTCAGAAAAAGAAATTCAACAGGCCATTATTGAACTCCCTAAGAAAACATCTGCAGGGCCACATGGATTCACAAGTGAATTCTATCAAATATTTAAGGAACAATTGGCTCCAATACTATATAAATTCTGGAAAAATAGGTGAAGATGAATTTCTACCTAACTCTCTCTATGTAACCAATATGGTGCTGACACCTAAACCAGGAAGAGTCAAAATAGAGAAAGAAAATTTTAGTCCTATCTCCCTGATGAATATAGATGCAAAAATCTTAAATAAAATCTTAGCAAAACAACTACAAGTTATCACTAAGATAATACATTATGATCAAGTAGAATTTATCCCAGGAATGCAAGGTTGGTTTAATATTAGGAAAACTATCAGTATAATTAATTATATCAATAGTAAGCCTATCAGAAATTATGATTATATCAAAAGATGCTGAAAATGTTTTGAAAAAATGCAGCACCCATTCCTACTAAAAGCACCAGAGAGTGTAGGAATAAATGGACTGTTCCTTAGAATCTATCTGAAACCATCAACAAGCATTATATGCAACAGGGATAGGCTAGAGGCATTCCCAATAAGATCGGGGTGAAACAAGGATGCCCATTATTACCACTACTATTCAATATCATATTAGAAATGTTAACTTCAACAATAAGAGAAAAAATAGAAATTGAAGGAATTAGAATAGGGAAGGAAGAGACAAAACTCTCACTCTTTGCAGATGACATTATGGTTTACCTAGAGAATCCCAAAAAAACATCTAAAAAAACTGCAAGAAATAATTAGCAACTTTAGCAAGGTCACAAGGTACAAAACAAACCCTCATAAATCCTCAACATTTCTATATGTGACTAGCAAGATGCAGCAGAAAGAGCTAGAAAGAGAAATCCCATTCAAAGTAACTTCAGACAATATAAAATACTTGGGAGTCTACCTGGCAAGGCAGACTCAGAAACTTTTTGAAAACAATTACAAAACTCTTCTCACACAAATAAAATCAGATTTAAATAACGGGGCAAATATCAACTGCTCATGGATAGGTTGAGCTAATACAGTAAAAATGACAATTCTACCTAAATTAAACTACTTGTTTAGTGCCCTACCAATCAAAATTCCAAAACATTACTTTAATGAGTTAGAAAAAATTATAAGTATAATTACCTAGCTGTATGGCCTTGGGCAAGCCATTTAACCCCATTGCCTTGCAAACAAACAAAAAAAAACAACTAAAAAAATTGTTAAGTAAATTCATGTGGAGAAATAAAAAGTCGAGAATCTCCAGGGATTTAAAGAAAAAAAGTGCAACAGAAGGTGGCTTAGCCCTACCAGATCTAAAATTATATTATAAAGCTTTGGTCATCAAAACTATCTGGTATCAGCTAAGAAATACAGTGGTAGATCAGTGGAATAGACTAGGTGCAATAGAAGGATTTGATAACATTAATCTGTTGTTTGATAACCCCAAAGAGTCCAGCTATTGGAATAAAAACTCTCTCTTTGATAAAAAAAAACTTGAGAAAATTGGAAGTTAGTATGGAAGAAACTTGGATTAGACCAACACCTCACACCCCTATACCAAAATAAGATCAAAATGGATACAGGTTTTAGACATAAAAAACAATATTATGAGCAAACTAGGAAATCAAGGAATAGTTTACCTGTCTGATCTATGGAAAGAGAAGCAGTTTGTGACCAAGGAAGAGATAGAGAACATCATTAAAAATAAACTAGAAAATTTTGACTACATTAAATTAAAAAGCTTTTGCACAGACAAAACCACTGTAACCAAGATCAAAAGAAATGTAGTAAATTGGGAAACAATTTTTACAACTAGTATTTCTGACAAAGGATTCATCTCTAAAATATACAGAAAACTGAGGAAATTAAAAAAAAAAAGACAAGCCATTCCCCAATTGCCAAACAATCAAAGGATATGCAAAGGCAATTTACAGATAAGGAAATCAAAGCAACCCATAGTCATATGAAAAATTGATCTAAATCACTAATTATTAGAGAAATGCAAATCTCTGAGGTACCACCTCATGCCTCTCAGACTGGCCAATATGACCAGAAAGGACAATGACCAATGTTGGAAGGAATTTGGGAAATCTGGGACACTAATACATTTTTGGTGGAGCTGTGAAATTGTTGGTGGAGCTGTGAACTCATCCAACCTTTCTGGAGAGCAATTTGGAATTATGCCCAAAGGGCAACAAAAATGTGCATACTCTTTGATCCAGCATTACCACTACTGGGGCTACACCCTAAAGTGATTATGAAAAAAAGGGTAAAAATATCACTTGTACAAAAATATTCATAGCATTCCTGTTTGTGGTGGCAAAGAATTGGAAATTAAGTGAATGTCCTTCAATTGAGGAATGGCTTAACAAACTCTGGTATGTATATACATACATATATATATATATATATATATATATATATATATATATATATATATATATATGTATATATATATATGCGATGGAACACTATTGTTCTATTAGAAACCAGGAGGAATGGGAAATAAGGGAAACCTGGAAGGATTTACATGAACTGATGCTGAGTGAAATGAGCAGAACCAAATGAATATTGTAAACCCTAACAGCAAAATGGTGGTGATGGTCAACCTTAATGTACTTGCTCATTCCATCAGTACACCAATCAGGCACAATTTTGGAGTATCCATGATGGAGAATACCATCTGTAACCAGAGAAAGAATTGTGCAGTTTGAACAAAGACCAAAGACTATTACCTTTAATTTTAAAAAAACGTTATCTTATTATGTAATTTTGCTATTTCTTATTCTTTATATTTCTTGCTCAAGGATATGATTTCTCTCTCATTACATTCAACTTAGATCAGTGTATACCATGGAAACAATGTAAAGACTAACAGAATGCTTTCTGTGGGGGGGGGGAGCAAGATTAGTGGGAAAATTGTAAAATTCAAAAGAAATAAAATCTTAAAAAAAAATAAGGTAAGCAGAACCAGAACACTGCACACCATAACAGCAACATGGGGTTGATGATCAACCTTAATGGACTTGCTCATTTCATTAGTGCAATAATCAGAGATAATTTTAGGGTATCTGCAATAGAGAATACCATCTGAATCCAGAGAAAAAAGAGTGGAGTTTTAACAAATATCAAAATTTATTACCTTCAATTAAAAAAATTGTCTTATGTACCATGTATTTTTCCTATCTTTTATATTTTATTTTTTAAAGGATATGATTTTTCTCTCAACACATTCAATTCTGATCAATGTATATCATGGAAACAATGTAAAGATTATCAGACTGCCTTCTGTAGGGGGCTAGGGAGAGGTAAGGGAGGTTGGGGGAAAAATTATAAAATTCAAAACATTACAAAGAAATTATAAAAAATAATTTAATTTTTGCAACCATATTCATTAGGGAAATTGGTCTTTAATTTTTTTCCTCTGTTTTGACTCTTCCTGGTTTATATATTCATGCAATATTGCTGTCATAGAAGCAATTAGTCAGAGTTCCATCTTCATCGATTTTTACAAATAGTTTATATAGTATTGGAACCAATTGGTCCTTGAATGTTTGATGGAATTCATTTGTGAATCCATCTGACCCTGGAGATTTTTTTCTTAAGGGTGTTCATTGTTGACTTGTTGAATTTTTTTTTTGGAGATCCAATTATTTAGGCATTTAATTTTCTCTTCCTTTAACCTGGGCAATTTATATTTTTGTAAATTTTCATTCATTTCACTTAGATTATCAAATCTATTGGCATATAGTTGGTCAAAATAATTCCAAATTATTATATTAATTTCCTCCTCATTGTTGGGGAATTCACCTTTTTCAATTTTGATACTAATAATTTGGTTTTCTTCTTTCATTTTTAAATCAAATTAACCAAAGTTTTATCTATTTTTTTATAAATCAAGCTTAGTTTTATTTATTAGTTCAATAGTTTTCTTGCTTTTGATTTTACTAATTTCACCTTTAATTTTCAGAATTTCTAATATGGTATTTAATTGGAGACTTTTAATTTGTTCTTTCTCTAACATTTTTCATTGAATGCTCAATTCATTGATCTCTATTTTATTCATGTAAGCGTTTAGAGAAGTAACATATCCCCTAATAACTATGTTTTGACATATTCAATAAGTTTCGGTATGTTGTCTCATTATTGTCATTGTCTTGGATGAAATCATTAATTCTTTCTATGATTTGTTGGTTGATCCACTCATTCTTAAAATTAGGATATTTAGTTTCCAATAAGTTTTAGGTCTATCTCTCCATGGCCCTTCATTGAACATGATTTTTATTGCATCATGATCTGAAAAGGATGCATTCAATATTTATGCCTTTTCTGCACTTGATTAGGAAGTTTTTATATCCTAGCACATGGTTAATTTTTGTGCGTGTGCCATGTTCTGCAGAAAAAAAGTATATTCTTTTCTATTCCCATTCAATTTTCTCCAGAGATCTATACCTAAGTTTTCTAACATTCTATTCACCTCCTTAACTTCCTTCTTGTTTATTTATGGTTAGATTCATCTAATTCTGAGTGAGGGAGGTTGAGATACCCTACCAGTAGAGATTTGCTGTCTATATCTTCCTGTAACTCATTTAGTTTCTCCTCCAAGAATTTTGATGCTATCCTGCTTGGTGTATATGTATGTATATATATGGGTGTGGGTGTGGGTATGGATGTGGGTGTGGGTGTGTGTGTGGGTGTGTGTGTGTTTACTATTGAAATTCCTTCATTGTCTATAGTACCTTTTAGGATGATATACTTTCCTTCCTTATCTCTTTTAATGAGATCTATTTTTGGCAACTATTTTGTCTGAGATAAAAGTTGCTACATCTGCTTTTTACACTGAAGCTGAAACATAATATATTCTGCTCCAGCCTTTTATCTTTACTCTGCATGTATCTCTCTGTATCAAATGTGTTTCTTGTAAGTGGTATATTGTAGGATTCCAGTTTTTAATCCACTCAGCTATCCATTTCCATTTTATAGGGGAGTTCACCCCATTAACATTCAAAGTTATAATTGCTAATTCTTTATTGTCCTCCATTGCTATTTCCCCTCCATTTGTTCCTTTTTTATCTTATCCCTACTATCTATCTATCCCAATATTTTGCTCTGAATACCACTCCTTCATTGTATTTACCCTCTTTTATGTAACCCCCCCTCTCTTTTCTTTCCCTTTTCTCTTTTCCCTTTTCTTCCTTCCCTCCCTATTTTCACTCCCTCCTTCCCTCCCCACGTTCCCCTCTAAATATTTGAAAGGTAAGATAAATTTCTAAACTCAACTGAAGGGTGTATGTTATTCCCTTGTTGAGACAAATCTGATTAAAGTAATATTCAGGCAGTTCTTGCCTCCCTTCTTCCCCTCTATTGCAATAAGACCTTTGCATTTCTTCATGTGATGCAGCTTACACTATTCAGTCTCCCCCTTCCTCCCATCTTTTTTTCTGTCCCCCCCTTTTGGGGGGTTTCATTTGGGTTTTTTTGCAAGGCAGTGAGATTAAATGATTTGCCCAAGGTCACACAGATAGGTAATTATGGTCTGAGGACAAATTTGAACTCAGGTCCTCCTAACTCCAGAGCCAGTGCTTTTTCCACTGTTCCACCTAGCTGCCCCATGCCCCCCCCTTTTAATGAGATTTTTTTTAAAATCATTCCATCAAAGTCATGGACATATCATGGATGTCCATTCCTTGTATATTCTCTCTAAAAGAGTTTCAACTCTCAAGAGTTATGAGAATCTTCTTCTAAGTGGAGATGTAACCAATTTAATTTTATTGGATAACAGTTTGAAGACCAAATTTTCTGTTTAGTTCTGTTCTTTTTATCAGGAGAGATTGAAAGTCTCCTATTTCATTAAATGTCCATCTTTTCCCCTTAAAGAGAAAGCTCAGTTTTTCTGGATAGTGAATTCTTGGATGTAATCCAAGCTTCCTTGTTCTCCAGAATATCATATTCCAGGTACTTTGACCCCTTAATTTTGATGCAACCAGGTCCTGTGTAATTCTGACTGTGGCTCCTTGGTATTTGAATGGTTTCTTTCTGCCCTTGCAGGATTTTTCTCCTTTCCCCTGGAAACCAAGACTTGATCTGATAGGTCTGGAGTTTTGCCACAATATTCCTTGGTGTTTTCATTTTGGGATCCCTTTCAGGAAGAGATGATGTATTCTTCAATGACTATTTTGTCCTCTGGTTCCAGGATATGTGGGAAGTTCTCCTTAACTATATTCTAAAGTATGGAATTCAGGCTTTATATTTCTTCAAAGTTTTCAAGTAGTCCTTTGATTCTTAAATTGTCTTTCCAGGTCAATTGTTGTTACCAATGAGGTATTTTATATTTTCTTCTATTTTTTTCATTTTTTAAAATTTTCTTTAACAGATTCTCGGTATCTCATTAAGTCATTAGTTTTCACAGATTCCAATCTTTGTTTTAAGAGAAGAATTTTCTCCATTTTCCTTTTGCATCCTCTTTAATAATTGATCTATTTGTGAAGGAGTTATTATCTTTGTTCCATTTGCTCGTTTGTCTTTTTGAGAGAATTATTTTCTTTTTGCACATGCCCAGTTTTATTTTCAAAGGATGTTTTCTTGTTGAAAGATGCTAATTTTCTCTTGCATAGTGTTAATTTTATCTTGCATTTCTTTTCCCAATTTTTCTATTTGATTTTTAATCTGATCTCCTCTAAGCTGTCTTTCTAGGTTCAAGACCAATTCATATTCTTCTCTGAAGTTCCATCCCTTCTGACTTCCTTTTCTGAGCAAGTATCCTTATTTCCAAGATAACATTCAGTAGACCTTACTTTGTTCCAGCCTTTCCTCATTTTGGGTCTTTTCCCTAGGGTCTTGTGTTGGGGGAGGGACTGGCTTGTAGACCTTCAGTGTTGAGTTCTCTAGAGCCCTTGCACACTGGGCTTAGGAACTACAGGGGGTTACTCAGTGAGACCACCTGTAAGGAATGCCAGAAGTTTTCTCTGCATTGTCTGTGTTGGCCCTCTGGGCTGGGGCCTTAAGGCTAGAAAAGCCAAAAGCTTTTCTGGGCTGGGGAAATTCTGCTGCCCACACCTGGGCCTTGGGGCAAGGTACAAACACCGGGGGTTGTTTCTGTGTTTGTGCTGGAGAAAGGCCATTCCACAGGAACAGAGTGGTGGGGTTTTAGCTGGAAACACCAGGGCATCTCTGCTGGAAACATGGGGACTCAGGCCTGAGTCTTCCAAACCAACCCAGCTTGCCAGAGAGATGTCTGGGCAGCTACACTGGAGCTCTCCCATCTGCCCTCCACGTCCATGGCAAAGGCCTCCACTGCAGTTCTCAGCTGAGTCTCCTGGCCTTACCCTATTGTACTGGGTCTCCACTCCCCCCACCTAGGCCTTGCTAGGAGATGTTCCCCTTTGTTCTTCTGAGGGTTCTGTGGATCCAAAATCTATTAAGAAGTTTGATTCATGTTGGTTCTGAGGGAAAGCCAGGAGAATTTAAAACAGTGCCTGGCTTCTCTCTGCCATCTTGGCCAGATAATCTTTCAATGGTAGGGTAAAACTAACCTGTCTTATGATGGCCTAATCATGAATATGGCAATATCTGGGGACAAACTTTTGACAGTAGGAAAAAGTTAACCTGTCACTTGATGGTCTATTCTACTCAACTCTGCAACTGAACTTTCCCCTGGAAACCAAAGACTTTGGTTTCCCAGAAGCTGCCCACCAGGTCATGGAAATAATGCCACTGGATTGCTAGTTGGCATTGTTTATAGTCAAAACTACAATGGTATCTAATAGTCTTTGAACCTCTGACTTTCCTTCTTTATTAATGAAAGCATTCTTGGAAAATGCTTTTGCTCTAGTCCATCTTGTCCCAGTACAAGAATTTTACCTCTAGAAGCACAATATGAATACTCCAGTTGACCCTCTTAATCATGGCCCCAATTCTGAAAAACCATCAAAATAGAATAATATTGGGAGTCCTAATACATTATTTCTTGCTGGGGTACAGGAAACTAGGGCTATTCTTTGAATAATCTTAAATTTTTCAAAGTGCATGGTACCCTGGCATATTTCTGTTACCACATCATAGCTTCAAGTCATAACCCTTGCTTATCTTCCACTAGAAACATTCCAGTTTGTCAATGACTATTCTAAAAATGTGACATCTAGATCTACACATCACACTATAGATGTATCACAACCAGAACAGAAGTCAATAGAACAAATCATGATTCTTTCTTACTCTAGACATTCTACTTTAAATTTGATGAGTATGTCTTCTAAGCCATTGCTTTCAAAAAGCAGGGTGTTTTTATCTAAGCACAAAGACTTATAACTCTCCTCTGAAATCCTATTTCTAAGCTTAGATATTTAATCAACACTAAATTCAGTCAGTTAAATATTTCCAAGTTCACCAAAATGAACAAGTCTACTCTGTTTCCTTTTTTTTCCTTCTTGACCATTTTGAGAAAACTTGCTCAAATCTTGCTGAAATTCAAATAGATAGTGCTCTCAACATACTTCCAATCTACTATTCTATTATCATTTTGGGATAATAGGAAATAAGATAAATTATTCACTCATTCAACAAATGTTTGTTAACTCCCACTATGTTCCAGACAAGGGAATAGAAAAACAAAAATTAAGCAATCCCTGTCCTCAGGGAGCTTATATTATATTCTTAATAGGGTGGAGCAAGATATACAGGAATGACAAAATATGAAACAGATACAAAATAGATACAAATGGGTATTTCCAGGAGTATAATGTCAATAACTCTGTAGTGGGTGGTTTGAAGATGAAACTTAAAGGAAACTATGGAAGCTTCAAGTTGCAAGTGGGAAAGAATGGATGCAGACATAAAATACCCAGTGCAGAGGCAGCAAGATAAGATATAACATGGCATGCACAAAAAACAGTAAATATGCCAATTTGTTTGGAATTTAGAATGTGTGAAAGTAACGGACTGTGACTTTCACATTCAATCAGTTGCCAAATTTTGTTAATCCTCTCTATCACCTCTTTCCTCTCACTTTCTCAGTGCTTTACTATCTCCAATCAGTCCTTCACACAACAGGCTAATTGATACTCCTAATTCACAGGTCTGACTTATTCCTGTTTTTAAAAAAATTCCAGTGATAAAACACCTCTTAAATGGTTGTCTCTGTTAATTGGAAAATTTGATACTATTAATAAAAATGTGATGAGATAATTTTTCAAGAGCATTTATTTGATGTAAAGTACAGTATAACTATAGTCCTATGATTTGTTTAGTGGTGCTAAGAGTTTAATGGATACAAAGGAGAAATATGTCAGAAAAATCTTCTTTATAGAAAAAAAGAATGCTAAGTAAGAGCATAGTTTCTGTAAATATTCATGGTCCAGTGGGGGGAAAACTCCTAAGAGTTAAATGCTAGACCTAGCTCTGCCATTAACTCAAATGTGACCATTCAATCTCTCTGTTTCTTGGTTTCCATATTTGTACTAATTCATATAATCAGAAAATTCAAGTCTAGAGGTGGGATCTTGCTTCCTTAAAGGAGGAACAAGCATCAGAAAAATAATCCCAAACCACAGAGCTAGTTCCTAGCCGCAAGGACTAGAACTCATGTGCCCTGACTCTTGGTCCAGTTCACTTTCTATCTCAACATATTATTTAGGGCAAAGAGGGACAACTTTTCTGAAAAAAGTAACAATTGCATAATCACTTCTCTAAATCAAATGCTGAGTCTAAATTAAGTAATTTATCTGAATCTGTCTTTAACAGAGCTTTATTTTTTAAATTTTCTTTTCTCATCATTGCTAATCATCAAGATTAGCAAATTAAAATCTTATCTAGGCTTTTTTTTGCCTATTTATTGAGTGACATGTCAAAACTGGAGCTTGTGAAATCTCTATTGTTTCCATGGAGATAAACTGCAATATCAAACTAGGCATAAATCAACTTAAAAACTAATCTTTAAGAAAAAAAAAATGCTGGGTAAACAGGAGTATTTTTCTCTAAAGAATTCTCTGTATTTAGCAATAAAAGGAAATTTGGGAAAAAAGTAAAAAGAAATCCAGTAAATGGTCTTAAACTCCCAATTAGAAACTGGTTGTTGTGATTGCTTTAGTATTTTAATTCCTGCTTCAACTTAATTCACCAATCATCTATACTAAGCACTGAACATACAAAGGAAGAAAGTAATTAAACATTTAACAAGGTTCTGTTCTGTACTAGGCACTGTGCTAAGCACTTTGCAAATAGTGTATCATTTGATTCTCACAAAAACCCTGGAATGTAGATAATCCTGTTACCTGTATTTTAGAGGCAAACAGAGGTCCAGAAATTTGCCTAGACTATCACAACTAGTAAATGTCTGAGACTAGATTTGAACTTAGGATTTTCTGACTCTTGGCTCAATATTCTATACATTGTGTTGCTTAACTACCTAGGTAAAAATAAACAGCAACAAAAACACAAGAGAGAGACTTTTACACAGACCAGTTTGATAGAAATGTAGAATGTGTAGAGGGGATAAATAGGAAGTCAAACTGGAAAGGTAGTAAGACGAAGCCTGAAGAGAGTTTTAAATGGCAAGCTGAGAACTTTGTAATTTATCTAAGAGGTATTTGGAAAGTTATTGAAGATTTTCTTGGTAGAGAATAGTGACATGTCAGATCTCTATTTTGGGGATTATCATTTAAACATCTATGTTAGAAGATGAATTAGAGAGGAAAGAAAATGGAGAGCAAGGAGACCAAGTAGGAGCAATAATCTTTGTGAAACATAAATAGGGCCTCAGCTAGGATAGAGACAATTTGAATGAAGAGTTGTTGATATGCATACAAAACATTAGGGGTGGTAAGTGAATAGAAATAGAAATGAAGGAGAGTTAGCTTTTGGGAGAAAGATAATGAATTCTGTTCTGGATATAGTGATCTTGATATATACATATATATATATATATATATATATATATATATGACAGAGAATTCCATCATACAACTGGTAATATAGGATTGAAGTTTAGAAATGAAATGAGTTATACATATATATATATATGTATAAGTCATTTCCATAAATATGATAATTAAATCCATGGTCAGTAATAAGATCATTAAGGAATAGAGGGTAGGATTGGTTAGTTGATTGTTGTCCTATGTTCTTGAAGAGGATCAAAATGATTAGTCCAAATTACCAATAATAAGACAAATTTAAATCTAAACAACTTTAGGATTTCACCTCACATCCAGCAAATTGGCAAAGATGACAAAATATGAGAATACTCTATGTTAGAGGAAGACAAACACATAAATACATTTTTACTGGAACTAGGAATTGCCATTCTAAAAGACAATCAGTAGTTTGTTGGGGGTTTTTTGAGGCAATCAGGATAAAGTGATTTGCTCAGAATCACACAATTAGTAGGGAGATATGTTTTTCTTTAAAAAGTAACAAAAGTATTTGTAGAATTTCATCCAGAGCTTACTAGAACCCAAGAAGACAAAAGACATAAAAGTCCCATTTAAAACAAAATGTTCACAGCAACATTTCTGTGGTAGTAAATTACAAGCAATAAAGTTGATACCTATCAGTTCGAGAATAACTAAATTAACTGGTAAATATAATGTCATGGAGTATTATTGAACTTAATTATAAGAATTCAAAGAAGCAAAGGAAAACTCATAAATACTGATATAAAGTGAAGTAAGCAGAATCAGAAAAACCAATTATACAATTACTTTGCAAACGAAAATAAAAATTTTATAAAAGTCACACCTGAATGCTACAAAAGAATGAAAAAAAAATGTACATCCCTTCATTGCAGAAACAGGGAACTATGAATGTTGAAGCCTGATATGTTTTCAAACACAGGAAATATGTTAGTTTTCCTAAACTATTTTTCTCCATTTCTTTTAAAATCTTTTTTGAGGCGGAATGTCTTTCCAGGTAGGGAGAATGAAGATGGATATATTTAGAAATGGAGATGTATGGAATGAGAGTTGATCTGAGTATTACTACTGAATCTCCCAATCTAATTGACAAAATACAAGATGCCATATTGGAGCAACCTCTTTGTAATCTTTAAGGGAGGCAAACATTGAGTGACTAAGTTTGAATATGAAAAGGACAAAATTGGCTCTTGCCCCAGGAATGAATTAGCTTGATACTTTTTTTCACTCATTCCTTGATTTGGGCAAAAGGAAGAGAGTAAGAATTTTGAAGTGGGAGAATGATCCTGTTCAAATCAGTCGAGAGAATCAGCTTGAAAGTAAGTGGTAGGAGTTCATTCTGGAGGAAGTGCTGAGATCTTGAGGATTCTCAAGTATTTTTAAAGTACCCATTATGTGCTATGCACTGTGCTAAGGTCTCCTGAACCTCTTTCAGATGGGGAGGGGAGATATATACTTGGACAAATCTTGACAGGGGAACTAAAGGACATTGCTCCCTGGGCCCCAGACTTCAGTGTAGAGAGGCTGGATGAGAGTGTTCTTGAAGTTAAGAGCAGTTTTTCCAATATTTAGAAGTTGACATGATACAAAGTCAAGATTCCAAGGTAGCAGACCTGGGGAGTTTTCTTCCTCAACCTAAGGTAAGGTTTTTTACTTCTTGTAAGAGGCTGGAGGGAACCTAGCTGAGGATTTCAGCTTAGCCAGAAACTGGCTGGAGGCTGTAGACTATTATCAGTAGAGAACTGAACTTGTAAAGATTAGACCCAATAGACCAAGCACAACAATGCAACCAACCAAGACATCTTGTCTGATGAAGAGAATTGCAATAGAATGATAGACCACCAGGAGCCTCTGGCTAGTTGGAGATGTGAGTTGACATCCATATTTGTTTCCTGTAGAGGAACTCCTCCCCTGTAGGTGAACCCCATGATAGCATACATGTCTGTGAGAAATTTTCAAGGACTTATATGGAACCAGATACTGGAGTTAGTGGAAAAAACAGCATTCAACAAAAAATGTTTGGTCTCACACTTGTTTCATAGAGCACCACACATCATAGACTATGTGACCAAATAGCAGTGGAGACAGTCAGTGGGCTCCAGAAGGAGCATCATAATGAAAACACTAGAAGATGTCAACAGGCCTCCTACATGTTTGCCTCAGTTATGTGTTTTTCTACAAATGCACCTCTCCAAGTATGTTCTCTATGAATGTATTTATGCCATTCAGATTTTTGAGAGAGGTGTTTTGCAGCTGTTTTTCTTTCAATGTCACTCAATCAATTAAATGCCTTGCTTTGAAATAGTTGCATACTCTTCCTATGCATTAATCCACATGGGTTATGGCTCATTACTATGGTGTTAGAGAAGGCAGAATTATAAAAAACTTATACTTGGGGTAGCTATATCTTGTGAATGAGGTGGTAGTCCCAGAAGGTACATTGACTCTCTCATAATCACCAATTTCTATCCAAAGAGAGATTCAAACCCAAGTCTTTCTTCCTTAATGTTAAATCCTCTCTCTATAGGAGTTTTAGCATGGGGAATGAGGACAGGAGACAGATGGTAAGAGTGTTTAGTATCAAGTACAGGTAAAGATTGGAGGCTTGAGGGAGTAGCAGGGTCGGGATCAGACAGAGAAAGTCATAGGCTATTTGTAGGCCAAAATGAAAGGACCATTAGAAAGATGATCAAAAGAGCAAAATCCTGGAGGAGACAAGCAGGGATGAGATCAAAAAAAACTGACAGATTTAGACTTAATAGAAATAGAGGGTGATTAGGCAGGAGATTGAGCTGCCAGACTAAAAGCTTTTATTAACCAAAAGGAAAAAGATAATGCAAGTCTGAATAAGGCAAAACTGTGAAGTAATCTTAATTTGTTCCTGATGTCCTCATCCTCTTTAGCATCTCTCACCCTAACTCTACCTTTATTTGTCTCCTTGTGTCACTGTGGGACTATTTGTAATCATGGAGTCATCTTTGATGGTTTCCTTTTCTGCCTCAACTACCTTGACTGTCAAATAGGGATGATAATGATAGCATCTTGATCCTGGGTTGTTGTAGGGAATAAATGAAATATAATTTGTAAAGTTCTTAGCACAATGCTCAGCACAGAGTATGTACTTAATAGATGCTTGCTTCCTTCCTCTCTTCCTGCCAGATACTACTCTAATTAAGCTCTTGTTCTAACCTATCTGAACTACTCTAATAACCTTGCAGATATTTCCATGTTCAGGTTCCTCTATTCCTTTCCTCCTATTATTTCTAGAATAATTTTTCTAAGACATAGATCTGATCATATCACTCCTAAGTTTGAAAAAAAATCTTCAGGTAGTTTATATTGTTTCTTGATTCAAATTTCTTTACTTAGCATTCAAGGTCCTCCACCATCTAGTACTTTCCTTCAATTTGAATTCGATTTTATATTACTCATCTCCATACACTCTATACTCCAGGCAAAGTGGACAACTCTTTCTTCCCAATATACATGGTGGTCTCATATTTGTATTCCTTTGCTCACATTTTTCCTTATGCCTGAAATGTCTTCCTACCCCCTCTAAATCTATTGAATTCATACTCAGGAAGAATACATGGCATGCATCCACATTCAGAGAAAAAAATTATGGAGTCTGAATGCAGACCAAAACATGCTATTTTCACTTTTTAAAACTTGTTTTGTGTTTTTTTTCTTTTTTCATTGGTTTTTCCCCTTCAGTTCTGATTATTTTTCTTTCACAACAATAGGAAAAAAGGATTAGAAGCAAAATTGAACATGGAAATATCTGTAGCAAGATTATTAGAGTGGTCCAGATAAATTGTAATGAGAGTTGAATTAGGATGGTATCTGGCAGGGAAAAAAAGGAAGAAAACAAAAATTTATTAGGTATTTACCCTGTGCTGAGCACTATGCTAAGGCACTTTGCAAATATTATTTCATTTAATCCCTACAATAACCAAGAACGTTGATTATTAGCTATCATTAGCATCCCCATTTGACAGTCGAGGAAACTGAGGCAGAAACGGAATTGACAGGACTCAGTAACTGAATGTAAAAGACAAAAGATAGGAAACCATCAAAGAATGGAAATATGCTAAACATGAGTGTACATGTATAACTATATCAGATTACTCACTTTCATGGGAAGGGAGTTGATATGGGAGGGAGGCAGAAAAATGTGGAACTCAAAATCTTACAAAAAGATTTAAGAACTATTAAGAACTATCTTTGCATTTAATTGAAAAAATAAAATAGGATTCAAAAAAAAAAGAAAGCATGACAAAAGATATCGTATTGGCCCTGTAATCGTGGTGACTTAGGTTCAAAGCCTACTTCTGACACTTATTAAAGGGACTCTGAGCAAGTCACTTAGCCTCTTTAAATATGTTTCCTCATTTGCAAAATAGAGTTCATGCCTTCTTTTCTTTATTTTTTCCTATGCTAGTATTTACTATGATATTTTCTCTAAGCACCTCATGCTCTGACAGCACAGTCAATTTCAAAATGACTGCTATATCTATAGTAGTAGTAGTAGTAGTAGTAGTAGTAGTAGTAGTAGTAGTAATAGTGGTAGTAGTAGTAGTAGTGATAGTAGCTGTCCTCTAATCGAAGAGGATCATAACATCATATTTATGATGGTCTGACTCGCACATCATGTTTGTTATAGTGAGGGGGATGTTGTACAAAGATACCTTTCTCATTGCCTTTTCCAGAACTGACATCCCATGAACTGATTTGATAGGAAACAGGACTTCTGGTGATGGCCTTTTGAATGTGATTACCCTTCCATATCAGTGAGGTACCATGGCTCTCCAGTCATGTTGTGAGTTGTAACAACAGGTGAACCTAAAAACAAATATTAAGTCTGACTCTCAAACCATCACCACAGCCATTCCTCTCGAGCCTGCACCCATACTCCCCACAAGAACCCAAAAATTTTGGTTTCCCAGAAACTGCCTGGTAGGTCATAGAAATAATACTACCAAATTGCTAGCTGACTTAATTTATGATTGATAGTATTTGATCATCTTCAAACCTCCAACTTTCATTTTTAATGAAAATATACTCTAGTAAGTACTATAGTATTTACATATTTATATTACATAATATTTTGCTTTATGTAATTCATGATAAATATAATATTTCCTATCTCCTTGAATAGAGTCAGTTTGACTTTTTATGTTGTGACATAGTGCTGAATACATCTGGTTCCTTCTTTCTTTCCTAATAAAAAAAGGAATCATGACATACAGCAGAGGTGTCAAACTCATAGCCCTTGGATTTCATGTTAAATTCCAAGGCTTGTCTGGTCAGACTAAAATGTAATTTGGAAATTTTGGAAAAAATAAAAATATAATACAACACAGATAATTTCATTTTGTCATTTTCTAAATCAAAAGGGAGCCAACTTGGATCCTTTTCTAAATCAGTTTGATACTACTGATGTATAGAAATTATGTTTCTGAATAGTCAAAAGTCTTTCTTTTCTTGAGTTCTACTACTATTTTGAACCATGATTTCCAGTATCTGTATCTATTTTCTCAATGAAGTCAGCAAGTATCAACGTTTTTTTTTAGTCAAAGTATCAAAAATCTTTGGTCCAGACTCTCCGATTTCATCAGTATAGGGACTCCCGGTGTGGAAATTCTCCACCTAAGCATTCATTCATGTGGAACAAATGTCAATTAAGAACTAAAATTTGTTTGTAACTTGTCTGCAGGAGCTTCCTGGATCACTGAGAAATTAAATTACTTAACAGAGTCACTAGTGCCAGAATGTATCAATGGCAATACTTGAACACAGGGACAAATTGAAGGTTCGTCATATACTGTCTCTATTTCTTCATCTTCTGCCATGCATATTTTTTAATTTTATTTATTTAAAGAAATGATGTTAAATGACCTGAAAAAGTCACACAGCTAGAGAATTAGTTAAGTGTCTGAGGTCAGATACTAACTCAGGTCCTCCTGACTTCAGGGCCACTGTGCCACCTAGCTGCCTCTGCTATGCATACTGATATAAAACCTAGAATAATTGTCATTAGCATTGCAAATAAGATGACCAAATAAGTCATTAAGTAACCTTTCTGGGTAAAAAATGAAATCAAGTCACTAATTCCTTTACTATCCACTCTGAAGACAACCTATGGCCCATCTTGGCATTTAGATGCAAATCCTTCATAGTAAAAAAAAAAAAAAAAATGCCAGCAAGGTATAACTCAGTCCTTCAACTACACATCAGCTCATTACTCTACAGGCAAAAATTATACATTAAATGTACCAAAATTTAATTTAATGTTTGTAGATGGTTTAAGAATCATGATCTTCAGCACCTTCTGTCCTGTTACTTGATACTTCACAATTGCTATATTAGAATATTCTATATATATTTTTCTTATTTCATATATTTCCATGATCAAAAAAGTAGTCAACATTTCACAACAAACTACTTGCCTTTAGTTTCAACTATACCAGATAGAAAGGTTCATTCATGCAGATACTTTTTGCCTGCTGCACCTTGGAGCTCACTGGCCACAGTCTTTGTGGTCCTGGATCACAATTCCACAATCATGAGTCATTAGAATTGAACTTTAATGGAATTTAATGGATGCTTCATAAGACTGAGAGGCAGTGTACTATAGTAATGAGCTAATAGAAGACCAGAAAGCAGCCAAGGTCAATCCTTGCTTCTGATCCATACTGGGTAAGTGACCTTGAGTAAGTCATTTCAAAAATCTCTTAGTCTGAGAATACATTTTGCAGAGAGGGTGCTAGTGAAGGAGTTTTGCTTATCTGTGTGTTCCCTTTATCCACAAAATCCAAGATACAGTCATTATACTGATTCTATTCTATAGACTCAATTCTGATTGGGAGTGGGGAAGGGAGTTGAAAGTATGGGAGAAGGGAAAGAAAAATAAAATTCATCTCTTTACACTGTAGTCACACCATCTGTCTTTTATGTGGAGCAACTGTTTGTCTGGCTCTAGATTGATTGTTACCACATGGTTTCTCCAATATTTGTCCTTTTTTAAAACTATCAGTTCCTTAAATATTCCCCTACTTTATCCTATGACTCAGCCATTACATTTTGTTGCATCATCTACAGGCATTATGTGTTCCTATTGTTGCTAACCTAAACTAACTATTTTCTATGGAAAGTCATGCTTCTTGTCCTCACTGGTCTTTTTCTTTAGCATAAAGACAAGGTTTAATGAGTTTTTTCCCCATGTAAACTAATTCTGATAATAAATGCATGCAGTGGGACCAGAAAGAAATTATGAAACTCTACCACTTAGGAAGATTATCAAAAACACTGTGTTCTCAACAATATTTGACTGTAAGCTGAACAACTAATATTCTTAATATTGCTATCCCATGGGACACTTTTCTGGACAGCTTCCAAATATTGTCTAGCTCTTCTATTAAAGGTATTTCTGAATTTCCCTCCTTAAAATAATTTACTTTCATGTGCATTTTACTTTTGTCTACATTAAGTGAAACACCTGGATGAAAAGTTTAATATATCACCCAGATAGTATGCTTTTGTTGGTTCTAAATAGCTACATGTTTATATTTATGCTTGGCATTGTGATGTGGGTCAAACATCTGGACAATGGACTTAACTTTTTTAAAAATTTTCTTCCAAATGTTTTGGTCTTCTGTAGACATAACCATAGTTTTTTTGAGAATTAAGGGCCAATGCCCCCACAAAAGCCACATCCCAAACATAACTTGTTTTTTCCATAGCTTCATCTTGCCTCAAAGTAGTATGGGAAAAAAGCATGAGCATCTCTGTGGAAATGGAAGAACTTTTCATGGGAATTAAGAGTGTTGAACAAAAAATGATGTTACTTTCATTTAGCAAAGTGATAGCTCTTTTTCAAACATTTGAGGTTCAGCCCAGGCAAACACATTATTTTTCCTTCTGTGTCAAAACATATTTTTTCTTCTTTATTTTTAAGGAAAGTAATATCTCAAGGATAACAGTTATCACACTTCTAAACAATATTTTTCATAAATGTTCAAATATTGCCTTTGAAAGTATCCTCTATGGAAAATATGATGAAATGGGGAAAATGACAAATGCTGGAAGGGCTGTGGAAAAATAGACACAATAAACTATTGGTAGAGTCATGAATTAATAAAGCCACTTCAGAAAGCAATTTGGAATTATGCCCCCAAACTCACTAAACTGTAAATACAATCTTTGACCCATTAATACTATTATTGCTATACCCCCAAAAGATTAGAGAAATAGGAAACAGACCCACATGTTCAAAATATTCATAGCATCTTTCGGTGTAATGTCAAACTGAGAAGTTCTTTAATTGGATATTGGATGAACAAATTATAATATATGAATGTAATATAATACTACTGTCTCTTAAGAAATGAAAAAGGAGGTAGTACACAGAAACCTTTGAAGAAGTGTTGAATTGATGCAGAGTGAAAAAAAGAATCAGAACAATTTATAAAGTAACAATACTATTATAAAAACAGTTTTGAACGACTTAACCCCAAGCAAGACTGATTAGTCACCATTACAGTGAATGACTTAAGTATGCAACCCATTTTCTGTGCCTCTGTTTCCCCACAAAAAGGAAGAATTTTTACTATAAGTCAAAAAATTGTCCACAGAACTTGATTACTCCCTACCTCCCTTGATACAACTTACTGGTCATATGAGAGTACCAAAAAATCCCACTCAGAACTCATCCAACCTTTCTGGAGAGAAATTTGGAACTATGTCCAAAAGGCAACAAAAATGTGCATACCCTTTGATCCAGCAATACCACTACTGAAGAGATGATGAAAAGGGGTAAAAACATCACTTGTACAAAAATATTCATAGTAACCCTGTTTGTGGTGGCAAAGAATTGGAAATCAAGTAAATGTCCTTCAATTGGGGAATGGCTTAGCAAACCATGGTATATGTATGTCATGGAACACTATTGTTCAATTAGAAACCAGGAGGGATGGGATTTCAGGGAAGCCTGGAGGGATTTGCATGAATTGATGCTGAGTGAGATGAGCAGAACCAGAAAAGCACTGTACACCCTAACAGCAACATGGGGGCAATGATCAGCCTTGATGGACTTGCTCATCCCATCAGTACAACAATCATGGAAAATTTGGGGCTGTATGCAAAGGAGAATACCATCTGTAACCAGAGAAACAACTGTGGAGTTTGAACAAAAAACCAAGGACTATTACATTTAATTTAGAAAAAAACTGATATCTTTTTGTCTGATCCTGCTATCTCTTATACTTTATGTTTCTTCCTTAAGGATATGATTTCTCTCTCATCACACTCAATCTGGATCAATGTATACCATGGAAACAATGTAAAGACTGACAAATTGCCTTCTGTGGGGAGTGGAGGGAGGGAAGTAAGATTAGGGAGAAAATTGTAAAACTCAAAATAAATAAAATCTTTTTAAAAAGTAAAAAAATCCCACTCGTATGGAGCCAGGTCCCCTTCAACTTGATGGATTTCTGAAGACCTCTCAAATTACCCTATTTTTTTCCTACTGATTTCTATATAGAGTTTAGGAAAGTAAGATTAGTACCACTAAATCTTTGTTGGCTATCCTTACTAAGTTAGGGTAAAGTAAAACCTCATTTTTTCATTGACTTGCAAGTATCTCATTTCAATGACTTGCAAGTATCTCATTTTGTCCCGACCCTGAACTTGAACTAAAAAGGGTCTTGTGTCAGATCCACCCATAATATTCCCTGACTGGAAAATAATAGACTAATAAGAAGAATGAGACAGACTCACATTTTTGAACATTAATATGAAATATATTTTGTTAAAAAGGTTTTATTTTTTATTTTTTTCTTCTAAATTATCTGGAAAGGGAGGAAGAAAAAATAAATTCTTGTTGATTGAAAATTAAATAAAAGAAAGAAAAAAGAGAAACTGTACTTTTCAAAAGTCAGTAACTCAAATTGTCATCAAATTAGCCAGCATTTATTAATTCAATGAACCAAAGTAATGAGAGAGCATATTTTGTTTTAGCAAAGAGAATCATCACCCTTTTCAACTCTTTAAACTGTTTTGCCTTCACAAAGCACACCTAGCACTTCCTTTTCCTAATTTGTCTCTTTTTTCTTCTTCCTTTTTCTCTCTCCCTCTCCTTTCTCCTCCCAAAACTCACATAAAGGTAACTCCCTTCCCCCCCCACACACACACATGCCTCTTTGGTCAAAGTTGCCCCAGATAAACTCTCATTACTTCCAAGTCAGTTTTTTAATTTTGCCACTATGTTTAAGATCCCTACCCCTGATACCTTAGGCTGGAGACACAGGTCTTGAAATAAATGAGGCTGAGAAAGATTGTTATTATCATTTTCAAAAATTATAAATTTATTAATTGATTAGGACTTATAATACTTGCTGCTTCAATTCCAATACTAGACCTATATCCAGAAGAAATCATAAAAATTGGAAAAAGTCCTACAAGTTCCAAAATATTCATTGCAACTCTTTTTGTAGTGTCAAAGAATTGGAAAGTGAGAGGATGCCCATCAATTAGGGAATGACTGAACAAGTTATGGTATATGAATGTAATGGAATACTATTGTTCTATAAGAACTCACAAATGGTCTCTAGAGAAGTATGGAATAAGTTACAGGATCAGATGCTGACTGAAGGGATTAGAACCAAGAGAAAAATGTACACATCAAGAATAAGATTACAAGTTTGTCAACCTTAATGGATGCAGCTCCTCTCAGCAGTTCGGAGAACTAGGACAACCTAGGAGACCAGGTATGGACAATTTTATCCCCATACAGAGAAATAAAAACAAAATAAAACAAAATAAACAAAATAAAACAATACCCCCCCCACAAAAACCTTTCAGAGTTTGAATGAACAGTACATTAATATTTTTTAAATTTCTCTTATATATTTCTTTCCTATACCATGGTTTTATTTCTTTTCCCTTAATTCTAATTCCTCATACCGAAAATGACTAATCTGTAAACATTTTAAACACAAATGTGTATGTACAGTATTCACCAGACTGTTTGCCGCTGAGGGGAGAAGAATGGGAAGGGACTGTGGTAGGAAATTATGTAACTTAAAAATACACATATGCATGTGGATGAATGTTGAAAAACTTTCATAACATGTAATTGGAAAAATAAAATAAAATATCAATTGAAAAAATTGCTACTGTTTTTCAGTTGTTTCAGTCATGTTCAAAGTCAAGCTTTACCTAGTTCACAATATGTATACATAAAAGTGGATACACATGGATTCAAAGATCTAAAACTAAGGGACCTCAGCAGCTATGAATGAATGAGTTTTGTTCAGTCATTTCAGTCATGTATGACTCTTTGGGACTCCATTTGGAGTTTTCTTGGCAAAGATATTAGAGAGATTTGCCATTTCCCTCTCCAACTCATTTCACATTTGAGGAAATTGAGGCAAACAGGTTTAATTAACTTGTCCAAGATCACCCAACTAGTGTCGAAAGCTATATTTGCACTCAGGTCTTCCTGACTCCAGGTCCATTACTTTATCTACTGTGCCATCTAACTGCCCCACTAATAATATTATTAATTAAGAAAAAGCTAGCATTTATATAGTACTTTGACATTTGCACGGAGGCTTATAAATATTATTTTATTTGATCCTCACAAGCTCTTGATTTGATCTAAGGGTATAATCTAGCAATGTAAGTGTGTAGCCAAATACCAAAATAGCCTTATAAAGGCAAGTATGAGATTATACATTAGAGAAAGAATATACAAACTATACTTAAGGAATGGCAGGTTCTAACATAGTTATGACCCATAAAAAGATCTCAGAGTGGTACTGCCTCACACCTCTCAGATTAGCCAATATGACCAGAAAGGACAGTGATGAATGTTGGAAGGGATGTGGGAAGTCTGGGACACTAATACATTGTTGGTGGAGCTGTGAACTCATCCAACCTTTCTGGAGAGCAATTTGGAATTATGTCCAAAGGGCAGTACCACTACTGGGTCTGTATCCTGAAAAGATCATGACAAAGGATAAAAATCTCACCATAACAGCTCTTTTTGTAATGGCAAAGAATTGGACATTGAAAGGGTGCCCATCTACTGTGAAATAGTTAAACAAATTGTGGTGTATATCTGTGATAGAACATTATTGTTCTATAAGAAATCATGAGGGATGGGATCTCAGAAAAGCCTGGAAAGATTTGTATGAATTGATGCTGAGTGAAATGAGCAGAGCCAGAAGAGCATTGTACACTCTAACATAATGGGATGATGATCAATCTTGATGGACTTGCTCGCTCCATCAGTGCAATAATCAGGGACAATTTGGAGGATAATCTGTGATGGAGAATACCATCTGTATCCAGAGAAGGAACTGTGAAGTTTAAACAAAGATGAAAGGTTATTATCTTCAATTTTTCAAAGTTATTGTATATATTACATAATTTTGCTATCTAATGTTTTCTTTCTTCCTTTTGGATCTGTTTTCTTCTCTCAACATTTTCAATTTTGATGTATGCCTATCATGGAAAAAATGTAAAGACTATATCAGATTGCTGTCTGTTGGTGGGGGAAAGGGAAGGAAGGGAGGGAGAAAAAATTATAAAATTCAAAACCTTGCAAAAATCATTGGTCAAAACTACCATTGTATCAATTGGAAAAGAAAATATTTATATAATTAAAAAAATCTCAGAGTCACTGTAAATTGTTCTCTGAAAATGGCTAAATGTTAAGTGACTATAATGGAATATTATATTATAAAAATGATGAGTAATGCATCAGAGAAATCTGGGAATATTGTTTTACTTGACATGTAATAAAGTCAGCAGAACCATGAAAACAATTTATTCAATTATCTAAAAATTAGACTGATAAAATACTTTGAAAGACTTGAGAGCTCTGGTCAATGCAATGACCAGCCATAATTCTAGAGAATCAGTCATACAACAGGCCAAATACCTTCTGACTAAGAAATGATGGGCTTAAAGTGCATCTAATAGCACACAGTTTCAGACATGACCAATGTGTACATTTCTTTTGCATGTCTAAGGATATATATGAAAATCATTTCCTTTTTTTTCCTTTCTTTTTCTTTGACAGTCTGATGGTGTGTGTGTTGGGGGGGGGGGGGACAGAAGAGTTTGCCTTTCTAACACAGCTCATCCAGGCTCCATTCTCTACAGTGTCAACACTGTCACCACTTTGGTGCAAGCCTTCATTCTCTCATACCTGGATTATTGCAGTAACCTTCTGATTGGTCTCCTCACTTGGAGTCACTCCATACTCCAATCCTTAATTCACTTAGCCATCAAATTGATTCTTGTAACATTTAGGGCTTGCCATGTTTCCCCCATCTCCACACAATAAATTCCAAATGTTCCTCTTTCCCTCACCTCCAAGATCAAATATAAAACTTTTTTTTTGTTTTTAAAGCATTTGATAGTTTAGCTCCTTCCTAGCTTTTTAGTTTCCTTGCATCTTTTTCCCTTCAATGTAATCTGTGATCCAGTGACACTGACCTCTTTACACTAAGCACTCCAACTCATGACCCACTCCACATATTTTCACTATTTGTCCCCCAATTCCCACCCCATACCTGGATTGTCTCCTTTATCATATCCATCTCCTAATTTCTCTGACCTTCTTCAGATACCAGCTAAAATTTCACCTTCTATAAGATGACTTTCCTGGATCCTCATTAATGCTAGCTTTTTCTTGGAGACTATCTCCAATTTATTCAGCATATATCTTAATTATTGTTATATACATAGTTTCCCCTCCATTAGACTATGAGCTCCCTGAAAATAGGGACTAACTTTTGTTTCTTTTTGTATTCACCAAGATTAGTGCAGTGCCTGTTATATCTAGATACCTAAAAAAAATGCTTATTGCCTCAATTTGCCTGAAAAAAAATTGCTTCCTGAAGTGTTCCATGGCTCCAAAGAGCATCAGATGTTGGATATCAATAGGCCTGATCCTAGGAACAGAAAAGAAAACAGTAAGCCTTCATCCCAAACCATGTCATATATAAAAGAAAACACACACACACACACACACACACACACACACACACACACACACACACACACACACACACACACACACACACACACACACACACACACACCCCATATAGACACTTCCAAACACATGCACTACCATCTGCTTCTTGGCTTGACCTAAAAGGAAGACATAATGAAGTTGTGAAGTTGGAGAAGGTCCAGAGAAGTCCATTTAAGATACTAAAAGAAATATTTTATAACATATTTAAAAAATGAGGACTCTTGGTTCTAAAATATTACCATAGGATGTGTTCTATATTTGCAAAATTTTTCAAGCTATGGACAGAATAGAGTAAAAATAGACTTGACCAAAGTCTTGAAATAGCAGAATATAGTCACCTTTATCCCCTGTGAGACTTGAAAGGCATAAATTTAGGAAAAATAAAAAAGAAACACTTCTTTGGAAAGCAAAATATACATATTTATGAAAATCATTTTTTTCTTTCTTTTTTTGACAGTTTGACTGGTGGGGTGGGGGGATTTGGAAGACAGGAGTTTGCTTTTCTAACATGTCTTGTCTAGGCTCCATTCTCTACTTTGACACTGTCACTACTTTGGTGCAAGCCTTCATCCTCTCATCTGTGATATAGACTGGAAATATGTGTAGAATATAGCGGTAACCATTTTATATTCATGAGTTATAGATACATTATAGGTTATTAAAGGAATTATTAACCTCATTATTATATATTTACTATTAAAGGATGACTGGAATTTTTAGGGGGCAATCAAAACATTTTGAATTATCACCTTTGAAGACGCTCAAACCCTTTTATAAAATAACCAGTACTATAAGGAACAGAAATCTAAGGGATTCTGCTCCAGAACACTTATTTTTTGTGTTTTCTTAATGTAACAATTACTGCAGTGGCACCATGGATTTCTTTTTTTTCCTGGTTCCTTGTATCCTTTCAAAGATAGAATGGGCAGTTTGACCTACCAATCTCTGGACTGCAGTAGATTTTCCCAAGAAAAAGTGGAATAACACTTAAGTCATAAAAGTGTCATGAGGAGTTGGGAGTCAATGAACAATAGACTTTTTCTTCACTTTTACCTTAGAGTTACTACAAAATAAACTCAAGAATTTTAGTGATTTTTGCCATGCCTGGAAGAAATATTATAGGACATAGTGGGAAGATGATCAGACTGGAAGTAAAAAGATCTGAGTCCTTGTCCCACCTCTGTCATTAACTCTCTGTGTGACTAGGGGATAGTCATGGTCCCTCCACAGACATATTTCCTCCTCTATATTATAAGATCAGACTAATTGATTTCTATAAGGTAATATAAAGTATAAGGTAAGGCCTGTCAATATTGTTATTATTTCATATTGGAATGCTTGTCTGTAACTCCAAAAGAATTCCCAGGTTTTTTTTATTTTGCATAATATTTATGACTTAGAAACAGGGCAGAATTCAGGAATGATAAAATTTTCTGAGCAGAAAATATTAAAAGGTGCCAAGATGAGTAGTGAATCAGAAGAAGCTTTATATTTGTCCTAGGCAGGCACATTCAGGGTTGGTCCAATCAAGGTAGCATCTTTTTCTACAAACTGAAGTTATATTGGTCAAAGTGATGACTATCTTGATTGAGCAAGACAGAGTGGATGGCATATTAATAATTCTCATTTTGGTCTAAAAGTCCTTCTAAACCTTTGACTATAAATCACTAATAAAAAAATAAACATGACTTCCTTTAGTTCAGATTCATGTAGATTTTATTTTTCTCCCCCTCCTCCCCCAAAAAATCACTTGATGAGATGGCAAGTGAGTCATAAATCAAGGACTTATCATTACTTGTTTTCTTTTTCCTAGTTAAGTAGCATTCGTTTGTATGAAATTAGATTGAAGCATTAATGCTAAATAACTAATTCTAAGGAACACTTTGTCCTCTGTTTTCCTTAAAAAGTGATAAGGTCTACTGCATTTCCATACTAAGTAATGTAAATAGCTATGAAAAAAATCAAAATAAATCACTACCATTTGCACCAGTGGAATTATTTTGTTATCATGACCATAAAAATATTGTTTTATTTACTTGGAGGTTGAAGGCAGGAAAATGTTTAAAAGATCATCTTTGCCCTGGATCTTGAACATTTCCCTTTAAGGAGTCAGGACATCTAAGTAGGCACCATAATTTTATATCTATGGCTTTTCCCTGACCAACCCCCTCAAGCTGAGGCATGAGAAGACAAGCAAAATCCAGAAAGTGACCACAAAAATCCAGAAACAAGCCTTTTCTGAGACAATGATCCCAGCTCCATCTGCTGTTACAGCCTCTGTGTCCTAACATGTTGATGTCAGCTTGAGGGCAGGTTTATTACAACACTTTGTTCCCTGGACATAAGCTCATGAAAGTTCAACTCTGTTAAGGAAAGGACAAAAGGGGATAACTTAGAATTCTTAACCCACTGTTCTTTCTACCACACATATTGCTTAAAAAAATCAAAACAACTAAACTGGACCTATAGGAAAGAAACTGAATACAGGGCAAAAGCCAGAGTTGTCATCAAGAGGTCTCAACAAAATCCACTGGAAAGAATTCAAATATGTGTTGTTTTCCTCTTTTACTGTTACTATCCAAAAATTAAAAACATTTTTATAATCATTTTTTGTCTTCCAACTTAGAAAGCATACTTAAGCCTGGCTGCCAATCAATTTGACCAATAAAGTTGATAGGTAGGTTGGGAAGGGGCAGAATAGAGATCAAAAGATCAAATATGACTAGGATTTAATTGGTTCTTCAAGATTACAAATGTCTCTAAAGAAGTTAAGGCCTTGGCAAACTAGCCAAGGTTTGAGATAACATTGCTTTTTTCTGCATCCTTTTCTCTTTCCCACAAATGCCCAAAATAGTTGTTATTGCTTCAGTAACAATGACAAGAATGTTGAAATATTTTGTTTGTAGGGCAGTCTTCCTCCTGGGCACCCTGTGATCCTTAAGTAATCCAAGAGAAACTAAGATTACAAATAGGACCCCCAGCCCAGCATTTTCCAACTATCTTCCCAAACATGTGTTTTCTTGTCCATAAAACTTTTACTACCAAGAATCCTGCCTTCTTAGAAATTATAAACTGATTCCGACTACTCCTTCCTTTTGGCTCCTCCTCCTCCTGCCCTTGGCATCCCTTCTTCTCCACAGCTCCAGTCTCTCCTTTCTGAGGTCAGAGAATCACTTCCTCAAGGTTATAGAGGGTAGTGTGGTGCTTTATAGAAAACTCAGAGTTAAGCTGTCAAATACTCTTAGTAGTCAGCTTTGGTGGGGGAAGAAAGGGAGTGAATGCTGTTGATTTTTTAAATTATACATCAATCATCTACATATTTGTTTTAGATATTTGCTTTCCAAGAGCACACATGGTTTCTGGATTGACATTTCCTGCCCACTAATGGTCAGTGGCCTATTCCTTCCATTCTCCTACTGAGTTATCACTTTGGGCTCAAAGTGAAATGAATTAGGATAAGACTGAATATGAGATTGCCAGTCAACTCGTCCAACCTTATTTTGCAATGCTCACCTTCACACACTCTATGCTCCAGTTACAGTCTCCTACCTTCATGGAACTTCCCAGTTTCTTCTGATATCCAGAATACAGTCCCTTCTTATCCCTGTCCTTTAGAATATGTACCATTGTTCAAGGATCTGCTTTGGTGTCAAGTACTTGGGGAAACTTTCATGAATCTGACCAGTTGCTAGTGCTTTCTTCTTCCTCAAATATTTTTGAAGCTCTTAGAACTCTCTTGTATTTTCTTCTCTCCCTCCTTCATACTTATTATCTGCATATATATACTTTATCTCTTCAGCAGAATGTAAACTCTTGAGGGCAGATGCTCTTATTTTTATCTTTCTGTACCCAGGGAATATTATGGTAATAACTTATTTTTTAATTGACAAATATTTATTTGAAGTCATTCTCTAATAATAAGGGCAAGCATTTCAGCAAAATTTCAGTTATTAAAAGCCAACATAAAATCTCTGTTCTTGTTAATGTCTACAGAAATCATAAAAAAGCAGGAAGGACTCTTTCATACAAAAATTTAACAACTTTCTGTTGTTTACAAATTGAAAACTGAAGGGATACCCATCAAATGCGGAATGACTAAACAGGTTGTGATCTATGATTGTGATGGAATATTATTGTGCTATAAGAAATGACAAGCAGGATGATTTCAGAAAAATATGGAAAGACTCACATGAACTACTGCAAAGTGAAGTGACTAGAATCAGGAGAATGTTGTACACAGTAACAGGAATATTGTACAATGAAGAACAATGAGTGACTTAGCTAATCTCAACAATACAATGATCCAAGATGATCTCATACTGTCTGACTCCAAGGAAGAATTAATATAGTCTGAATACAGACTGAAACACACTATTTTCACTTTCTTTCTTCCTTTCTCTCTTTATTTCTTTCTTTATTTGACTTCTTGTCCAAAATCATTAATATGGAAATGTCTTACATGTTTATACTTATAAACCTATATCAGATTACTTACTGTCTTAAAGAGGAAGGAACAGAATTTCAAACTCAAAACTTTAAAAAATGTTAAAATTTAATTGGGAAAAATAAAATAATATTTCAAAAAATAGTCTACAGATAAATGCATGACTTAGGTGCTTTTCTGTCTACAGATCAATGTTATATAATTTATTTCTTGCCCCATGGGCAAAGGGTAAAGAGAGGAACTCTTGAAATCCCTTCAAGCATCATGATTCTGTAGAGGACACTAATATATAATGACATTTGTTTTCCAATTTCTTTCAGAAATATGCGGATCCCCATGAAGTACATAAAATAAATCTGACAAAACAATGGAGGTGAGCTATTAAAGGAAGAAGATTTTGAGCTTCTTTCAACTGTTTCACATTCTATTTGGACTAGAAAGAGGCAATCTTTTATTAGAAAAACACATGGAAAGCATACATATAAACAAATATGTTTACATAGTAAACCCCATGTTTACTGAAGAAATTATGTTTGAATATATTCCCAGCTATACTCTTTTTATTGTCCATCACAAAATATATTTAATTTTTCAGTTAAACATCATTTAATTCTAACAATAGAATAAGAGGCATAGCTTCTAAGTACCACAAACAGTTCTTATTTGAATATAAACATAGGTGATTCTCACAACAAAATTTCTCCCAGAACATTTCCAATGATTGTTGTTTATTCGGTTTCCCCAAGTTTGTTGTAAAAGATCATTAATGACTTCATCTTGGTGGGCCATACTTTCAATTTGAATCATGTGGGACTGTGGCTGGTTAGAGATTAGTACTAGGGTAGTTGTTTCCAGTCCTCTAAATAATTTTAAACTGGATTAAATTGAGTCTTTTCCTTTTGGGAAAGTATATTTTCTCTGATGAAAGAAAGAATTAGTCCTGGATTTAAATGTGCACTAGACTTGCTTGGATGAATATCTAACAATTCACAAGTTATCTAAGAAAAGCTGCAGGTCCAAATAATTTGATATGTCTTGGAAAAAGTTTCCTTATAGAGCTGACACAAGGCAGAACTATAGTCCTCTTTGGTGACTTTCTCCCTTTTTAAGCCCCAATACTCTTAGGTATCTACTTTCTCTAGATTAGCTTGACCTCAGCCTCGCAGTCAGTCTTTGTCATAACCTGTTTTTTTCCAATTTTCTTTGCTCTAATACTTCAGGGGAATTTGCAATCTTAATAGCTTGTGGTACACTAGCTAAATCTCTGGTCTATGAAGGAAAACCTGCATACAAATTATGCTTCAACAATGACTAGCTGAATAACCTGGTCAACCTCATTCTAACTCAGTTTCCTCTACTGCAGAATGGGGAGAACAACAGTCCTCCCCCCACCCCGGGTTGTGAAAATCACATGAGGTACATGTAAAGTACTGTGTAAATTTTAGTGGACTGTATTAGATGAAGTTAGGGACTAGGTCTGATTTCATTAGCACAGACTGTTCCCCAATGAGGAAACAACCTCTGTCAATGCAAATCAGCACCTGAAAATTTCCTGGAGCAACAGGTTAAGTGATTTGCCCGGGGTCTCATAGCCAGTATGTATCATAAGTGGGACATGGACCTAGATCTTCCTGGGCAGCTAAGTGGCAGCAGGGGGTAGGATACTAAGTCTGAAGTCAGGAAGACCTGAGTTCGAATCAACACTTGGAGATTTACAATGTGAATGTTGGCAAATCATTTAAATTTATCAGCTTCAGTTTCCTCCACTGTAAAGTAAGCTTAATAATAGCATTTACCTTCAAGTGTGTTGTGAGGATCAAATGAGATAAAATGTGCAAAGCACTTACTTAGCAAAGTTCTGGCATCTAGTAAGCATTTATGAAATGTCTACTATTTATTTCCTTCTTCTTTCTTTCTTTCTTTCTTTCTTTCTTTCTTTCTTTCTTTCTTTCTTTCTTTCTATCTTCCATTCTCCCTTCTTTCCACAAAATTAAGGCTCAATCCACAATATATTCAGATTTGATACAATGAACACATTGTTGTCTGCCAGAAATTTCCTCTTCCATTTTGATTCCACTGAACATCTCCCAAGACAGTGGATTACATGTGGTAGGTCTATGCCTCCTATTTTATGCTTTACTTGAGCATAAAAATCAATCATTGAACAAAGTTATCTCTAACATCTTCTAACAAATCTTGTATACCTAGCGCATATATATATTATATATATTCACTAGACCATAGGGATCTAGGATGGTCCAAGTAGCACTGATTTCTACCTTGTGGAGTAGGGTTGGCTAAGAGGAAGGACATGACTGACAATTCACTCCTTCATTCTTTTATCTCAGTGAAGAATATTGAACTAGAATTATCTATTTATTTACAACATATTAGATATTTGTAGTCTAGAGGTATGTTTCAGCATGAAAGTTGGAACTCCAGTTGCTCCAGTCAGGACATAGTCCTGTTCTAATCTGGGAAGGTAATAGTTTATTTTCATCCAACTTAGCTTCTCTCCCACTAAACACTTATTACAGAAAAGATAATCATGGATGGTGAGCAAACTTATTTGTCTAATTAAGAAGTAAAATTTAGTCTGCAAACTTATACAAATTAGAATAGATAATAAAGCATTTAAGGGTGAGGGAACTCTACAACTCCAGAGTAAGATGAAATTTCAGTTCAACCAAGAAGCAATCCCACCTAAGAAGTCTGCTCTTGGCATTCTTCTGTGTGCATAAGTACTGAGAATCAAGGGAAACTTAGGGGTGTCCATATTTTCATGAACCTGTGACTGTGGAGAGGTCTCACATTCACCACACAAAGTCTATACCTTACCTTTCACTCATATCCTTCTTTGCTTTTCTCCTCAATCTCTTAGGCAACTGATGGACTTGTTAAACCAACCCTTCCATGTATGCCATGACATCACAAAAATGCTCTTTAAGAAAAACACCCCAACCCCATATGGGCAGGAGTGAATTTGACATATGAATAGGAGATACCTTAATGGAACAAAGCCTTACAAGTGATGCTTTTTCTTACTCATGAAATTTTTATAGACAATAAAAAAAATGTGCACAGTGGAATCTCAATCAATAATAGTAAGTATTTGTGCTATACAGACAATAATAAAACAGTCCCTCATCTCAAAGAATATTATCAGGCTAGAAAACACATATACATATATATACACACCCACATACAGAAAGACATAAATACAACTATACATCCATGATAAAAACAATATGGATACAAGGTATCTTTGAATAGTAAGTACTAGGAGCTGAAGAGATCAAGAAAAACCTCCAATAGAAAGTAGGTGGTGCTTAAGTTCAAAGCCAGCAGCCCCAAGAGATGGAGATAAAGGAGGAAGACATTCCAGTCATTGGAGACAAAGGAAGCTGCCTGATCCCTTCTCATACTTTTATCAAGAATACTCTTCTATACATTCTATGTACATCCTCCTAAAAACAAGAAAGGAGGCATAGAGGTCAGCAGTTACTATTGTCTTTCTTTTTTTTCCTGAAATATACTCATTTACTTAGCAATAAGACAAAAGAAATAACATCATAGGAACTCATGTAGTAAAGTAAAGACAATAATATATATATTTATATAATATATATATATATTTATAAACATATGTAAACCTGAACAATAACATATTCAGCATGCATGGAAGAAAGTGTCATATCCAGAAACTTGCAGGAACAAGGAACCATGCAGAAAGAAAACCCATTGGGTTGACTTGCAACTATGGGCTACAGGCTTTGATGTCATTGGTCCATCCAGGAAGATCTACTAATGTTTTCTTAATGATTTTTTATAGGCAAAAATAAGGCCCCTGATTTCCTTCTCTCTTTTGAATATCTTAAGGACTTCTCTCTCAATATCCTCAAAATTGTGTTGTTCCCTAATAGATTCTCTGTTGGTCTAGTTGATTTGCTTTCTCTGACTATTTTTCCCCATGGTGTCAGAGTACTTCTAATTACTGATACATATTACAAATCATGAGATATTTTGACTTGAGTTTCTTGCTAAGCCTTCTTGTTTAGGTTCCACCACTACTTGTTCTTTTATTAGGGAATACTGCTTAAAATTAACTCTATCCTAATACTAACCATAAACTACTGTTTAATTTAAATTTTATACTAGCAAAGTCTTTATTTGCCAAATTTCTCCATTTGTCAAGGAGGTCAAATGCTTGCTCACAGATCCAGGTTCTAAGTAAGCTTGATCTCATTATTGTTGATTAGTCTTCCTCACTCAAACTACATTAAGAAATGGTGAAAGTCTTTGTATATATATACCATGTGTTTTTCCCATTTTCCACTTTCTGGTCAATTGTACAAAGCCTTTTGTTCATTCTTTTACTTTGGTATTGATTTTGATCTTTGCCTTAACAAGTCAGTTGTCTGTACACAGAAAGCTGATTACAAAAGAACTTTCACATCACTAAGCAATTGTTTCCACCATATTACAATATGTGTTCAGTTTAGTCATGTCCAACTCTTTGTGACCTCACTGGTTCTTTTCTTGGCAAAGATATGGAGTGGTTTGCCATTTTCTTCTCCAGGTCATTTTACAGATGAGGAAACTGAGAGTCACACAGCTAGTTAATATCTGAAGTCACATTTGAACTCAGATCTTCCTGACTCCAGGCCTGGTGCACTATCTACTGCACTATCTACATGCCCATGGATTAAAAAAGTCATTTTCATTTATTTTGATATTATTGGTTCCAATTCTCTTCATGAAGAAAATGTTTATGATAATATAAGCATGACTTCTCTTTAGCCTATTCTTTATCTTCTTTTTTCTAATTTGTAAACTATATTTTGCTCTATACAGATTGAAAATATATGCGCATGGATATATACACACACATATATATATATTTCAAAATAAAAATATATGTATGTGTTTATATATTTGAAGGAGTTTTGCCATCCATCATTGTTCCCACCTTTGTATAGATGTCATTAAAGCATATGTGGATTTAATTTTGAGAGTCAGATACTTCATAGTTTCTCTGCCTCCTCACCCTAGAAAATAGGTATTGGCATATAAGTTGCAATTATTTTCTTGGCAGTCCTTTTTGCAAATGTCTATCATAAACCCTGCAATACATGATGACCAAGCATTCCATGAAATGTTTTCAGTTGGCTTTGGACATACAACAAAAACAACCTGTCAATTTCTTTAAATACGCTTCTCCATGAAGATCCTGTGAGTCATCCTCTCACTTAACTTTAGCTTAATTTTGTCTTCTTGCCTCATTTATAGAGAGGATGCCAAGATTCAGTAATTACATAAATACAAACTAATATTACTGTAAATGAGTCTCAAGTGTTGAGGATCAAATGATTGATATTTGGAATATTTAATCCATGTATCCCTTTGACAGTCTAGTGAAATCTATGAAACCCTTCTCAGAATAATGTTTTTAAATATATAAAATAAAATATAAGTTTAAAGAAAGCAAATTATGTTGAAAATGATTATCAAAAATTTTTTTAAAGTAATTTATAGATCCTAGGTTAAGGACCTCTGATTTAAGAGAACTGAAAGCAGTTGAATATATAGTCACTAATTTAATAAGGGTAACTTTTCATTCTTTTATTTAAGATGGCATAAATAACTAGAAAATTTCCAGAAAACTTGAAAATGTGGAGAAACTTTCCTATTTTCAAAAAAAGAGAAAGTTGAATAATTGAATCTAAAAATGGGCAATTAAAAAAGTTTTATTCTTGCAAAATATGGTTAAAAATATGGTTGTAACCACTTGAAAAAAACAAGGTGGCTACCAGGAATCATTAGGATTTACCTAAATCACAACAAATTAATCCCAATTCTTTTTTTAATAGGGATGAGAAATTAGAAGGCAGGAAACTTTAAAAATTTTTTCATTCTTTTTTTGTGAACAGGATAGAGGAATGTGAAGTGACTGGTAGCGATTTGATGCATCTGTATGTAGAATAACCATATAAAGTGTTGAAAGAGTTATTTAGGAGATTTGAAATCCTAGTAGAGGAAGGTCTCTGTTGCTTAGGAAATCAAAGCATTATAGAGGAACTTCAGGGATGATATTTGATGACTGATTAAATAGAAATTATAAGGAATAGTGGAAAGAACACCCAATTGATACCCTAGTTTCCATACTGACTTCCATTTGGTAAATCTGTGACCTTAAACAAACACCCTGGCACAATCCCTGCTCTGCCCTACCTACTTCACAGAAGTACCAAGAGGCTTAAATGAAATAAAATATCTTAAAGTGTCTCATGACCTGTAAAATATTACAAAAATGTGATATGGCATTTTTAATAATAAATCTAGGGGCGGCTAGGTGGCGCAGTGAATAAAGCACTGGCCCTGGAGCCAAGAATACCTGGGTTCAAATCCAGGCTCAGACACTTAATAATTACCTAGCTGTGTGGCCTTGGGCAAGCCACTTAACCCCATTTGCCTTACAAAAACCTAAAAAAAATAAATAATAACTCTAGACTCCCTTGTAAAACAAAATAAAGACAAAAAAGGAAAACATACTATAAGAGATAATTATTGTTGTTGAAATGAAAAGATTTTCACCTTTGGTTTAATATCATCCTTTAGATACATATTTATTATCATATATAATTTCATCATGTAGCTGTAAGAAGTGTAGTCTCTGAAACTGATACAGTGAAACTGTGGAGTGAGAGATAAAGAAAAAGAGAACAGAGTCAGAGACAGAAAGAAAAAGATACAGGCTGTCAGGTAGAGCTCTGAGTAACAGAAATAATCTGTTAACTTTTATGTTTTCTCAGAAGTTATGTTGTCATTTCTTGTTTAACATGGGTCTTATTATTTTTTCAAAACTATCAGCTTTGGGGGGCAGCTAGGTGGCACAGTGGATAGAGCATTGGCCTTGGAGTCAGAAGTACCTGAATTCAAATCCAGCCTCAGACACTTAATAATTACCTAGCTGTGTGGCCTTGGGCAAGCCACTTAACCCCATTGCCTTGAAAAAAAAATCTAAAGAAAAAAAACTATCAGCTTTCGGTTATAGTCTCTCCCTCCTACTGCCCTTCCCCCACTAGTGAGGGGAAGCAGGGACTGAATTCTAACAAATATTCCCAATCAATCAAAATAAATTTCCTCATGTCCAAAAATGTGTCTCCTTATGCTTATTTAACTCATCACCTTTTCTGTCAAGAGATAAGAAGCATGCTTCAAAGATCCTCTGGTATCTGCTGGTCATTAGGTTGCTCCAAGTTCTTAAATTTTTTTTATTTGCTGTGATTATGATTGTAGTATCAATTTATCTGTTGGTCCTGCTTCCATCATTTCTTATAGCACAATGGAATACCATTAAGTTCATATGTCATATTTTGTTCATTTATTCCCAAAATGATTAATACTTCCTAAGTTTACAATTCTCATTTAAAAAATGCTATAATTTTTTTTTGTCAACATGGATCCTTTTCCTTTTTCTTTATTTAGTGTGCTGGTAGTAATGGTAAAATGGAATGTAACTTTTGGGGCATGGTTTCAAAGCTGATTTCCAAAATGACTAGAAAAACTAAGAATATCAGAGTTTATTCTCATATCTGTTAAACATAGTAATAAGTATAAATTTGGATGCAAGTTGATCCTGTCAGAGTTCCCCAAGTCTTATAATCTTGCATTACAAGCAGGACAGTTGACCCACCACTTTTCTTTTCACTGTAGCTACCCAGCCATTTTTGACCAGAGATATTTGCCATTTCATCTTAATTTTGTTTTTCTATCTCTTGCTGTTGCTGTCACCATCATGGTGTGAATCAGAGGTAGGGCCTATCCATCATTTGTTGTCATACACTTCTGTTGTCAACAATCTCCCCCCCTGGTTTGACCAAAAAGACCAAGCCCCCTGGAATGTGCTTGGGAATGGCCAATAGATTTCCATGATCTACTCCTTTATATGTTCTTATATTGACTTTGGATCTGGAGGAGGGATTTTCAATCATTTTTGTGTCTTGGATTGCTTTGACAATCTAGCGTTGTCTCTCATTAAGATGTGAACTTCTTTCTTTGAATTCCAATACATATTAAGTGCTTAATGAATATCTGTTGACTGACTTATAGACCCCTTCTCAGAATTATATTTTAAATGAATAAAACAAAATACATCTTTTATAAAGGAAATAAGTTATATTGAAATGCAGATATTAAAAATAGTGGGTTTTTCTCCTCAAATTTGTTATAAATAATAATTTTTTTTAAAAATCCTAGCTTAAGAACAAAGATGAAAGTTCTCCAGATGAGACCTCAAAGAGCTGGCAATGGATTAGCTACAAGGAATGACATTCACTTATTTCTGCAAGATTTAAGCAAAAGGGGCTTATTTGTCTAAATTTGCCTTATTTGTTCAAAAGACTTATTATACAGAAGTAAGAGTCTTTCTGTTTGTTCCTCATTCTTGAAGAGAGCTATGACATCAGGAAAGGGATGCCATGCCATGCAAGTGAATTGGATTTAAGTGAGGGAGGGTTGTGCAATCTATTTGTATATTTAGATATACTAAAAGTTAAATATACTCAAAAATGCTGACAGTTTAGAGTTTAAATTTGTGTGAATTCAGAATATTTAATGCCATTTCTGCTTAATTTGCTTATTTTCATGTCTTGTGCAAATCATCCTGAGAAACATTCCTACTGTAGTAGCCAAATTATGACAGAGAGTTAACTCTGTTCCAGCAATGTCCAGTCTCTAGTAAGCATTATTAAGCTGGAACAGTTCCAATGATCAATACTTCTAGTGATTAGCTGAAGTTTAGTGAAGCTCCACTAGATTGATGATCATAAGTTGATGACTATTTTGGTCACAGCAACTGGGTCAAACCCTGATGAAGTGTCGAAGGGTTGATGTGTCTGTGAGGAGAAAATACCACAAATCACAAAGTACTAAAAGAATATAAAAGACTGTTATATACATATGTAACCAATGTTCTCTGGAAAAATATGTGAATGCTGATGCTGAGATTTGGTGGTATTTAGGAATATTAATAGCACTGATTCTATTTTGTCTTTAACCACCATCTTAAACTCCCTAACTTGCAGGTTTTTGACTAAAATGTTCTTATTTTACTCTATTATCTTGTTAGTGTAATCCTGTTTGGAAATACTTTCCACAGCTACTCAATAAGTTCAGATTCTCACCCCATGTCACTAATTGGCATATAATCTTAATAATTTATAAACAACTCCACCCTGTTTATGGTTCTAACAATTATACATATAACAATGATTACTCTAGTTCTGACTGCATAGGGGCCAAGTCTATTATATTTCATTCTTCCCCTTGTGCCCTGATGAACCCTAAAAGAGTTTGGGTGGGGACAGAATGTCTAGTCTATCATTGGCTCAAGTCCATACTGATTGCATTCCTTTTCAGAGGTCCCTAGCACCCTAGTTGCCCTTAACCACTTAGCTTTCAGATTAGTTTTTACAAATGAATATTTACTTTTAAGGTAGGGCAAAAACAAACATGCTCTCTACCTCATTCCCCCCCTTAAAAAAACCCCAAAATCCAGGGAGCATAATCAAATCCCCCCATGCCTGCTCTGCTCTCTGTAGGTTTAGAGTTTAACTCAGTTACTTTATAGCATTCCAAGTTCCAAGCAGTTCCGAATACAAAAGTTCCCTGAGTCAAGACCCTGCATCCCAGCTTCTTGGACTTCCTATAAGGATAGCAGAAACATTCATCTGGGATTGAGGCTCAAGAGTATCTGGGCCTAGAGACTCTACTTCCTGCATACACATTTGAAGAGAACAAATAAAACAATATCTCAAGTTCATTTTCAAGGCCACAAGGCTTAGGAGAAAGGGAAAGGTGAAACCACCCTTCATGCCATCCAGTTTGTGCAAGATGTCTGTACTCTGTGTGAATGCTGAGGCTCTGGAAAGAGAGAGCAAGATAATGTTCCAGGCTGGTAGTTTTAAAGTTGGAGCCAGTTCCAACTATACAGTCAGTGGAAAGAGGCCATTCTCACCAATATGATAGAAGAAAGCAGAGTGTCTTCTCCTAGAAATAGGTCCTTGACATCTCTAATATGGGTGCCTTGTCTTTGGTGATCTACCTTACATGTAGCCTGTTCAAAAACCCTTCCCAGAGTAAATTCTTGGGTTTTACTGAGTGTCTTGCCTCCCTTGCTGGCAAGTAAATTGGTTAACAAGTACCTAAGTCCAGGTCAGTTTCTTCTTCTGATAGTATTAATCTGAAAGTTGGAAACTGAATTATTTTATTTTCCTCCTTTCTCAGCAAATTGAAGAGACAAACTTCTCATATGGGGATGCACTTTGGATGGGGAAAAAGCAAAAACCATTAGAAAAGCAAAATATGCCAATGAAATGAGCATCTGCAGAATCTACTGGTCTCATTTCTAACGGTTTGCTGCACAATAATGTTCACAATAAATAAATGACTGTTGAATTAATGAATTTTTGTTGTTGTTGTTGTTGTTGTTGTCATCCTTGGTTGTCAAAGAAGACCATGATATCAGAGAGGTGAAGCCTTGACAAGAATGAATTGGATTTAAATGAGGGAGGACTGTGCAAAGCTTCATTTTCTCCTCTGGATCTATCTAGATCCAGTGACTAGATATGGATCAAGATGATTGGATATAGTCCTGGATGCAATGGGAGATGTAGGTCTTTTTGAGCTAAGGTATTTAACATCTCTCAGTTAGACCTAGGCAACACCCATTCAGTGATTAAGGATAGGCAGGTGCTAAGAGGCAGCTAGGAAATACAACAAATAAAGCACTGGACTTTGGTCCAGGAAGAAGAGTTCAAATGTAGCCTCAGACACTTACTAGTTATGTGACCTTGGGCAAGTCACTTAACTCTGTTTGCCTCAGTTTCCTCTTTTGTAAAATGTGCTACGGAAAATGGCGAACCACTCTATAATCTTTGCCAAGCAAACCTCAAATGGAGTCAAGAAGTCAAACACAATTGGCAGACAGAATGGATGAATGACCAATACTGTACAACCAAACCAAACACATCCTTATACTTAAAGACATTCTTCCTAACATAAAAACATCCTTATTAGGTGTGTGAGAAAGACCTTGATGAAGAAAAGATAAGCATTCTTCTTGAATTCATGATGTAAAAGATCATCCACTGCTGCTGGTTTATCCCATCAGCATCCTCACAAGGGTTTGCCTAATAGATAACATCAAGGAACCAAAGTTTTCTACCCAAAAGATTCTCAATGACTACAGTTACAGAAAAGGTGATTTCTGAAACTCAATAAGAATTTGCCAACTCTCAGAAAGGGCAGTCTATTCTACTGGAACATCACTTTCAATAACAGAAAACACAAATAATCAGAAAGTGACTTTCTATCACCATACCATTTGTCCAGTAGATATTCTTTGAACAATGCTTTTTGAGAATTGGAATGATAATGGGTAATAAAATCTATCCTTAACATCTTTTTAAATGAAGCATCACAAAAAACAAAAATCCCAAACAGCCATAGCTCAGAAATAGAGCATGATTAAACAAATTTTCAGGAATCAAAAGATATAGTCAATGATTTGGAGGATTTTCGATATTTCCTTTTTTTAAAAAAAGGACTTTTGCTTGGTAACTAGGAAAGACACAAAATCCAGGGAAAACTTCAAAAAATATTATTATTTGTGATGGAAAACACCATGCATTTCCAGAGAGGGAATTGTTTAGTTTAAATGTAGACCAAAACTTAATATCTTCAATTTTTTAAATTTGTCTTATATGGGATGTCTTTTTGTTCTCTAAAGACTTTTTCCCACTTGGATTTGACTTTTTCACAATATGATTATTATGGATCTATGTTTAACATGGAAATACATTTATAGTTTGTATTAGATTTCTGTTAGGGGTAGGGGAAGTGATGGGAGGGAGGAAGAAAAATGTAAAACTCAAAACCTTGCAAAAAAAATGATTGTTGAAAACTCCCATTGCATGTAGTTGGAAAAATAAATAAATAAAATATTTAATTTAAAAAATATGATACTCTGTTATTTCTTCCAGGTTTTTATCTGTTTCTCATCAACTAGAGAAAAAGAAAATTTAAGGGTACTAGATTTTTGAAAGCTAAGTAGTTTGTAACTATACTTGTTGTGAAAATCTAAATTATTTATAAGTAAATTAAATTGGCAGGTTTGTCAAATATTGAATGCTTTTAATTTAATAGACCAAACATGATGATTTTATGGGAAAGCCAAATTGTATATAATTAAAAAATTACCTCATTTGATCCTCACAACAACCTTCTGAAGTAGATTACTAGTATTATCTTCATTTTACATTTGAGGAAACTGAGAAAGACAGAAAAGTGATTTGCCCAGAGAGATAATTAGAAAAGTATCTGAAGCTGGATTTGATCTCAGATCTTCCAGACTTTTGAGCCAGTGTTCCAATTCCTGTACTACTTAGCTGCTGAGTATACTAGACTACATAACTGATAAGGATCATAATATTTATGACTATAACTTTCCCTAAAATTTAATTTTTCCTGAAGTAAAAATCTGCTTTCCATAGTTTCAAAATTTGTCATCAGGAAGTACCATATTTCCCCATATATAAAACACTCCCATGTACAAGACACACCTTGATTTTGGGGGCTCACAATTTAAAAAAAAAAGGTATTCCATAAGGTTATTTAACTCAAGTTTTATTCATCATAAAATTCCTGCAATTCCTCATCATTGTCTATTCATTAATCCATCTTCATCTGCATTTGATGATGAATTACTGTCTCAGGAGAGGCTCTGACTGCTCTCCTGCCTGTGCTCTGGTCTGGACAAGCTCTCCCTGGGCAAGTCTGGTGCATATTCATTCTGTTCATGAACCTGAAGCACCACTTGTATCCTCCTTTGAAATAAGTCACTTCTTTTTCTTGCCTCCTGCTGAATCATCTTTGTGGACACAGGAATTCCACTCATCCTTTGCTCTTCCATCCATCTCTTCAATTCCCTCTCTAACTCAGGCCATTTGTCTGATTTGCCTCTTGTGGCCTTCTGACAGGGATTTCTTCTTCCCCTAGCCTCAGATTTTTTTTCTCAGTTGGAGGACCAAACTGGTGTTCAGCAGCATGATTTCCATTCACTTTTGCAAACTGGATCACTTTAAACTTGAAAATCTTTTCTGAGCCATTTCTGGGCAGAATGTGGCAAAACATGATTATATTGGTAACAATTGTGAAACAAAGACAAGCATGAAAAAGTGGAAAATGCAATTTAAAAAATCTATAACAATGAGAATAAAAACAAGTGGGGGAAAAATGGGAAATGCAAGCAAAAAATCTACAACCTCTCTATAGTTTTTAGACCCCAAATTTTTTGAGAAAGAGTGCATCTTATACATGAGGAAATAAAGTATAATTAGATCATAACCTAAAGATAGTTAATTTCACCAGATATATTAACCAGTACAGTCAATTTTAATTTATTATTAATGCCATATGAGGGTAGAACTTTACAAATATAGTGATGGTGATGATTGATGATGATGATGATGATGATGATGATATGATAGCCATAACTCATATAGCATTTTAAGCATTTTGCCTACATTATCTCATTTGATCCTCACAGCATGCCTGGAAGGGAGGTACTATTATTTTTCCCATTTTATAGATGAAGAAACTGAAACCAGGAGAAACTTAATGACTTGCCCCCAGGTCAAATACCTGGAAAGTGACTAATCACCAGAGCAACTATCTGCCTTATTATCTTATTTTACCCTATGATATGAGTGCTCTTAAAAAAAAAAACCCACTACAGTCAAAAACAACTTAAATTCAAACATATTTTTTCCAGTGAAATAGCATACTACCAAAAGCCTGTGTTCCTAATGGAAGACTATTTACCCTTCATAGACATGATTTTTTAAATTGTATATATTTATACAATAACATGCAAATAAATTAATATTGCCCCCCCCCCAAAAAAATTTACTTAACTCAGTCCTCCGCCCCTCCCCAAGATTGGAAAAATATTAAGGCAGAGGATGTCATTGGATGATAATTAACAATCAAAGACTAGGAAGCAATCACATCCTTAGGTACCTGTTCTAAATACAGCAGCAGCCACTTTTCCTTGGCCTTGACACCGTTGACAATCTAGCACATTTGAGAACAACTACAAGCTTGAAATGATTCTGTTCATCCATCAGAGGATGGTGTTCAGGGTCCTGGATGGATGGACAATTTCCACTCAAAACCTTAACTCAACAGCACACACCAATGTATTACTTCTTCTAGACCAACAAAAAAGAAGAACACAACGCAGTATCTAGGAGCCCATTGTAACACATTTCCTCAGTTATCCCACCCATATGATTTCTAAGTGATTTCAATTTCCTTTCCTCCTACCCACTCTACCTTCTCTATTCAAAGCAAAGGCTAAAGAATGCTACCATTTCTGACAATCGCCCTGTTGCAATGTCAATTATCATTCCTTCTGACTTTCCTTGGTCCGAAACATTTCCCTTCTCAGCACAACTAAATACATACATATATATACATGTGTATATATATATACACATGTATATATATGTATGTATGTATATATACATATATATGTATATATGAGTATATCGATTAGATTGAGAGATATATATATATTATATATATATATATATATATATAAAATCTTCTATTAGAAGGTAAATTTCTTGAGGGTAAGGTCTATTTTTCTTCCATATTAATAAATGCTTTTTTTCATTCAATTATGCCATTTTTTAAAGTCATTGAACTTTGAACTAAACTGTTTCATTAGCAGAAATTAATGTTGATAGGTTGAAAGACATATAAAAGACAATTTAATAATTTTATTAGCACAAATGTGACATTAACCACACTATTGATAAACACCTGGATTCGGAACCAAATAGTATGAAAGCTATGTCAACAAGTCCAAGTTTGTGGCCACTGAATCCTGGAGCATGGAGCCTAGAAACCAGAAACAATTTTGAGGGGCTGTGAGGCAGAAGATTTTCTCAAATTATAAAAATTAAGGAAATGAATTTGTAGCAAAACTGTGTAAATAAGAACTTCACAGAGGGCGACTTACATATAAAATTGCATTCAGGTTTTTCTTTTGAATGTTTGCAATTTCACACCTGAATAAAATAAGCAAATAAACAAGCACGAGAGACATAGGAAAATGAAACACCACATTTAAAAGCTTATTTGTGGGGGCTCGAAGGGAGGAAGGAATGGAGGCACTACTTTTACTTCAGTGAATGTTTCTGAAGAGCTAAATTAAAATGGATTTAAAGGGGAAAACAAGCACATTGAGTAATATACAAGCCTATGAAAAACCCAGGATAATGATAATCAAGACAATAATTGTTTCCAGGAAGAGTATCAGATATATGAGATGCTAGTCATGCAAAGAGTTAGTATTAGAAGGAAAATAGCTGTCTTCCTTATCATGCCTATTATCCTGCATTATACTACATAGAACAAAAATTTTTAGAGTCAGTACATTGTTGTTGTTTTTGGCTTTGTTTTTTAGAATAAAAAATACTTTAGCTAACATCTCCCATTCTTAGAGGGGAATAAAAAAAATCTGACATTTTTTCAATGAATGGTTTGCCAGGCATTAAACTAGGTATTGTAAGAAATTAAAGAGGAAAAAAAATCAAAGAATTTCATTTATTTAAATATCTATAGCATTTCTTTAAAAAGAAAGCTATCTCTGATCCAGGACCTGGGAGATGGACAGCATCAAAATCTTCACTCTATAAACCACCACTAATATTTCACTTTGATTAGGTAAATCAAAAGATATATTATCTCAAAACAAAAGTAATTTAATCAAAAATAGCAGAATAAATAACAAGAAATAGCCCTTGATCCAAATAGAGCAAGTGAACTGTGTCACAGGCTATCATACCACATCACTAAAAGGATGCATGGGAACATTCTCATGACCAGGGAACCCACAAGCAGGGTATAGGTGAAGGAATCATGAGTAACCAAGGAAAATTATGAAAGGGTTTAAATACAGAGAACACACAAGATCAGGGCACACAAGTATCTAGAAAAATCTCATGATCCTGTACCTGTAAAGCCACTGAAATCACCTGACTATAAATTGGGAGAAATACCTTGGAGTCCTCTGCTAAATGTCTAAGATGAATTGCTCTCTGCTGTCTTCTCATCTTCCTGCTGGTCTTGAGTTGTTCTCTAGTGCAATCTTCCTGTTTGAGGCTGCTCTCTGTTATATGACTGCTATCATGCAGAAACTTCCCTGTAAGGATGAGGGTTCTATCAGCACTAGGGTTCTCCTTAAGTCACTGAATATGAACGTTGCAGCCAGCAGCTCCCAGCTACTAACCAAACCCCTTGACCATTTTAGAATCTCTTCTTGGAACTATTTTTTCATTATTCTTTCTCAGGGTTCAGTCTCCCGTGCCTCATTGTCCAACTGATTTGAACTCAGGTATTATGAATGAAATCTTGGTCTTCTTTCCACCACACCCAAGGTGCACTGATATGTACATTTTCTCCATTACTTACTTAATTTTAGACCCTGGGGTGGGGAATTTTTTTTCCTGCCAAGGGCCATTTGGAAATTTATAACATCATTTGAGACTATACAAAATTCAATTTAACAATTAACTTGCCATATTTGATCAAACATTTAATTTGTAGATGTATTGAATATCAAGTTCCACCTGTGGCTTCCCTTGCAGCCTCAGACAAAATGATTTTATGGCCCACAGGCTAGATATTGCTATTTCTGTTCTAAACAATCAAAAAAATGTATTAAACAATCCTGATTTATAACAGGAGCAGGTACTCATAGGGAAAATTTAACAATGGCACTTGAGTCAACTAGAGCTGGTTCCAGAACACTTCTGGATACTGCCTCCCAATCTGATCCTTAAAACAACTATATAAAGTGGCTACTAGCAGTATTACTACCCTATTGTACAAATGAAGAAATGAAATTCAGAAATTCAGAAAAATTATATGGATTACAAGTAATCCTATAAGCAGCAAATTTCAGAGCCAGGGTTCAAATATAGGATTCTAGCAACTACAACTCCAATGTTCTTTCAACAATGCCTACAGGAGATTTTGGAAATAGCAAGAAGAACCTCAGACATTTCAGACAAGCTAAGTCTTCAAGGTTCTAGAAGAACTTCAAAGTTAAAAAAATTCAGAAAAGAGTTTTTTGTTGAATTGTTATAAAATGTGTTTGTGTCAACTATCCTGTTCCTTAACAAATCTTTGGGATAATAGAATAAAGAGAATAAGTCAAAAATCTAACTACCACTTTTGGTTCAATTCAGTTTAATTTCAATTCAATAATTCAACTTTTTTTTTTAATTTCTAGCTATATACAATGCAGTGTTAGGAGTTCACCATAAAGGGAAAGCACCAAGGGGCCATTTGCAATAAGATGACCTTACGATTATCAGTAAAGGAAACTTAAGAAATAATGGGTCCTTCAAGGAAGACTGAGAAGAGTTTCAGAGCAGAAGATGAAGGTGAGGGAATGGGACTAAAGAGAATACAGAAAAAAATGGAAAAATAAAAATACAAGCAGAAAAAAACATAAATGTAAATAACCAGTGAGAGATCTATCCAGTTCTTTAACTGGCTTTGTGGAACAAGGCTATGAAGAGCTCATTTCTTGCGAAAATATCTTCTGTATTTGAAAAACTGCCTGGTTGGGTGCCAGATTTTGTGCCAGATACCTAATCAAATTCATCACAGCATCAACACATCCCTCCTCACAGCCTTCTGGGTTTTCTTCCTGCCATGCTCACTCCCTCCCTAGTGCTCTACAGAAGTGGCAAGAGCTTCAAAAAGAACTTCAAAGTCAACATCATGTTCAGAGGCAAAGGAACAAGATAAGATGAATAAATGAAAATGTATTCATGCCTCCAACATTATCTGAATATGGATAAGCAGGATTATAATGGAATCAGTGAAAACATTTTAGTCCTATGTGGACATCAGCAGAACACTGCCACCTTAAAATTTAATTAAAAGCCCAACTCCTCGAAGATATAGAATAACATGCATCATTCGGGGGCTTTTTTTTTGGATGGATTATTATTCCTGCTAACAAGGCTCAAAAATAATAAAAGTACAGGCTTATCTGTCTATGACTTAATATCAAAGGACTTTCTGAAGATTGTTAACTCTAAGGAATGCTAGGGAGAAGTAGATATCTTTATCCCATTTTGCAGATAAGGAAACTCAGGGATGTATAGCTGGTGACAGAAGCAATGCTAAAGTCTCAGAAAGGCATTTTTTTCCTCAGAGCAAGCCAAACTGATAAGTTTGCTGCCCTCCCTATAACATTGCTCCAGAATTCCTGAGCTCATCAACATCTTCTTGCAACCAGAAAAACACCACTAGAAAAGACAGAACTGACCAAAACAAGCAGTTCTGGAGTCCAGAAAGCAATTCACTGCATACCTTTACTTTGTAATTCATGATTTTAAAATAATGCATTAAGTTGCCAAGAAAAAGGGCAACTTGGTGATAGAAGCAGATAGAGCACTAGGCTGGGAATCACAAGACTCACCTTCACAGATTCAAATCTGACCTCAGACACTTAGTAACTGTGTGACTTTGGGCAAGTCACTTAACCATGTTTGCCCCCATTTCCTCATCAATAAAATAAGCTGGAGAAGAAATGATAAAGTACTCCAGTATCTTTGCCAAGAAAACCCCCAAATAGAGTCATAAAGAGTCAGATATGATTGAAATGACTGAACAACAAAAACCAAGGCAAACCAACTTGAACCAGAGACTGAATTAGTTACTATAGGGGCTCACAATAGGGATTCACAAATGGCTACAAATCTTTTTTGGTATTGATTTTATCAATATGGGGAATTCCTTGTGAGGAAACTGCCTGCCATTACAATCTGCTTTCATTATAAAATACAATTTTAATGTTGTCTAGGCAAAGAAAGGTGCAACAAACTGAGGGAGGGTGACTCTAAGAGTCAGGGGCAGAACTTAAACCAAGATCATCCTGATTTTAAGTTCAGCTCTCTGTTTTTCCAAGACAGTCTTTAGTAAATGGTAAACAATACCAATTAGGTATTATTTGGTTGTTTCTACACTGTTGGGAAGTGAAGAAATACTGGGTTAATTTTTGAACCCCTTAAAATTTTGGACAAAAATTTAGGACAAAGCTCCAGTTACTCTTTCCTAGGTTTGGTTATACAATGGTTTGGTTTTGTAAGTCAGACACTGCTCTCAACAAATATTAGTCCCTAAGTCACTTCAACATAAGATACTCAGCTAAGCAATCTCACTTTCTACCTATAGGCTGTAGATGAAGAAATTTAGTTTCTTTAGCCATTGTGATCTCTTTTCATGGAATAAAGATAAAAGGAATAGTCAACTTGACTGACAATGTCTGAATCAAAATGAAAATATATCTCAACCAAGCTAGAATATTGGGCAAAATATAATTGGATGGAATTGGATGGAAATTTTTTACAATTGAAGTCAAAAAATCAATTTCCCAAGTACAGGATTTGAGATGTGTTGCTAGAAATCAATTTATCTGTAAAAAGATGTAGGGCCTATTAGTAGACTAAAAACTCAATTGTAAATCAAAAATGTGGGATGGGAAACAATAAAAGCTAATGAGTTGTTATGTTGTATCAACAAGACCCAAGACTAGGGAGGTGATAAGTCTCAAAGCATTCCTCTCTTGTTGTACAATACCTATAGTATTGTTTTCTATTCTGGGTACCACATTTTTAGTAAGGACATTGATAGACTGAAGAGTTTCCAGAAGAAAGAAGATGAAGAATCTTAAGTTCATATCATGAGGATTTGATTGAAAGAACCAGAGACAATTAAAATACAGAAGATAAGAATAAGGAGGAAACAAAACGGTCCGGGACACTGCAAAACAAGTTGCAAGTTTGGAAGCTGGAAAAATTTAGATACAGTGTAAGAAAAATAAATTCTAATCATGAGTTTTTCCATGAACTAATTTGGGAAGTAATGGTTTCCCCTCCTTAAAGGTCTTCTAGCAGAGACTTGATGATCATTTGTCACGCATTCAGTGGTGGGGAATTTTTTTGTTCAGATATGGATTATGCACCTCTCTGTATATAAACATATATATATTATTTACTTACAAATTTTTATGCATGTATTAAAAGGCAGTGTGGTATAGTGGGTAGAAGCTTGCATTGGAATGAGAAAGACATGAGTCCAACTCTATATTCAACATAAACTAGTTGTATGACTCCAAATTGATCACTTAACTTCTAGGTGCCCTAGATCTAGGCACATCTCTAAAACTGTACGTTGAAGAGAAGGTACACAACCTGAATTGATGAACTTCTTTACTTTATAAGCCTATATCAAAGAAATAACAAATCTAGTCCAAGACCTATCTCCTAACATATAAAACTGTAAACTAATGGATATCATAAAATCTTTACCAAAATAAAATTTTTAAAGTATGAAAAATATTTTGTCCTAGAGTCAACAGAGAGTTCTTAGAATTTAATGAGTTAAGGTGGTGACATAATCAGACCTTACTTTAGGAAAATTACTTTGGCAACTGTGGGAAGAATAGATTTGATCTGGGAGAGCTTTGAGAAAGATAAGGCAATTAGAAGGTTATTATAATAATGTGTGTAGCAGGTGATGAGAATCCTTTTAAATTTTATTTTTAATTTATGGAACAAAACAAGCATTTCTTAAAATACAATGAAATGATGATTTGACATGAAACTTCAAATCTATGATGCACAATTTGCTATTCCTTTCCAATATACAACAAAATTATCATATAAATTTCTTTTTGCTTCTTTCCTCTCCTAGCTATGACTACCATTAGCCACATATACATATATATGTATATATATATAATGTATGTGTATGCACATATATATTTATTTAAATACATAATTCTATCAGTTCTTTCTCTGGATTCAGCTAGCATTTTTCTTCATAAGTCCTTTATACTTAATTTGGATATTTATAATAAACAAAATAATTTATTCACTAAAAACTATTCTTAAAACATTATTTCCATTACTGAATGCAATGTACTCTTGATTCTACTCATTTCACTCTTTATTATTTTGTGCAAGTCTTTCCATGTTTTTCTAAAATCATTGGGCTCATCATTTCTTATAGAACAGTAGTACTCCATCACAATCAAATGTCACAACTTGGTCAGTCATTCCTCAATTGATGGATATCCCTGCAATTTCCCCGTTCTTTGCCACCACAAAGAGAGCTGCTATAAAATATGTTAGAACTTATAGGTTCTTTTCATTTTTCCCTAATCAGGTTTGAAAAATAAACCAAGTAGTGGTATTGCAGGGTCTGAATAAATATAGTGATCATGTGAATGAAGAAAAGCAAAGAGATATGAGAGATTTTTATGGAGGAAGAATGAACAAGATTTAGCAAATTATTAGATAGGAGAGGGAAAAGTACTGAAATTTCAATCATAATCTATTCTTGCTTATCTTGTGTAAATCATTCTGCCTTTCTCTTTTCCCACAAAAGATGGATAATATGAGAATCTTACTGGTCCTGTAGAGCCTACCCAGATGATGCCTGCCTCAAACAGGAGGTGAACTAGAGGATGTTTTAGAGTAGAAGGATCTTGCCTTCACAGCTGCTAATGTGGATTCCCAGATCCCTATTAGGTTATAACCACCTTGAGCAGCTTACAGGCGAGAAGAAGCTTGCATAACCATGTTCAGCCATTAGAGTCAGTGACAGGAGGGAAAGTAGGAAAATGCTGTCGTTATGTAAAATGATAGTTCAATGGTTCTATTTTCTTTTTTATTTCTCAATTCTTAAAATTATTTTGTTTTTTACATCATCAGAATTTCTCCCAATATCCTTCCCCCTTTACCCTCTAAGAGAATCATTCCATCTAACAATATTTTTAAAGAAAAAAAGAAAAGAGACCAAAAATCAACAAAAGGTCAAAACAGAAAACAATTTTAAAATGCATGCAATGGGGGTCATCTAGGTGACACAGTGGATAGAGCACCAGCCCTGGCTGGAGTCAGGACCTGAGTTCAAATCTAATCTCAGACACCTAATAATTACCTAGGACCTGGATTTGAAGCCGCAGGGCAGGGCGGCAGAGGCCTGTGCAGCCAGCGAGCCTTGTTTTCTGTAAATAATCATTTACCTTGAGAAAAGGAGGTGTCAGTCTTTCTTGTTTGTTTCCCAGTGAAGACTGCCTCACTGCTGAGGTTCTTTTTCCTGGAAAGGCCAGTTTTCCCTTTGGCTCTAGAGATGCTTTATAGAAAGGGAAAACTCCACTTTTCTAGAAGAATGGGCAAGTTTATTTCGGAATCAAGACTTCAGTTTTAAACTTTTTAAGAATAAAAATGCATTAAGTTCCAAACAGGACCAGAAACAATTTGTGAAACTACAGAAAAAATTATTAAAATAACTTTCTAGGAGATTAATGATTACTCTAAGAAGATGGTAGGAGGGGCAGCTAGGTAGCATAGTGGATAAGCACCAGCCTTGGAGTCAGGAGTACCTGGGTTCAAATCTGGTCTCAGACACTTATTACCTAGCTGTGTGGCCTTAGGCAAGCCACTTAACCCCATTTGCCTTGCAAAAACATAAAAAAAAAAGAAGAAGAAGATGGTAGGATCCCCACAAAGCCTGCTGCTCTCTGGGTCTTGGCTTTGAATAACTAGCACCGTCCCTCATTTTGCACAACTCAGTAGAAACAGAAATAAGTTTTGAGAGTAAGATGTTAACAATAATTACTAAGATTATCTTTAAATTCCTGAACCAAAATGAAATACAAAAAAGTTGACTTGGTAATGACTTCAACCCTCCTTCGCTATAAGCTTCACAGCCAACACTATAAAGTACAAAACAAATTAGAAAAATATTTTGGCACCACTTTGGTCTTTTCTATGAGTTGAGTCCTTGTCACACTCAACAATACATTATAACATTATTTTAATTGTACATGATCTATTTATTTTTCTTCTCCTCTCCCTTTCCCCCATTTTGTTTAAAGCAGGTGGGAATGGTTTAATTTTAATTTCTAATGATAATCTAAAAAAGATTTTTGGACTCCTGGGTCTGATAATGTAGATTTCATTCTCCATCACCAAGGTTTTCTCAGCCAAAATATCAATAGCCTGGTACAACATGACCCACAACTATGTGTTAAAGAAATTTACAAAGCAAAGAACATTTTAGAAGGAAATGGAAAAATAGAATTCTAAAAAACTTTTAAAAATAAGAGGACCAATGATATCACAGCTGATTGCCCATGAATTGGTTGTAAGGGAATTAGAGTCAGACAAAGTCCTCAGGTTCACTCTCCCTTCCAGAGAATCACTGAAGTACAGTGGCAAAATATGTCAGGATGACTGAATCTTCAATGGATGACCTAGGCATCTTCAATGTCAATACAAGCTCTAAGAGTTTACAATACCTGTTTTTTCAACCTTCATGACCTTGGAACAAATTGTTCTCATTTGCCCAGTCCACTAAGGAAAGTCTTCACATGTTTGAGGTAGACCTTCTGAATCACTGATGAGTTTGAGTCCTATCAGTTACCCTCAGACTGATTTAACCTATCTGCTGAGGTGGTTTTCCCAAGGTGTAGCCACTGTGCATCTTACAGCCTCTTGGAGCTATATATAGGTTTGAGCTGGGGGATAGGCAGACATCAAAGCTGGATGAGCAGCCCTGAAAAAGGGCTCTGCAAGACCTCCCACCAGAGGTGGAAGTCCCCCTTGAACACTACAGATACCTATTCACTAAAAAAAATACAAATTAAATGCATTGCTTCTCTAAAGTTATATGAGAAAAGAAAAAACAAATAGTAAATTTAAACTAAAATTATATGAGGATGAAAATCTTCAAAAAAACCACATAAACATCTCCAAGGTTAAAAAAGAGCTGTTACAGTTATATATTGTCAACTGGAAAATTTTTTGGACTAAAGAAAATTAGCACTCAACTAGTTTTCACTTAATAGCAAAATTATCTCACCTTAATGTAACACTTCAAATAATTATAATTTGAGCATAATATCACTCCATGTGTTAACTTTTTCAAAATAATGAACAGATTTTATTTTAGATGTTCTATCATTTTTTTCTTACAGTAATAGGTAAACATTTTCATTTTATACAGAACTCTCTAGGCCACTTTAAAAATGTTTAAGTTTTTTTTCATTAAGTATCTCAAATGACCACTTCAACAACCTTGAGGGACAGGAAAAATATTATTACCATTAGACAGATGAGAAAACTGAGCCTTTGCCCAGTCAGGGATAGGATTGTAACCACAGCCCAGGCAACTTCTCTTTCGAGCATAGTTTCTAACTCAACACCCAGCTTCTCTCTTCATCTAGGAGAATCAACACAGGATTGATCATTTTTTTTCTGGGCAAAGTTCTCCTCTAATGGAAACACAGAATTGCCTTTTTCTGGATCTCTTCCCAGTTACCCACCATCCCCTTCCATTTGATTGATGGTCTGACTTCTTCCATCCCTCTTATCCCTCTCATACTAGTCTTTTGCAGAGAGGTACAGATAGGAGAACTTTCCCTTTGTCTTCTCCTCCACACCATTTTCTAGTTATGTATGAACTATACCCCTGTGCACATTCCCCCACCCCACTTCTAGCTCTCTTTGATGTGTTGTCTTCCCTCATTAAAATGGAAGCTACTAAAATGCATGTCCCCAAAGAAAAGGCACAAGAAGACATCCACACACACATCATTATTTGGCAAAGATGTGAGGTCCACATCTATGAAACATTTCCATTTTCATACTTTCTCAATCAATCTTAAAGTTCCATTAATTTTTTCCTATTATTCCTGGTTTTTTAAAAAAATATATTTTTGATTATTTAAAATGACTGTGGAGAGGAAGGAAATAAGTGCTTTCTATGTCTCAAATACTATGTTGAATGCTTTACAAATATTATCTCACTTGATTCTCACAACAACCCTGCAAGGTAGGTGCTATTATTATCATCCATATGCACAAAAGAAGAAAAAATCTAAAACTATGCCAGAAATTTCACAGAATCTGTTACATGTAGCCTTTTCTGTTATTTCAGTTATATGTACAACTCTTCATGACCACATTTGGGGTTTTATTGGCAGAGATATAGGCATGGTTTGCCTTTTTCTTCTCTGGCTCACTTTACAAATGAGGAAACTGAGGCCAGCAGGTTTATGTGACTTGCCCAGGGTCAGACAGCTAAGTGTCTAAAGCCAGATTTGAACTCGGGAATACTCATCTCCCTGACAGTGAAGTGAGCACTCTGTCCACTGGAGCACTAGCATCTCTGGTGCATCAAGACATCATCCCATGATGTCATTGGTCCTCTTTGAAATGAAGGACAAACAAGTAAGCTGAGTAATTCTCAGTGTTGCACTTATGAAGAAGTCTGACTCAAAAGTGGCAAAGGAATTTGTGAAAATTAAAAAATTTAGTTAGATAAATGCATACATATATACATACATACATACATACAATATACATATAGTGTATATGTATATAATTATATATATACATATCTGTAAAGCTCTTAGAAAACTTTAAAACATTGTGATAATGCTATTTACTATCATTGTTGTTATCTAATACACTTTTCCATATAGTAGCTAAAATGATAATCCTCAAACACAATTTGGGGCAGCTAGATGATTCAGACACAACAGCAAACCTGAAGTCAGAAAGACCTAAGTTCAAATCCAGCCTCAGATACTTTCTGAGTAAATTAGTTAACTCTGCCTCAATTTCTTTAAAATGAGTTAGAGAAGGAAAGGGATAAATACTCCAATATCTTTAAGAAAACCCCAAATGGAATCACAAAGACTCGGACATGACTGAAAATGACTCAACAATAATAATAAAAATTTCAACATGTAAAGTTTCATAAATGCTTCAGTCATTCCAAGTCCTCATTAGGAATTTTCATCCATTCATTCCCATTCACTTTTTCACCTTTTTCTTTTATCTGATCTTAGGGTGTTCTGTACTCCTCTAGTTCTACTTTTTTTACTTTATAATCAGAATTTTTAAAGTTAATCTACTATTGGCCAAAAATAATTTTAAACAACTTTTATGCAAAAATTACAAAATTTTTTGTGCAAAAAGTGTTTTTAAAGTATTTCAGAAAGGTAAAGTGCAATGCAGTGGATAAAACTAAAATGAGCATAACCTTCTTACCCTTCTACTCCTCAGTCATCCCAATCAATTATATCCAAAGTTCCATATAATTCTTTGAATTATCCAGAAAATACAATAGAAGCATATCTTCATCCTATAAATATTTGTTGAATAATACACCCAAAACTAACTTCCCCCCCCCTTCTCTGTGTATTCTATTCATCCAGAATAAAACAGTAATCTAACATAGTATCTACTTGCAGTATTTCTAGGGAAATAGGCTATGAAACAGTTTTATGAGCCTAGAATATAACTAGTCTTTGTGAAAGGATATTATTTGTTCATTTTTTTGAATTTTTTAGCATATAAATCCCAAGTAGTATTGCTGATTTTTTTTCAATAAATACAGTAGAAATTAACATTGTCAGGAGCATTAGCTCCTTCAAAGTTGTCACTCGAGGCACAGTCTTGGAGCCACCATCCCTCATATCATTTTGTGAACTCCTCTTCAGAAATTGCTTTCAGAATTTATGCTTCCCTCATGTCAATATTTTTGTTGTCTATTTTTATGTTCTCTTCCATATTCTGATTATGTATGTCCATACCTTATCTTCACTACTAGATTTTAAGAATTTTGAGGACAAAAGGGATCCATTTTATTTTCTTTGTATTCTTCTAAGTTTCATGCAGTAATCACTTAAAAACTGTTTATTGTGTACTCTATTCAAGTGAAAAGGCAGGACTTGGTAGGGAGAGAGACCTCAGATCTTTATCACCTAAATAGTGTAGGTCTATTGCTTATACATTCTTTCCTATTTTTAGGTGGAGATTAGGAATGACTATGATTGTGTGAGCTTTTTATTTTTTTTAACAAGGCAGTGGGGTGAAGTGACTTGCCCTAAATTACACAGATAAGTAATTATTAAATGTCTGAGACTGTATTTGAACCCAGATCCTCCAGACTCCAGGACCAGTGCTCTATCCTCTAAGCCACCTAGCTACCCCTTTGTGAGCTTTTGTACATCAGGAGAGAGTTACCAGAAATCTGTAATAGAGTCCAAGTTGGGATTTGCCAGAAGCTTGGTGGTGATGACCAAAAATCCAGAGTGGGCCACCTGGCCCAAATTAGCAGCAGCAAAAAAACAAGCTAATTTATCCATTGGCTATGCCACTTTTGGAAGTGAACATGGTAAGGTATCGCCAGCAGTAATTCTGGTATGTATCTGGACAGTTGCTAGAGAGTCAGCTAGAATAGAGACATACAAGCAAGGTTGTGATACAACTCTACTGGTTTATTTTTGGAAACTCAGATCTTTTATAACAAAAACTTATCTCAGGAATGACAGGTTAGAAGAGATCCAGTTTCACAATTTCCTGGGTAAATTTACAATATTTATTTTTAGAAATCTACATACTTCTTTAGCAGGAAAAGCCTTTTACAACCACCTTTGGAGCCACAGATTGTCCCAGGTCAGGGTTCACTGGAGAGCCAACAAATCCATTTAATGAGCAAAAATACATACATATCTCTGATGGAAAAGGATATGTGTAAATCACTCCCAGGAGCTGGCCCGTAGCAGTAAGACAAATACTATATAGAATCTACTTTTCAGATTTAGCCTATTCTCTCCAGAACAAGAAGTAGGACAGAGGTTGTTGGCAAGAAAAGGACTTGTACTTCTGATCTTATTATAAAGCTTTGTGATAAATATTTCTTTGCAAAAGATAATTGGGAGGGCGGCTAGGTGGCATAGTGGATAAAGCACCAGCCTTGGAGTCAGGAGTACCTGGGTTCAAATCCGGTCTCAGACACTTAATAATTACCTAGCTGTGTGGCCTTGGGCAAGCTACTTAAGCCCATTTGCCTTGCAAACACCTAAAAAAAAAGATAATTGGGAAACTAGGTAGCACAGTGGCTGGAGTGCCAGGCCTGAAGACTCATCTTCCCAATCTGGTCTCAGCCATTTACTAGCTGTGTGACCTTGGGAAAGTCATTTAACCTTATTTGTTTCAGTTTCCTCATTTGTAAAATGAATGGAGAAGGAAATGGGAAATCACTCCAGTGTCTTTGCAGAGAAAACCCCAAATGGGGTCACAAAGAGTCAATCATGACTGAAACAACTGAACAACAACAAAACTAATTGATATCAATTGGCTAAATGAAACTGAGGCACTAATCATTTGTGGCTTCATATTTGTTTGGTTAAGAGTGGGGATAGTACCCTTGAGTAGGGCCATGGGCTAATAACAATGGAGAAATATCACTCCCTCATCTCTCAGGGATACCACTAAGACCAAGAGGGGAGTATAGCTGAATCTAGGAGAGTAAGTCCAGATTTTTACTAGAATAACAAGAATCTGGTCCATTGTTCAGAAAATCTCTAAAGCTCTGGCCAGCGATTGTAATTTTGCTAAAAATGTTTCTTTCTATGTGCTGTATGGCACATACTCTGGAATATCCTCTACCAGAGCGCTATTCACCCTGATAGGATGAGTTTCCAGAGACTGTATTCTAGAGTTAGCCCTAAGGGATTGGAAGATGTTTTTCAAATCTCCTAAATTACATACTCCAACTCCCATGATTATCACTTGATATTGGTCAGTCAGACTTAATTTTTATGGGTATTTACTAAATGGGGATAGTAAGATGAGTTGGTAAAAAAACAACAGTGACATATTTTCCCACCAATATATACAAAGTCCAGAGGACAGGCAGGTGTAAGCTTAGAAAGAACATATGGGGGCGGCTAGGTGGCATAGTGGATAAAGCACCGGCCTTGGAGTCAGGAGTACCTGGGTTCAAATCCAGTCTCAGACACTTAATAATTACCTAGCTGTGTGGCCTTGGGCAAGCCACTTAACCCCATTTGCCTTGCAAAAACCTAAAAAAAAAACATATGGCAAAGGACTGAGTCAGTAGCTATTGGAAGTCTTTTTTCTGTAGTCCTCAGTATATTCCCCTTAATAACAGCATAGCTCTTCTCCAGGATTTCTTGTAGATCCCTGAGTTAGCCTTTTCTCAGAGCATTCAATTTACCCTTGGCTTCCGAGGCAGATATTTCCACCAACTTTAGTTGCTAGATAAGCTATATATCTACTCTAATGCAGCTAGAATGCTAATGAATCCATATCTGTCTTCCTCTTTTCAAAGAGCCCAAGGAGGAGTGACCTGAGGCCAAAAATACTCTTTTATCTTTTAACTAAAAAATAACTTGAATCCTCAATTGGTTTTCCAACTTGGTTTCCAAACATTTGTTTTCTATGCACCCCACAGGGCATGATCAAGCCCCCCAACCAAGTCAGATTTTGTCTGGTTCACTCCTCAATCTGTGGGTGTCCATCAAGATCCCATTGTACTGGTCCTCCTTCCCTTGTGCTGGGCAGCTAGATGTGGTAGAGCCCATATTGGTTCAAATTCAGTCCCAGATACTTGAAAGCTCTGGAGAGTGCAAGAAGTAATCTAAGAAACTAAGAGAAGTTGACCAATTAGTTATGACTTCAGGCAAAAGGGCTTTGAAGGAAACAAGCATCAGTGTCATTCCAAAGTTCATAGTCTAGACTTTCAAGGAGAATGGGTTTTGCTGAGAAATTCTGGTATTTATGAGAAACGCTGGTTAGTAGGTTGAAAAGATACTCCATGACTAGGAATGGAGAGAAGGGCAACTTGCCCAGAAACTAGAAGAGAACTTACTTATTGACCACAGAAGTTAGTTGAACTACCAAAATCTGTTGTAGAGACAGATATTTCAAATGAAGATGATGCTGTGCACTATAACTCCGCAACTGTTTCAAATAGAGGGAGGGAACTATATCTAAAAGTAAGACTTCTTGTCTAGGACTTCAGCCATAGTATATGGTGGCACGCTTTGCCAATCAAGTCCATCATATACAAATATGTGTGTATGTATACATTTATATATGTGCATGTATACATGAGTGTATATATGTGTATATGCACCTGTATGTGCATTGTGTCTGCATGTGTGTGCATATATACATATATCTGATGTGTAAGTGCATGTAAAGTAGACATGAAATAAGTTTGACAGGGTTGGTGTGGAAAAATAGGAAAGTAGGAAACAGTAAGTATGGGGATCTAGAAAAGCCTAGCTACTGCTCATCTGGAACATTCCATCTTCCACTTTTGTTCCTTTTGTTCCATCTTTCATTTTGTGACCTCCCAAAGAGGAACTGCATGTTGCTGAATGATGGTGCTTGTGATGTGCCGAAGTAAGTGATCTTTCATGTCTAAAATGGACTGCTGCCATCTTGCTTCACTCATAGAATCCCTGGAGAGAAATTACTATTTCTCTTTACCAAGATTAAGAATTTTTTTCCTATTTCCTCATTCAGAAATAAACTCCCATTGTATTTGAAGAACATCACTGATCTTGCCCCAAAATTTATCCCATCTGGACAAGCTTATCTAGGTAGAATTGCTACCCATGGGGTAGATCCTTTGTCTGTGGCTGGGGGTGGTCTGTAAGAGTAACATGATCAAGTCATATTCACTAGCCCCTCATATTCAACCAGTGTCTCATGATAATATTCATTCTCATTAATTGTTATCTAATCAGAGTTGATTGCTGCCTGTACTACTCTTCCTAGAGTGTATAGCACCAAGAGACCTCTATGAGGGGTTTTTGGTTTATGAGAGAAAACTAAATGGTCATTAATTACTTGCTAGCCATAATTGATAAGAAATGATTAATTATTCAGAAATTATCTCTTGAACTTTTAATTCATCACACTTCAAAGACTAACTCAAGAGCCACCTCCTGCCTGAGGCCTTCCCTCATTCTTTCCCACACCACAAATTAGCAACATTTTCTCCCTCTTAATGTAACTTTGTATAATCTTCTGGTCGCTGGGAGTTGTTTCATTCTTTTAACATAGTGTACACAATAGGTTGCTAAATAACTACTCATTGATTGATTTATTATTTTATATATGTTTTTACCTACTTATTTTGTGACTGTACTGTCCCCCTTGTTAGATGGGAAACACCTTGAGAGCAGGGACTATTTTGCTTTTGTCTCTGCATCTGCACACAGTAGGCATTTAATACATTTTTGTTGAATTAACTTCAGTTACTTATACATTGTTTTTGAAGAATTCAAGTCTAATGAAAACATACAGCCAGTCATTTCATGTATTATTTTGTCTGGGGGATCATAATTTCCTATCTCTTCCTCATCCCATCTGAGGAGGAGGAGGAGAAAGAAAAGGAAGGGGGAAGAAGGAAGGAAAGAAGAACTGGAAGAGGAAACTGGACCAGGTGAAGGAGAAGCAGGAGGAGCTGGAAGATGAGACAAGCTTGGTGACAAGCAGGAACAGAAATCTGTGGGAAAGAGCTCTTGTGGTCATTACAGCAGGAGACAGTAATGCTCCGTATGAAATCATGAACCCTTCACAGAGTCAAGTTTTTATGGTCCATTGACTTGAAGTTCTGAGTCCTATAAAAATGTGGAAAAAAGAAGATTCTTCATTGTACCCAAAATTCAAAGCAAATGTGAACCGTTGCTATGATATCTTCTGAGGTTGAAAGGTTCCAGCCTAGAGGACCTTATTTATTTCCTCTTTCTGTCATATATTAAAATTCAGATTTACTGCCCTAAGGTATCTGGCCCATGCAGGGTAGCTAGGTGATGCAGTGGCTAGAGCACCAACCCTGGAATCAGGAGGACCTGAGTTCAAATCTGTCCTTAGACACTTGACACTTGGGCAAATCTCTTAACCCTGTTTGCCTCCCATCCAGGGCCATCTCCAGTCATCCTGCTCCATTTTTGGCCACTGGACTTAAATGACTCCAGAGGAGTGAGGCTGGTGATATAGCACAGCACTCCCTCATTCCAATCCAATTCACTTACTTGTCATGGTATCATCTTCCTGATGTCATGGTCTTCTTCAAGAACAAAGGACAAACATCATGTTCGATGTATTACATTTTTCTCTGTTCCCTGAGCCAGCTTCCACAACAGGACATCCCCTGTTTTTAGAATTCCAAGTGAAAAGTTCATAGGATCAAAGATCATAAAGATAAAATTTGAAGGAACCTCAAGGGCTATCTAAGTCCATTGTACATATGAAAAAACTTAGCCTTCAGAGGTCACCATAGGTAGTAAGCATCAGATATGGGCTGTGAACCCAAGACCTCTAACTCCACAGTCAGTGTTTCTTCCACTGTACCCTACTGCCTCCCATTTTCATCTCCTCATACCTTTATGATTTTGAGAAATTTCATATCTCCATTCAGTCTTTCACCTTTTGTTTTCCTGTCTAAAGTAGGTCTTTTTCATTTGGAACTATGATTGTGCAATGAGTGGGTGAAAAAGCATGGTAGTGAGGAAGACTAGAGAATCTCAGTATAGGATATATTGGACTCTATTGAACTCTTTACAATTGTTTCTAGAATGAAGACCAGCTTTCCCTCAGAGAATCACTGGCAGAGGTAAGATCCAAGGGTAGCAGACAAGAGAATTGTGTCCCCCTGAAGAGGAACTGCATGTTGCTGAATGATGGTACTTGTGATGTGTCAATAAATGTTTAACAAACAACTGTTTCCCTAAAGAAGAAATGCATGAAACACTTATAATTTTTAATCTGCATTAAGTTCTTTTCATCAACTTCTTAAATCTAGACACTCAACAAAGCAATAAAGCAAGCCCTGATTTGTAGCATTTGCTGAATTTTGAGGTATAAAGGCTCACAATGAAATTAAACAATGAGGTTTTTTTCCCCTAGATTCATGGAACTGGCTCCAAATCACCCCTGGATGGCACCCTAGGGCAAAGTGTCATGCTACCCACCTTTACACTAGAAACAGGCCTGAGTCTTTTCATATGAAAACTTCTCCATCTCTTTAGTTTACATAACCACTTCTAGAACTTTTCCATTTTCTATTCCTCCCCCTTTTTCTAAAGTTAAAAATTTCTTCAATTTTTATTCTTGTTTATTGTGGTATACTACCACAATTTCCAGGATATCTGACATTATGAAAAGAAAAAGTCAATGCTACAATAGATAAAAGAATTCAGGAATGTGCCTCTAATTTATACTAAGCACATTTATCAATAGTTGCCCTTTTTGCAAGGAGTGACTACAACAGTCCTGAATAAGATGGGGTTTACGTTTTTGATTCTGAATAATTGTTTCTTTTGTGGCAGATTTTTATAATTCCTCTATTGTAACAGTTCTTAAACTTGTTCTCAGGGTCCCTTTACACTCTTAAAAATTATTAAGAGTTCTCTCCAAGAGCTTTGATTTATTTGGGCTATATCTATCTATCTATCTATCTATCTATCTATCTATCTATCTATATATATATATATATATATATATATATATTTGTGTGTATGTGTATGTAAATGTGTGTGTGTTTGTGCATATACCATAATAAAAATTAAAACATCTTAGTATTATTCTGAAAATAATTAGCTGTTTTTCTAGTAGCTTGTATGGATCTACTGTAGTTCTTTCATTTTTAAATGTGGAGAAAGGAGTAACAATGGAAACCTACCACATCTGAAATTATTCAGTGGTTGAGCATACTGGAATTTTGCCCAATGTGGGCATTTATTTAAATAGCCTGATCCTAACTGGTTTTTCTCTAAATGATCCATTAAAAATAAGAAAAATAATAAGCACATCTATTATTATCTGTTATAGTCATACTATGTTAGGTGCTGTCCTATTCAGCTGGAAGTCATTAGACTTAAGACAAGCAACTAGAAATGAATTTTGGAGGTCTCTCCTCTCTTAACACATTCCACTGTTAGCACTTTGGAACAAGATAAACAATACCTTGTCACAATCAGGGATCAGAAGAGACCTGAATAGAGTAATTCACCTTGTTGCTTTCCTCCCTTGGTCATACACTAAAACACCTCTCTCTGGGCTGCCACTGTAGATTTATCCAGATGAATTGAAAGCCTGCAGCCATACAGCCCTGTCCAACAGCACAATAAATGCTGCCTTTATTCTCAGCTTTCAGAACAGGCCACCAGCTGGTGCTCAAATAATGGCAAAACCACTTTCATCAATTCTAAGATAGTAGGTTTGGCTGGATGTGAACAGTGCGCTGTGATTATGATCATGAACTGTCATCAAGGACTCTTGTTGAAGGGAAGGCAGTTTTAAGGTCCTATGGGCTGCCTGTCTTAATTTGAAATTCAGATAGCAGGGTCTATATAAAAGAAATAGAAAGAAAAAAGAGGAATGCATAATGCACAGGAATGAGAGCAAAAATTGCTTCTCAATTTTGCTATTATTCCAGACCTTTATATTAATAAATATTAATCACAGCACTACACAAAGATTTTCATCTTCCAAATGCTTTGATTGTCACATTTACTTTTCTCTACAAGGCAGGTATAACAATAGATTGAGTATGTTTAATCATTTCTTAAAGGAAAATGACCTGCTTGGCTCAGGAAAATCAAGCAGCTGAAGTGTTGAAGTATTCAATCATGATTGAGTCTATATGGGCAAGGAAGAAAGCAAAAAGATGAAGCAACACTTTCCCCTGAAGGATTTGAAGGGAAAAAAATAGTGGGCAAAACTTAAATGAACCAAACAAACTAAACTCACCATTTTGCTGATCTACCAGAAACTATTATTTTCTAGCTTTTCCATTGTGAAAATAGTCTTGAATGACTCCCCATGTTAGAAGCAATGACCTCATGGAAAAGGATAAGTAAAAGACGGAACCAGGAACTCTAGACTGATCATTCCAATTACACAGCATTCAGTTTGATCATATTGTACTTTCCTTTCACATTATCATAGCACTGTGGTATGTAGTTTTCAAATGCTTTTTCATACTTCTCTGGATTCTTCACCTTTCAATTGTGTGTGTATCTTTGACTGTGTGTGTGTGTGTGTGTGTGTGTGTGTGTGTGTGTGTGTGTGTGGTGTCTGAGACACAGGAAAATAGAGACAGAGACAGAGAACTGTACTTAGTTACTGATATACAAAATGATGCCCCATCACAAGCTTAAAGCCATAGTATTTAAAGAACTGAGGGCACAGGCAAATCAAAGATGTGTATTGGGATGAAGCATAGATCTAGACTGGGGGGAAATGAGCCCAGAATTAGTATCCTCAGATCACTTTGGGTAGAGTAATTCACCTTGCTTCAAACTGTGGCCCTAACCAGCATAATTCACAGTAAAAGTCAATTACAAAATGATAATAATAATAATAAAGAATGATAAATATTTGGAGACTTTGAAGATATTGTCCATGAATGTGTTTCATACTGTGGTTCAAAGTGATACAATTCACAATAAAATTTAATGATAGAGAATGACTTAAATAATTGAAGGCGAGGCATATTCATTGCTCATGTTTTGAAGACATTGGTATGATAAAATTGAATATTTTACCCAAATTAATTTAGAGATATAATGCTATACCAATCAAAAGGGTGTTTTATAGAGAAGCACTTTATAGAACTATCAAGAGGATACTTTAAAGAAACAAAATAATAAATTACTTTGAAGAATAAAAGGTATAGAATCTCAAGAATATTTTTTAAAGTAGGAATAAAAGATAAATGCATTTTCATGCCTCATATTACGTTAAAAAGCAATAATTATCAAAAACTATTTGGCATCGGTTAAAAATGGAACAGTACAGAAACGGGGAGATCAATAGGAAACTAGACAAAGGAGAATCAGAAATAGCATTCAATACACCCTTGAACATAAATTACTTAAGGAAGAACTCCCTATTGACAAAAGCTATTAGAAACGGAAAGCAGATTGGCAGAAATCAGCTTAAGACCAACACCTTACTTTCACAAAATACTACAGTAAGCTTAAACACAATATTTTTTCATATGATAAAAAAAAGATGAGAACAAGATTAGATTAATTTCATAACTGTGACTGGGGGAAAATTATTTTTAAAAATAGAAGCACAAAAAATAATATAGATAATTTGGATTTTAAGAAGTTGAAAGAATTTTGTACAAATAATTACTGCTGCCAGATTAAAAAGGGAAACTTTCAATTGCCAAAAGGAAGGGGGGTGGGGGGACAGGACCACCATTGCATCAAGTTTCTCTGCTACATTTATAGGAAACAAATATATGTATAAGAAACATTTTTAAATGTATACATGGTCAAAGAAGAAGAACAAACATATCTCAAAAGAAATATAGCCTATAGTACTATTAAGCATATAAGGTGTGATCCGAATCACCACTGATAAGAAAAAATGCAAAACAAAACAACTGAGGTTTTGTCTTACACCCAGCAAATTGGCAAAGATGACCAAAGCAAGAAATAGGACTAGAGGAGGAACTACTAGAAGACAGACATTTCTGTTGGTAAAAATATGAATTGCTTCAAGTCATTCTGGAAAGCAATTTGGAAATTTTTAAAAATTATTCATTTTTATTTATGGAATAAAACAAGCATTTCCATAAATAACATAATAAAAAAGATTGCAAATGAAATTGCAAATCTATTATGTACAATTTGCTATTTCTTTTAAATATATAATAAACTTATCTGCACATTTTTTCCTCCCTTCCCCCAATCTAACCTAGAAATGGTTACCATTAGAAACACACACACACACACACACACACACACACACACACACACACACACAAGTGCACACATACATAAAATCATTCTACATGTACTTCTATTTATCAGCTCTTTCTCTGGAAATATATACTATCTTCAAATGTCTTTTTATAATTTAGTTAGGTAGTTATATTCAAAAGGACATATTCATTCAAAGCTGTTCTACTGTATATAATGTTCTCTTGGTTCTACTCATTTTGCTCTTCATTATTTCATGCAAGTCTTTCCATGTTTTTCTGTGATAATCATGCTCATCCTTTCTCATAGCACAATAGTATTTCATCACAATGATATACCACAACTTGTTCAACCATTCTCCAATTGATGTATAGTTTTTTGCCACTACAAAGAGAGCTGCTATAACTACAATGGAATGTATAGATTCTTTTCCTTTTTCCCTAATTATATTTGGAAACAGACCTAGTCATTATTGCTGAAACAAAGGTAAAGGCAACTTAATAATTCTTTGGGCATAATTCCAGAGTGCTCTCTAAAATGGTTGGATCAGTCCACAGTTCCTCCAATAGTGAATTAGTGTTGCAATTTTTTCACATACCTACATTTGTCATTTTTCTACTTCCATAATTTTAGTCAATTTGAATAGGTGTAAAATGATTTCTTAAGGTTGTTTTAATTTGCATTTCCCTAATCTATAATTATTTTAAACTTTTAAAAATATGATATAAATTGTTATGATTTCTTCATTGGAAAATTGCCTGTTCATATCCTTTGACCATTTATCAATTAGGGAATGACTTGCACAGGAACTTGCTCCAAAATACAAAAGTCACTAAAATGTCCTTATCCTATATCTTGTTAGGCATTTATTCAAGAAGGTCAAAGACAGAAAGAAGTATCTCATGTTAGTAAAGGTTAGAAAAACGACAATACCAGAAAGAGAAATGTCAATTGTCAGTCTCCTGATCCAATAATAAGGTTCTTGTCTTGGCTCTGCAGCTAGCTGTGTGATGGATAAGTAACAATCTCTCTGAGACTTGTTAGAGAAGCTGATTTCTTGGTTTCTTTCATAATTTCTTGAAATGCACTGTCTCTTCTTCTGACCATATATTTCATTAATATTTTTAAAAACTAAAAGTCAGAATTAATTAAAGAAAAAAATTCTGACTGGGTTAGATGGATTGCAAGATAAATTTTAAAAATAATTAATAATAAAAACCAATTTATGTGAGTCCTTTGCTTTCCTTAGAAATACTGTTTCATAATTATATTAAAAGTTGTAATTTGAGTTAAAATAGTCCCATGAATAAATGAGTAGCTGATCAAATTTAACTAGAAGTTTCAAGGTTGGATTAATTTTGTTATCCAACATTGAGTGATGGCCTTCACTTGATTGGCAGGACACCAATACAGAAAATAAATGAGGCTTCAGGCAACCAATAGGCATTATTCATCAACTTGCATTTTCCTGTGCAATGATTAGGTCATATTATTTTGAGTAATTGTAGATCTTATTTTGTGAACTCTAAAATGTTTGAGGATTAGTGCAAGCAGAATATTGTCAATTACCAAAAAGAATCACATGCAGGACTTCATTTTTAAAAGGAAATCCCTTCTTCATTTAGATTTTATGGTGCCCTTCATTACAGTACTGAATATCTTTAACAAGTATAAATATCCATTTTATGAAGCATTTGATATCAGGGTCATTTAATATTATATCTATTCTTGCATCTTTCCGACTTTGCATAAACTGTACCGTTTATCTGAAAGTACTTCATCAGAACCGAGTTTCTGGTCTCCTCAAGTCAAGTGTAGCCTTCTACTTTGAGGTTTCTTCTGATATACACAGTTGCTAATGCCCTCCGTTAACTTGGTTTTATTAAAATTCGTCTTAAATTAATAAGCATGTGCTCTCTTCCACCACCACCCCACCCCAACTCCAGGATGGGGGAAAAAAATAAAATCTCAACAATAAATTCACAAACAAAACACATTTCTATATTGACCATGTCCAAAAATTTATGTCTCATCCTGCTAATCTTATTCCACTATTCCACACTGAATTAAAGTTCTTGAGTCTTTTAAAATTATGTTTTTATAATGTTCATGTTGTATTAAATTGTTCTCTTGGTTCTGCTTGCTTCATTCTGCATCAAAGTTGACTTAAATGACACCCATTCCTCCATCCCTTATTTCTCTTATATAACTTTTACTTGTGCCAACTAATCATCTGACACCTCTTCCTTTTCTTCCTTCCCCAACATATTCTTTCCCTCATTCCTTTTCAATTCTTCTTTTAAAATAATTAAAAACATAACAAAATTCACTCCTAGTTCCTCTTTGATTTCTTCTAAGATTCCTACTGACTTCACAAATTTTAGGGGATGTTAAATCTATTTCCCTCCCCTTTAGAATATAAACACTTCATCTTTATATTCCTGATCATCCTTCATCCTGATCATTTACTTGTATTCACTTTTTTGTTTTATTCCTGTGCTTTTATTTCAAAATTTCAGTCCCAGTCTTTTCATTGGATGTGTTCTATGTCATTAAAGGTTTGTCTTTTTTGTCCCCCTTGCTGAAGCTATTCTTGGTTGTTAAGTCTTGCTTTTCCATGCTCTCTGTTCCTCTAAGTGGTACCTACTAAGTAATTTGTGATACTAATTGTTTCCTCAAAATTTAAAATCTTTCTTCCTGATTGCTTGACATATTTTTTCTTTGACATGGATTTTGTTCATGACATTCCTAGTAGTTTTCATTTTGAGGTTTTTTCCCCCCCCCAAGGACAGGGAGAAGCTTTCTGTTTTTCCTTTGTTCCTGGTTCTATCATAATTTCTTGAAATACTATAAGACTTTTTTTTTGACCATAGATTTCAGGTAATTCCGATTCTTAAACTTTGATTTATAATTCCAGGGTTTAAAAAATGACAAATTTTATTTTTCTGTTTTTCCAATCTTTTGATTATTTTGTCTTAATATTTTCTCATGGTGTGATTAACTTTTTGTTCAGCCCATTCTTATTTGCAGGGAGTCTGTTACTTGGGTAAGTTTCTATTTCTTGAAACAACCTCTTCTTTTCAAGACTCTCATCTCTCATTTCTTTTCCAATTCTTTGCTCTATTATTTCATTTATAATGCCATTTAAACTATTTTTTAAAAATTCGTATATCATTTCTCCTAGAAATTCTAATTGATCTAGTAGTCAAAATGTGTTTTTCTTTGAGGCCTTGCTTGTAAGATATATCTCTAGAAGTATACTATTCTGAATTTTTGTCTTGAGCATCCCTGGCCACAATATCTCCTTCTCTTTTTTGCTTGTTTGTTCAGTCATTCTGACAGCATTCGTTTCTGGAAATCACAGATTTCCTGGGAAATCTGGGAGTTCTTTGGGGGCCGTTATCCTAGCCCTTCTTAAGAGCTCTTTTCCTAGGCAAAGGACTAAGTCTATGATCTTTTCTGGGTGATCATGTCCTGAGGGCTCTTAAGTGCCTGACTTAGGGTTTGGGGCCATCTGGGAGACCATCTCCCCTCCCAGGGTTGGGCCTGGGGCTAGATCATTGCTCTGGGCATCCCTGAGCTTTTGAGTCCATGCTCTGGTCCTGAGCTGCTGGCCTAGGGACCTAGACCTACATCTGCTTTGGGCTAGCCTCACTCATCACTCTGGGATTCCTTCTGGGCAACTCTTTGCCACTAGTTTGGGGTCAGAGATGAGTCTATTCCTTAGCTGTTACCCCAGGCCAGAGTCTTAAATGTCAGTTCAGCCCTGTTCCATAGTGTCTAGCCTGGTCAACTGCCTAAAAATGAAATTTGTGAACTTGAACTGAAAAGATTAAACCCTGTAGTTTCTTCTTTCGTTTCCCAATCACTATTCCAGCCATTGTTCTTCTTGTTGGGGGGAAATAGGGAGTTAGGCTGTTTTTTTTTTCTACACTGTCAACTTAGCTTGTCCTTCCTTTGCATTTATTTTTTATCTGTTGTGTTTATCCCTAATAGAATAAAAGCTTCTTTGTTCATTTTTTTAATTTGTATTTTGGAAACATATAAGTGTCCAAGACAACCTGTGAATTCCTTGAAAAACCCTGAAAACAGGATTCTTTACTTTTCTTTGTGAGAAAAATATTTTTATTGCATCAATAACCAATTATTAAATTAGAATCAAGGCTTTTTCTCTTTTATTTCCTCAAGTAGGGCCCAAACTTTGTAAAAATTCAGTCTCTGAAGGACATGGCCAATTGATGAGATTACTCCTAGCACTGGGGGAACAGGTTTGAGTCAGATCCTACCCAATGGGGTTGTTTCAGCAGAATCAGGTCTGAGTGAGAGAATAACCCTGTCCCTGCAACCCTACAATAGAATTCTAGGTGACCCAACTCATTTAGGCAAAAAACAAAAAAACAAAAACAACCAAATTGGTCTGGGTGGAGGTGGGTTCCTGGTCCAGATTGCCAGATTGCTGAAGGAAGCAGAGCCTCAAAATCAAGCCCTGCCCTGAGCAGCTGAAGACTTCCTAGCCACCTCCTCATTAAATGTCCACCAATTAGGGTTTTTTAAGTATTCATTGCCCCATGGTTTTTGTTTTTGTTTTTTTGGCAAGGCAAGGGGGTTAAGTGGCTTGCCTAAGGCCACACAGCTAGGTAATTATTAAGTGTCTGAGGCCAGTTTTGAACTCAGGTACTCCTGACTCCAGGGCCGGTGCTCTAACCACTTCACCACCTAGCTGCCCCTTTCCTTTGGTTTTCTGAGAGAAACCTCTGATCATCAATTTGCTATTAATTAGTCTATTTAATTATTACTCAGAAACCCATGGGTTTTCTTTCATCATATTTGCAACACAAAGAACAGTGCTGGTATGCAGTATATGCTTAATCTATGTTGGCTGAATATATACTTTTGAATGAGAGAGTTCATTTGCTTTTGTCTATGTGCATTATTTTTGTCAGTGGTTGTAAATCAAGTTTTAGAAATTCAATAATCCCAGATTTTATTTCATCAATATAGCTTCATTTGTAAACAGAAGCATATGAAGAACATCAAACATCTATAGGCAATCCCTTCTTAATTCAAATATTTTCCCGTAAATCTTTATTATCAGTGGTAAATGCTGTGTGGGAACAGAACCGTGTGTTACAGTGTTGGTTCTCCTTAAACAAAATAATCAGAAGACCCAGACCAAAAAATAAAGTTTATTTGCTATAATCAAAAAGAGGGCACAATCTCCATAGCATGAGTTTCACCTCTAGGAGTGCAAAATGACAAGGACTGCAAGCCGCTTCTATCCTAGTCCCTAATGCAGTCCCCAACACCCTGGCCCATTACCTATTGGCTAGATAGCTGGGCTCACAATCTTTCTGCCAAGTATCTAGCCAATCTACACAAAGCATTTTCAAGCCCTATTTGTATAATTATTCAGATTCAGTTTTACCCTATCAGAGAGATAATTCCATATCCTTCCATACTTGGGGTCAATCAGCACAGTGCTGTTTAGTTTTTGTTACCAACTGACCTTGGGGAAGTGGAAACTTTGCAAATCTTGCTGATGTGGCTTTGGGGAAAAGGAAGAGTCATTGAAACCATGAGGGAGGCTTCACATAGTCTTAGTCTCACGCAATACTTTTGGCAAGCATTCATTTCCATGTTTTGTTTCATTTTGTTTTTGCCTTGCTTAAAATGGAAAAGATGATCATTGAAATTCTAAAAAGTAATATTCTATAATTTTAACAAATGCATAGGAGACACCTCCTTGGGCAGAAAGCATTTAAGGGTGTGGGTTCTTCAACAACACTTAACTTGCAATTCTCTGATTACTAAAGTGTTTCAATAACTTTCCAAATGATTCTCAAAATCTATATGTACACATTCATGTAGTAGACTTGAAGTTAAGATTCTTCAGAATCCATTAGGAATGGGGAATAGAGCATTTACAAAATCAGAGAATTTCAGAATTAGAAAAGACCTCCAAGAGCATATTATGCTTGAACATGAATTCCTTCGACAATGTGCTCAAGTGATATTCTAGACTTACCTTGGCGAGACATTTAGAAAAAAAGGAACTACCTCTTGACGGCCCAGTTCCTTTTGGGATATCTCATTGTTAGGAAGGTTTTTCATATATGAAACCTCAATTTGTTTCTTTGAAACTTTCACCCAATACTCTTAATTTTTCTCCCTAGCTCCAAGCACTACATATTGAACCCCTTTATCCATTACAGTATTTCAAAATATTTGAAGATATATAACATACACTGTCATCCCACCACCACCACACACATACACACAAACACAGTTTTCTCTTCTCCTGGGTAAATGGCATTAGATCCTTCAACTTATTATCATTCAGCATGATCTCAAATGCCTTCCTGTGGATATTTTTCAGATGATCAATTTTCTTCCTAAAATGTAGCACTCAGAGCAAACTGAGGGGAAGGGGGAGAGAGGGAGAGAAATGCAAGTTAAATGACTCCATTTGGTTTTTACCAGTGTGGACTGTTAGATCAAACTCTTCTGAGTTATTGTAGATTCATTCCAGACTTGATATAATCAATATACACTGTTCATTCCACATTTTGACATTATAATATAATGTCAAAATGTGGAATGAACAGTGCAGAATACAGCAAGACTAACTTACCTCTGTCCTGGCCCTGTCTTTCTTAATATATTCTAAAATCACATTGGATTTTTTTGACTACTATATCACACTGTTGATTCACATTGCTTTCACTAAAATTTTAAGATCATTTTTAGACAAATTTTTGTTCATCTACACATCCTCCCACTTTCACTTGTGAAGCTTATTCAATCAAGTATTAAGCACTATATATGTATGTATATACATATACATATACATATATATGTATTTGTATGTATATGCCAAGCACTGTGCTAAGTGTTGGAGATACAAATACAAAGAATAAAATAATTCTGACCTGATATACAAGATGTTTACACTCTAGACGCAGATACCATAAGTACAAATGTAAATTATATATAGCATATATGTATGTATGTATATATATATATATAGAGAGAGAGAGAGAGTCTTGAAGTTTAGATTTTCTAGAATCTTACAACATAAGCATAAAGTTAAAAAACACATATAAGTTAATTATGAGGCAGTTTGATGGGAGGTTGTGGTAATCAAGAAAGGCTCTATGCAGAAAATGGTGCTTGAGTGCTATGATAAAGGAAAAGAAACTCTGTGAGGCAGAGGTAAGGAAGATGTACATCCTAGGCAATGGGCTGGCCAAAGACATAGGAGCCAAGAGATGGAAAGTTCGAATTGGTTTGATGTCAGAATGTGAGAGAAGAGGTAAAGTCCCATAAGGCTATCAAAGATACAGAGAAATTTTCATAAAAAGTATTCCAAATGACTTTTGGGACATCGTGTATTTTATTCTAGAGGCGATAGGAAACCACATGAGTATACTGTGTAGTGCAATGAAAAAAATCAAATTCATGTTTAAAGAAAATCACTTTGAGAGCAGTGAAAGGATGGACTGGAGTTGGGAGAGACTTGGGTAAAGGAGACTAAATAAGAGATTATTTATTGTAAATTATCTGGGTGAAAGATGATGAGAGTCAAACTCAAGCTGCAATTGTCTAAGTGTAAAAAAGGGGACAGATGTGGAGATGTTGTAAAGATAGAAAAGGCAAGATTTGATTATTTTTAGCACAATTACAAGAGTTCACATCTATGCTTCTCTTTTGCTCCTAACCTGATAAAAGTTATCCAGTTCATGCCACATTTAGGGTCAGTATCATTTTTAGGTTAAAACTAATACATACTATATTTTAACAAAAGACATCTGTATCTTTTAAAAAAAAAACGGGCTTTTTACATTGGTATGATTTAATGCACTGATTTCCTTTCTAATAATAAGTATCCTTGTACCACTCTTACAAATTCTATTTGATAATAAATGAATTCTTATATAATATGTATTAATTTTGAAAATAATACATAATATTTGGCATATAGAAATGTTTAGGTAGAATGCTGAAATTTTTTACTCTAAAATCTATATAATATGAAATTGTGTACTATGAAGACTTGTCAAGAAGAAAAGGAGCTAGATGCATTTACCTTGGGTCCAATGAATAAAATAAGGATCAATGTATGAAAGTTATAGGGAAGCAGATTTCAGATTCTTATGAGAAAGAACTTCTATGGAATAGAGTCATCCAAAAATGAAATGAAATCACTTAGGAGGTATGTTCTCTGATACTGGAAGTCTTTAAGAAGTAACTTGGATGACTAGTTGTTTACAATCTCTCGGATAGGGATTAGACTGGAAAACCTCTGAATTTTTAGATTCTGTGATTCAATGCGATTCACCTTGTATCAATGAATTAGTATCACATTAAGTAAGGATCAGAGAAGCAACAAGACACAAAACAACACAATAAAGCATGTGGTAACATATGTGCCAAATTTTAATTGCCTAGACAACCAAGTTTCTTACTGTTATTTAAGAAAATTATCTGCTAACTCACAACAAATTAACTTTAAAATAAATGTTTCCCAATCCTCTTATACTTCTAAGAGTGTAGCATGGCTTACTACTACAGTAAAGGTCTTCTTGACTGCTTCCAAAGTCCCCAAAGGTTGAGATTTAAATGTCTTGATTTACACAAGGAAAAAATACAAAGGAATTCACTGAGGGTGAATAAATCAGTACTGGGATGAGGATCATTTAGGACCCAAATTCCATTTTTTTTCTTTTTTCTTGGTTTCATCTGTTCCTAAATTTTTTTCTGCTTACTTTGGAAAATAATGATAACACCATTTTTACTATTACCTCCAACTTAAAATTTTCCTGCATTTCCTGCATCTCCTTACTATTTTCTCTTGCATAGCAGCCTATGACAAAACTACTAGTAACCCCTACAATCACCTGTGTACTTAATCCTGCTTAGTGTTCCATAGAGATGAGAATCAGTGGACCATGTTTATAATTCATTAGCATACTCTTTTAGTATTAAATGCCAAATTGAAATGTGTGTCATTACTTAGCTTATTCAAGCCAGTCTATAGTTTACTTACTATTATATGTACTTAAGAGCATTTAGGACACATTGATCTGCTCAGAACAAAAGTGAAAAACAATTTTATACAGAAGCCTTTCAATAACTGCTATAATTCCATATCACAAAATGAAGAAATTTCAAGTTTCTATTTTTCAGGCTTTTTTCCTATACTACTTTTTTGGGGTCATTATATTCAAATGACTCTAAATGATTATTCTAAAGAGGCTTGTCTTAGACACTCAAGAGTTCTTCAGATTAACACAGAGTTACTTAGTTATTACCTTTAGTAAATAAGGTATATGACTTTTATGGAAAGAGGGAAAAGTACCAGAACATTATAAATGGGTATGGTTATATGCATGTGTGTCAAAGTGTGTGTACATATATAAGTGTATATATGTGTGTGTGTGTGTGTGTGTATACACATATTTTCATACATATATACATATATATAAGAAGATTTTACATTCTCTATTTTCAAATCTGGCATATGACACTTGGTTTAGTTTTGTTTACACTTCTTTTTTCTGTGAACTTAGCAATCAATAAATATTACAATATACATTAAATGTGGTTTATCTAAGAAATACAATTATATATAGTTTGCTTGTATGTGTATGATAAATAAGACAATAATAAGCTTCTTGTGTCCCTTTCTGCATTTTTCTTATTTAAAAAAAAACATTTTATTAATGCTCGATTTTTTTTTTGCCCATCACTACCCACTAACTTATCAATCCTTTCCCTGGAACAGCAGTTTTCTCTATTCTAATAAATATGCATCATCGATCAGAAGAAATCAACATGATAATCATATCTCATTCTGCATTTCTCTAGTGCAGTAACTCTTTATCAAGATCATGTTTATAAATCTCATACCACTCAAGTAATTATTACAATGCTAACTTCATGAAAACTATTCCTAGATAAGCAATATTTAGGAATTTCATCTTGTTCCTATATTCTCTCTGGTTTATTTTTTCCATGTTACAACTATGCCACCTACTGGAAATAAAATTTTAAAAATTAGAATATTTTTCATAATAAAAATATGGTTGTGTAAACTATTAGAACAGAATCATTCACAAGCAAGTTAAAAAAGATTTGATGTAGTCTTCTTCAAGGAAAAAAACATACTTAAAATTATACTTGCCAAATAATGTCCAGCAAAAACAAATATTTAATAATTTGATTGATTTGTCTAGCCTGATTTCTTTAAGATCTCTATGGAGGGAGAGTGAACAAGTCTCCTGATATCTTCCTTCAAGTAACGTAGCCCATCTTTCATCTATGATTTTTGTATGCTCCTAAATTAGATCAAGGAAGTCAACCAAAAGTTATTATTTCATGAGACACAATGCCATAGAGTTTTAACGTGGAGTTTCAGATAGATTGTTATTAATGTCCATATTTTAAAAATAGGCTCTATTGTATTAAACTGCCTACAGAAACAATATAAGGAGTATTTTTTGATACCAAGTGCTTACAATTAGCTATCTTACATTTCCTAAGGTGCTTTAGCATTCTATTCACATCATTTTAGTAGACTCTGGTAAAACATAACTAAAAAAAAAAAAAGTTAATAAGTACAGTGTTTTTAAGACCAAGAACTATGATTATGACATGAACAAATAAGGTGTGGAAAAACAAAAGGAAATAATTTGTTAGTAAAGCAAGCGAATCAAAATATGACAAATTAAAATTAAAACTACAACAGGGTGCAGTATCAAGCAATACCCTGAATGACTAGCATCTAAGGTCCATCTCCAGTCATCCTGATTCATATCAGACCACTGGACCCAGATGGCTCTGGAGGGGAAAGTAAGGTTAGTGACTTAACACAGCCTCGCCTCACTCAAATCCAATTCTTATGCTTGTCATGGCATTACATCCCTGATGTTGTGGTCTTTTTTTGAGAATGAAGGATAAATATATATATATGAGTTTGTTCTACAGACAAAAAAATAAAAGAAACAAATTAAAGGTAATAATCAGTTGAGATTATTATCACAATTAACAAAAGAAAATAATTATGAAAAATTCAGATTATTGTTCAAATCATTTAATTAATATAAATTATATGAAACCAAAAAGTTACATAATTTAAAAAATTAGTGATGGCAAAGATATATTGTAAGATAAGTAATGGAAGATTATCAAGGGTTATTACCTTTGAAAAAGGCTATGACAAAAAAAATGTAGCTTTTCACAGGCAATTTTCTTCAGAACACATATTTACAGTCTCATTTCTAAATATTGAGAACTGAGTCAAATTTATAAAATACAAGTCATTCTCCAATTGATAAATGGTCAATGGATATAATCAGGCAATTTTCATATGAAGAAAATAAAACTATGTATAGTCATATGAAAAAATGTTCCAGATCATTGTTTATTAGAAAAATGCAAATTAAAACAACTCTGAGGTACTATCTTACACCCATCAGATTGGCTAAAATGTCAAGAAAGGAAAATGATCATTATTGAAGAAGATAGGGGAAACTGGGACACTAGTGCACTGATGGTGGAGTTGTGTACTGATCCAACCATTCCAGAGAACAATTTGGAACTATGCCCAAAGATCAATGAAACTGTACATATCCTTTGATCCAGCAATACCACTAATAGGTCTGTATCCCAGAGATGATAAAAAAAATGAAAAAGACCCTCATGTACAAAAGTATTTATAACAGCTCTTTTTGTAATGGCAAAGAATTGGAAATCGAGGGGATGTCCATCAATTGAGGAATGACTAACCCAAGTTATGATTATGTATATGATAGATACTTCTGTTCTCTAAGAAATCATGAGTGGCCAGACTTCCAAAAAGCCCAAAAAGGCTTTCATGAACTGATGCTTAGAGAAATAAGCAGAACCAAGAGATCATTGTTTACATTAATAGCAACACTGTGAGATGATCAACTATGGTGGAAGCAACTCCTTTCAGCAGTTCAGCAATCAAGGACCTGTAATGGAAAAATGCCATCCAAATCTAGAGGAAAAACTTTGGAGGGTAAATGCAGAACAAAGCATATTATGTTTGCTTTTGAAAACTTCTTTATGTTTTTCTTTTTTATAGTTTTCCCCCTTCATTCTAATTCTTCTTTCACAACATGACCAATGTGGAAATATATTCAACAAGATTAAACACGTATAACCTCTATCAGATTGCTTGCTGGCATGGGGAGGGGAGGAGACAAGGGAGAGAGTGTGGTAGAAAAAAGCTAGCAAAATGATGAATGCTGAAAACCATCTTTTGGAAAAAATAAAAACAAAACAAATAAAAAGAAGTCATCTTTACAGTCAAAGAATTAACTGACTGAACATGGAAATAATAATAGCTATCATTTGTATAATGTCATAAGGTTTATAAAGTACCTTACATGGATATCTAATTTGATCCTTATAGCAATCCTATGAAGTAGATGTGATGAATATCCCCAACTTTAAAGATGAGGAAACTGAGACATAGAAGAAAAAGAAAACTTTCCTAGAGTCACTTAATTAGTAAATGTCTAATCAAATCTTTCTGACAAGTCCAGGCTTAATCCATTGATTATACCACCAAAACTTTGTATTTCAATTACACTTGACTAAGTTTGACTCTGTGACCTGTGAAGGTCATTGTGAAAGATTGTGAAAGGTTCAAACTCAAAATATTTTTTATTATTATTAAAGCCAAGATTTCATAGATGTTCCAAGGTCTAAAAAGATACTGCAATAGTTACATCAAATTCAAGATTACAACAGATAGATAGTAATTCCTAGAATGAGGACCGGACTATGTGTCAATGGCTAAATGAAAGCAAACTAAAATCACATATTGCCCAGAATATAAGAAATAAATGATAGAAACAAATTTGGAATTAGAAGTTGCCGGTAAGGACATGAGCTAGGCCTAGTTCATAGAAGAGGAGAGGTAGGTTACTTTGACAAAATGCATAGTAGCTTTAATAAGCATAGGCTGCTTATTGTCACCCCCCCCCAAAAGAAAAGTCCATCACCCTGACAGCAGTATTTCTTGCTGCTCTATGTCAAAGCACATCATAATTCAGGGAGAAATCCAAATCTGGAGTAACACAAAAGACAATGGAATTGTTGTAATGGAACTCACCTTAAGTAAAGCTTATCAAAAATAAAAGTATCTACTCTACCCCTGGCCCCAAGTCCTACTTCTGAACTTTTCCTTTTTCTGTCAAGAGCATGAGCATTCTTCCAGTCACATTCTGTTTTCCACTAAAATACTGAGTCTTGCTGATTCCATATCTCAACACCTTTCACATCCACTGGCTTCTCTCGACTCACACAAACACGACCATGTTTTGGGTCCTCATTGCTTCTCCCCTGGTTTGTTGCAAGACCCTGATTCCTTGTCTCAATCTCTCCCCTTTCCAATCTATCCTACAGACTGTATATGCTATATGAAAACTTTTCTGATTCTCCTTCTAGTGCCTTCTCCCCAAATCCATGACCTTGAATTGATTTAGTAAATACATAAACATGCATGCATACCAATACATACCACCCCCTTAGAACATAAGCTTCTTAGCTTGGACATGTTTTGGTTTTACTTTTCATCTTAAGCATACAATATAACAGACAGTACATAATAGGAACCTAGTAAAAGCCACTTTTAAGTTTGAATCCATTTTTTTCAAAGACCCAGGTCTCCACTGGCAGTGGAGAATCACCTAGAATTTTGAAGGTAAAATAACATGATAAAAAATCACATTTTAAGATTAAGCTGAGAGAATTATGTTCTTTTAGACATTTCCTAAGTATGTTAAAATAACTACCCCCATTAAAATTTCTTTCAGGAAGAGCCTATTTTAATTAAATGTTTCTGTTAAATAAAGACTTCCAGTTGGACACCTAAGAAAGAAGTAAATTATTAATCATGATTGATTTACTTATGATGTGTATTTAGATTTTGTCTGCAACAAGGAGATGAGCTTTGAATTATTTTTCCTGATATGATAAATTCACCTAGATCCATCTGATCTAGGTCCTCTCTTCCATGACCATATTTGCAAGATATCAATCTGTGGTTAGGGTGGTATGTGGTTATGGAATAAATAAATAAAGCTAATGACCCACTTAATCACAGGGTTAGTTAATAACAACTAGTTAGCTATGAAATAATCATTTACCACATGATGTCAGAATTGATTAATGTGCTGGATGCTTCTTTTTTCCTTTCTTTTTTATTTAATAAAGGACAGGGACTCTGAATTGGGGAGGAGAGGGAAATATTGAAGGAATCACTTTCACCTAATATACATTATAAGATTCTTATCTATAGAGTAAGATACTGACTAAAGATTTTATTAAGACTAAAGAGTTATCAAAACATTTGCTGAAAGTAAAAGAACAAATGTCATAAGATTTATCTGTATCAGCATGATCTAGTAAAGATTTTACTAACTTTTGCACCTTAAGGATTAACACTAGAGAATTTCACTATGAGGTCTGAGGAATATATAGATGTATGTAAAAACATATATGTGTGTGTGTGTGTGTGTGTGTGTGTGTGTGTGTGGGTATATATGTATTGTATTGTATCTAACAGAATGTCTTTCCTTGGGAAAAGGGGATTGTTTTTCAGTTTTATTTTGTTACTCCATGGTCATGTACCTAGGGTACTTAAGTTCTTGTTAAACTAAGAGGGGAAAATAGGCAAGATATAAAAATTAAGAGAAAGGAGAGGAAAAGAAAAAGAAAATAGAGGATACATATGGAGAGGAGGGGTATTCTACCCCTATTCTACTACTACCTATGACCTCAGATGCCATTTAATGGATTCATTGCCATAGTTACCTATTAAGGACCCATGGACTGGGAATCATAAGGCCTCAAACTTGATTTTATTTTGGTAAGAGGTCAACTACAAGCAAACAATTTAAGCTTCTGTGTTATGGCTTTTACATTTGTAGAAATGGAATAGTAAGAGCAATCTAATTGCCTGACAATACCACAAAAATAAAAAATGAAAATTGATATGAAAGCACTTAAGACTGTCTCTTTTTTCAGTAACTCTCATCAAATTTCAAAGTATTCTATTATTACTGGTCAAGATTTGAAAAAATTCCATTTGGCATCCAGTCATTTAAAATCAGTGCTTACCAACTTTCTGATTGAAAGGCATACTTTTTTTTTTTAGGTTTTTGCAAGGCAAATGGGGTTAAGTGGCTTGCCCAAGGCCACACAGCTAGGTAATTATTTAAGTGTCTGAGACAGGATTTGAACCCAGGTACTCCTGACTCCAGGGCCGGTGCTTTATCCACTACGCCATCTAGCTTCCCCTAGAATCAATGGCATACTTTTAAATGTATATTTAACACTTAGCAAAAAAAGTTCTTGCTCTCACTCCCCAATTAACAAAATTGCAGAGGGACAAGATCTATACTGAAGGAGAAAACCTTTGATTAACCTGAAGACAGAATAGGACAAAGAGATATATCTACCAACAACTATGGTTGGCTACTAGAGTGGATTTTATATTAGACACAAGGGATTGGTCAAGACAAGTACAAAATGGATTCTGATTTGGAAATGCAGAATGAGAAACATGGATTGAAAGGGAAGAGAAGCCCTGGACATCAAAGAAAGAATGATATTATGGCAGACCATGCAGAAAAGTCATATTAAGAGTTATGAAAATACTTTAAACCATTCTTTACACTAGTCTTTATGTCATAATTACCTTTTTATATCTTACTGTTAAAACAGGAATTTTTAACCTGGGCTTCATGAACTTTTAAAAATAAAATTTGATAATTATATTTTCCAATACAATTTGTATTGTAATCTTGTATGTTTTTCTTAATGAATTCAAAAACATTATTCTGAGGCGACCGCTTCATTGAATTGCCAAAAAGTCTATGATACAAAAGAGATTAAAAACCCTTTGAAGAATGTTTGTTTGTTTGTTCAGAGTTTAGGCAAAATGGTCATTTACCAAACAACTGTATGAATATTTTTCAGTTTCTCATCCTTATCCTTACTTCAATCTTAATTACTGCTTTCATTAAATTTCCTGTGCTAAATATTCCTACCTTAGGGTTTTTAAAATCTCTTTGAATAACTCAGCAAACTGACCAGACAAAATATAATCTCATTAATGAAAAGTGATGTTGCTAAAAATTTATTTGGGAGGTTAGGTCAGATGTTTAAAAAATTAGTTTCAAGAACCAATTTTTTGCTATAAGAAACACATTTAAATATTACACTTGTATGAATAATGAACATATTTATAATTTTATTAAAATTTTTACATTTCTTAGTTCTCAATTATGCTATTAAATTTCCATTACTATTAAAATTGTATGAAAAGTTTGATAATACAGGTACAAATCCAGAATATATTTTAAACATTTATCACATAGAATGTGGGTTTGGTACATCATGGGCTTTCCAACTTTATAAAAAAAAATCAGAAAAATCTGCCAAGAAAAGTTGTTTCCACTAATGTTCAACAAGTCACAGAATTTAGTACAGTATAAGAGCTAGCACTGTAATTAGAGCAACCAATTATTTCCAAGCAGCCTTCAAAGATTAGGCATCCCTTCCCTGATAAAGATTTATGGATCCTCAGGAAAGCTCTAGAAAGCTTTGAAATCCAGGCACTCCCTAAAAATTATAATCTCTCAATTAAGAGAAGATAGAAGTGAAAAGTTGAGAACAAAGACCCTTACAAATGTACTAATATTTCTGAATTTATGAACAGTAAAATAAGAAAATTTAAAATAAAATTATCAAAAAAGATTCATTGGGAGGGAGTTAGGTGCCACCACATAAACATTTTCTTTGTAATTCACTTAAAATTAATGCTAGATTTATTGTGGAAAACTCAGCAGTTACAGCTAAGTCCATTTAAAACTCATCTGGCAGAAAACCAAGGAAAGGGCAAAGCAAGCTTGAAGAAACACCTAGATCATATCCTTAAAGTCAAATTTCAAATGGTTTAGTCCTTAAGTCAGTGCACATAAGAAGGATCACCGTGGATGTTTATAGTCAACTTCTCCAAGGATCCACTCAATGCCATTCAAAAATCCAGTTAAAGTCTCAGTTTCTACATCCTGCACCTAGGAAAATACACAAAAGATTATATTTTTTTTAAATAAAATACTACGACCAAAAAAAAAAAGAAAGATATTCTCAAAGTTATAGAACAAAGAATCTCTAATTGAGGGTGAGAATGTTTGGAGTTTCAATTTGAAAATCAATCTCTCAAAAACTGTCTCAATGGTCTCATGTTCTGGATATTTTTATACAATAATCAAGAGAAAAAGAGAAAACACTGTGTTTGGGACTCTGAGTGGCAGGATCAAGGTAGGGTCTAGACTTTCTGAGGTATCAGAACTGTGACACTTCACGTAACTGCAAGAATAAAACAAATAATGGCTGAGGCAGAGGCACTCAACTGACTTCCATGGTGGGTAAAGTGGACAAGAAGAGGTAAAAACTGGAGTACAATCTCCCTTGCTTTAAGTAATATAATGAAGGGCAGTGTTCAAAAATATTAGTACTTAAACTAAGCTGGAATTTACACAAATATATGAAAAATAAAGACCCTAGAATGGGTCACTCAAATTTTATCAAGATAGAAGTGTACTACAATAATTTCTATTATATTTCAATTGACATGTGATTTCACCATTGTGAGCACTACCTCTAAAATCAGTGTCCAACATGCAGTCCACAGGCTGCATGAAACCTTCAAAGTCCATTCATGCTGCCTGCATTGCAACTGGAAAATGAAGGATCAATGAGCACAGGCACCAATATTACAATACCATAGATCAACTTAATCCTTAACTAACCTGGCTCGACATTTCACATTAACTAATATTGTGTGGTCTTACAGACTACAGGAGTTCTTTTGTTCTTTTTTACAAAGATATGCAAATAAGAATTAGGATCTTTATTTTAAAATGTTAAATGATTTATCATAATTATAACACAACTTTATTATATGCAACATTAATTATTTTGTCATAGGACTTTGAGAAGGTAGTTCAAGATTTCAGAGCACACCAATTGCATTGCTATTCCATTTTCAGTTGACATCAACACATTGCCTACAAACCTGCAATTAGAATGCATAGAATTGCAATCAGATATGCAACTTAAAAAAAATTTACTTAAGATTCTTATTGGACTTTTATGTTGTACCTGTCAAAAGAAAAATATCCAACATTTCACGAACATGAAGTATGAACATGGGAGTATGTATAATTGTGAGCAACTTTTTACATAGATAATGTATACAAAAAGTAAAAATAGAACAAAAATTTCAGATGAACATCTTGAAAATATTTTTTGCATCATTATAGCCTCTATCAAATCAGATAGTAGATACACTAGTATCATTAAAAATGGTATGTTTTAATTTTTTGCTTAAAAAAGGAAAGTTGTATATTATAATACTCATTGTATTATAATTTGTCACACTATTAAATTTTATTATTATATTCATTGATAATGAGTTACACTGTAGTCATAAATAAATATTAAATTTAATATATATATTACACTAAAGGAGCACATCATTGCTAAATTTCTAGGTCATTATTAGTTTATTTAAATTAAGAAAAATTATTCAAAGGGATTCATTTTGAATTCAAAATAATCAAAGCTTGCAGCTATTAAGAAATATGACATTGCACCAATGAAATAATCCAAAGTATTTTTGATACTTTCATTTCTAATATATATATATATGTATATATATATACATATATATATATATATATATATATATATATGTATATATATATATATATATATACACACAACTGTCACAAGAAATACAAGGTTTAAAGATTTAGAGTTAGAAGGAGGAGGGCAGCTAGGTGGCACATTTGATAGAGTACCCACCCTGGAGTCAGGAGGACCTGAGTTCACAACTGGCCTCAGACATTTAATAATTACCTAGCTGTGTGACCTTGGGCAAGCCACTTAACCCCTTGCCTTGCAAAAACTAAAAAAACAAAAAAACCCCAAAAAACACCTAAGAAAACAAAAGAATACAGTTAGAACAGAGTTAGAAGGAAACTCAGATTCCATCTAGTCCAACTCTTTCCTTATTAGTATTTTTATGACAAATAAGTAAACTACTGTGAGGCCCAACAAAATGAAGTGATTTGTTATACAAGTTACAATTGACAAAGTTGTGATCTGAATATAAGTACTCTGACTCCCAATCTAACACTTCTTTTCCCCAAACCATACTGCCATCAATATTATGGAGTATGAGCTTTTAACAAAACAGTGTATTACTTATGAAAAAATTCCAGTGATGAAGATGATAAAACAAAATGATTATCCTATGATTGTGTCCTCTGATATTTGCTAGCAGGATGACAATAGACAAGTTACATAAACTCCATGTGCTTAAGGCAATTCTCTAAGATAACTATAAAATGAGGGAATTGGACTAAAATGAAAGCAAGTGCCTTCCAACTCTATGATCCTGTGACCTGTTAAGACATAGATGGGTTATAATGTATATTGGCAGAGGTTGTTTCCATACCTGGACTTCCCTATGCTAATGAAATCACAATTACTTTCAACAAAGGTATCTACATTTTTTGAGAGCCTAAAACATGCTTCATAGATATTAAGTAGCCACTTAACAAATGTTTGCTGAACTGAACTGCCATTTTATTGTTTTCCTATACTCTAATATGGATAGAAGACTAGTGAAAAACATTAGCAGTTGATCACTTCAAACTAATTTTTATGGATTCCAAATTACCAAAGCATTCTGTAGTTGTTGACTTCTATGACTGACTTTGGTAGGCTATTCTACTAAAGAAAAATGTTAGAAAAACTAAGTGAATAAGAAAAAAAGTGAGAACTTACCATCCATGGTAGTTGAAGTTCATTTAGTTGCAGCTCATGTGCCAAATAAAAACAGGGCATCCTTTTCACAGTGGCTTGAGAAATACAAGATAAAACCAGCAAAGGTCTTTCTGGGGAGCCAAAGGCTGGATCTGTCATTGCTGTAATGTGAGAAAATTCATCTTGCCATTCATGTACTAAAAAACATAAGAAGAAAATTTTGCATTTTTTTGTGAGAGGAAAAAAGTGACCACAATTACATAAAATTTATGAAAAGTATACTCATTTTCTTTTTTTTTAGGTTTTTTTTTTTTTTTGCAAGGCAAATGGGGTTAAGTGGCTTGCCCAAGGCCACATAGCTAGGTAATTATTAAGTGTCTGAGACCATATTTGAACCCAGGTACTCCTGACTCCAGAACCAGTGCTTTATCCACTGCGCCACCTAGCCGCCCCCATACTCATTTTCTAAATTCAGTTGCTATTCTGAAAAAAATTGTACTAAGCATACTTCAGAGTATTGCTTCATCTTTCTATATTTCTATGACCAGAGCCTAATATTGCCTAGCATAAGTTAGGAACTTAATTAAGCTTGTGGATTAATTAAGTGATTTTAAGTTTTTAAGAGGAATTCTAGAATTATAACAGTCTCAAGAACTCATAATCTAATACTCAAGTCATTCACAAATTCCTTATAGTTGTTTCTCATCATTTTAAAGACACAGACTATAACCAATTTCAATTTTCCCTGACCTCAATGATACAGAACAATTTTGCTGCTCATGAGTATTTAGGCTACCCACTCATTTTTTTTTTCCATTTCTTTTTATTCTCTCTCATGTGGAATACTGGATTAGGAATCAGATATTAATGTATTCCTGGCTTTAGCACTTATTAATTAGCTCTATAACCTCATACCAGGCACAACTTTTCCAAGTCTCATATTTCTTGACCTAGATTATCTCCAATGTCTCTTCCAGTATTAATGCTATAATTTTATTCTATTTGCCTTCATTCTTCCTTCTCTCTTTTGACTGTTCAGCTTCATATGTCAAAAATGAAGTAGAATTAAACATCAGCTTTGATGTTATTCAACTAATGAATAGGATAATGCCAGTCATTCAATCATCAAGTACTCATCAAGAACTGACTGTGTGAGACGCACCTAGAAGGTGCTGCAGGGGACACAAAAGCAGACATGGCTCTGGATCCTGAAGCATACTAAGTTCATTTTCCCTTTTAGGTTTCAACATACTGGGGAAACTGATGGCTGTCTATATATGATAGTCCTAGACTGGAAGGAACATTGAAAAATCAATCAGTTCACCTCTCTGCTTCATAGATCAAATCACAGAAGCTGTTCTTTAAAAAAAAACAAAACTACCAAGTAGAGAGTCTCTCTTCTGCAAAAATCTTTGTACTAGGTTTGTATTGGGAAAACAAAGATATTTGGTCTCTGATTGCAACAATCTAATGGGAACCATAAAACATGTACATGACTAACTACATATGAGACAATATGAGGGAAGTTCCCTAAGAGTTAAACAAACTGATTTAATTACTACAGAGGTTTAAAGGAGGAAGGCATCACTTATGGATGATGGTGTCCAGAAAGGCTGTGGAAAAATATGGCATTTAAGCTGAGTCCTAACAAAAATTGTCTTTCCTGAAGTAATCTAATCACTGTTTGCTCTGGCCCATTCACAATCAATAATAGGAAAAAAATACATTTTATAAAATGTTTTAGGTTACCAAGTATTTTCCTCACAAAAACCCTGTGATCCTGATTTGATAGAAAAGGTTCAGAGTGGTGAAGAGACTTGAAGTCACACATCTAGCAAATATGGGGTTTTCTGACTCAGGTTCAGGGCTCTTTCCACTTAAATCATAATATACCTCCCAAAATATAAATTAAAAAAATCAGACTAAAGAACAGTAAAGTCTATGTTCAAGCTGCAAAAGAACTGGGGAGAGGAGTGTTATCTTTATGGCCAAATTAGATAAACTTTAATGCTAATTCAGTCATTTTGTAGACATTAGCAATTAAGCTAGGGTAATTATATAAACATAACTTTGTCTCTACATGGTAACTATCTGACCATAAATATTTATAAAGCATTTCTTTAACAATAAAATGCTACCATAATTTTTTCTACTAGAGACTAGCTCAATTCTATTATCCAAACATATTAACATTTATACAGCACTTTAGAGTTTTCAAATTCCTTCCTTTACTAGGTATATAAGCTATCATAATATATTCTATTTTTTTTGTACTTACTGTTTTCATTAATCTCTTATGAGCAAGCTCTCTCAAAATCTCTAGTCTATTGCTGGTAAAGAGCTAAAAAGTATTTGTTTAAAAAAAAAAGACCTCCGAAATTTGAAATAAAAAAAGGGGAAGTCATTTAATATTTCATCGCTCTAGGCAACTCCCTAAGCTTCTAAATTAAAAAAAAGGCATTGACCTATAATGGGAGAGGGAATTTTCTTGTCTAGGAATTCAGTTATCAATGAAATCATAAGTTCTCTCCCCGCCCCCTCCACTTTACCTCCCCTTTCCCTTACCTAAATAGGAAATTAATGTACTGGCCCCAAGTCATCTGCACTCTGTCAGAGTTACACAATACAAAAGGGAAAGCTCACAATTATACAGAAAATCTAGATTACACAGACAACAAAGTTTCTTAATTGGGGCCAATGCTCTATTCCCATTTTTTTCTTTATTATTTAGGTGATTTTTAAAAAAGTAAACATAGGATTTTATTCTTGGTCAAAATTATCTGAATAAGAGAATCTATATAAAACTCACTTCAGAAGTAGTACTAAATGATAACTTTGTTTAATAGACTACCACATAATCACATCATCCAAATTAAACAGTCACTCTTAAGAAAGCCATATTTAAAAAATACATTTTCCCATTTGTATTGCAAACAATAAAATGGCCAATGTGATTTTTTTTAAATAATAAAATGCTTACTTTTGTGAGCTTCACCATTTGCAACATAGATGAACCCATCCACCACTTCACACACCTTCTGAATTTGTGGAATCACACTGTATCGGCTCCTCTGTTCATCATTTCCTGGAACCTGCCTGTTGAATATTTTGTTGACTGCACTTGTTTGCTCTTCTCTTGCTCTATCCCTTTCCTTTCTAAAAGAGAAAAATTTTTAAATAAAACACACAAGCAAAAATTCAAAAGGGCCCTAACCCATAAAAATGCCTCAAACAAGATCCCAGGCAGACCACAACATAAGTAGCCTTACCTAGTGGTTGAATATAATACCAGGATATTGAATTTATGTTGGTTTTTCAACTGAAAGCTGATTCCTGATCCGATACCTGAAGGAGAAAAATACAAAATCAAAACAATTTATTACTGAATACAACAAGAGAAAAAGACTGAAAGAAAAAACACCTAGAAAGAACAAAAAGAGCCAAATGATAATTCTGTAAGTGTGGCTCTGAAATAAAACATTATACCTGAGCTGAAGAAAAAGGGGGCTGCATGTGACTTTCATTCATGCAGTATTAAAAATCTGGATAGAGAACAACAAAGGACAATTAGCCTTAGACAATATTCTTTTACCTTTTTTGCAGCAAATAGCTAATGTAAACCATTAAACTAAATTACATGGATTTTTGGTAAAAGCTAAACTAGTTACTTTGAAAAATAATATATATATATATATATATATATATATATTATATGATTTCAATCTAACCACAAAAAAACAATTATAACACTCTAATAATCTTAAAAAGTATATATAAAGACTGAGCAGTTTGAAAAGTGCCAACCTATATTAAAGGTTCAAGATTAGTATTCTGTATTTTTATATTAAACTAAAAAAGATGGTTTTGATGGTGGTGTATTATACCCCATTTTGACAATTTGCAATCAAAATTAAAAGCAAAAGTGGATAATTAGTGGTCTAGAGATTAGATAATATCTAAGAGAAATTATTCAGTTTGCAAGTTATTATATATACAGAATCATTCCCAAAATGAATTTTCATTTTCCTAAGAAGCAGCAGCCATGACCATTTAGCCAATGACAACTAGTAAAATAGATTTTACAAGTACATCAGATTTCATACCTGGAAGTAAAACTCGATCAAAACTGTACCAAACCTTAGGAAAATCTTCTTATATACATAAGAAGTTTGAGGAATAGAATTACAGATAATATGATCCATGAATTTTAAAATTTTCCCTTGGTTAAAAAAGTCAGTCATCAACTAATCAAAACAAAGTTGGAAAATGCCAAATTATACAAAATAACAAAAATGGTTCATATATATGTATATATTCATAGACAAGTGTGTGTCTATGTATGTTTATATTATATATATATATATATATATATTACAAACACACACATATAGATATTTATACTTATTTTTGTTGTTGTTCAGTGGATTGAGTTTACAAGACCCCATTTTGTATTCTTTTTAAGTTTCTATTTATTTTATTTTAAAGTCATGGAATAAAACAGTAGTTTCCATTACAGTACAATAAAAGAGATATTTGCATATGAAGCTACCATATGGGTCCAATAGCCAGAAATGGATTAGGATGACTGGAGATGGTCCTGAATGTGAGGAAATTAGGATGAAAGTATATGCACATATACAAAAAATAGCTAGCACATATAGTGCTTTAAAGTCTATAAGGTGTTTTATAGATACTTTCTCATTTGAATTTTTAAATAACCCTGAAAAGTGCTAATATTCCCATTTTACAGATAAGGAAACTTGAGGCTTAGAGAAGTTAATGATTCATCCAAAATCACACAATTATTAAGTGTTTACTCTGTTATTTTCAATTCCCAGTCTACTATTCTTTGGACTTTTCTTTTGAGACTGTTTCTTAGTACAAAACTACTGAATATACAAATTACTAGACAAGTTATTTGATTATGTTTCATAGAGAATACCATGCCCTACCAAAATATTCACTCCTTTGTCCCATCAGCCAAAGTCAATATCTTTTTAAATAAACAGCTCTGGTAACTTTAACATTCCAACATTTAAGGAAGCTTTTTAAAAAATATTTAATATTTATTTATTCTCATTTTGTACAAATGTTTTTATACATTAAAAAAAATTCTTGTTTAAGAGTAAACAAAATACCCCCTCCCCCAAAAAATATAGACTCGCTTGAGCAATAAAGGGCAGAGAAAAAATTAAAATTAAAAAAAATAATAGTAATAATTGCAGGTATGGCCAGGTGGCGCAATGGATGGAGCACCAGCCCTGGAGCTAGGAGCACCCGAGCCCATATACGGCCCCATACACCCAATGATCACCCAGCCGTGTGACATGCAAGCCACCCCAACCCCACTGTCCTGCAAAAACCAAAAAAAAGAAGAAAAAAGACCCAAAATAAAATAAAATAGTAATAATAGTAGGGGTGGCTGGGTTGCGGACAGAGAATTGGCCCTTGAGCCAGGAGCACCCAGGTCCAAATCAGACACCCAATGATCAGCCTGCTATGTGGCCCCCCAGGCAGGCCCCCCAGCCACATTTGCCCTGCACCCCCCAAAAAACAATAATAATAAAAAATATGCTTCAGTCATTGTTCCAACACCAACAACTCTGTCGTGGGTGGATCACATTCTTTATGATAAGTCCAAGTTACTTCCATATTTTTCCACCATTGCCATTGCTGATCACAACTCCTTCCTTTCGTATTTCTCCACTACCTTGTACTATATTTTCTCTCTCCTTTCACTGACTCTGCTGTAGGATAGTTGAGTGGCACAGCAGACAGATGCCTGGTCCTGGGGCCAAGAGGCCCCGAACCCCCATACCACCCCTTAGGCCCAGCATCCACCTGGCCCTATAGTCCCAGACAGGCCATCCAATCCCAGCCCCTTGCAAGAAGTAAAAAAGAAAATGTGTTATATCTGACCACTCTCCCCTCATGGTCCATCCTCTCCTCCATCACTCACATCCCCCCCCTTCCCCCTGTCCCCCCCTCTCCTTCTTACTCCAGATGTCTATACCCCATTGAGTATATATGCTATTTCCTCTCCTAGCCACCTCTGATGAAAGCAAAGATTCCCTCATTCCCCCCTTGTCTTCCCCCCTTCCATATCATTGCAATAGCTCATTGTACTAAAGAAAAATCTTATTATATGAAATTATCTCAGCCTATTCCCCCTCTCCTTTTTCTTTCTCCCATTACATTTCCCTTTTTTCTATTGACTCCATTTTTATACCATTATTTTATCTTAAAATTCAGCTTTCTCCTGTGCTTCATCTATAAAAGCTCCTTCTACCTGTTCTGTTAATTGAGAAGGTTCATATGAGTATTATCAGTGTCATTTTTCTATACAGGAATACATGCAGTTCATCATCATTATGTCCCTCATATTTTCCCCTTCTCCTCCACTCTCTATGCTTCACCTGAGTCCTGTATTTGAAGATCAAACCTTCTGTTCAGCTCTGGCCATTCCAACAGGAACATTTGAAATTCGCCTGGTTCACTGAAAGTCCATCTTTTTCCCTGGAAGAGGACATTCAGCCTTGCTGGGTAGTTCATTCTTGGCTGCATTCTAAGCTCTTTTGCCTTCCAGAATATTATATTCCAATCCCTGCGAGCTTTTAATGTAGTTGCTGCTAAGTCCTGTGTGATCCTGACTGCAGCTCCACGATATTTGAATTGTGTCCTTCTGGCTGCTTGTAATATTTTCTCTTTGACTTGAGAGTTCTGGAACTTGGCTATAATATTCCTGGGGTTTAGTTTTTGGGGATCTCTTTCTTGGGGGGATCTGTGCATTCTCTCCATTTCTATTTTGCCCTCTGCTTCTAGGATATCAGGGTAATTATCCTGTATTAATTCTTTGAAAATGATGTCAAGGCTCTTTTCCTGATCATGACTTTCAAATATTCCAATAATTTTTAAATTACCTTTATATGTTTTCCATCAATGATATGTTTTACATTTTCTTCTAATTTTTCATTTTTTTTATTTTGAAGTAATGAGTCCTGATTTCTCGTAAATTCATCAATCTCCCCGAGTTCTATTCTTTGTCTGAAGGATTTGTTTTCCTAAGAGTTTTCTTATCTCTTTTTCCATCTGGTCAATTTTGCTTTTTAAAGTATTCTTCTCCTCAATAACTTTTTGAACTGTTTTATCCATTTGACCTAAGCTGGTTTTTAGCATGCTATTTTCTTCAGCATTTTTTTGGATTTCCTTGACTAGGCTGCTGACTTCATTTTCATGTTTTTCCTGCATCTCTCTCATTTCTTTTCCCAGTTTTTCTTCTTACTCCCTCATTTGATTTTCAAAGTCTTTTTTGAGTTCTGTCATAACCTGATCCCAATTTCTGTTTTTCTTGAAGTCTTTGGATGCAAGAGCTTGTGTTTCCTCATCTTCAGACTGAGTATACTGATCCTTCTTGGGGGTCATAGATAATGTATTTCTCAATGGTGTTCCTCTTTTTTTCTCTGCTTGCTCATTTTCCAAGCCTAAGCCTGTTTTTGGGATGCTTCCTGAGCTTTAGGGACACTCCCACAAGGGTCTCAGTGTGTGAGGCTCTGTCCTCCCTCCTGGTCTGTGAATGACCATATGTGCCCCCCTCTGCTACAGGGCTGAGGTGGGGGGGGGGGCCCTAGACTGCGATCTGGATCTGAATGTGTTCAGAGCCCCAGAGTCCCGTTCCAGAGGCAGAGGACAGAGCTCTGCAGTCTCTCTTCACTTCTCAGTTCAATGGGCTCATGCCTTGGGGGCTCCTGCTAAAGGGCTCCACCTGCTTATTCTTCCTGGATCTGGAATGCAGTGGCCACTCTGCTAGCTGTGTGCCCTGAGGGCTGGACTTCATGTGCTTGCTCTGGCAGAGGTCCCCTGCTGTTCCCCCAATTTGTGGCCAGTGCTCCCCAGGGCATAGCTCAGGAAACTCCCCCACTGCTGTGAGCTGCAGCTCCCAGCGCCCTGGGGCTGCCTCCAGGAGGCTGAAGTTCTTTCGCTCTGGCAGGCCACCCCTCCGACCCCGGGGAGCAGAGCCTTTCTGCTCTTTTCCAGGTTACCTTGAGTAGGAGAACTGCCTCACTGGGTCCCTCTGTGGGTTCTGTCTCTCAAAAATTTAGTTAAAGTCCTTAGTTTCAAAGATTTATGAGAGAGTGCCTAAGATACAATCTGCTCTTGTCGCCTTCTTGGCTCCGCCCTCTAAGGAAGCTTTTTTAAAAGTATATTATTTTGCCTTGGCTAACATATAACTTCTATGAAATCAGGATACAAATCATCAGGACACAATTTTTGTCCATTTATTCACATAAAGTTTCAACGAAGTATCCACTCCAATGCACCTGAGACCTTCTCCCTGTTCTTTTATTATTTCAGGGTGTTCCAGTGTATTCAAATTGTTGCTTATTTTCTTTCAATCTCATTACGCGATCAGTCCATCTCATTTCCAATCATATATATCTATCACTTTTCATAGAAAAGGAAGCATAATAGCTTAATAAATAATCCATTTGTCAAAAAGTTCTCCCAATTTAGGGCATTATTGAGGGTTTTTTGCTAACAAGGTAAATTCATGTTTAGGAAAACTGACATATATAATGACTATTTAGTAAAATCATAAGCAATAATAGTAATTGTACATTTCATTGTACATTTCATGTACAATTAACAATGGCAAAGAATTAAACTCCTTCAATCTTAGAACATCAAGCAAGAAGAATTTACTGTGTCTATCACATGCTAAATCCTGGAAAAGGAAATGGCAAATCATTCCAGTATCTTTATCAAGAAAACTCCATAGGCAGTATTATAGCACCATGGTTCAGAGTCAAGAAAAGTCAGACACAATTGAATTGAAAGAACAACAAAAAATGAACTATTCACTGGAAATACAAGGAAAAGAACAAAAGCTCCTGACTTCATGGAACTTACAATTCTGTACAAAAATATACAGCCTATACACAAAATGCATAGGGGATAATCTGGCTAAGAATGTCAACTAACAGTTGTGGGGACCACAAAAGGTTTGATGTAGAAGGTAATGCCTGAACAGGTGTTTGTTTTTTAAAATTAAATTTGTATTAATATAATTTGCTTTTACATTACTAACCCCCCCCCATCTCTCTCCTTCTCCTTTCCAAAGATTTTTAAAAATAACAGAAAATGATTTTTAAAAAAAGACAAAGGGAAAAAATTCAAAAAATTGATTAAAAATGTGATAATATATTCACTATTCTGCAGTAATGAGACTTCTCATTTCTGCAAAATGACAAAGTTGCAGGAAAGTGTCTTATATATCTTCTCTGAGGCCAAGTTTGTTTTTTGTACAACTACAATGTTCATTGTCAAATGTATTAGAGTTACTGTTCTTTTTATTTACATTGTATTCATTGTGTTTATTGTTTTCTTGCATCTATTTACTTAGCACCAGTTCATGTAAGTACTTCTGTGCTTATGAACTGGGTTTTTATGGAGAGTAAGAATTTCAAAAGATGAAGGAGAGGATGAAAAATATTCCACTCATAGGGAATAGCCAGTAAAAAAAGTGTGAAGATGGGGCACTTTCAGCTAAGAGGACTGTTGGAACAGGGCAAGGCTGCCCAGCTTCTCCAATACTTGCTTCAACAAAACCTGGAATTTGAACCTAACCAAATAATGATTAAAAAATGCCATTTGAAATCACACTTCATCCACCTCATAATTTCACAAAAAAATTCAGACAGCAGCTCAAAGACATTAGAAAAGTGTTCCAATAGCAATACCAAGACCAATGTGACAAATAAGCCAATAACCTCCCAACTCAACAATGGACTAGAGACACAGTAAACTTCCTTGCTCTCTGTTATGAGTGGAGGATTCCAAAGAAGAAAATCCCAAAAGACTGGTAAATGATAAGAGGAATCCTTGGAGAACAGAAGCAACCACAATAGATCTGTAGGAACTTAGAGGTCCCAGGGCAAGAGCAAACAGGGCTAACCATTATGCTCAAAAGCACAAAAGGGGAAAACACTTGTAATAGCACAAAGACTCAATTCAGAAATCCAAATGTAAAGATGAATAAATCAAAGAAAACACTGACCGGTATTAAAACTATAATGCAAATCTATAGTTATCCCCAAAGAAAAAAAGATAATACAATAGCAATTTTAAGCAGAAACTTAAAAAATGAATTTTCTACACAGATTATATAAATATCTAGAGTAAATGAAGCAAGAGATTAAAAAATGAAATAAAAGATCTGAGGAGAAAAACTGGAAAGAGAATAATTTAGAAGAGAAAGGAGTAAATTTATAAAACTAGATTGTTGTTCATTCTTCATCCTCAAAGAAGACCAATGACTTTAGGAGGATGATGTCTTGACTTGCAAGTGAATTGGACTTAAGTGAAGCGATAACTGTGCAGAGTCATTAGTCTCAGTCTCTCCTCCAGAATCATCAAAGTTCAATGGCAAGACATGTCATCACAACTGGAGATTAGACAAAAGAGAAAATACACATCAAGATTCAAAATAAGGTTTTCCTAATTCAGAAACTAGCATTCTATCCCACACACCTTTTAGCTGCTACAAAATCTAACAGAGATTATTTTTGACTTCCAACTCTGTTACTTAGTATTAGAATATTGTGAGGTAAAAAAGGAAGAAAAGAAGTGAGGCCATTTCCCAGGATGAGCGCTCCCAAGCCTTAACCTTACTATCAGTTGTGCTCAACCAAGGCATTTAGGGAGGGAAAGAATTGTAATTATTATGTCATAACTCTGTAATTTAGCTATGGCATTTCTGGCATGTTTCATTTTGGAGTTTTTTTTTTTTTTTAGAAACTGACTGGTGGATTCTTTCTAGCTTTACTTTGCCCTTTGGTTCTAATAAATCTGAGTTTTCATTTATGATTTCTTGAAGAAAAGACTTTGAGACAAAAGTGAACTCAGTCTTGAAGGATGCTAGAAATTCTAAAAATCAGGAATGAAGAAGCACATCTAAAGCATCATAGAATCAGAGTCCAACTCCAACATTTTACAATTAAGTTTAAATGGCCCAAGGTCAAAAAGGAAGTAGCATCATTGTATTTGAACCCAGGTCCTCTGACTATAAGTCCATTGCTCTTTCCATACAACCAGGCTGTTTTTTCTATTTTATGCATGTGCAAAGGGAAAGAGAATCAATACAGGGGAAAAATGTGAAATAAGGCTACAAAGTTAAGTGGGAAGCAGATTATGGAAAGTTTCAAATAGAAGAATGAATGATGTGTTTTATCCTTGAGATGACAGAGAGCCACAAGGGATTTTTTTTTTTTGTGTGTGTAAGGGAATGGTAAGTCATTCCATGCCATTCCGATAGGACATGTCAGACCAATATTTTGGAAATATAAATTTGGCAGCTATATAGAGAAATTAGCATCATGGAGACTATTCATTAGTATGATAGAACTTAAAATTAGTAAGCAGCTTGTTATATGAGGAAAAGAAGATAATTGTTATAAATTACTGGTGAGAAAGAATTGACAAGATTTAGCAACTGAGTACAGATATGGGATGGAGGAAGCTCTGAAGGAGAAGTCGGGGAGGGTTCCAAGCTTCCAAACCTGAGGAACTATCTCAGCAGACATAAGAAGGCATAGTTTGAAGCAAGGGCAGGTTCTGGAGAAAAGATACTAAATTTTGTTTTGCATATTTGAGTTTGAAATGCCAAAGGGATATCTAGATGCAGTTGGCCAAAAGGCAATCAGTCTTTTGGCTGAAGAGCAAAGTTCAGGAAACAAATTAGGGCTGGATTAAAAGATTGGGGAGTCATCTGCATACAAATGATACTTGAATTCATAGGAGCTGAAGAGATTACAATGAGTGTGTAAAAAAAGAAGAGGGTCCAAGACAAATTTGGAGAGTCCTACATCTAATGCATGGCACATGGATGATTATCCAACAAAGGATTTTGAGATGCAGCAATCAAACAGGTATGCAGAAAATTAAGAAAGAAATCTCAGAAGTCAAGGGAAAACTTCCAAAAACTCCCAAGTCAAAGACAAAATACTAAAAGCTACCAGAAACAAACTTTTCAACTACCATAGCTCTATAGTCAGGATTACACAGGATTTGGCAGCATCTACATTAAAGGCTTGTAGGACTTGGAATAGAATATTCCAGAAAGCAAAAGATCTTGGTTTATAAAACCGAGAATCAACTACCCAGCAACACTGTACATCTTCTTTCAGGGGAAAAGATGAACTTTAATAAAATAGGGGACTTTCAAACTTTTCTATTGAAACAACAAGAGATGAACAGAAAGTTTGATCCCCAAGTACAGGACTCAGTTGAAGCATAAAATGGGTGGACAAGAAGGACTAATTTAATGATGTTGAACTCCTTGCATTCATACTTGGGAAGTAGATACTGATAACTCATATAATTTTCTCTTTCATAAGAGCAGTTAGAAGGAGCATATATAGACAAAACACAGGAAGGAGTTGAATATAATGGCATATTCTTGAGGTTTCTCTATCTTTTTTGGGGGGAGCGGAGTTTATATTTACTCTCATACAAGATTATTGTAATAATATAAAAATAAACTAAAGAGTATAGATGACTATAATAGTTTACTTGTGAAAGAGAGTGTAGAATGACACTTTATGAGAGTAGTAAAAGTGAATATTTTTTTAAAGCTGAGAGAGAGAAATGAGCATGTTTGTAGTTAGTACATATGGAGTCAGTGAGTAAGAAGAGAAAGAAGAAAGAAGATGAAAATCAAAATGGAAAGGCCAGGAGAGAGAGAGAGAGAGAGAGAGAGAGAGAGAGAGAGAGAGAGAGAGAGAGAATGAATAAATATAAATGCTCAAGGGCAAAATAATCCTGGAGGAGGCAGGATTGGATGAAATCAGTGTCACAGTGAGATGAGTTGGCCTTGGCAAGAAAAAAAAGGCTCCTTCTTCAATAGAGACTGTAGTGAAGGAGGAATAAAATAGAGGATGTGTACAGGGATTTTGAGGTAGTCCTTTTTCAAAATTCCTCTTCCTTCTAGATCTCATCCATTTTCATCATGTCAATATAAATATCTTCTATATATCAATATGCCCCAAGGGTATAGGGTATGTTCAAGGAAGTGTAGCACCTCTGGTGTGAGGGTTGCCAAGTACTTTTCAGGGCCACTTACCACCTTTGATGTCCACCTGTAGCTCCAAGAAGCTGTAGCATGGCACAGTAGCCACACCACAGTAAACCCTTTTGACAGGCAGGTTAAGCCAAGGGAGCATCAAACTCATCAGTAAGTTGTGGTGGGTATCTACACAAAGAATGTGAGGTCTTCTACTGGTGGAATGGGTCACTTCATTCCAATGGTCATGAAAGCAGCTGAAGCAGGTACTGTGGAGTGCTCAGAGCCTGGTTAGACATCCAAGAAGCAAGGTCATCCACTGCATCTAGAGTTACCACCAATTGTCTTGACTCTCTCTTGCCACTGGACCATGATGATGTTGGAAAAGAAAGTGAGACCAATGACTTCAGGCAACTCTGCCTCACTTAAATCCAATTTATGCATAAATCAAAAGACATTATCCATATCACTTTACCATTCCTCTTAAGTCCTGTGGTGATAGGCAAGTTACCTAGATCATAGAGTCATTTACCCACTGAAAGCAGCAGTGGGATTCACTAGCTCCCTGGGTGTCTGAACAGTCTTTTTAAGGACTGCACTGTTTACTTCCTAGTGTGAGAAAAGGGTTAGAAAAGGTGCCCTAAAAATTGTCTGCTTACCCAACCCTGATCTGATTCCTGAGGCAGGCTCCCACCCTGTGGCTGAGAACAAAAAAAGTCTACAAAAACTTCTTCAAAGAAGATTCCACTTACCAACAGAGCAAAAAATATGGGTACACTCACAGACAACACGATTCAATCAAGCTGCAAGATTTTTAACAGCATTTGTTGCAAAAGAACTCAGCAGGTATCACTCAGCACCCTGGGTGAAACAAGGATGGAAAATGAAGGCCAGCTTACTGAAGTTGGAACTGGACATACGTTTTTCTGCAGTGGTCACAGTGAAGGAGAATACCATAAAGCTGGGGTAGGTTTTGTAATCAAAACTAATCTGGTCAACAAGTTTGAATGCCTACCAAAAGGAGTGAACAACAGACTTATAACAACAAGACTGCCACTTGCCGGAAGATGTCATGCCACCATCAGTACCTATGCTCCCACCATGAAGTAAAAAAAAAAATTTCTGAAGATCTGGAGACACTTATTATCAATGTACAGACAGAATATGAGAGTGACAAAGGGATTGTGTGGTGCAGAATGCTGGACTGATCACAGACTCATCCTCTCCAAGCTAATTATTCATATTCAACCAAAGTGGTAGCCCCAAGGCAAAGTGACTACCAGAAGAATTCATATTAAGAGAATGGAGTGTCTCCCTGAGTGGCAGGAGTTTGGTGCTAACTTGGTGGTAAAACTGAGCCAACAGAGAGTTGACAACAATAGATCAAAAGACATCTAGTGCTTTTTCTTTACTCATTGCTACTGGAGCCACATTGATTAATGATAGGGATATGATCCTAGAGAGATAAGCTGAACTGTTCATTGGTGTGCTTAATAGACCATCATCAATTGATGCAGAAGTCACTGACCATTAGCTCAAGTTGAAGTCAATTTCTCCCTAGCTGAAGTTTCAACTGAAGAAGAGGCTTTGAATGCCATTAGGCTCCTTTCAAATAGCAAAGCACATACTGCTGATTCTATTTCAGGTGAGATCTACAAGGTGAAAGGTCCATTGCTCATCCAAAAGTTGATTGAAATTTTCCAGATTATATGGCATGAAGAGATTATCCCCCAAGAATTCAAGGATGTCTCCATTGTCCATCTCTAAAAAGGTAAAGGGAATAGATAGTCCTGTGACAATAACAGGGTATTTTCTTTTAGTAATTGCTGTTAAGATTCTTGTCAGAGTTCTTCTCAAAAGACTGATCCTTCACCTAGAAGATGGTCACCTCCTTGAGAGCCAGGGTGGCTTCAGAAAGGGTGTGTGCTGCCCAACAACTTCAGGAAAAATGCTAGGAGCAGAACAGAAGTCTGTATACAACATTTGTAGAACTGATCAAAGCCTCTGATACCATCAGTTGGGAGAGTTTATGGAAAATTATGGCAAAATTTGGTTGTGTAGAAAAGTTCATCAGTATTGTACATCAGTTTCGTGGTGACATGATTACCCAAATTCTGGCTAGGGGACGATGCTCTCAAGATTTCCCAGTCATCAATGGAGTAAAACAAGGCTATGTCCTTGCTCTCATGCTTTTTAGCATGACATTTTCAGTCATATTATCAAATGCCTTCACTAAGGATAAACACAACATCAAGGTCAGCTATCACATTGATGGCAAATTCTTCAACTGCAGCTTGTGCTACTTTTGGTCTAACAATTAGCACCAAGAAAACACAGGTGTTCCATCAGCCAGAACCATCCTGTCCATCCATATGTGGAACCATCGAATACAGTAAATGGAGAAGTTCTGAAAATTGTGGGCAAGTTCACTTAACTTAGCAGTGTCCTTTCCAGGGAGGTAGACATTAACAATGAGGTTGAAGTTTGAAGTGCCAAAGCTAGACTCCAAAAGAAAATATAAGAAAGAAGACAGACTACCAAACTGAAGGTCTACAGAGCCATTGTACTGACTTCATTGTTGTATACCTGTGAAACCTCGGCAGTCTACCAGCACCATGTCAGAAAGCTAAATCGCTTGCATTTAAATTGTCTTAGAAGATTCTGAAGATCATCTGGCAGGAGAAGATACCAGACACTGAGGTCCTTTCTCATGCTAAACTACCAAACCTTCAAACATTACTAGAGAGAGAGAGCAACTATGATGGAATGGGCCCATTGTTAGAATGCCAGAGATATCTTTGCCAAAAAAAAAAAAGACTATTTTAAGGAACACTCACACAGGGTGAACACTCACAAGGGGGGTCAGAAGAAGTGATACTGGAACAGCCTGAAGGACTCTCTTAAGAACCTGTTCAGGTCCTACAATTAGATAATAAAGCATGGGGAGACATGTTGTGCCCTTATCAGAGAGGGTGCTGCTGCACTTTATGAGGAATGTAGAATTGAAGCAGCTCAAAGAAAACATGATATATGTAAGTTTAGAATAAGCACCCCAGGTGTTCAAACAGACTTTTTTGTAGCCAATCTGTGATAGAACATTCCAAGTTCATATTGGTCTGATCAGCCACAATTGGATGCACTGTAATTTGTCTCAAACAGTGATGTCATTTTGATCTTCTTTGATAATGAAGAACAAGAACCAACCAACCAACCAATATGCCCAACTCAAATCTTTCCTCCAAGATCCAGGCTTGTATCATTAGTCATCTGCCATTTCCATACAACATGTTAAAAACTTAAGCATCCCAATTCTCCAAAAGCCAGTTCCTTTTCCTGACTTTTCTATGTTTGTCAACAATACTTCCCCAGGTACCTAAGTCTGAAACTTTGGATTTATCTCTCTCCTTGTCTTCCCCCTCTTATTCTAAAGATCTAATTAACAAGTCTTATGAATTCTTTCCACCTTATTCTCTTATATCTGTTATCCCCTTTTCCCATATTCACTACTGTTATCCTAGTTCAGGTCTTCATCACTGTCTGAAAAAATTTACTGGTCTTTCCACTTCCAGTTTTCTCCCAACTCCAAGACACTGCATTCAATGTTACTACAGGAGTTGGAGTAAGGAAACAAATATCACCTAACTGCTACTTAGCACATCATATCTTATTTACAAATATGTGTATATATACACATATATGCCTTGCATTTTCAACTAGCTATCAGCTCCAGAGGGGTTAGAACCAAATCTTATGTTATTGCATCCCCAGAACCTAGTAAAATGACTTGCATAGAGTAAGAATTCAACAAATTTTTTTGCTGCTAATTCTTTTAAATGATGACAACTATGACCTCTTATTTTAAAAAAATTAAATGCTCGGCTAAACAGAAAATTTTTAATAATCTTCAGTTAAATCATATAAAGTTATTTTTTGTTAACTTCTAAGAAAAAAGCTCAATATTTTTAGGTGAATTACTTTTAGCTCACTGATACTATTGGATGTTCCATTGCATCAAATTAAACTACCTAATTTGTTTCAAAGAGTTAATTTACCATTAAATAATGAATAATTTTCTGCCTACTCAACAGTAGTATCAAGTCTCAAATAAACCATACCAAGTGTAACATATGCCATAGATGAATGTGGACATTACCATCAATCTGCCTCTGAGGTAAACCAGCCATTGGGGAAAGTTCCGTCCAAGACATCAAGTTCAACACCAAAGATATATTCAGCTCTTCCAAACCTGGTCCAAACATAGCAAATCGAGGTTCTGTCTGAAGGATCAGTGACTGCAAAAAAGAGGCAACAGCTCCATACATGTGGCGACTGGATTTCAAGTGTCTTCTGGTATTTGGACAGCTCATTTTATACCTGTTTAAGACAGTCATAACTAGAAATTAAAAACCTAGAAAAATATCTTTTTTATGATAATGTATCTTCTTTTATCATGCTCATTAACTCATTGAGACTGTCTCATGAGGAATTTAAGTCTGTCAATTAATGTTTGCTAAGTCAATAGATAAAAAGCAAATACATTAAGAGGCATTTCAGATATTGGAAATACATCATCCTCCATTACCTTATACCGAGCAAATTGGGAAAGATTACAAGATCAAACAACCAAAGAACCTAACAGAAATAGTCAACACTGGAAAGATTGTAGGGAAAAAAAAAAAGAACATCAATATATTGTGAATAGGACTGTGATTTGCTCCAAGTGTTCTGAAAAACAATTTGGAATTATATGTGAAAAGTTAACTGCTTATAACCTTTGCCCAATGATCCCACTACTGAACGTGTATACACATGAACTATGGTATATAAACATATACACACACACACACATTTATACACATACCTCCTATAAGTCAAATACAGAAAAATTAAATATATTATCAAAATATTCATGGTAGTGCATTATATAGGAAAGAATTGGAAACAAAGTGGGTACAAAAATCCTCAAATACTACAAAGTCTAGTCACACAACTTGTGTCATAGGAAAGACCCAATCTAATTCACAACTTAATACTCTATTCACTCAAATTAAACTGGGATGAGAAATGGGAAACAGTTAAGTGATTAAGGCTAGGCATGTGGAACAAGATTTGTAGATGAAAATTGTTCTAACCACTTATCTGCCTAATGGGGTCAGTATAAATCCCAGAATCTACACTTAATGCTAGGAAATAGCAACTAGAATGGCTAAAATTTGGGACTTGACTGATTGTATTCCCTTACCACATACCCTGAAAAGAATAGCTTTCCTTCTCTGACACATCATAGTCTTGCCACCAGAACCTAAGTCCCAGGGAAGCATTACTAAATTTAGAGCTTAAAAGGACTTTATATTTAATAGAGTCCAAACACCGTGGTTTTATGAATAAGGAAACTGAAGCCCACAGAACTTAAAGGATTTGCTGAAGATACCACACCTAGCAAATGGCAGTCAGGAATGGCATCTAAATCCTCTGACTCCACTGTCTTCACAGGAAGCCAACAGCCACTGTTTTTTGGTTTGTTTGAAAACTTTTTACAACTCAAATACAAATGAGAAAAGAAAAAAGAAACGATGCCATATACATAACAGACCATAAGAGAGGATTCAATATAAAGCAATAAATTTCCATTTCAAGAAAACCTATATAATAAATACCACTTATTTTCAAAGCCATTCAGCTTTTCTTTGCTTCCTTATGGTTTTCTTTTATTCTCTGCTGTGCACTCCCCCCCTTTCTATCAGCACCTAAAGGAGGCTACAATTATATACACACATATATATATACATAGCTACAAATATAAACAAATACACTAATATACACATATATAATATGATACTAGGCTTATTTCCTTCTATCATCTATTTCTCAGGTGGATAGCATCTCCCTTCATAAGTCCCAAATATTTCCATGTTTTTCTAATTTCTTCTCATAATTTCCTCAATCAAAACAGTATTTCAACCCAATCATAATTTATCTGACAGAGTATCTAAGAAAGCTTCCCCCCATTTTCTGCATTCCTTCTATTCTTGAATACATTCATTTATTTATACCAAAAAAATGTAATTCAAAATAAATGAAATTATCTTTTTTACACTTCAAGAATGCTCTCACATATTATATTATAGTTAAGATCTGATGCTGCTGAATCTATTTCTTTTATATCTTTTTCCCCTGATTTCTTTGAAGTTTTGACCTTTTGATCTTCCAAATCAACTTTATTATTATTATTTTTCCTAACCCAGTAAAATAATTTTAGTAATAAAACAGGTAAAACTGTTATTTTAAAACTATATTTAAATTTAAATTTGAAATGTAATTTAAAATTATACTGGCTATGAACAATAAATGTTACGTCACTGTTTTTTTTTAATTTTATGAAAGTGAATACTTACATTGCCATATAGTCATAAGGTTCATTATCAATAACCTCGGATAAGGGTTTTTTTAAGACTTGTAGGTCTGGTAGAGACTTCCAGTCAACAGATGACCAAGAAGGAAGATCCCGCAAAAGAAAATATTTCCAGAGCATAGGATCTCGTACAGTTATATTCCAATATCGACTTGTCCTTCCCAGTTCAAACAGATCATGAGGTGAAAGAAATGACATAATATACAACTGCACATAAATCTGAAATATAGAAGGACAGGAAACTGGGTAAATTGGAGCTTCAATAAATCATGGCCTAGATAATGTGTTCTTGATTGAAAAGCAATTACAAAATAATCAAGGAATTATAGGTCTGCAAGATTTCCAAAGGATATTAATCCTTACAGTTGAAGTTTTTGTTTTTGTATATATCAATAATTTCATTTATTCACTGGAGATATAAAGAAGTACCAGATATGGAAACTCCTTCCACAGATGCTGTTGGGGTGCATCACTGGTACCTTTGGTCCTAAGTATCACTTTAGGCCTTTCAGAGGGTCACAAAACTATTATGTATCAGAGGCAATGCTTGAATTCAGGGCTTCCTGGCTCCAAGATCAACTTTCCTACCCCCTGGAGGACATTGCCTGTCTCTGTGGTGAAACTATAACATATTGAAGCCTAACACGAATCCCTCATTCTATGATTGAAGTCTGTTTTTTCTCCCTTCAGTGGAGAAAATTAATCACTATTTCACACTCATTATGTATCTTTCCAAGTTTTAAATCTTAGTGCTTTTCTGTTGTCTTTCTTGCAGAAATATAACAATGATTCATCAGACAATTATGATTTTTAAATTATATTATTTTTTAAAAATCACACTATACTGTAAAAGTCCATCATCTGAGTTCTAATCCAAAATCTAATTTACTATTTTATGGAAGTTTGACCCATATTTTCAATCAATGACAGGTTCAAATATAATTTTGGGAGCAGTTAAGCCATCAATCAATCAACAAAAATTTATTAATTGCTTTCCATTTGTATGACCTGTGCTTGGCTCTATGGAGAAAAATACAGAGAAGAAACAATTCCTATTTTCAAGGAACCACATTCCAATGAGGAAGGAAAGCACATACATATAGGATCACAAACTGCAGAAATTTAAAGTAAAAGAAATATATATATATGTAGTTAAATTCAAACTAGTCTAAAAAAGTACTAGAATTTGGGGGATCAGGAAAGGTTTCTTGTAGAAAATAATGTTTGAATTTCATGATGAAAGGAGAAAAGGATGCAATGAGAAAGTACATTCCTGATGTGGGAGAAAGCCAATACAAAGGCTTGGGGGGGCAGAGCAGACAAAAGGATAGTCTGACAGGATTACAGGACGGGAAGAGGAGTAATATCTAACAATTTTGGAAAGAGAAGATGTGGTCAAGTTGTAAAGGGTTTTAAACGCCAAGCAGAAGATTTTATATTTTATCCTAGAAGTAAAGGAGTCAATGAAGTTGACTAAGTAGAAATGTAACATGGTCAGACCTACATTGAAGGAAACCTACTTTAGTATGTAGGATGGACTGGAGTGGTTAGAGATTTATGGCAAGGAAACCATTTAGAAGAGTATGTCATGATAATCTAAGAAAGAAGTGATGAAGGCATGAACTAAAAATGGTAACTTGTGACAAAAGAGGAGAGTCTGGACACAAGATAAGTATTGTAGTATCCCTAGAAAATTCAGCAACTGAATGGCTATAAGGCAAGTGGGATGAGGGGAGAAAATAATACAGTTGTGAATATGTTGAGTTTTAAGATGTCTCTAGTAATTTCAGTTTAAAATGTTCAAAAGATGGGACAGCTAGGTGGTGCAGTGGAAAGAGCACCCTGGAGTCAGAAGGACCTGAGATCAAATTTGACCTCAGACACTTAATACTTAGCTATGTGACCTTGGGCAAATCACTTAATTCTATTGTCTTGCCAAAAACCTAAATAAATAAATAAAAATAAAATGTCCAATAGATAATCATTTACATAAGACTAGATGTAGACCTATAAATCTTACAGTGATCTGCATAAAGATAATAATTAAATGTATGAGATTTGATAAAAAAAAAATCATAGAATAAGAAGAGGATTTAGCCTAGAATCTTAGAAAACATCCCTTAGGTAATATAATCTGGATGTTGTCAGCAAAGGAAACTAAGAAGGAGTCAATCAAAAAGGTGGGAAGAAAACCAAAAGGCAGTGGTGCCATGAAAACCCAGAGTAGAGAAGCATGAAGATGGTCAATAGATGCTATAAGAAGCAGATTGTTTACAGATAAGTACTAAGAAAAAAAATCAGATTTTGAAGCTAAGAGACTGTTAGTAACTTTGGAGAGAAGTTTCAATAGTATGATGAAGTCAGAAATTAGACTTCAAAGGGTTAAGGACTAACAGTAGAAGAATAGGGAATTTAGACAACTTTTTTGAGGAATTTAAGAAAAGAAATGTAAGATTATAACTTGAAAGAATGAGATGGTATAATGAAGAGAGGTTTTATGGGGTTTTTTTAACAAGGAGGCTGTGATTCAGAGGCAGTAGGAAAGGATTAAGGAGATGAATTAATCAAGAGATAAAGATGAGAAAAGGAAAAAGAAGATAAGAGCAGGATAGGAGAGAAAAATAAAGGTAAGAGAATAATTGAGGATGCAGTCTATTGGGAGAAAATAAGAGGGGTTCAAACACATGTTAGAAGAGTTGGCCTTGACAAGGAAAAAAAGGTCAATTGTGATAAAGTGGGGAAAGTAAGAGCCAAGATAGTGGAGCAATAGAAAGCAATGCACAACAAGCTCCCCCAAATCCCCTTCAAATTTTTCTAAAAAATAAACCAGACCAAATTCCAATGAGCAAATACAAGAAAAAGTCAGGGAGTTATTTTCCAAGTCTAAACTGACATAGGGAGAGAGAGATGGGGACGTCTATAGACACTGGGGAGGGAACCTGGGCATACTGCACTCAAGAGAGAAACTGAGAATCAGAGCAAGAACACTCAGACACATAACAGGGCACCATAAAAGGTCCAACCTGGCAGCTTTGTTATCTCATACTCAGTTCCAGGTTGAAGATCTAGGGTGGGTCTAAAGAGAAGACATGTGCTCCAACTCCTCCATTCTCCCCTCACCACTCCCACACAAAGCCAACTCAGATCTAGACATTATACCAAGAAGTAGGTTCAGAAGCAAACAAGTAACTGTGTAGCTCAAACCCTAAAGATGGGAGTAAAGTTATAATTTTAAGCCTTTAATTCTGCCTGAAATCTACAAACAAATAAACAGGGTAGGAACCCTAGACCAAAGGGAAAACTTTCAGTTTTGTAACTAAACAAGCAGTTTCCCACCTGGCTGACCATGGCCAAATTCAGCAGCAATCAGACCCAATCTAAGTCAGGAACATTCAATGAACCAAAAAGATAGGGACAAGACAAACCCCAGGTGCTCGCAACAGAAATGTACAGAGCCAGGGATCAACATCATATCCTAACTCAGGAACTAGGCTGGAAGAATTAAAAAAAAAAATCCACCATAAAAAAAGTTATTGTGGTAATCAGGATGCTCAAGGCACAAAACTATATATAATAAAAGAACTATTCTAAAACTACTGGCATAGCCTGAAATTAAAGAAATTTGGGCACAAATTCAACTAGAATTCCTGGAAGAGAAGAATAGAAGATTTGGGTTTTTAAGAACTTAAATTATTTTTGTCAAAGCAATGAGAATGATAAAAGGAAAAAAAACTGGAAAAGAAATGAGAGTATGAAAGAAAGAAATGAAAAAGTACAAAACTTTACCCAAACAAAAAAAAAACTTACCAAAATATCAAAAGGTACCAAATAAAGAACTCAAAATCTCCATGAAACAACAAGAAATATTAAAATAAAATCCACTGAAAAACAAACAAAAACAAAGGTACAGTACCTTCATAGTAAAAACAACTAACCTGAAAAACAATGAAGGAAAAAATATTAAGCATTATTAAACTATCTAAATACCATGGCCAAAGAACCTAAGCAACCTATTTCAAGTAGAACTAATCTAAATCTCTTAGAACCTAAAGTAGAACTAGAAGGATTTTTCTGATCATCTGAATGAAATTTCCAAATGAAAAAACTCTGAGGTATATTACAGTCAAAATCCAGAGCCCCATCCTTGGGGCAGCTAGGTGGTACAATGGATAGAGCACTGGCCCTGGAGTCAGAAGTACCTGAGTTCAAATCTGACCTCAGACACTTAATAATAACCTAGCTTGCAAAAACCTTAAAAAAAAAAATTAAATTAAACATACTTAAAAAAATACTTAAAAAAATAAAAAGCAGGGGAAAGGAAGACTAAGAGATGTCAAGGGATTCTGAGATGAAGTGAATGGGAGAAGTCATATTAAATGTTCTCTATTTTCTCAGTAAATTAAGAGTTTAGAGGGAAAGGAGGGAAAGGTTTGGAATAGTGAATTAAGAGGAATCAATCAATAAATAATCAATAAACACTTATTAGGCACTGCTTTGCAGCAGGACTCAGGTATGATTAAACAACATTGATTTTCAATGTTCCTAGTAAGATTGGTTTAGTTTTTCTCATATAATGCTCCATTCAGCAACACAACAGTAAGAAGGGGGATGATAAGTTACAGTCATATAGAGGAATGCCAGAATTCAAACTTAGGGAAACAATACTTGTAGGTAAAGATAAGAACTTTTTCATGGTCATCTCTGAACTAACGTCTCTCAAAACTGTGGATCATGAGATTTAATGTAATAAACACTACTATCATTTTCATGAAGATTTTCAGAGGGATCCTTCCTGTGCCATCCTTCAAAATGTAACCACCCACTTCCATTAAATATCTAATATAGAAAAACAATTCACTCACAGGCTAAGAAAACAATATCACTTATGTGATAAATGAAACATAACCTGAAAGCAATCAGAAAAAGTAGAAAATATGCTAAGCAATTACAATTAACATCAGACTATTTACTATATGTTCAAATTAAAGTTCCATTTCATTTTATTTTTTTCCTCAGTTACATGTAAACAAAAATTTTTAACCTTTTTTTTTAAATTTGAGGTCCCAAGTCTCTCCCTTCCATCCCTTCCCCTCATCTAAAAGGCAAGCAATTTGATTTAAGTAATAACTATGCAATCACACAAAACATTTTCATATTAGCCATGGTGGAAAAGAGAACGCAGACAAAAAAAAAGAACAATAAAGAAATTACTAACAGTGTCTTTAAATTTGCACTCAGACTCCATCAATTCTTTCTCTGAAAATAGAAAGCCTAAGGTCACACATCTAGGTAATTATTAAGTGTCTGAGGCTGGATTTGAACTCAGGTATTGCTGACTCCAGGGCCGGTGCTCTATCCACTGTGCCACCCAGCCACCCCGAGAACAAGGTTCAAGAGTTGCCTGCCACAGTCCATCTTCCCCTCCATTGTAAAAAGTCTTCGTTTCACACCTTTACATGAAATAATTTACCCTGTTCTACCTCTCCTTTCTTCCATCTCCCAGTGTAACACTCTTTTCTCATTCCAAAATATTACATTTTTTGAAATTGTCCTATCATAGACAACTCACACCTATTACCTCTGAGAGTATACAGACACCCTCTAACTGTCCTAATAATGATGCAGCTTTTTGGAGTTACAATTATCATCCTCTCATATAGAACTATGTAGGTAACTAGATGGAGTAGTTAAAGAGTGCTGGCTCTAGAATCAAGAAAACCTGAATTCAAATGCTGCCTCAGACACTCACTACCATGTTTCCCTGAAAATAAGACCAGATCTTATATTAATTCTTGTTCTAAAAGACACATTAACGTTTATTTTCAGGAGATGTTTTAATTTTTTTTCATGTACCACTATCTATTCATTTATTCATGTAAAAAAAATCTACATTTATTCAAACAGTAATGTCATCTTCTAAAACATTGTCATAACTCTCCAAACCCAGAATTCTAACTTCTATTTCTTGTGACTCCATTTCTGGTAGAACCATTGACCCCAATTTCTCATGTCCAGCAATAGACCTGTCCTTAAATGAGCACTTCTTATCCATGTAGTCTTCTCATAGTGCATTGGCAACATAGCTGTCAGTGATTTTATCCCATGAATTCTTCACCCAAGTCATGATTTCTTGCAAGTCAGGCATCATAGTTTCCAGGCTGATTTCTCTCCATTCTATTTTCAATGTAGTCATTGATTTCCATGTGCAAGTGGTCCTTGAATGGCTTGTTTATGGTAACACCAAGAGTCTGGAGATAGGCAGTCATTCCTGTGGGAATCATTATTTGATCCTTTCTTTTCTCTGTAAGAAAGTTCTTCATGTCTTTAGCTGACCTGAATCTGACCTGTGCTGGCTGAATCCCAGACTAGCAGACCTCTTTGGCCATCTCGCATGACAAATGGCAGGATTAAACTGACCCACTTCCTTATTACTGCTTGTGTGCACCAGGCTTTTTCAGTTTCAAGAATATAAATGCCTGAAAGACATTCAGTATTAACTTTCTTGTCCTTTGTGATTAGATGTGGGGCTCTCTTTCCATGTTTACATAGGCATTTACAATTAATCAGTTAGCACAGGTGTTTATCTCTTATCCTATGGCTCTGCTTGGATATTTACAGATAAATAATTATAATTTATGTTATCATTTCTTTCAGTATGTTTGTATTTAATTATATATTAATATTATTATTCTATAATTCACTATGTCTCTCATGTGTTGCAATGGACTTACTAAAATGCAACCTCTAGCTGACAATCTTATCTGGGGTTTATTTTGGGGAAAGGACTTCTATTATGAGCATCCTGAAAAAAAATGTGCTAGGGTTTATTTTGGGAAAAATATGGTATGTGACCCTGGACAAGTCTCTTAATCCTGTTTCCTTCAGTTTCATCAGTAAAATGAGCTAGATAAAGAAGCTGCAAACTATTGCTGTATCGTTGCCAAGAAGCCTCAAATGGGGTCATGGAAAAGTTGGACATGACTAATCACCTAAATATATAGGAATGTAAAAATTTTAACCTTATTGATTCCCTTATGATTTCTCTTTCATATTTACCCTTTTATACTTCTTGAGTCTTGTATTTGAACATCAGCTTTTCTATTCAGCTCTGGTCTTTTCATCAGGAAAATTTGAAAGTCCCCTATTTCTTTAAATATTCATCCCCCCCCCAAGGACTGATTTTTTTTCCTTCATTCTGGAAGAAGACCATGACATGAGGGAGGTGATGCCATGATAAGGAAGTGAATTGGATTTGAATGAGGAGATGCTGTGCTAAGGCACCAGTCTCACTTTCTCCTCCAGAGCCATCTGGGTCCAGTGTGCAGATATGAAGCAGAGTGAATGGATTGTATTCAGGTTTGCTGGATAGGTGATTCTTGGTTTTGTTCCTCACTCCTTTGCCTTCCAGAATATCATATTCCAAGTCTTCCTAAATGTGGAAACTACATAATCTTGTGTGATCCTATCTGTAGCTCCATAATGTATGAATTGCTTCTTTCTGGTTGCTTGTAATATTTTTTTTTCCTTTATCTGGGAGCTCTAGAATTTGGCTATAATATTTCTGGGAGTTTTTTATTTTGGGATCTCTTTCAGGAGATGATCAAGGATTCTCTTAGTTTCTATTTTACCTTCTGGTATTAAGATATCTGGCATTTTTCCTTTATAATTTCTTGATATATTATGTCTAGGTGTTTTTATTTAATCGTGGCTTTCAGGTAGTCCAATAATTCTAAAACTCATCTCTTCTCAATCTAGGTCTGTCATTTTTTAAATGAGATAGTTCAGGTTTTCTTCAATTTTTTTCATTCTTTTGCTTTTGTTTGTTATTTGGTGCCATTTGCTTCCACTTGTCCAATTTTAATTTTTCAGAATTTTCTTCACTAAGTTTTTGTATATTTTCCTATTTGGTCAATTCTACTTCTAGAGTTATTTTCTTCAGTGAATTTTCATACCTTTTTCTATCTATCTGGCCAGTTCTTCTCTTTAATGGATTTTGTGTCTCTTTTACCATTTGGCTAAGTCTATTTTTAAGGTATTATTTACTCCAGTAATTTTTTATGCCTCTTCTACCAAGATGGTTACTCTCTTTTTCTAATTTTCTAGCACTCTCATTTCTTTTCCCAATTTTTTCCTCCACCTCTCTTAATTGGTCTTTTAAATCCTTTTTGAATCCTTCCAGGAATTTTTGTTGAACTTATGTCCAATTCACAATTTTCCTTGAGGCTTTGCTCATAGCTGCTTCATGTCATTAACTTCTAGGTTTATGCTTTGATCTTCCCTGCCACCATAGTAACTTGTTATGGTCAGGTTCCTTTGTTACTGTCTTTTGCTAATTTTTCAGGCTTTTCTTGACTTCTAATTTTATGGTAAAGCTGGGCTCTGCTCCCAGAGTGGAGTGGACATCAGGCTTTTCTTATTGATGTTGTCAGAGTTAGCTCTAGAATTGTATGGGTTTTTGGTGCTTCCTAAATGATATAATCTAAGGAGACATCACTGCCCTCCTGGTCTGTGCTCTGTTCTTTATCCAGAAAAGGAACTTGTCTCCTGTAGTCACCAGCACAAGCATTCCTCTTGGACCTGTAACAATGACCAAGTCCCCTACTCTTTTACATCCAAAACTGCTTATTCTCTCCTATGTACTGGAATTGAAACCTAGTTCTCTACTCCTACCATGAATGACCACAGGCACTCATCTCCACCTTAGAACCTCAAAGCAAGGTGCCTGTTCCCCCGTGGCTGTAAGTGCTATCATTCCTTTTGGGGTTTCTTGTTTTGTTTTGGTTTTTTGTTTGTTTTGGGGGGTTTTTTAGGTTTTTTTGTAAGGCAATAGGGTTAAGTGGCTTGCCCAATGCAACACAGCTAGGCAATTATTATTAAGTGTCTGAGGCCGGATTTGAACCCAGGTACTCCTGACTCCAAGGTTGGCTCGCTATCTACTGTACCACCTAGCCACCCCATCCTTTTAGTTTTGAAATTGGGGTCTGGAACTGTATAGCAATAATGCAACAGGAACCTGAATCCAGCACCAAAGTGTCCTTAGTAATCTCCTCTCAGCAAGTTGTCCAACCTAACCCCCTCCCACCACCAATACCAACTGTGGGCTGAGAGCTTCTGAAGTTGCTGTCGCTGTTGCCAATGAAGCCACCTCCAAGGTTCACTGCTAGCACCATGCTGTCTGCACTGAGCTCCAGGCCCAACTACTACCCTGATGAGATAGACCTTTCCTGCTAATCGCCTAAGTTGTCATGGGAAATTGTTTTATGCAATCTTTTGTTGGTTTTGCAACTTCAGAATTCTGAGGTATTCTACTTGAGTTGTTTGGAGGGGAAGTTGGGAGAGATCATTTGAGTTCTCCATTCTGCCATCTTGGATTCCTCCAGTTATTTTTAGGATTAAAAATAATTATCACAGAGGCAGCATGACTGGCTAGCAGGCCAGTTGTAAAGTCCCTTAATAGTCTTTGTATCCCTAATATTATGCTTCATAACTTTATAACAGCTTAACAGATTGATTTTACCCTGAGCACAAACAGGATGACCATGGTCACTTACCTTCTCATTACCTGAGGCAACTATAATACTGTAAGATATGGATAAGTGCTTATGTGCATCTGTGGAAAGAATTTCCAATTTTTTATACCAGTTCTTTAGATAGATTAAACAGCAAATCTGAAACTGTGCCCACCTCCACTAAGACCCAGGGGAAAAAAAACAACAACCACTACTAAGAGTGTTTCTTATTCATAACTCATTAATAATGAGAGTTTCAGGCAGTGAGGCAGTGAAGAGGATAAAGGACCAGGTCTGGAATCAGGAAGACTCATTTTTCTGAGTTCAAATTTGGTCTCAGAAACATATTAACCGGGTAACCTTAAGCTTAACCTTATTGGCTTCAGTTTCCTCATTTATAAAATGAGCTAAAGAAGAAAATAGCAAACCATTCCAGTATCTTTGGCAAGAAAACCCAAATAGGGTCATGAAAAATCAACATAACTGAAACAACAGGACAGCAACCTCAATAAGAGTTACTGACTCCTAGGAAAAAATATTCAATTAATTACCTCCATTTCCTCTCCTCTTAATTCTTCAACCCTTTGCAATCTAGCTTCCAGTTTTATCACTCAACTTAGATTGCTCTATCTCAAGTTATCTTGACCTCTCTGCCGCATTTGACAAGATTACTCATTCCTCTCTCCCAAACAAAATTACTTCAAAGTTTTTGTTATACTACTCTCTGCTGATTCTCCTACCTAACTCTCCTCAGTCTTCTTTAAAGGTTCATCATCCATATTATTCTTCTCAATACTGGGGATATCCCAACACTATCTTAGATAAACTATTTTCTTTCTGTGTGCATTCTAGCTTAGAGTATCTAATTCCAATGAGTCCCAAACACACACACACACACACACACACACACACACACACACAGACATTCTCTTTCCTAAGCTTCACTTCTGTATCACTTTATTGAAAATTTCATGTAACAGAATATATCAAAATCAACATGAACAAAGTTGAATTCATTATATTTCCATTAAACTTACCACTCTCCTCAATTTCTTTATGTCTGTCAAGGGCACCATCTTTCATTCAGACTCCCAATCAGGTTCAAAACTTCAGCATAATTTCAATTTGCTTTCTTATTCCAAATATCCAATCCAAGTTTCAAATCTTAGCCTATGTATCTTCAAATATCCCACATCTACTCTGTTCTAAATACTCATACATCTACCAATTTAACACAGGTCCTCATTATCTCTTGCCTGGACTATTGTGTTGGTCTTCCCACCTCAAGTTGCTCCCCACTCTAATATATTGTGCACCGAGCTGCTACAGTCATATTCCTTACAGTAGATCTGGCCATTTACTCCCTGCTTAGCAAATTACAGTTTCTCTCTAGAATAAAATATAAACTTGTGTTTTTTAAAACCTTGCAAAACATGATCCCAAACTCTGTTTCCAACATCATTAATCAGTGTTCTTTATTAGGACAGTCAATAAATATTTATTAAAGCACCTACTGTGCCAGCCATCATGTTAAGCACTGGGATATACAAATAAAGGCAAAAGACAGGCTCTACTCTCAAAAAGCTCACATATGCAGACAATTATGAACAAACAAGATATATATATATATATGCATATAAGCTGGGGGAAATCAATAGAGGGAACAAATTCGAATGCCCTTTTCTTGTCCTTCACCTGTGGAAATCCAACTTTCCCTTGTATTGTCTTTCCTCGACATTTTAAACTCTTCCTTTTCATCTCAGCCTCAAAGAATCCCTAAACTTCTTTCAAGACTAAGCTGAAGCACCATGGGTTCTTTCTGGACCCTCCCAACTTCTGCTGCCCTCCCTAACTCCCCTGTATCTACTCTGAGTGAAGTCAATGCTGCATAGCGGATAGTACAGAATCTGACATTAGAAGGGCTGAGTGCAAATCCTGCTTCTCACCGATTATTCACTGTGTGATCCTGGAGGAGTCAGTCACTTAACACCTGTGCCTAAGTTTATTTATCAATAATACAGAGATAATCACAGAAATTACCTTCATGGGTTATAAGGAGAATGAAATGAACTAATGCATAAAGCACTTTACAAATTTTAAAACGAAGGAACTGTTTGCTATTATTCTACATGCTTCGATGACTAGTTTCAAAAGTCTTTTCTGTAGAAACTGCTATGTCTAAAAGAGCAGAAGCCGGGTGGCTAGGTGGCTCAGTGGATAGAGCACTGGCCCTGGAGTCAGGAGTATCTGAGTTCAAATCCGGTCTCAGACACTTAATGATAACCTAGCAAGCCAGTTAATCCCATTTGCCTTGCAAAAACCTAAAAATTAAAAAATTTAAAAAAAGCAGAAGCCTGGAAGGGGCAGGTAGTCCCTGTAGAAAGGAAGCTTCTGGAAATCAAGATTTACTTCCCTGCCCTCTGATCTCGGCCAGGTCACCTCCTGCATGCTTAAATGTCCTTCTTCTTCCTTCCTTACAGGATCTCTCACTTCTGTCAACATTTCAGTTCCCTCATCTGTAAAATGGGGACAGCAAGGGCCCCGGCCGGGGTGCTGTGGGGATCCGATGAGCACTCGGCAGCCCATACACAGCGAAGGCTATGAGGCTGCTATGGGCCTCGTTTCCCTCGTCAGTTAAAAAAGGGGGCTGGGGCACCTAGAGGCGGCGGCTTGCGTGCGGAAGCCCCGAGTTCAAGTCCAGCTTCAGACGTTACTGGCTAAGTGAGCCTGAGCCCATGCTTGCCTCAGTTTCCTCGCCTGTAAACGGAAATGGCCACCCACTCCGACCCCCACGGAGGCCCGGACACGCCGCGGGGGCCCGAGTCACCGGCCCGCGTCGGCCGTCCTCCCCGGCGCTGCGCCCCGTGCCCCCGCCCCGTGCCCGGCGCTGCGCCCCGTGCCCCCGCCCCGTGCCCGGCGCTGCGCCCCGTGCCCCCGCCCCGTGCCCGGCGCTGCGGAGGCGCCACGGGGGCGCTGGCCGCTTGTTGGCCCGGCTCCTCCCGCATACAGCAGGTGCCCAATCAGTGCCGGCGGAGCACGCTGGGGGGGGGGGTGGCCCCCGCGGGACCCGGGGCAACCCTAGGCGAAGGCGCCCAAGCCGGCCGCGGGCCCCGGCCCGCCCCCTCCCCGCCGGCGCAGGCGCACTCGCGGCCGGCCTCCCTCACCCACCGGCAGCCGGGTCAGCGCGCTGGTGTCCTCCTCGTCCGCCGGGGGGGCGCCGGGCCCCGGCCTCTCCTTGCCCACCGACTGCCAGAAGCTCCTCCAGCCGCTCAGGATGGCCGCCTCTAGGCGGCTCGACGTGCCGGGGCTGCTGCAGCCCGGCTCGCTCTCCGCCATGGCGGCCGGCTCGGAGCTCGCAGCACCGGCGGGGGCCGACGGGGGAGGGGAGGAGGAGCTCGGGCCGCATTCCAGCCTGCGCCGGAGACTAGACCCGGGCGCGCCCCGCTTCCGGAGGGCGCGCGGGGCCGCGGGGCGCAGGGCGCCAGCTGCGCCTCATCCGTGACCCGGAAGGGCGCCTGCTGGGGGCGAGGGGCGGGGTCTGAGGGCCGGGGGCGGCGTCTGAGGGCCAGGGCGGGGTCTGAGGGCCAGGGCGGGGTCTGAGGGTTGAGAGGCGGGGTCTGAGGGATGAGGGGCGGGATCTGAGGGCCGGGGCGGGGCCTGAGGGATGAGGGGCGGGGTCTGAGGGTTGAGAGGCGGGGTCTGAGGGCCGAGGGGGCGGAGTCTGAGGAGTCAGACCCTGCCCATTTATGTAGCTGCCCCTAGGCACAGATTCCTTAGTCTCCAGGCCAGTTCTAAGCTTGTAAATTGTGGGAAAGTTGGTCTTCTTTGGTGGATGGGTTTTTCACTTGGAATCAATCAATCAAGATTTGGGTTCTAGGGGTGGCTAGGTGGCATAGTGGATAAAGCACCAGCCTTGGAGTCAGGAGTACCTGGGTTCAAATCTGGTCTCAGACACTTAATAATTACCTAGCTGTGTGGCCTTGGGCAAGTCACTTAACCCTGTTTGCCTTGCAAAAACCTAAAAAAAAAAGATTTGGGTTCTGATTTTAGTCTCTTATCTAATTATGGGTGTGTTCTCAGGCAAATCCCTTCAATAATTCCTCTGTGCCTAAATTTCCCCCTCAGCTGTAAAGTGATAGCCTTAAAGTTCCCTTCCCTATCTAAATGTGGGTTGGGGGGGACACAAGCAAGGGTTCACCTTCACCAAGTCCACTCCACCCATCATGCAAGCCCTTCCACCAAAGAGCAGAGTCCTTTATTGAACTACAGGAAACTGCTGAGCTTAATCCTATCTCTAGGGATTAACCATTAAACAGTAAAGTGGAGATAATCTGTTATAATTCCTAACAGGCAAATTTAGGTTGATGTCACACATGGAGAAGGAGGCAGGTGGAGTCCTGAGCTAGGGTTGAACAGTCCAGTGTTGGCACCAACATGGTGAGCTCCCAAAAGAAGGAAACTACCAGGCTGCCCAAGGAGGCACACTGGTAGGACATCAATGCTAATCAGTAGGGGGGTTTGGCTACACTTCTAGTCTGGGCAAGATAGGGAGACCCAGTCTAAAAACAAAAAGGGGAAGATAATTTCCCCACATACTAACAAAGAACTACAGAATCTCTGAAATCCCTTTTGTTGAGATTGGATAGTATATTGAATAATAGAGTGAAAAGTATTTCTATGTAATCTGATCCAGCCACTTACTTTCAAGCGGGGCAATAAAGTAAAAATATGCCCAACAATCTCTTCTTGAAAAGTTACTTCAGTGCTAAATTGTACTCTCTTGGGAACAAGGTGGGGGGGGGGGGGCATGAGTAGCCCCAACACAGTACTTTGGACCTGTGATTGTCTCTTGTTGCCATACCTTTTGACTTCTACTTCACATCTGATCTATTCTCTCCATTTACAATGCTACCCACTTGGTTCAGCCCATCATCACCTTGCCTCATCATTGGCCTCTCTTCCTCAAGCTTCTCACCACTCAAATCCTTGATGACTGTTCCAGTGGCTTCCTTCTGCCTCTAGGATAAAATGTGCACTCCTCCAGTTAGCTTTTGAAGCCCTACTCAACATGGTCCCAGTCTTTCATCTTTCATTACTTATGATCTACTCCCCATTCTGTATTTTGGGACCCAGTCAAATTGACAACCCCTCCGTTCCTCCTCCACCTCCAGTCTCTATTCTTTTTGCACCAATTCTTATTTATACCAGCAATAGACCTTCTCTGTAAACCTCTTCGTCTTCCTTTAAAAAGCCTCCCCCAAAGCAAGATGTTTTTCCTAAATCCCCCAACTGCGTGTCTACCCTCTCAAACGGCTTTGTACTATCTACATTGTCTATGTTTGTATTTATGAACTTTAAGTATTTATGCTGCATATATTTTTATATGTACTTGTCTCCCTCATTAGAATATAAGCCTATTTAGATGACTTCATTCTTGGTTCTCAAGCTCCAGGAATATAACAGATGCTTCATATGGTTTTAATTATTGTGCCCAAATATGCATATAAATGGGTAGAGAGAGAGAAGGCAGATGAAATACAGTTGGTCAATTCTATTTGGCAAGCTCCCACCAATCAGCAAGCACCCTCAGCTGAAAGGTCTGGCAATGAAAAATACACAAGGAAGACAGGATGGCTTAGCAGAGAGATGACAGTGAATCATTAAAAACAATAAATAATTATAGCAACAACCATGGTGCTTTCCTCATGCATAAAATAGTCCTATAGGTGCCTCCAACTTTAGTGCCAGAGATCAACTAGTTCAACACTTTCATTTTGCAACTGTACAAACTAAACCCTCTTTAAGGATATGATTTCTCTCTCATCACACTCAGTTTGGATCAATGTACAACATGGAAACAATGTAAAGACTGACAAATTGCTTTCTGTGAGGGGAGGGAAGATTGGGGGAAAAACTGTAAAACTCAAAATAAATAAAATCTTTAATTAAAAAATAAAAACTAAACCCTCAAGGTTAACTGATTTAACCTACCCCAAAGACAATTTTTTAGGTGGGAGAACTAGAAAAACCAAAAGAAGATAAAGCAAGGTATAGATTTAGATCAATGTCATTCATTCAACAAGCATTTATTTAGTACCACCAGTTCATCACCAATTCCACTCCACCCATCATGCAAGCCTAGGGCATCACTTCCACCAAAGAGCAGAGTCCTTTACCAAGAGGCTTCCAAACTACAGTAAACTACTGAGCTTAATCATATCTCAGGGTTAACCATTAAACAGTAGGGTAGAGATAATTTGTCATAATTTCAAACAAGCAAAATTAGGTTGATGTCACACATCTCAAGTCCTTGAGGTTACAAGGCTGAGGTTGGTGAAGTTCTGAGCTAGGGCTGAACAGTCCGGTGTTGACACCAGCATGATGAGCTCCCAAAAGAAGAAAACTACCAGGCTACCTAAGGAGGCACACTAGTAGGAAATCAAACAGGTCGAAGCTTCCCTGATAATCAATCGGGGGATTTGGCTACACTTCTAGTCTGGGCAAGATAGGGAGATACAGTCTAAAAACAGAAAGAGGAAAATAATTTTCCCACAGGTATAGGGCCAGGAACTAGGCATACAAAGACAAGAATGGGAAATGTCCCTGCCTTCCTGGTTATGTATGAACTCTATCACAGTTCTGTGTCAAGCTCCAAGCAGATAGTCATTGTAAATTTATTCTTTCATAATTCTTCATATTCCAGAATTAATAATGGCATACAATTGTAGGCATATCACCAAATGTTTTGTCTGGAATAGAATAAAGCATTTAACAAATGACTGCTGAGGGGCAAGAGGTGGTATATTGGATGGAGCATTAGCCCTGGAGCCAGGAAGCCCTGAATTCAAATTCAGCCTCAGAAGACTTGAATCTTACTAGTTGTGTGATCTTGCACACTTAACCCCAGCCTTTCAAATTTTTTTTTAAAAAAAAGCGATTGCTAATTGAAGACTGCCTTCAAAGTCCCAAACAGCAACTCATTTATTCATTCAGCAAGTATTCATTTAAGAGCCAACTACAAACATGTCGCTGTGGGAGTATTAGGAGGCAGAAAACCAAGCAATAACTGTCCTCAAGGAGGTAGGGGTGACAGTAGGGAAAAGGAAACACAACATATACACACTTAAATATAAAAAGGATATATACACAAAGTAAATGTAATATTGTATTTGACAGATAGGCACTAGCATTTGGGAATCAGGATAGGCCTCCTATAGAGATTAAACTTGAGCAGAGCCTTTAAAGGAAGCTAAGAATTCTTCAAGCAGAGATTAGTAGGGCATTCTAAGCATGGGATAGCAGCTTGTGCAGACACTGAGATGGGGCTTGAAGTTGTGTGCAGTACAGCAGCTAAGTTATTTTGACTAGAACATAGGTAGAATGTGTAGAGCATGATGTTCAACAAGACTGGAAAGACAAAATGGTGAAGGGTTTTAAATGACTAATAGAGAAGTTTGTATTTTATCCTAAGGGGAACAGGAAGATGGTATATAGACCTTCTTGGATGGGAGAGTGACAGGGTCAGATGTGCATTAGGGATATGAATTTGGGAATTTTATAAAAGATGCATTAAATGGAGGAAAGGGTGCAGACAGAAATATTCAGTGGATTGAGAAGTCACACAGGAGTAGGTCTCAGCTATTACACAACTGTGAATGTGCCATAAGGCTCCTTATAGACAATGAAATCACTATTTGCCCCCCCCCCCCCATTTCCAGAAGTCCCCTAGTTAACAATATGCAATGAAAATGGCAGAGGAGATTCCTGAAATAGTCCCATAGTCCCTTCATACAGATTGGGAGTTTAGGGTCATCCAGGCTTATTGCATGTGTGATCTGGGAATAAGTTCTGCTGCCTCTCATTATTAAGAAGGCAGAAAATACAAGCCTAAATGGTAAAAGTTCCATCACAAGCTAATTAATAAGAAACTGGACATCCTGATTCTTCCCTTCCCTTCCCTTCCCTTCCCTTCCCTTCCCTTCCCTACTAAACTACACATTTTTCATGTAGTGACAATGGGAAGAAAGCTCTTTTTGCTCTTATAAAATGACAATTCTGTTTATTACAACAATATTTCCTTATAGTTACATCGAACTTTCACCTAGTTTATCTCACTCCACCTCACAATTCACCTACGGTAGGCAGGTCAAGTAGTTTTATTCCCATTTTACAGACATGACTCAGAAAAGTTAAGTAACTTGACAATCAGTGGCAGTGCTAAGATTTAAACAAGTTTAGTGTGGGTGCTATACAATATAGATTTTTTACAATTAAATCCTATAATCAAAACAATCACTTGATGACTCTCACAGTAACAAGGATGGCAAATTTTGCTAAAAAAAGATGATCAGAATCCCAAAATTCAAATCAATAAACATTTATTAAAACATCTACTATGTACAAACCACTATGTCAAGTAGTGGGATAAAAAGACAAAAAGTGCAACAGGCCCTGCCTGCAAGCTTATATTCTCCTTGTACACAAACATATATAATGTAAATTAAAGGAAGGCAAGAACATTAAAAACCCTGGGCGTGGGGAAAAAGAGAAAACACTAAAACCAGTTTTATACAAATGATGGTCCCTGAACTGACCCCTGGAGGAAAAGGAGGCTTCAAGAAGGTGACACTGAGGAAATGGAGCCTTCTTGGTCATTAGGGGCAGCTTGTATGAAAAGTTGTGAGACAGGACTTTTGAAAATGATTTGAAATTATACCCCAATTAAACTTCCTTTGACACAGTGGTATCATATGCCCCAAAGATGTTAAATATAGAAGGACTCGACCCCCATGTACAAAAATATTTATATTAGCACTTTTTGTTGCAGTAAAGAATTGGAAACTAAGGAGGTGTCCATCAAATGAAAGAATAAAATCTGGCATTGACATAAAATTGTATCAAAGCAAGTGACAAAATGAATGCATTCAGAGAAATCAGGAAAGCAGAATGAAGTGCATAGAACCAGATCAGTTTATATTGCTATAATACATAAAGAAAAACAGCTGTGAAAGACTTAAGAACTCTGAGCAATATATTAACTAACAACAATTCTGAAGTATGGCAACGAAGCATATTTCCCACTTACTAAAAGTACAAGAAATTTTTCAACATAGTCTATATGTGGATTTGTTTTGATTGACTATACTTGCTTGTATATTTCCCACTTACTAAAAGTACAAGAAATTTTTCAACATAGTCTATATGTGGATTTGTTTTGATTGACTATTACTTGCTTGTTTCAAGAAAGAGGTGGTTTTTATTTTTTATTCTGGGAAATTTATATTTACATTAGGGGAAAGGAGAAGCTAGTTATCGCAAAAAATGAAGAAAAGAGCATCAACAAAGTACTAAAAAAATGCACAAAAGGAAAAAGATGAAGGCTGAAAAGAAGACAAATATAGATAGACTTTAAATTATTTGAAAATACCATATGCCTTAAAACAGAAAACAAATAGGACAGAAGAAAGATGTATGATTTCAAATGCAATTTTGTTTTTCTGTTCTTCTTTATACATGGAAATGAATATGTCTACTAGCATTTGTCAAGTCTGGAATGAAAAAAAATTTTTTTAAAGCTAAAAAAGTACATTAGGAAGATGTGAAACATTAAATTTGTGATAAAATATAGTAGGAGGCTATTTGTACATCTGTAGTTTGTAAACAGTCAACAGACAAATTTGGATGAAGTACTGTATTAGTGTATTAAGAAAATGAAAAGAAAATGGATAGAGGTAGAATCAATAAAACTTGGTAAATGATGTTCATTGTTTGTTTTCAAAGAAGACCACTGACAGGGTGATGTCTTAACTCCAATGTGTATTAGTTTTAAGTGAGGCAGAGGCAGAACCACAAAAAGTCATCAGCCTCATTTTCTCTTCCAGGGTCATCAAAGTTCAGTGGCCAAAAAAAGTTAGGATGACTGGCAATGACCTGAGATGCAGTAGATTACCTTGGCATCTTTGATGTTTGATTGAGCTCTAAGTGGTTCACAACACCTGCTTCAGTTGCCTTCATGTCAGTTTGTAACAAATTGTTCTTATCTACCCATTCTGCTGGGGATAAAACTTCATATGCTTGGAAGAGATATTTCCAAAGTCACCAACAGGCCAATGGGTTTAAGGCCTCAATCTGGTCTAGCCCCTTTTGCCTAGATCACTGATACTGAGATGTGGCCACTGTATATTCTACAGCTACATGGAGCCACAGGTGAGAGTTCTGTGACAAGTGGACACCAAAGATGGATGAAAATCCCTGAAAAGGGCTTGGCAGCCCTCACACCAAAGGTGCTGGGTTCTCCATGATCAATACATACATTGGTAGGTGAGAGAGGGAAGAATAAAGAATGCCCTATAAGTTACAAACTTGAGCAATAGGAAGATGGTGAAAATTTCAACACAACTACAGAAGTATGAAAGATGTAAATTTTGATGAAAAGGGGTGGAAGGGAGAAGCCAGAAAAGTTATCATGCTCTCAAACAGCTAAATAAGATACTATCAGACTCTTAGCCACAAGGTATTTAGAAGCTTTCCTATTCAAATTCAGAGTACAATGAACTCTTCTTTTAGAAGTTAGAAATATTCAACAATTAACACACATATTCAGATTGTCATTTGAAATGTTATTCCAGAGGTTTAAAATGATCTTGATAGCTAAACAGAAGGGGAAAATCTATAACCATCCTACATTGAATAATTGAATAAAATGACATTAATTCAGAACCAGCAAGTCTTTTCTTTTCCAGAGTTCTTGAAAAAAGTATCTTTTTGGGTGAAAAAGGAAAAAAAAAATTTTAAAAATTAAGAACGTACTAGTGATGGCAATGCTGGAAGAAGTCTATTATTTTCTTTGCATTTGTTGTATTCCATGATTGTCCTTTTAGGGGTCCTTCACAAATAGATATATACTTTCTTAAAATCTTTTCTCCTATTTCTCGAAAATCCAAGGATTCTTTGAGTGAAGTGCTGCTTGTCCCAGGTCCAGTAGTGTCTATGTCACAATTTTCTGACTCTTCATTTACACAATACTTCAGTCCCCAATAACACATTTCTCCACTGTACATCATGGCCAGCAAATGAGTGTCACTGAACACACCTAAAAAAATCATTTACATTTTTTAATATTTCCTTAAAACTTTCTGTAATAACCTCTATATTTTTAATTCCTCCCATGTATAACAAAACTTCAAATAATCACAACTTCATCAATCAAAAAACTCAGATAAATGACATTCCTTCCCTCTATAATTGATTTTTAGAAAAGGTATGTCACAATACAACAAATTGCCAGAGCTATTTGTTTTTGTAAAATTTCCAAAATATATAAAATTCAGCCCAAAGTCAAATATCTTCCTTCTACAACACATTATACAAATCACAGAAGATCAGAATCATGATTTAGAAGCATTTCAAGATTTTCAATGAAAAAAAGTTTTTGCCATGTTCGATATACTTTATTGATTATAGCAGTAAAAAGCATTAAAATATTTTAGAAATGTTTTCAGCACAGATGGTTGAAACAAAAAACAGTTTCTAAATTAACCAGAAGATCCCAATCATTGAATCTAGATAATGTTCTCAATTATAATTTAATTGTCAATAATAAAGTTTTGATGGAGATGTAGTAAACACATTCAATAAACATCAATGTATAAAGCACGATGAAAGGTAGCAGGAGTATAAAGACAAAAACAAAATAGTCTTTGCTCTCTACTAAAGGAATACAATATATACAAAGATAAAAAAATAAATGGTAATTTGAGCAAAGAGAACACTAATAAATAACTGAGAGGGAAGGCTTCATAGATAGGGTGGCATCTTGAGGAAAAAATAAGAAATATCAAGCAGGCATGTTTGTAGAGGCAGAGATGGAAGATGAAAGGAGGAATATTTTGATTGGGTAATATGATCAAGTGGAGAAAAGAATCTTGGTAAGTAGAAGCACTTCTTAAGAGACCAAAGCAAAGGAGAAGCGATGCAAAGGGAATAAAGTAAAAGAGATTACAGAGATTACTAAATGGGATGTGAAAAAAGTATTTCCCGAACAGGTTTAGAATAGTACAGGGAGAATAGAAAGCCTATGAGGGAAAAATTAAAGGGATCTCCAAGAAGCAGCGAGATTAGATTCATAAAGCTGTAGTAGACCCAGTCTTTAATAGCAGACCAACTTTCTCCTGTACCATTTAAGGGTAAGGCAGATGGTAGAGATGACTGAGGGCTGCAAACTGACAGGAAATTAACAGGCATTAGAGTATATAGTACATAGTTAACCTGTTAGGTATAGGATCATAATGTGAAAAGAGTAATGTAACTGGAACAGAGGTGGTGGAAAAAGAGAAAGGGAACAGTGGGACTAGAGGCTGAAATAAGGCTGAAGAGCAGGCTTATGAAAATGTGAGGAAAATGAAGATCGAAGGATAGGAGACTTTGGTCTGAGGAGAATTTTCAGAGTTCAGGAACATGAAAATGATGAAGTCTAGTGTGAGGGGGGATGGAAAAGCTCTAAAGGATGATCACACGTACAGATGGCTGAGATGGAATAAACACGAAGGTCCTATAAGCTGAACTAGCTATTTAGAGGCAACCAATCTGAAAGATTCATTACTTTATCATTGCAGTACGAATTACAAAGCTAAGCAGGCAACAACCACAAGTTGTGATAAAAAAATGGGGAACCTCCTAATAAGCTTCTCTGGTACTAGGCTAGTTCTCTAGCACTGTTCTGGTAGAGTCTTTGAAAAGCGAAGGATATCCCCACGAATCAATGAAGTACTGAAGAGGATTGTACTGGAGGTAAAATAACTAAAGTACAGCTAAATAGAACATCTTACTTTACCTTAAAATAGGCAAGATTTTCTCACTTAATATAAATGTATCCACATATCTATGTCTAAGCTACAATTTTTCTGTAAAAGGTATACAATTCTTTTGAAAAAACAGTTTCATTAGCTTTCTCAATTAACTTAGACAGTTAAAGGTAAAAATCTCTTTAAGATTTCTGATCTTAGAAAATAACATCACAAAATGTAATAGACAAATGAAATTTAGTGTATTTTGAACTTTATAAATTAAACTGTAAGCAAAAAGCAATACTTCAATATATTACTATAGTATAATATACTAGTTACACAAAAAAATGTAGCCATTCATGTACCTAAATTTTTATCATGTTAGCATAAATAACTCTGAAGAAATAAGCCACTTCACTCTAAACCACAGTCATGTCTTTTAGCTTCATCAGAGTAAATAATGGAATAGTTCATGGGAATCTCAAACTGAAAATATGAAAATCTATACAATGATGAATTAAGGAATAACCACTCACTTGAAGTGGAGAACAATAAAGTCTGGCTATAAAAACTTATTATGCCTTGAAGATATGTTAAAAGACAATTTATTAAATATTATTCCAAATTCACAATCTGTATAGTAACATTGTAAAAACTAATGATAAATGCTGAACCTCAGTTTCCTCATTTATAAAATAAGGATGAAGCCAGTACCAGGTACCTTAGAAGACTGTTATGAGGGCAACTTTGAAAACCTTAATGTTCATAAACATTTAAGCTATTGTTATTATAAAATATCATTTATCAAAGTCAGTATAAAAGAAATCTAATTCATCCTATTTTCCCTTCTTTAATTGGAAATTTCATTCACTTCTGATCTAAATATCTAGTTGTCAAAATTTTAAAAGAACTATTTATAATTTCATAGATTTCTCACATGAGAAATCTCACATCTTCAGCAAAATTCTTGAAAAAAAAAATTTTTAATCTAAGCATCACATACCTAAGCCAAACTTTAGACATCTGGTTCACAGTGAAATCTAAAAATGTAATATCCATAGAATTTTAAATTTAAATAAACACAAAAATATCAGTTTACCTTCACTAAGTAACTTAGCTGTTTCTATATCTTGAAAAGAAACGTCTTTATTTAGTTGAAGAGGGCATCGAAAACTAAACATCTTTAGCAAGTAACTGATTCCATCAATGAGGCACTGAAGAAAAATAGAGAAGTGTATGTTATATTCAAAGTCACAAACTTTAGACATTAAACTTGTTTCATGTTCATTTTAATGCAATTTAATTTAAAAAGTCATTTTTCCATTGGTTAAAATATCCATGATATAAATAACAAAACTAATCAGGGCAATTCCTAAAAAAAAAAAAAAAAAAAAAAAAAAAAAAGGTTAATACCTCTTTCAACAAAAAGGCTACACCAGACAAGACCAAATACTGTTGAATCAACATACTGTGCATACTGACTTCCTAGATTTATAGCTAAGTCAGATCCTTTCCAGATTACTATTTCTAAATATACATAACATTTTAATGTATCTGTCATCAAAGCAACAAATACTCAGGAAATGCGTTTGTTCACAATGGCAAGATTTCACACAATACTTGGCACATTCCTTAAATAAGCAAAACCTGGGGTGACTAGGTGATGCAATGGATAGAGCACCAGCTCTGGAGTCAGGAGTATCTGGGTTCAAATCCAGTCTCAGACACTTACTAATTACCTAGCTGTATGGCCTTGGGCAAGCCACTTAACCCCATTGCCTTGGGAAAAAAAAAAAAGAAAGAAAATAAATAAACAAAACCACACAATCCTAGGGTTGGAAGAGACATCGAAGTCCTCAAATAAAGTTCTTTCACTATTCCTGACTTCAATGTCATCAAATAAAAATTTTCACCATCCTCCCTTCACATATGACTAATCTAAAGTAAAAAACATATTTTTGCATTCCAAGGGGAAGACTTCACAACCTCTCTAGAAAACAAAGTCATATTTAAATGTCAGAAAATTGTTTCCTATTGCCAAACTAAATTAGCATTGTTACAATACAAACCTGCTTCCTCTTTTCTTCTGTGAAAACTAATAAACAAGACATAAAAGTGGATAAAGTTTATTAACTAAATATGTATTGGCCTGATCAAATTATAGGCATAAGGATTGATAAATTTTACTCATATCTGAGAAAAAAAGAAGTGCTCTTGAAACCAATAGTCAATATCACATAACATATCCATAATGACAAAAAGCTTTTTACCTTTTTAAGAACATCTGTCTTTGCTGACCACCACTCTTCCCTTGCTGTCACAGTATGGCAATACATATAGAGTAGGGCTCCTCTTCTCCAATAAAGGCATTCAAGTAGTTCTGTCCCAAGCAAATCATAGTGCTAAAGGCAAAATATTATTGAACGAAGAAATTTTAATATTCATATGGCTTACAAATTTTTATAAAAAAATCAATGGAATTATAAATCAACACTGTACCCCATTTAGATTAAACATGCAAAAAATCCATTTTATACAATATAAACAGGAAGTACTCATTTACTTTAAAGAATTCTTCTTACTAAAGTATTAGCAATGAGTTTCCATAGGGTAGCTTTTTTCCAAACCAATTTGCCAATGAAGAGCTTAAAATATGATAAGAAAACCTATAACTACTGGTGCAAGAGCTTTAGGAGACTATATTATCGCTGATTTAAAAATAAGACCAGTAGATTTTATTTTAAAAAATCTATTTCCATTCATACATGCCCCTTTCCCTATGAAATATTAATTTGGAAAATATCACTAGCATATGCACTTTCTTTTAGGATATTATTTACATAGAATGAAATATCAATTCAGTGTAATATAGTTGGAGAAATCTTATGAATTTAAAAATACATTTCTAGGAGGTGGCTAGGTGGCACAGTGGATAGAGCAGCGGCCTTGGAGTCAGGAATACCTGAGTTCAAATCCAACCTCAGACACTTAATAATTACCTAGCTGTGTGGCCTTGGGCAAGCCACTTAACACCATTGCCTTGCAAAAAAAAAATATACTTCTGGGTCATAAATTATACTCAATTTTTCAGGAATCAATTGCTTCCCTAAAATATGATATATTACCATTGTATATTATTCAGTATTACTGAAAAAAAGTAACGAACAAACACGAAATGAGATAGGTGACTCAAAAAACTTGAGTACAAATTTTTTTTAAAACAAATTATACCAGGCAGAACCCAGATGGTAGTGTGAGGGGCAGGAATTTCCAGAAATTCAGGCCCTCAAAAAAATTTCAAAAGCCAACAAATTATAACTCTAGCCAAAATTTAGAGGGGTAAACCCACAGAAAGAATGAATGATACAATTTCCCAGTCCAAGACAACTTAGAAGAGGCACAGGAAAGGTCTGTTTCATTGGGACTGGGAATTAGAAAGAGCTGCGGAGCAGCTGGGCTGGAGCAAACTAGTCCAGCCTTCCAGGAACAGCCCATGGGGCACCTGGGTCCCTGGGCATGCCTGTGTCTGTGACAGTGGGGGTGTTTTCCAGACCTCTTGACCAAGAGATCTCCAAGGACAGTTTGAAGGGGCAGTGAGAGAACTCTGAAGCACCAAGTGAGCCTGGAGGCCCAGCCAGCACTGGCCTGGGACAGCAATCTACAAAGCCACCCAGCAGCTGCTTCCAGAGCACTCAGCCCACAGACAGTAAGAGTGCAGAGGTCTCTCTGCTCTCTCTGGGGAAGGACTCTGTTGCTTTGCCCATACTCAGATCCAGGTCACAGTCTGGGTCCCCATACTACCACAGAGGAGCAGAGACTTTTCTCAAAGCTCCAGGGCAGAGGGAGTGCTGTGGTCATCCAAAGACCAGACCACAGGCAAGAGGGCAGTCAGAGCCCCCAAAACCCTCCAAAGCCTTGGAAGTACAGTAAATCAGTCATAAGCTAAGAAAATGAGTAAACAATAGAAAAAGAAGAACCTAAAAAAAAAAAGAACCAGACCATAGAAAATTACTTTGGTCCCCTGCAGGATCAAAATACACACTCAGAAGACGACAAAGATGGGAACTTCTGTATCCAACGTCTCCAAGAGAAACAGAAAATGGGCTCAGGCTATGGTAGAGCTCAAAAAAGACTTCGAAAAACAAGTAAGGGAGGTAGAGGAAAAACTGGGAAGAGAAATGAGATGCAGGAAAATCATGAAAACCAAGTCAACAGCTTAGTGAAAGAAAAATAAAAAATACTTAAGAAAATAACATATTAAAAATCAGTTTAGTCCAATTGGAAAAAGCAGCCCAAAAGGCAAATGAGGAGAAGAATGCCTTAAAAAGCAGAATTGGCCAGCTGGAAAAGGAGATTAAAAAAGCCCTCTGAAGAAAATAACTCCTTCAAATGTAGAATTGAGCTAAAGGAAGCTGATGACTTTACAAGAAATCAAGAAACAATAAAACAATATCAAAAGAACAAAAAATTAGAAGAAAATATGAAATATCTCATTAGAAACACAATTGACTTAGAAAACAAATCCAGGAGAGATAATTTAAAAACTATTGAACTAGCTTAAAGTCATGACCAGGAAAAGGACCTGGGCATCATTTTTCAAGAAATAATTCAACAAAATTGCCCTGAGATCCTAAGAAGCAGAGGGTAAAATAGAAATTGAGGGAATTGACCAATCACCTCCTGAAGGGATCCCAAAAGAAAAACTCCCAGGAATATTATAGCCAAATTCCAAAACTCTCAAGGCAAAGAGAAAATAATAAAAGCTGCCAGAAACATATAATTCAACTATTGTGGCTCTACAGTCGGGATTACATAGGATTTGGCAGTGTCTACATTAAGGGCTCGTAGGACTTGGAATATGATATTCTGGAAAACAAAAGTGCTTGGTTTACAACTGAGAATCAACTACCCAGCAAAACTGAAAATACTTTTTCAGGGGAAAAGATGAATTTTCAAGGGAACTGAGTACTTTCAAATTTTCCCATTGAAACAACTAGAAATGATCTCCAAGTACAGGACTCAAGTGAAACATAAAAAGAGTAGATGAGAAGAGGACTAATTATGAAGATCTTAATGATGCTGAACTATGGACATTTCTTCAGGCAAAGAAGATACTGAAATCTCATATGAACCTTCTCATATAAGAGCAGTTAGAGGGAGCATACATATATATATATATATATATATATATATATATATATATATATATATATATGACACAGGAAGAAGCTGAATATAATGGTATAATATAGTAAAAAGATGGAATCAATGGATGATAAAGGAAAGTATTGGGAAGAAGAGAAAGGAGAGGAAGAAGGAGCTAAGATACTTCACATAAGAGTCAAGAAAAAGTTTTTGCAATGGAATGGAAGGAAGGCAAGGGGGAATGAATGAGCCTTCATTCTCATCAGAAATGGTTTAGTGAAGAAATAACACACTTAAATAGGGTTTAGAAATCTATCTTACCTTAGAAAAAATGAGAGGAAAGGGGATGGAATAAGGGGGACTGGGGGTGGGGGAGTGGTAGATGATAGAAGAGAGGGAAGATCATGAGAGAAAGTACTCAGATACAACAGGGATAGGGGTGAAAGTATAGAGAGAAAATGGAATAAATCAGAGTGGGAAGGAATAGAATGGTGGGAAATACAGTTAGTAAAGGCAACTGTAGAAAAAAATACTGAAGCACCTTGTCTAGTGGACTTATGATAAAGAAGGCAACTTATCCCAGAGACAGAGCCAATGGAATATGAACACAGACTGAAGTACACTTTTTTTTCTCTCACTTCATTTTTCTTGAGGTTTCTCTATCTTTTTAGGGAAGGGGGTTCATGTTTACTTCCACAATAAGATTATTGTAATAATATAAAATAAATAATATTAATATAAAAACAAATTAAGCCAAATTGAAATGAAACTTGAGAGAGAATAATAGACACTAGATTTAGTATCAGGAAGACCTGGATTTAAATTTGACCTCAGATACTAGCTATTTAACTTGGACAAGTCCATTTACCACTTTAGGCCTCAATTTCCTCATCTATAAAATGAAGGTTGTATTTGAGAGCCTCTGAAATCCTCTCAGTCTCAAGATATATGATATGCTAAGGTTCTTTTGAAATATGAATCTTTCTGTTTAGTGTAGACACCGCTACCTAAAAAAAAAACTCTACTATGAACAATACTTCTGTGATGGGATTTGAATATCATCCCCTAACTTAAAATTTTATGAAATTAGGTTTTTGTAACAGATGAATTTTGTTCAGAGTTTTTTAAAAGCAGGATGTTTCTATATTAGCTATAAAAAGATATTCAAATAAAGTGATACTAAAAAGGAAACCACTAATTTCTATTCTTTGTGAGAAAATATTGAATTTAGCAAAACAGTGAATAGTCATGTTTTTGAAAACATTGTTCTACTGCATTTTAATTACACTAATATTATAAAATGTATGTGTAAAATATAAAATGAGGAATTTATATAATCAGATTACAATGTAGTTTTTTCTATCCTTTTTTCTTAGTATTTTACAGGTTTTTTTAATTTAACTTAATTTTTTTCCTCCTTAACAAATCTATATTCTCTCTCCTCACTCTCCCAAATAATTAAGACAAGTAAAAATAAATGCTTAGAAGAAATAATACATATTCAAGCCAAACAAATTCCTATGCTAGTCATGACCAAACATTATGTCTCACTTCATATTTTAAGGCCATTATTTTTCTGATAGGAGATGGGTATAGAACTTCAGCTCTGGTCCTCTGGAAAAATGTTTTGTCACTACACTGATACAGTTCTACAATCTTTCATATTGTTTTTATCATTTTGTTGTTACTGTATAAATGGTTCTTCTAGTTCTGCTCATTTCAATCTCTACCAATTCACAGAATTGGGTGGCAACTAGGTGACATAGTGGACAAAGTTCTTATCCTAAATCAGGAAGACCCCCAATTCAAATACTCCCTCAGACATTTTATAGATGTGTGACTTTGGGCAAGTCACCTATTGTCTCTAAATCTCATTTTTCTCATCTCAGAATGAGGATATTAATAGCACAAACCTCTCAAGGTTGCTACAAGGAATAAAGGAGATAATACTTATAATTGATGTCTATCATTTGTGAACCTTAACATATGACATAAATGCTACCTATTGTTAATTCATAATTTCTCTGACACTATCCAGTTCTTCATATATAATGACTTAATAAACTTCAATTACATTCATACATCATATTTTGTTCAGTCATTCCCCCAAAAATGGAAATTTGGTCTTAGTTTCCAGTTTTTTGCTATCATAGAAGGGATGGCTAAAAATATATTTTTAAATATATGGGTCCTTTTCCTCCTTCTTTGATCTCTTTGAGATACAGACCTAGTAGAGCTATGATTAAGTTAAAGGGTGCACACACACACTATAGTGACTCTGGGCAATTTCAAATTTCTTTCAAAAATGGTCAGAGTAAAAATGGTCACAGCTCCATCAACAGTGTATCACTGTGCCTATATGTCCCTAGATCTTCTACTCTTTGTCATTTTCCTATTTTTGTCATCTGCCAATTTTCTAGGTGTGAGGTGAAATTTCAGAGTTGCTATAATGTTCATTTATCTAATTATTAGTGATCTAAAGCATTTTTGTATTTTTTTTTAATGGCTTAAATCTCTTCCTTTGAAAATTGCCTCCATATCCTTTGACCATTGATCTATTTGGGAAAGGCTCCTAGTCTTACAAATTTCAATCAGTTCTTTACAAATCTTAAATAGGATACCTTTATCAGAACTTGCTACAAAAATTTTTTCTATTTCTTGTTCCCCTTTTAATTTTGATTTATACTGGTTTTGCTTGTAAAAAAGAGTTTTGATTTTATGTAATCAAAATCATCTGTTTCATATTCTGTAATCTTCTCCATCCTTTTTTAGGAGGAATAATGGACCTTTCCTTTTCTAGAGGACAAAAAATGGTTTCTTTCTTGTTCCTCGAATTTCCTTATGACAGTCTTTTTTTGGTCTAAGTCATGTATTGAGTTGGAGCTTATCTCGGAGTGAAATATTAATTTAGACCTAATTTTTGCTGGACTTTTTCAGTTTTCTCAGTAATTTTTGTCAAATATTGAAGTCTTAACCCAATAATTAGATTCAATGGGTTTATCCAACAGTCTGTTACTTGTTTGTTTGATGTTGTGCACCTAATCTGTTTTGCTGACCAAACTCTCTAGATTTTTAACTATTACCAAATCATTTTGATAAATATTGCTTTATAGTATAATCTAAGATCTGACACAGTCTTCCTAGTCAATCATTATTCAAGACAAGATACATATCAGAGGAGTAGGAATAATAAAATTTAAGAAATATCCACCTTCCAATATAATCCAAAGTATTTCTATACTCACTTTTGGATGCAGATTACTCTCTTTAACGACAACTTCTGGTTCTGAAAGAATAGCGATTAGTTCCTTTACTTTTGGAAAAGAAGTATCTTCTGGAAAATCTTCATCTACCAACTTATTCTCTTCAAAATATGTCATGTCCAATATAGCCTGGAGAAATTGGAGGGGCAGAGGTATTTACTTAAGGTGTTCAAACCCATAAGTATGACTTTTCTAAATGTATAGTATACAATATGAGACAGTAACTGATGAGAAAATGACTGAAGCAAAAAACAAATAATACTTAAAAACAATAACAACAAAAACCACAAGAATAATTTACCCCTGAAGCACTATGCTAGGCCTTTTCCCTTTTGACTCTCCTGAGAAATGAACACTATACAAAATTCTGTTTAACAAACATTCCGTTCCTATCATGTGTAGGCACTGCTTACTGGGTGAAACATGAACTCTTTGTGGTCCCTACATCCATGGACATTTAGTCTAATGAAGAATAAGATCTAGGTAAAGATTAGAAGTATAAAAGTAATACCTTAAAGAGCTTTACTCTAAGCTCTTCAACAATTCAACATCTAATATTTCCAGCAGTGGGCCAGAAATCCTCCTTATCTATGTGTTTATTAACAAATCAAAATTGTGGGGCAGCTAGGTGGCGTAGTGGATAAAGCATCGGCCCTGGAGTGGAGTACTTGGGTTCAAATCTGATCTCAGACACTTAATAATTACCTAGCTGTGTGGCCTTGGGCAAGTCACTTTAACCCCATTTGCCTTGCAAAAACCTAAAAAAACAAACAAACAAACAAACAAATCAAAATTGCAAAAGAAATGAATGTGACTGTGTGTACCTTTGTACATTAATACTGACAAAGTTTCTTAATTAATAGTTCTCTGCTTTGGGTTGTGGTTCTCTCTCTACAGACTTGGAATTCTGCATCCACTAATTATCTGCTGTAATCTCCTCCCCTGGTCTCACTTTTTATAGGATTCTAGACTTAGCACCTCAAGGAATCTTAGAAGGTTATTTAAGTCCAACTGGTCATATTAAAATTCAGGGTTCTTTTTCTCATGCTTCTTGATTTGCATAGAGTTAATTTTAATCTTCCTCTCTCCTTTCCCTCTCTTTTTTCTTCTCTATGTCTCTCTTCTTTCTATCTCTATTTATCTTCATTTCATTAAAGGTTGTGAAATATAATGAGGAAAAATGTAAAGTTCTAAATCTTATACAAATTTGGACAGTTAGGTCTTTATTAAAATATTTAATTGCCATTAGTTCCTTAAAAAAATTTTGCAATTAATATTGAAATAAATATTTATAATTAATATATATCTTCCTATTTATGCATACACAGGAGAAAACTGCCTCTACTCTCTCATTACTCATTTATTCCTCAAACCCATGCAATCAGATTTTCAATTTTGTGAAGCTGCAGCCAAAAGAAAATTGGTGAGTGGCCTTTGCTCAGGCTTCACTCTCCTTGACTCTTTTGTAGTATTTGATTCCCCAAATCCTAACTACTCTTTCTTCTCCATGTCTTCTATGGCATTCATCTCATCTCATTTATTCCTTCTTGATGTCCCTTTACTGGTTTATTATCCTACATCTGTACTCTAAGCATACAGATTCTCCCAAGGTCGTGTTGGATGCTCCTCTCTCTTTTTTTTTTTGTTTTTGTTTTTGCAAGGCAATCGGGTTAAGTGGCTTGCCCAAGGCCACACAGCTAGGTAATTATTAAGTGTCTGAAGCTGGATTTGAACTCAGGTACTCCTGACTCCCAGGTCAGTGCTCTATCCACTGAGCCACCTAGCCACCCCCTCCTCTCTTTCTTGCAATACATGTTCCTTTGACACAATAATCACCTCCCAACAATCACTATAAAATATATTCCTTGAAGACAATTAAATAATACACTCATATAGCATGACTGCTACCCATATTGTTTGTATAATTTTCTAACCATTAATAAAATAAAAGGTAAATTTATCTATACCTTAAAACTTCCAAAAGGCAGCTAAGTGGCACAGTGGATAGAGCACTGCCCCTGGGGAGTTAGGAGTTTAAATATGGCCTCAGACACTTAATAATTACCTAGCTGTATGACCTTGGACAAGTAATTTAACCCCATTGCCTTGTAATACCTAAAAAAAAAAACCTCAGTGTTTGGTATATTGGGGCAGCTAGGTGGTGTAATGGATACAGCTCTGGCTCTGGAGTCAGGAGGACCTGAATTCAAATCTAACCACAGAAACGAAATACTTAGCTATGTGACTTTGGGCAAGTTACTAAATCCCATTGCCTTACAAAACAACAACAATAACAACAAAACCCCAAAAAGAAAAACAAAATTAACAATATTATTGAGAAAGATGTGTTTGGGGCAGCTAGATGGCACAGTGGATAGAGTACCAGGCTAGAATAAGGAGGACCTGAGTTTAAATCCTCACCATCATGCTCTACTCTGAAATTTAAAAAAAAATGAGACATCTTGGGCTTTCCCCTACCCCATTAAATCTAATTGCCCAATTAAGTCTTTATAATTCTACTTTCATTTCTCTCCCAATTGTCCTCTTCTCACATAAAACTCTTAAAATCACCATCCTATTAGGTCCTCATACTTCTCATTTGGACTCTTTCAAACATTTCCAAAATGATTTTGTTGCTTCCAGTTGTCATCCCATAGCTTTAACCTTTTTTTTAACATAACTGCCAAAATAATCCATCTAATACTAATAATTCCAATACATGACCCTCTTACTAAAATCATTCACTGCTTCTCTACTGTCTAAATATGTACCATTTAAGGTTATCTAGCTTCAACCTCCCTCTCTGGTCTTACTTCAGAATACTACCTTACTAACTACATTGGAATGCTACTGAATTTGATAAGTTGTCTCCAGATTCTGAGCATTCCCACAGGTTGCCAAACAGGCTGTTCTCACTTTCAACCTTTAGAATCCTGCCTATTCCTCCAAAACAGAGGGCTATTCCTTTAGCTGAAAATGACCTGTCCCATGTCAAATTTTCTTGAAGCAATTTGTCTGGATCTTTCCTTCTGTCTTCCCAGAAATATCAAATACTGCATTATAGTTATATCATATTCTCCCAATAGAATGTAAACTCTTGGAGAGTAGAGAATTATTTTATCACTCATCTCTGTTTTTCTAGTGCCCAGTTCAGTACTTTACACTTAATAAAGAGTGTTACTAAATTGAAACCATATCAGATAAAGATTAATCACTTAATTAGCATTAAGCAGAACATGGAATAACTGCAATATGACAGTTATCTTAATATTGAAAAGCTATCATATAAAAGAGATTTAAAAAATCATAGCTTCAGAAATAGAACTCCTGAATAGGAAATAAGGGGAGACAAGAAAAGATTGAATATCTATTTGTCATTAATATTATAGGGTATTCCTGCATGAGAAAGGTGGTTGAAGCTTCCTAATATTTTCTTTTTTGTCAAAAAGACAGGATTTTACAGTCTTCAGCAAGTCACTTCCTTCATTTGTAAAATTAGGGATTTAGTACTAGATGACTGCTAAGGTCCCTTCCAGCCCTAATTCCTAAGGTCACAGTATTTATTCATCTTTAAGGAATTTTGATTCAAAGTTCACAAATGCAGCTCCTGCAATTTAAGTATACTGCCTCTGAGTGGAGTCAGTGTACCACAAACACCTCATTCAAACAGTGATACGGCATCTGTGCTGATGGTCTAGATGAAGTTTCTACTCAAATCCCCAAAGATTCATAGTCCTAAGTTTCCTATACCCTTCAAAAAATAAAGATGAAAACTATCCAAATTTATCAAAAGTTCAGTGTAGATATTTTTTAAAGACAAATCATTTGGAGAAAAAAAAAACTAAATTCCTTTGATACAGAATGTCTTCCTTTTCTGATCTTTTCTTCTTGAGCATTTAATTCTAAAATTTATATACAAACCAATCAGAATGTTGCATAGTAAGTGGTTCTAAAACTTAAAATGTTGTAAAAGCTTTTGGATCATTTGCTCTTAACTCTAGGTATGGACATAGTGACTTTAATATAATTCCAGGTTGTCTTCCACAGACCAAATTTTTTGTTAATATTTTATGTTTTCCATTACATACAATAGTAGTTTCTACCTATCATTTTTGTAAGGTTTTGAATTCTACAATTCCCCCCCCTCCCTCCCCTCCCCCAAGAAGGCAGCCACAGACTAATTTTTAAGGTAATCTGCTATGAATCAGTCTTTCCTACCGTTAGATTTAAAAAAAAAAGTTTTGTTGCTCTACCTTGTAAAAAGGTGTAGCATGATACAGTTGAACAAGCAGGTCTAGCATTTGCTTGCTGTATCCCTTGGTTAAATTACTCAAGTACTCTAAATGTTTGTTTCCTCATTTGTAAAGTTAAGAGGGTCAAATTAGATGGTAACAGCATGCCTTATGTTTAATCTCTTGCAGACATTTCATATGATCTTTAACCTACATGAGTAGGCAGGAAAGTATTATTTTATGACTAAAAAAATTTTAAAAAAGGAACTTGGGTGGGAACAATGTCAACAATCTTCCATCTCAGTGCCACTCCAGTCCTCTATGACTGAAAAGCACTTCCTCCTCATTTCTTCTTCTTCCTTCCCTTTCACCTTTTCTACATAAAGCCTTTCCTGATCCCCTTAATAGCCCAGTGACTTCCCTTTCAAACATTCTTGAATTAAGTGTGTATTTTTTCTTATATAGTAACTCTAGATATACTTACATATGTCCTTGTCTCTCCAAATAGAATGTAAGCCCCCTGAAAGTAGGTCTGCTTCATTTATTATTAGGCATCCTTCTCCCCCCATCCTCAAACATCTAATCCAATGGTTGGCACATAATTAGGTGCTGAATAAATGATTGCTGATTGAAAGATTTATCAGAAAAGACCTCAGGTAGAAGGGATATTTGTGTAGCAATTTGACTAGAGGTAGAAATGAGGAGAACATTTCAGTAACAGAGACAAGGTGTGACACAAAATGTAATGTACAAAGAACAGCAAGCTGAGGTCCATTTCAGGTGGAAGAAAAATTATGTGAGAGCAAATAACATTGAATATAGATAAAGAGATAAATTGGAGCCAAAATGTGAAAGGCTTTAAATGCCAAACAGAGGGCTTTGTATATTATTGTAGAGATACTGATACTTCTTTAGGAAGGAAGTGAGGCCCAGCCCTATGCTTTGGGTGGTTTTGGTGGGCAAAGTTATCTCCAACTTCCCCCTCTCTCCACTCAAACATAGTGTTTGAACACAAAATGCTAGAAGTTATCTTTTTGTTCATTTCCTATATATCAACCCCACCTTTCTAAGCAATGACTTGACAAACTATCAACATATAAAAAAGCACTCTGACAAGCAAAATTAAACATAAATTTTGACCAGTTAATGCTTCATCAAATACACACACACACACACACACAAACGCCACCTACACAAGAACTTTATTTCAACAAATTAATCTACCTACCTGTGTGAAAAGTTTTATAAGAATCGATGGATTCACATTTTCTTCATCTTCTTTACAAAGGACTTTTAATTTCTCAAGAGATGTGGAAGCCTGAATTAAAAATATATCTGTTAAAGAGAAATGAGTACAATGTCATACAGTATCTTTTCCAAAACAATTAAAAAAACCCTGCTATTATCTCCCTTTATTCTCCCCAAAGTATTATTTTATAGTATCTATAATACAGTGCCTTCTATAAAAGGTCTACTACAAGTCACACCATGTACTTTAAACACTAAATACATTCCAAACTTTGCTTTTTCTTATAGGTCTGGTATTTTTTTCTGCAATATTGATTTTATAATATAGTATAATAATAATAATTACATGCATTTGAAGGTTTCAATTTAAAAGTATTAATTTTCTCTTAAAACTCAAACCATCTTCTGTTAAGTCATGGATGATCAAATAAAAAATATTACAGAATTTTCATTTTTCCTTAGGAACAATATATACACAAAGACAAGTAGCACTTTTGTTAACCTCTTTTTCAGTTTTAAAGTAAGCATTTTTCTTCCATCAAAGTCTAGGAGAAACAAATAAGTAAAATTGCTCCCAATATAAGTTTATTTTCACACCATTCTACTCTTAATTTCTCTTTTCTTTTTCTAACTTAGCACTCCCTTACCTTGTGCCTTTTCTTCCTACTCTGTACATCCCTTTCCATTCATCCAAGGTTCCTAGGAATGAAATGTAATAAATACTATGGGCCTCTTGCAGTATATGATGACAGATGGGAGAAAGGCAAGAATAAATCTAGCAGTCAGGGGTTCCTAAGTTATCTCTGGACATAAATAGTTACATTAATGACTTCTTTTGTTACACATTTTGACATCTTTGAAAAAGGCTCTATGTGATTAAAAATTGGAAGTTGAAAAATTTTTGGAAGAGTGTAATATTTTCATTTTCAATATGTTGATATAATATATAAATGTGTAACAATTTAGAATAAAAATAGTTGAGCATTGGACTTATATTAACAGAAAGCTTTAGAACTGGACTTCAAAACTTTAAAAAATTCAAATAAAAAATCAAGATCTATATGGGAAAAGGATACAAAACCAAATTATGACAAATCATAATTAAAACTAATATTTGAACTGTTAAGCTTAAACACACAATCAGTAGAAACAAATACCTCACAGCCTTCCTATTAAATGAAAAAAAAATCTTTTTTTTATTCCTGTTTTCTTTTGAACTATTTGATTTCCAGCTTTGAAAATTATTATTGGCAGACTTTACATGTTGATACCAGGTGTTGACTGTTGTTACTGAATTCAACTTAAACATTAACATTTATTTGGTACCTAGTGGTATGAATTAGTCAGCATTTATGAACAGCTTATTATGTGCAAGGATTAAGAAAAGGCAGTCAGTAAATGAAGGGATTTTAACTCAATCTCTAAAGTCTTTTCTCAGCTAGTTACAATTCATCTGATCATAGCTTCTCCGTCATTTGAGTCACTAGATCGCTCTTATTTAAAAACTAGTGAACTGAATCACACAATCTTAGATCTGAAAACATCCTGAAAATCTTCAGAATCAGGGATTCTTGATTTTGTTGGCGACACGGCAATACTTAAAAGCTCCTTTTTTCGGAATGTTTCTAAATGCATGAAATGATGTGTATACGGACATGTGTGTACAATGCTGCCTCCTTTCAGTTGCATCTGATTCCTTATGACCCCACTTAAAAGTTTTCTTAGCAAAGATACGGGAGCATGTTTTTTTTTTTAATCTTTAATTCTTTTACACTGAAGCAAACAGAGGAACCCAGCTGGAACCCGCGGCCAGGTTTTAATTCAGGGAGCTGTCTTCCTGACTTCATGCCCAGCACCGCGCTGCCCTGCGGCTCGGTGCAAAATAAACATGCATCTACAACTACCGATGTACGGACGCCGGCACAAATGCTTTATGTAAACTTTATTTATTTATCGAGATGGGCACCAAATGTACACGCACGACATTATGTGATATGCAAACAGGCCCACCGTCTGTGCACGCGCGTGCACGCGTGGACGCACACCTGCGCACAGCCACGCTAGCAGGTGGAACCAATCACGCCGCCGTTTTCCCGGGCCAAGCGCAAGGCCGGTGCGCGGGCCCCAGGTTCCGGCCCCGGGACGCCCGATCCGCCCCGGTTCGGGCCGCTGGCGGTCGCGGAGCCCTCGCCCCCAGCCCTCCCCTGCCTCTCACCGTCTCCGCCGGCCGCGTCGCGCAGCGGCAGGAGGCGAGCCAGGGCCCGATCGCCTCGGCCTCGCAGCAGGCGGGCCACGCCGAGGCCCCGCCGGCCCGCAGCCATGGCGCCCGCGAGCTTCCGGAAGGGCCGCCCCGCCCGAGTCCGTCACGCGGCAGGGGCGGTGGTCGGACGGGATCACCTGATCCGCGCGGGGAGGGGGGGAGGAGGAGCAGCAAGAAAAGCTTGGAGCCCGGCCGCGTCAGAAGGTCAAGTCCATCGGGTCCCGCCTCACTTCTCCATTCCCTCCCCCGCCAAGGCCTCCACGAGGGCGGAAACGCCGGAGCCCGCCCCTCCCCCGCCCCTCCTCTCCACCAATAGAAAGCCGTCCTCAGCCCCACCCCTAACCGTGAACCTATCAGAAGGCAGCAATGGCCCAGAAAAGAAGCCAGTGGGGCGGCTGCTGTCTGGCTGCGGGGAGACCACACGGTCTTCCACCAAAGTATTAAATTGCCCCGCTGGAAGTCTGCTCCGAGACAAGTTGTACAAGTATTCCCAGAAAGTCAGGAATAGTTGCCTCTGCGCTGGCAGTCTCGGTCACAGGCCTAATAATTGCAGTGCAGCGCTTTGAGGGTGCACAGCCTCCCGGTCTCACTGAAGACAGTAATAACTAGCATGTATAGAACACCCGTCACGCGGCAAGGTATCTCATTTGGCCTTCACATCAGCCCTGGAAGGTAGAAGCTATTACTGTCCTAATTTTACAGTTGAGGAAACTAAGGTAAACAAGTTAAGCTAGTATCGGAGGTCATATTTGAATTCAGACCTTCCTGGCTCTATCCACTGCACCACGTGGTTAAGATCCCTATAACCTGCAATGCTCAGGGCAGCACTCTTAAGTTTCAGAGCAGGTGTAGACCTGAATTCATAGTAATTATAATAATTGCCATAGTTATTTTTTTTAGGTTTTTGCAAGGCAATGGGGTTACCTGGCTTGCTCTAGGCCACACAGCTAGGTAATTATTAAGTGTCTGAGGTCAGATTTGAACTCAGGGTTCTCCTGACTCCAGGGCCACTGCTCTATCCACCGTGCAACCTAGCCGCCCCACCATAATTATATTATAAAGTATTGTAATACTTAATGATATAAAAATGAAATTTTATAACTTCAAAGCACTATATGTGTATCTCATTTGATCCTCATGAGGATAGAAGGAAACAAGGAAAAAAATGAAGAAAGGATTAATTTGCTAAAGATTCATTATGTCCACTAGACAATGTAGTAAGCACTTTACAAATATCTCATTCGATTCTCACAACCCTGTAAGATAGGTACTATTATTACTATTTTCATCATCATCATTATTGCTATAATTCCTTTTTGTGGTTGAGGAAGTTGAAGCATACAGAGGATAAGTAACTTTTCCAGACTCCAAGATCAGTGCTCTATCTACTTCAACCCCCCCAGATGCCAGGTAGGTGCTAATTTCTTCATTTTACAGATGAGGAAAACTGAGGCTGAGAAAGATTCAGTTGTCCAAGCACACATAGCTAGTAAGTACCAGATGCTAGATTCAAATTCTGGTCATCAAGTATCAAGTTGTTTTCTGCGATGCCTTATGTGCTATATATTTTGTACAGAGACAAAATTAGAATAATATCAATATTTATACTTGGACTTTAAGATTTACAAAACTCTGGGGCAGCTAGGTAGTGCGGTGGATAGAGCACAGGCCCTGGAGTCAGGAGTACCTGAGTTCAAATCTGAAGTCAGACACTTAATAATTACTTAGCTGTGTGGCCTTGGGCAAGTCACTTAACCCCATTGCCTTGCAAAAAAGAAAGATTTACAAAACTCTTTCTTAACTCCCAACTCTGAAAAGTAAGCATAAGACATTATCCTAGACTCCTAAAAGCTTAGTCTAATTTAAGAAACAAGCAAAAGCTGTAAAGCATTCTAGCCTTGCATCTAATTGACAATAGAAAACTATTTGTTGAATTAAATTTAGATCATAAGGTTAGAGTTAGTGTTCATGTAACCTAGTCAGTATGGTTTACAGATTAAGGAAAGGAGACCCAGAAAGATTGTTCGAGGTCACACACACACACACACACACACACACACACACACACACACACACACACAGCTTAGATTGAACCAAGTATTCTGATGTCAAATCTAGGGTATTTTCCTCCCATTGACTACCCCTTCAAAAAAAAACTACCTATGAAATGTATGATACAAACCTAGTAGGTTTCATGTTTTTTCTTCCCCCTCCTTCTCCTGCCCCTTTGCCATTTCCTCAAAGCTATTTCTTTTATAGCTATCCAAAACTCTCCCCTTCTGTGTGTGTTCCTGTGAAATCTCCTTTTAATCCTTCTCTCCTACCCAGGAATTTCACAAATATTCTCCTAATAATGAAAATATCCAGAGCCAGTATCATGTAACTGAGCATGTGTTTGTTTGTTTTGTTTTCATGGCTGTTTGTATCAGACAGTTTCAAGGTAAAATAACAAAGGAGTTATTTCTTTTTATGTGTGCATTACTGACAGTGTGCTACTGGGAAAGAGCACTAAATTTAAGAGAAGACTTCAAGTTCAAATGCTGGCTCTGCTGCCTACTACCTATGTGTCTCTGGGAAAGTTACTCAGCCTCTCTGGGCCTCAACATTCCTCATATGTAAAATGAGAAGACTGACCTAGTTGCTCTCAGAAGTTTCTTCCTGTTCTAAATATATGATTCCAGAGCTGGGGCTGCGCTCAATCAGTGCAGAGCCTGCCACCGTGCTCTCTGGGGCCCTCCCGCGAACGGACACCTTGCCCCCTCCGAGCAGTCTGAGCCCAAAGAACAGAATGATTTTGAAGGCAATTTTATTGTTGACTGTAGTCCTAGGAATTAATACTTTACCTCTTGGTGATCCTGAGGATGGAGGCAAGCACTGGATTGTTATTGTGGCAGGCTCAAATGGGTGGGACAACTATAGACACCAGGCTGATGCCTGCCATGCATACCAGATCGTTCATCGAAATGGGATTCCTGATGAACAAATAATTGTCATGATGTATAATGATATTGCAGATAATGAAGCAAATCCTACAAAAGGTATTGTCATCAATAGACCCAATGGCACTGATGTGTATAAAGGGGTCCCAAAAGACTATACAGGAGAGGATGTCAACCCAAAAAATTTCCTTGCTGTATTAAGAGGTGATGCTGAAACTGTGAAGAATAAAGGGTCTGGGAAGGTTTTGAAAAGTCCCAAGGATCATGTGTTTATTTACTTCACGGATCATGGAGCTCCTGGACTCTTGGCTTTCCCTAGTGATGATCTTCATGTAAAGGATTTGAATAAGACTATCCATTACATGCACCAACATAAAAAATATAAAAAGATGGTGATATATATTGAAGCATGTGAATCTGGCTCAATGATGAACCACCTGCCTGATAATATTGATGTTTTTGCAACTACTGCTGCCAATTCTGTGGAATCTTCGTATGCCTGTTACTATGATGAAGAGAGAGGTACTTTCCTGGGTGATTGGTATAGTGTCAACTGGATGGAAGATTCTGATGTGGAAGATTTGACTAAAGAGACTCTGCATAAGCAATTTCAATTAGTGAAAAAGCATACCAATACCAGTCATGTCATGCAGTTTGGAAACAAGACAATCTCTTACATGAAAGTGATGCAGTTCCAGGGAATGAAACACCAAGAGAGTTCTCCCATCTTTCTGCCACCTGTAAAACACTATGACCTTACTCTAAGCCCTGATGTTCCCATTGCAATCCTGAAAAGGAAATTAATGGCTACTAATGATGCAAATGAATCTAAGAAAATTGTTGATCAATTGCACACACATCTACAGGTTAGAACCATTATTCAGAAGACTATGCAGCAAATTGTATCAGTAGTGACTGAATCGAGTATACAGACTGAGACAATGCTCTCTGAGAGATGGCCACTCACAGCCCAGGCAGCTGTGACTCATTATAGGACCCACTGTTTTAACTGGCACAACCCCTTGTATGAGTATGCTCTCTGACAATTATATGTGTTCGCCAATCTTTGTGAAGGAGCTCATTCACTTGACAGAATCAAGCTGGCCATGGACAAAGTGTGCTTGAGTTACTACTAAGGCTTTCCAGGGATTTCTAAGAACAAATGTGAAATTTATACTGATTGAAGACTGAAACTACAGCTTGGTAGCAAGAAAAAGGATGACATCTTTGTCCTCTCGTGAATGCTGCTAAATCTTCAGAAGCTCTATATGTGGAGCTTTTCTCCAGGAAGCTTTCCCAAAGCTTCTGTTGCTCACTTTCTTCCTCCTTTCCCTCACTCTCAGATATATGACTTATTGCTGAAAAATGGTATGGTTGAAACATTTCCAAATCTTAACATATAAAATTTTCCAGTTTGGAAACTAGTAACTTAACCAAAACAAGTTCACTTGGTTCCCTTTAGAGTAACCTCACTATGCTTGACCTGAGTGTTCACTTTATTGCTGAAGTTCACAGAGCTGTAAGAAGACTTATACTTAGAGAAATTGCAAACATGGACTAGAAAGTTATTTTCTGAAAACTTATCTTACGATCATGTTTCTCCAAGATTATTGTGAAGATGCATAGAGTTTGTATATGACAAGTTCAGTGCCTAAAAATAAAGTTTTATGATTTGTTATTTTTTATACTCTTAAAAAATAAATAAATAAATATATGATTCCATAACTACACATTTATTTAACCCCATGGCAAGTACCAGTGAAAGGACATTCAGTAATCTCCTAATATGTGCCAAACTCTTCGCTAAACTCTTTTTCAGATACCATTTCATTTGATCTCATCTTCATACCACTATTGGACAGATTATCTCTTCCATCATCCCCATCCTCTAACTTATCTTCAGTTTTTCCTTATCTTCTGGTTCTTCTCTATTGGCTTCAAATATGCCCAGGTTTCTCCTCTCCTCAAAAAGTCCTTACTTGATTCATCCATCTCAATAATCTGGTGTTATATTCTTCTTTTTTGTGTGTCTAATCTCTTTAAGTAGGCCATCTATAATCCTTGTCTCCTCTTTTCTATGACTCTAAGTGGCAGAGTATTTGCTGATATGTATTGGTAGAGATAGTTCCCTATATCAGTGAAGTCACAGGTCCAGTCCAGATATGTGTGAGTATAGATAGGAAGATAGATAGACATAGAGAATGATAGAAAAATAAAGATGGAGACACAATAGAGATAGATAACTGTAAGTATAAATATATAGTACAATAGAGATAGATAACTATAAGTATAAATAAATAATAATAAAATAAAAATAAAAAATATAAATAAAGGAATTATGCAATAGAATAGAAATCCACAAGACACCCCGGTGTACGGATTGGATTCATAGTTGGATTCTACTTCCTCATCTGTAAAGACACTGATATTTTTTTCACTTCATTTCATGACTAGACTCTCTGGTGCCCTCCTCTGGTGAGTAACTACTTCACCATTCCCCTCTCTGGACTAAGCACTCCCCAAACCAAATCAGCCCCATGGTGGCAAACATAGGCTTTTCCTACCCCTGGAAAGAGGTACTTGGTGGAAAGTGAAGCTAGAAGAACAAGCTTACACTTATAAGATTGGCTAAAATGATTTAAGGGGAAAATGACAAATGTTGAAGAGGATATGAGGGGGAAAATGGGACACTAATTCATTGTTGATGGAAATGTGAACTGATCCAACCATTTTGGAGGGTAATTTGGAATTATGTTCAAAGAGTTGTTAAACTACCTATACAATTTGACTTAGCAATACCACCACTAAGTCTGTTTCCCAATATGGAAAATGCAAAAGAACATTTTAAAATATTAATGTATTTTAGATATTTATAATAGCTCTCTTTGTGGTAGCAAAGGACTGAAATTATTAGGATGTCCATCAGTTAGTGAATGACTAAACAAGTTGTGGTATATGATTATGATGGAATACTACTACTGTGCTAAGAAATGATGAGCTTGATGATCTTAGAAAAACAAGGATAGACACGTGAAATAATGAAGAGTAAAATAGAATGTTGTATATACAATAGCAGTAATATTGTTTGAAAAACAATTTTGGGGAGCTAAGTCATTGTAACTATTGTAAATACTGACATTAGCTGTAAAGGATATATGAAGGAAGACTATCTGCCTCCAGAGAAAGAACTGAGAAATAGAACTGTGTATAAAATGGTAGCCATTGGGGCAGGGAGGGGGGAGAGGTGGGGAGAGGAAAGAGGAAAAAAAGAGGAAGTTACATGGTAACTTTATCATAAATTTAAAAGGAAGAGCAAATTGTACCCAATAGATTTGCAATTTTATGCACATTTTTTCTATTCTACTATGTTATAGAAATGCTTATTTTATTTCTTAAGTTCAGAATAAAATAAATAATATTTATATATAATAAGAAGAGTGAACCTGATGAGCAAAGACACAAAAACCTTAGTCTAGGGAAATAAATGTTGAAAACAACATAAAGATTTGAAGTCTAGCTTTATGAGGCTGGGCCATGTGGTCTCCTCAGAGGAGAAGACCTGGAAAACAGCTCAAGAAGCCAACCTCATATGAAGATCATATGAGAACTAGTTAAAGAAACTTGGAACTTTAAATCCAGAGAAAGTTTCAGGTGACCATAAGAAGCAGCTAAATGGTACAGTCTGAAGTCAGGTAAACCAGAGTCCAAATCCAGTCTCGGACAATGACTAGCAGCGTGATACTGAGCAAATCATTTAACTTTGATCTGCCTCAGTTTCAGGGATAGTAATAGCACTACCTCCCTGGGTTGTAAGAATCATATGGAAAATAATTATAAAGTGCTAAGTACAGTTGCTGATACATACTAAACACTTTATAAATGTTAATTATCATTATTACCTGTTAAATAATAGTCAGCAAGCATTTAGGTGATTATTATACAATTGGTGCTAAGTACTAGGAGATAAGGATGGGGCTAGACCTATGATTTCATTGGTATAGAGAACCCCCAGTGGTGTGGAAACTTCTACCAATACAGATCAGCCTCTTATCCATCAAAAGCACTGAGCAGTTAAGTCACTTTTCTAGAGACACATCCAGTATGGGTCAAAGGTAGAACTTAAACCCAGATCTTCCTGGTTTTGAGGCCAGCTCCCTATATGCCACCAAATTCTAGGGTTGTAAAAAAAATGTTATCCCTGTCCTCAAGGAAAATATACCCAAATGGAAGAGATAATGTGTATCTTATTGGTACATCCAAGATATATACAAAGTAGAAACAAGGCAACCTCAAAAATAAGGCACTCTCTACAGGTATTTTGAAGCCTTTAATCCTTCAAATTATTTTAAGCCTAAGAGAAGTCATCTATGTGTCTATAGTTCTGGTAGGTCCTACCAAGCTGGAAAGTTTCATATATGGGCCAATGTGGGTAGAATGCCTTTTGACTGAGGAACAAGTTGGTTAAATTTAAAAAGGCTCCCTGTGTTAGTTGCAGCGATTTTTTTAGCAATTGAAATTCCTAAAGACTTGAGTCACATATATGAATTATGTGACCTGCTACTCTCCCTCCCACTCTCTGTCTCTCTGTCTCCCTTCCCCCCCATCTCCCCACCCAGAACCCCAACTCCTTCAAGTGTTGAAGCCATTCAGATACAGGGTTCTCCGCAACAAAAATCTGTGTAAGCTGCTATTATAAATGGATTCAAGAAGCACTTAGATAATTTCAAATATAACACATCGAAGGTAAGTAAAGGATGTTTATGCTAGATGTCAAATCTCTCAGGGTTAGAGACAAAATACTGGCCTCGATTGATCTACCACAGCATTTCTAATTTTGCAGTCCCTTTGTCCATTTCTTTTTCCCTCCACTTTAAGGACCAAAGGGTGAGATGTGTAGGATACAAATGGGGGGGGGGGGGGCTGCTATTTTTGAGTAAGTAGTCAGAGTAGTGGAGAGAACTATTAAGGACTTAGGGAGAAGGCAGTGTAGCTTATTGGACAAAGGTAGTCATTGCCACTAACCCTAATTAATGTCTTTTTTTCTCTGGTATCTTTCAGGTGTATGATCTCAACTTAAATCATGTCAGACTTCCTTATCTTATTCACTTTAAACAAGTTATCATCACAGAATCACAAAATGTCAGAATGGTAAGCACTTTAGGAATTATCTAGTCAGACAATAATATTTCACATGCAAATTAACCTAAACCTATAGATATTAAATGATTTGCCCCAGATCATATAACTAGTAGGGGCAGGGATTGGACTTGAGCCCAAGTTTTCTACTTTCCCATGCAGTTTTCTTTTAATTACCTCATGCAACCTCCTTATGAATTCCTTTCAACAAATAAGGAGACTAGGAACAGAAGAGTTATAAGAATAGCCTGCCTTTGGGCTATCGAAGAGTTCAAAAGGGAGAGAAGAAGAAGATGGTGAAACTAGAGGCTATTATGTTCAAAGTGGGCTCTTAAATTTCTATGAGCAGAAATGAAGTCTGAAAATATGGAGAATAAATAAATTAGAAGTAGTAAAAATAATAATAGTAGTTGTTATAATTCACAGATCTAGCCTTCTAAGACTTAAGTGGGACAGCTAGGTGGTGCAGTGATTAGAGCACCAAGCCTGAGTCAGGAGGGTCTAAGTTCAAATCTGATCTTAGACTTAATAATTATCAAGCAGTGTGTCCTTGGGTAATCACTTAACTCCATAATCTTGTAAAAAACAAACAAAAAAAGACATAAAAGTACTTTTCTTAAAATAATTATAGGAGGAAGATAGTACAAATATTGATATGCTCATTTTGAAAATGAGAAAATACTACTAATAGTCATCAGTGAAGTTTTAAAGTCATAGTCTCCTTGGGGACAATTTGAGGGTATAGAAATTGGACAAATGTGGAAGGTCAGCTCTGCTGCAAATAAAGCTGAATTATGTTCCTGGGCTAGCATGAATAAGACCAAAGCCAGCTTTAAGTAGGCAGGTAGATGTCTCAAAATAATGGTCTTCTCTACACAGATACCCTTACACCCTTCCTGTAACAGTTTGTGTGCTAAAGGGGAAAAAAATCAACAATTCAAATTACTAAAAAAGTCTAATTAAATGTAAATCATTTAAGTAAATCATCACCACAGATTTAAGGTAAGAATTAATCAGGATTCCCTAAAAGAGAATCATTAACTCCTGCTGCTAGAAAAAGGTATTAAGAATTTAATAGACCACCAGTGGTCCCTTGATGTCCTCTGATGTAGAAAAGCAGCATGGTGCAATGGAAGAAACATTGGACTGCAAAAAAGCATCAGAATTTAACTCCCTGCAATGACCAATCCTGGATACAGATGACTGAATAAATCTTTTTATCAGTGAAGCAGGGCACAGGGAAATGGCCATATTGGACTTGAAGGTCATGCAAAAAATAGCCATGTTGGACTTGAAGGTCACACCCTTTGGAACAGGAAAGACTAATGCCACCCATGTGCAGAATAGCTACTTCTTGGGGGGCTGCCCCTGTGGCATACGTATTGGAGAATACCTGGAACCAGATGCTGAAGCATTCCCCATGCACCAATCTTGTCTAACCCACTTGGAAATGCATTTAAGCAAGGTCTTCTGGAGTGGAGCTCTCTTTTTCTCTCTCTTTTCTTCTTTGCAGCATGGCCACTTTCTCTAAGATAGACTCACATACTCCCAGCCTATGCCGCTGGAGAAATATGGCCTCAACTTCATGTGGCCAGGTTTATGCTGGGCTAAGCTTTTCTTCACTCTTCACCTGGGCTCCCTGACATTTCCTTCTTTCTTCTTTCCTCTAAGGTCTTACCTATGTTGTTTCTAGGCATGTAACAAAATTCTTTCCTAGGTCTATGTTGTTTCTGTGAACTTTTCGGGCTTGTAAAATAAAAATTTTGAGCTTTTCCACCTCTGGGGCTAATTGCGAATTTTTCACTTTCAAAAGAATTCTCATCTTCATGGCAGTACCACCCAATCCCCCCCAGTCCCCCATCATCCTAGAGAGGCAGTAGACTACAGATATAGAATGAAGTATATTCTGTCAAAGATAGTCAATGTGTCAATTTGCTTATCTGTACTTCTTTGATGTAGGGAGGATTTTATTGAAGAGGGTAGTATTATTGGGAAATGAGAGTGATTTAAAAAAATAAACATTTCCTAGAGAGATAGAAGAGAGAGAAAGAGAAAGACAGAGAAAGAGAAGTGAACAAAGAATAAAAAGGAAGAAAAGAAGAGAAAGGAAGAAAAAGAAGGGGGAAGAAGGAAAAGGAAAAAAGTCATTGGACTTGGACTTAGAATGATATCACTGATAACACTAGTGTGACAAAATTTCTTCCATTGAAAACTTTTCTGTGATTTAAATATAGGATCTTGATGGTGTCAAAGAAGTACCCAAACTGGTAAAGAACTGGTCACTAACAGAGATATTGCAAATCTGTAGAATCTGTAGACTATCCCTAACTTCTATATTTCTGATGACTTCTTTTGTGAGTTCAGGGGCACTATACAAATGTGAACTCTTTTTATTATTTCCTCCATTTTCCACTCCTTTTTGTGGACAGCCCATTTATCTGTCCTGGTCTAACTAAAAAGTCCATTCAAGCAATTTTCTTCATTCAAAATAATCAGAATAAATGGCTTAATTTCAGTCAAAACAGTAAAACAAGTTCTGAACAGTCTTTAACATCTGAACAGTGATATTATTGTTTAAGATTTCACATTTCCAGATCTATTCCTCAAGATTTTGTCAACATTTAACTTAATTTTCCCAAAGGACACCTATTTGCAATAAATATAGGTACAAATCACCAGATTTATTCACTTCAGTAAGCTATGCTACCTTGTTTCCTTAACACTAATGAGAAGTTTAGATTCTTGGCATGCACTTATTGCCTGGGCTTCAAATATCATTTAAATGTTTCCATGACCTAAGCATAACTGATTGTACTCACTAGCTAAGAGGAAGCAGAGCAATTCAATTAAACTCAATATTTGTTTTCAATCCAGCTAAGATATGTCAAAACAAATGACTCTATGTAACACACTATACTAGAATTATTAGGATGAAATAATGTGCCCTCAAAGAATTTACAATAATAGTATCAACTCCTCTTATACTTTATGTTTCTTCATAAGGATATGATTTCTCTTTCATCACATTCAAATTAGATCAATGTATACCATGGAAACAATGTAAAGACTAACATTACCTGCTGTGGGGGGGGAAGCAAGATTAGGGGGAATATTGTAAAATTCAAAATAAATAAAATATTTCTAAAAGATTGTAGTATTAACTCACATTTATATAGCATTCAGGTCACAAAGTGTTTTCCTCAAAATAGCCCTGTGAAATAGACAATGCAAAATTGTTGGTGTTTGCTTTTGCTTTCGGTTGATTTTTTTTTTTTTTGGTCAGGAAGGGTAGAGTTGAAGACACACCTTCTCCCAGGGCAGGTCATGAACTTCTCTACAATTTACAGACTTAGAGAGTTACCTATGGCCAATGGGAGATTAAATGCCCAGGGTTGGACAACCAGGATGCATCAGATACTAGGACTTTAATTTCCTAACTATGCTATGCTTTCTATCCAGTATGACACACAGGTTTATTTTACAGATGAAGAAACTGAAGCTCAGAAGTATTAATTCTCCATTTTTGCATCTGTTACTCTGCTGGATTTCAAGTCTACTGAATAAGATAGCCCTGGGCCAGGTACACACTGGTATCATCCCCCTTTTTCCCTGCCTCCTTTTTTGAGTTGTCGATGGTGGGATTCAGTTGGTTTATTCCGGTTTGGCAGAACAAATACCTAATTTTATGTTGAGTTCAGTGAACCAGTTGTTAAAATAGCACTTGTAATCAGGGTTCTCTCTAAGGTAAGCATATGGGCAGTCAAGTCACTCAATGTGGAAAATTTGCATTCCTTACTCTTTTTTAATATTCATCTGTGCAACAGTGTTTTCTAAGCATATGCAATAACATTCATTCCATCCATAAGGTTACAAAAAATTGACAGAAATATACTTGGAATATTTATTTATTTGTTTCTTAAAACTCATTATACCTTTGATAAAATACTACATTTTAGTTCCATCATTTTTGTTACTTCAGTAAACAAGCATATACTGTAAAAAGGGAAAGTGCCTAACAACGAGGGGGTGACAAACTGTCATTTGTTTTTGCTTTGTATTATGCCCTAAATTCCCCCAAGATATTATAGTGTGCTGGTGTTTCCTGAATGGTGAAACTAATAGGAAGCTGAAATACAATGAACCAATAGTAGTATAGATTTTAAGGGTTATCTTAGCGCCCATTTTGGAAGCCACAGAAGTAGAAGGAAAAAAAAGAGTTAGAATAGGTAGAATAAGTTTTGGTTCTGCCTGTATTACAACATTGACTGCTGTGGTCACATAGCTGCTTACATTTACATAGGATGTTTGCTTATTGTGAGTTATAGAACATAATCTAGTTTTGTGTACCTCTTTTATTATTCTTATTTGAGGATTAAATGCATGAAATACTAAATTACTTTTTGGTATAACATTTTGTATCCTTAAAATGGTCATTAGGGAAGACAACTAGTTGTTAATTTATTGGAATCCCACCACTGTGTGTTGTGTTCTCCTTTAGACTGCTGCTGTTTGTCCTTTGTAATCAAAGACAACTCAACCATGTCTCATATACATGATGACAAGACTTACACAACCATGTTTATTATAGTGAGAGGAATGTTGTGCAAAAACATCCTTCTCACTTGCCTATACCAGAACCCTATGATCTGATCTGATGGGAAACAGGACTATTGATGATGATCTGGCTGCTGCAGGAGTCTCTTGGCCTTTGAATTGGTTTCATTTGCTCCTGTATTGGTGCCACCAGCATGTGATTATTATAGATTTAATATGAGAACTTGGTAAATTCAAACCTGTCTCTTGATAAACTAAACTTGATAAACTTGATAAACTTGATAATCTGTCTCACAGCATTGGCAACAACATGATACATCCAAATCTACCACACTGTGAAATGATTTTGGTGACAGTCTTTTGCCAGTAAGGTAAAGCTAACCTGCTCAATAAGGTAAAAAACTAGCTTACCTCATAATGGACCACTCAACTGTATTGAGTTGGCAAGAAGCCCTCAATAATATGACAAAGCCAACCTATAACTCAGTGGTTTATGATGCTCAGCTCTGCAAGTGAACTTCCCAGAGCTCATTTTCCAAGTCACAACCACCTTTACCAAGACACTCTACTCTTTACAAAGAAAAGAGAACTCGTCCAGGGTTCCCACCAGATATAGAGGATAATTGCTTTACAAAGTAGAATATGATCCATCTTGGAAAAACTCTACTTGTTAAAAAGTTCTTTCTTACACTATATTAAAATCTGCCTCCTGGAAAATCTTATTTTAGTCCTACTTTTTTAACTTTTTGAACAACCAGAATGAGCCTAATGCATCTTCAACTATTTGAAGGGCCATCAATGTGAATAAGACATTGTGTTCCTCCTACAATGTCTCTTTTGAAGGCTAAACATCTATAATTCCTTTAAATCATGTTATGAGACTATTTCCTAATCCATTACCTTCATAATTGCCTTCTTATATATGCAGAGCAGCCTGTCCATGCCAGTCTTAAAATATAGTGTCTAAAACTTAACATATTCCAGATGTGGTCTAAGAGGTAATAATAAGTAATACTTAATAAGTAAGGAGTACAAGAATACTAATGTTCGTTTTTCTGGAAAATATACTTCTATCCTTTTGTATTTTCTTGGAATCACACAACATCCAGTTCTGCCAACTGTATGTTAAATAACAACACTTTTACTATAGTACCTATAAAAATTTTCCCCACCAAAATTGATGTAGAAATAATCATGTACAGCTGACATTATTTTATGAAGTCTTCATTTAAATCTAGCAAACACTTTTCTGGGATAAGCACAATACTTCATGGTATACAAAGTATTCCAACAAAGACCTGTTGGCCTAAATTATTCTGAAACACTTATGACAGTTTTTTCCCCTTTAGTTATGTTGCTACATCTTTCAAGCAAGTGAAGTATTTTGCCCTTTCTAATTTTAAGTTATGAAAAAACAAGATATCAATTTTATATGCATACAATCACTGTCACTTACTCATCTAGATTAAAGTTACCTTACATTAAACGGAAATAAGGGAATGCACCAATCTACCCTTTAATAGAAAAAAACTGGACTTGGGAAAGTGAAATAAAATATCTCGCCTTCAAAAGAGGCTGGATAGTGTCAATTTAGAAATGGATTCACCTTTTATAAGGGGCTATGCCTTCATTCTTTTATCATGTGCAATTTCTTAGTTTTTAAAATATCTTTGGACAAAGAATGAAAGTATGTTTCATTTGTTACGCAGTTTTCCAAAACTTCAAATCAATTAGGAAGTGCCTTTACTATGTAGCATTCTATAAAATAGAGTCAGATTTTTAAAATATTCCAGAATGTAAAACCAAAAATCATTAGGTTGAGGGCAGGGATTGTCCTCTTTAAGAATTCTTTGTGAATTGTGTACCCAGGATTCAGCACAGAACCTGAGTAGACACTTAAATGTTTGTTAGATATTGAATATTGAATTATTTTCCCTTAGCTAGACTTTAGCTTGAAGTAGTCAGAATTCAGATTCTGTTCTCCTGATGCCAAGTCCAGTGATCTTTCCATCAAACCATACTGGATCTTGTTCTAGTAGAAGGAATGAGACAAATATACAAATAAGTATAATGCAAGTCATTATTCTATGAAAAGTCCCTCTCTGCTTTGACATTCTATGCTTCTGTGACCTTCTACTCACTTGCCTTTCTTCAGAAGACCTCACTAATACCCTTCTAAGATCCATTCCCCAAAGATTAAGAGACTCCTATTAATTCTAATTTTTCTCATCCCAGAGTTACTGAAGTTTTTCTACCTCTATTTATCTTCTGAAACTCACTGAAACCTGGCCCTCCTGAAGTCACGTTGTTGCTACTGTTGTTAAGTCATTTTTCAATTGTGTCTGATTCTCCATCATCCTAGTTGGGTTTTCTTGGCAAAGATGTGCAAAATTTTATCATTTTCTTCTCCAGCCCATTTATAGACAAATAGACTAAGGTAAACAGCGTTTAAGTGACTTGTCCAGGGTCATGAAACTAATAAGTCTCTAAGGCTAGATATGAACTCAGGAAGAGGAGGTCCACTCCTAGTTGCCCCACTTTCACTCATACCCCTCAACTAGATCATCCTGGAGATGTACTCAGTATACTCCTTACTCCCAATAAGAACTACTTCCTTTCTTTCCCTCCTTTCTTCTCATTCAGCAACACTTCTTCCTTTGAGATTCACATAATCCAGACTTGTCACCTGATCCAGACCCTGATGGTCAATATCTCTTTGTCACCAGGATATGTTCCCTCCTTCTTCAGTGAATTAAATGTCTTTCACAGTCACCCTCTCCATCTCAACTCCTGTCCTTATACTAGAGAACCTAACTATTCATACTTTAAAATTATGTCTTTATTTCTTTTTATAAATATTTCTCAATTATATTTAAATTTTTTAACATTCATTAAAAAAAATTCTTGAGTTCCAAATTCTTTCCCTGGCCCTCCCCCACCACATGTAATTCTACATGTGAAGTCACCCAAAATTTTACATATTGATATTACCTCAAAAACCCTAACTCCTCAGTACTATAGTAATAATAGTTGTAAAATTTTTCTGTCTCAAACCTAGGGTGCCATCTATAGAAAGTCCATGAAGAAGAAAGAATGGTCCTAAATTTATAGGGTATTGAAGGACATATGTAGGGAGTTTAGGGGCAAAAGCAACTCATAATTGTAGAACTACAGGATCTTTTTCCAGAGGATTCTCATAAAGTTCACTTTGAATCTGGCACCAATGATGTGTGAGCTGCTTGGCTGCTAGCTAGGCTGACTCCTCATTTTTTATTGAGTCAAATAGGCAGCTTAATTATAGATGGATCTCCCTGCCAGATTTGGCTGCTGATGGGCAGAGCTAGGCATGCCACTCAACAGCCTTGAAGGGGAGTATTCCTCAGTTCACAGATTAAGAGGGACACAACCTTAGCTGAAGGGGCCAATTTACTGAACTGCCAACTCTCCCAACTAGAGTGTTACAATGCTCTTTTATTATTAAGTTTACCCTGTTATTGACAGAAACTGAGAAGGATTCTGAGTCCCTTAAGCATTTAGCTTTGAATATTCCTTTTTCCAGGCAGGAAATGGAAAAATTCTAGCCTCCCTTGTTACCCCAGTTTAAAATTGTTTATTGTGGTAATCAATGGTTATCCTTCCCAGATTCCAAGTGAAATCTTATACAGATGAGTAGCTCCAGACAAAAAAGCAGGATTCACTTCAGGGATAAGTTAGCTGTTTCTGCTTTTCTTTTTATTTACAGTTAAACTATTTATGTTTCAGACCCTTTCTAAGGTGTGGAGCTCAGGCATCAAATCAGTTGACAGGAAAATTCCACAAAAATTCTCTGAGGAATCAGTTTAAAATGTAATTGAAAAATGTTATAAAATAAATTAAAATGCAATAATATATGAATAATATGGATTTGTGGTTTTCTAAATCATTATACTACCTTCAGGGAAATCTTACTTCCCTTTACATCCAAAAGGGATTACCTTTATATTTCAAGGTCTCTAGGTTTGCCCTTTCTAACCTTTAACTTTGTTAATTTACATATATCCTTACATGTGTTTCCCCAGTTCTTGGTCCAGTGCAGAGTACATAGTTAGCACTGAATAGTTGCTTATCAATTGAGGAGATCCTGGAAATACTCCATGGAAGTGATAAATCTTGAGCTGGCCCTTGAATGAAAGAATGAAAGGAAGCTTTTCATCAAGTAGAAATTAAGGGGGTAGGGGAGAACAATTTCAGGCCTGGATAATGATATTCATGGAAAAGAGCAGAATGAGGAGGGTGGAGACAAGATGGCAACAGAAGATCCTCACCTAGGTGTTCTCTCCATAATATTTCAAAAATCTTAAAATTATGACTCTAACTAAATTTTTGAGAGACAGAACCCACAGAAAGATCTAGTGAGGTAATTATCCAGACCAAGGTAACCTGCAAAATAGTGGAAAGGCTCAGGTCCATGGGTTAGAGGAGTGAAAAAACTTCAACCTACAGCTCACAGCAGTAGATGAAGGTTCCTGATCTGCAACCCTGGGAATACCGGGCACAACTTGGGGGATCAGTGGGGGGGACCTCTACCAGAGAGAGTGTGCAAAGCCCAGGCTATCAGGGCCGTTGCCACAGTCAGTGGATTCAGTGCAGCGGCAGTGGCCCTTGCAGCCCAGGTCCAGGAAACTGAAAAAGGTGTAGAGCCTGCAAGCAGGAGCTTCCAGGCAACTGAAGTCCATTGAAGGGAAGGAGACTTCTGAGATTTGTCCTCTGTACCTGGAACAGGACTCTGGGGCTCTGACCACATTCATATCCTGATCACAGTCTAGGCCCTCCATAGAACAGCTCCCCCGGCCCCACCTCAGCCCCATGGCAGAGGAGTGCACTTGTGTTCATTCACAAATCAGGAGGGAGGACAGAGCTTCACACAAGGAGATCCCTGTTTGGGGGATCCCAATAATACTCAAAAAAACTCAGGAAGCACCCCAAAACCAGGAACAGGCTGGAGAAATTGAGAAATACATTCTCTATGATCTCTAGGATCAAAATACTCAATCTGAAGATAAGGAAGTCAAACTCCTGCATCTAAAGACTTAAATCTTCAATCCACCCAACAAAATGAACTTTATGCAATAATACAAGCTATGACAATTAATGAACCCATCATTATTATCACAGATAGTAAATATATTTGGGTTAGAAACTTCCCAAATCAAGGACACCAATAACCAGAATATTATTCATTTATTTCAGGAATTGCAACTTTTACTTAGAAAACACACTTATCCTTTATTTTGCTTATATATTAGATCTCATACTTATGTTCCAGGCCCTATAGCTAAAGGAAATAATATTGCTGATGCTATATTATTTCCCATTTTTTGAAGCTTATGAAGGGTCATGATAAATTACATCTGTCGGTGTGTTCATTTTGAAGTTTGTATGAGATTACCAAAGAACAAGCTAGAAAAATTGTGGTATGGTGTACTCATTGTGTGCCTTTTCTCCTGAAAACATCAAGGGATTCCATGAATCTCAAAGGGATGAGTCTGAATTCTCTTTGGCAGATGGATGTCACTCATGTATCTGAGTTTGGCAGACTGAAGTATGTTCATGTCTGTGTTGATACCTATTTGGGCTTTGTCTGGGTGACTTCACAAATCAGGGAGGCCTTTAAACATGTGAGAAATAATTTATTGAGTTGCTTTTCTCCTGGTGGACTTACTGAGACTTTGAAGACTGATAATGGTCTGGCCTATCTGACTCAATCGTGTAAAAACTTTTGTGCAGAATTTGCTATCACACATATATTACTGGAATTACTTACAATCCAGAGGGGCAAGGGGTAGTGGAAATAATGACCCAGATGCTTAAAATTGTGCTTCAAAAACAAAAAGGGGGAATACATGATACACCCACCAATAGATTGAATTATGCAACTTATACCATTAATTTTTTGAAATTTGATTCCAATTGGCTTATTCCGGCTATGAAATTTTGGGGAATTGAACAGTACAAACAAAATAAGCAGGTATTTCAAGAGAATCAATATGAATACCCTATGCAAGAAAAAGTAACGTAGAAAGATAGGGAAGGAAAATGGAAAGGACCTGACCAGGTAATAATCCAAGGGCTAGGATATGTTTGTATTTCCACAGTAAATGGAAAAAATCTAGGTTCCTGAAAGGAATGTCCGCATTATCACCGAAGGAGAGAACCAACATCATTAGGAAGAAGACTTTTTTTCTGGGGTTGGGAAATTTCAATTTTGTCTTCCAAATGAAACCTGTGCCTGTGGCTAATATTTTGGTGTGTTATGTGTGTATATGTATATTTAAACATCTATAGGACATTTTACATTGCTCCACTGGCCTAGAGAGGTGGGAAAATATTTCTTTATTCTGAGATCTGGTACTGGCCAGGTAAATGTACTGGCTTGGTAAATGTGATACAAGAGAGTTATTTCTGTGTTTGTGTTAGTATCTAAACTCCCATGTGTGTGTAATTCAGTTAAATGTTACTCCTTTTAGTTTGGATTTTGAATTTGATTGCTTTGAAAGGTTTTTTGTTGGCAAAAGAAAAACTTTGTGATCGTTGTAAATTGGGGATAAAATGCATTTTAAGGAATTTGGGAATATTGGTTTTTACTATTCTTTAATTGACATTTATTTTTACTATTTTTGAACTTTTGTTTACAATTTATGTAGCATTCATTATGTAATAATTTTGTTTCAAAAAAAGACAAGAAGGGGGATATATTAGGGACAGTTGTGTGTGGGAGAGCATTGTAAACTATCATCACCTGGTGTCCTTGAGCACCAGAGCCTTATTTTACTAAGTGCCACAGGAGTGGGAGTGGATTAAGGGACTGGGGAGGTATTTAAGTATTGGTATTTGGTTCAATAAATGGAGACCTTGGAGACCTTAGTGTACAAAGGGAAAACTTGTCTTCCTTGACTCCTGTCTCTCCAATGCTTACCTGGGGAAAAGATTGAGGGAGTCCGGAAAGGAACTCAACAGATACTGAGAAATGTGCCTTTCATTTAGGAAGCAATAAGGAGTCACTGCAGTTTCTTTTGAACAAAGAAGTAATACTAGCTGTGCAAAAGAAAGCAATTGGTAGAACACTAACCCTAAAGTCAGGAGGACCTGAGTTCAAATCTGGTCTCAGACACTTACTAGCTGGGTGATCTTGGGCAAGTCACCTAATGTAATTGTAGTCCTGATTTATATCTGGCCACTGGACCCAGATGGCTCTGGAAGAGAAAATGAAGCTGGTGACTTAGCACAGCACCCCCTCACTCAAATTCAGTTCACAGACATATCATGGCATCACTTCCCTGATATGGTGTTCTTCAAAAAAGAAGGATAAACATTATCATCATTATTGCCTTAGATATTAACTGACTGGTAAAACTAGGGTGGTAACCAAGGAAATGAAAAAAGGTCATGGAGGAAGAAATATTCTTGAAATAACATCAAAAACATTTATCTAGTGATTTCATGTGAAGATTAGGAAAAGGCAGAGTATAAAATGACTAATAGATTTTACTACCTTGGTTGACAGCTAGTCTCTCTAGAGAGTTGACAGCATTGAATTAGAGATGTTAGAAGAGGGGAAGTGTTGAGAGAAAAGTAATGAAGAGAAGGAAGGGAACACAGGCCATGATTCTGTGAATCTTCAGTATTTCAAAAAACCCATGAATTCATTAGTGTTATGACCAGTCACACCAATTCAATCCCTCCATCTCTTACATGGAGTCTTCACAGGTTGCTGAGAACCAAAAAAATTCATCTCCTAGCAGTCAACAAATGACAATTATCTCTGTACATAGCTAAGCTGTTTCTTGGACAACACACTCTGGCCATCTATCTAAAGACTATTTTTTCTATTTCTCTGCAGCCATTATAACAATCTGAGAATTTTCCAAATTTAGATTTTCTAAAAATGTCTTCTTCCTCTTGATTTGTCACAGATATTTTGTCCATATTTGTATTTAAGACTAGATTCCATGTTTTTTTTGTGACAATGTGAATTTATGAATAATTAATTATACCCTAGTATAATGAGATCCCAGCACAGCTCCACAGTGAAAATTTCCTAGAGCACATGTGTCAAACAGTTGACTTGCAACATTCCTGAGTGAGGCTAAAAAGATTAAAATGTAATTGAGAAATGTTTAACAAAATAAATAAAAATACAGTAGGACATAAATCATGTCATTATGTAGTTTTCTATTTCAATATACTCCCACTGGAATCCATAAGGATGGTTAACTTTTTATGTTTGAATTTGATATCACTGTCTTAGAGAACTTCATAAAAAATCTAACATTTCTTCTTTCATAAAGGGCACAGAATAAAATGCTAGGCAGAGAAGTAATGCAATGTAGAGCTTGCTAACGTTTGAGTCAAGGAACCATGGTTCAAATCCTGCCTCGACATTTTTTTTTGTCTTTTTGCCCTTGCAAGCCATTTAACTTCTCCCAGTCTCAGTTCATTTATAAAATGGAGATAATAAGAGCATCTACCTTTCAGGATTGTTATGAGAAACAAACAAAATGAATATATGTGAAGCACTTTGAAAACTTAAAATTGTAAGTATGTGTGTATGTTGTCACGTTTAATGTATGAAGTGAGACCCAACAGTGGCAAGGAAGTGCTGTTGTGCGACTTGAAAGGAGATAGAATAGATATCTTTTCCCTGCCACCCCCACCTTCCTCACACATGTCTCCATGAAAAGCTTAATTTGCTGCAAGGAGGGAAAGCAGAGTTTGGGGCCAGATGCCAATCTACTCTCCTCAGAGAATAGAATTATATTTATCCACTTGCTTAAATATTTTTTTGACCCAGGGGATGTGATCAGATTCAAACTAAACTCTGATCATTTTTTTTTAGAGAGAAAGGGGATCCCAAGCTCTATATGAAAGGTTTGATTCCTTTGCCACCAAACACCCAGTTCCAAAATGAACATACATAGTTAATGGCAAAGAAACCTATCTCTCCAAAGAACAAAACAAATCAGTGAAAGTGCACATAGAAAAATATGCACCAAACAGAGACAGAGACAGAGACACACACACACAAAGACAGTGAGAGACAGAGAGACAGAGACAAAGACAAAGAGACAGAGAGAGAGACAGAGACAGAGACAGACAGAGAGTTTTAGATCCTATCCAGATGGAGGTTAAGGACATGAAGGAGATAGTCCTCTCTACTATATGTCATCTTCTTCTTAGGCTTTCTCTTCAGCAATCTGAAGTGGGATTGGCCTCATTTGAGATGTTCCTCTTTAAGCTAGAAACCAAAAGGGTCCAAAGTCCAAAGAGACTCAGTTACTGGAAAAAAAGTTCAAAAAAGATCCAATGATTGAAAAGAACTTGAAGAAAACTAGGGAGCTCTCCTTTCTCCCACTCTTGTCAATTCCACCTAGCCCCATATGCAGGGCAAAGTTTTCATCTCTACCAATGAAAGAGTTCATACCAATGAGTTTTGGGACTGAGGATAGATATACTGATTGATAAATAGATATAGAAATAAACAGATAGATGGTCAGATAGATATTTAAATAGACAGGATAGATTAGATAGATAGATAGATAGATAGATAGATAGATAGACAGATAAAGAGGAAGAGAGCATAAAAAAGTCTTTCTATCATATGCATAGTAAAACCACCTCCTCTGTAATTCAATATATATTTAATGAGTTGTTAGTTCTATAGTTTTATTTTTCTTTTAGTCTACTCTGCTCTTCCCTTATAAATTATATGGCTCATGGAAATGCAACATCAGTACAATATTGTATGGAGATAGACCTTTTCCTTAGGGAGAAATGTATTGTTTTTTTATGAGTAGAATCATTAGTAGAATCATTAGGAATAGTAATTCAGCTATCTAGATCTATAGATCTAGCTTTATATAGTTAGATATCTAAATTCTAGTTAGTAGATCTAGAGATCCATGGACCTATAGATCTAGATCTCTAGCATTACAGATCTTGTTCTATCTAGATGTAGAAGTAACCAGGATATCTAGTTCCTAGTTACTAGGTCTAGAGATATTCATATATCTTTGTTAAACTTCTTATGATTTTATTCTATAATTATATATTTTATAATTATAATAATATATATTACATATTATAAACATTATATATATTTTTATTATACTTATTAGATTGTGAACTTCCCAAAGACAGGGTCTGCTCTTTTGCCTTTTTTTTTATCCTTAGAGTTTAGCATAGCTCTTAGCATATGGTTGCTGATTATCTAACATCTAACTGAATAGGATCTAAGCTAAGTGATGACTGTTTCATTTTTATCCTTTTATCCTTAACTCCTAGCACAATTTTAGAATGAAGTTGGTGCTTAATAAAGCCTTATCACAGGATCACAGAATTAGAGCTAAAAGAAATCTTATAGATTATTTAGAACCTTATCAGTTTGTAGTAGAGCCCATATAGATTAAGTGACTTTTCTAAGATAATAAGAATCATTACCCTTCAATTAATACTGCCAATAAATAGTTTTATTTCAGCATATTGTTCTACTTCACTCCTTTACCCCATCCCCCCACATTCCTGCTTCCATTCAAGTACAAATCTTCATTGCCAGATTGGACTGTTATAGAACCTTGATAACAGGTCTTTAATCTCTTCCCTGTTTAGTCGCTTTCCATCATCCTTCTCACCTTATTCAGGCTCTAAAGTAGGGGTGTCAGTCAGTCAGCAAGCAATCATTAGACATCTGTGATAGAGTAGGCCCTGTACCAGGCCAGTGTCCTGGTTTTCTTCGAGGACCTGCATTGGTAGCCTCCAGGAAAGAATATTCTAATACAAATTAATCTTTCCAGGGATGAGCAAGAAAAGCAGGCTAGACTGAATTATTGGGCAACCAGACTGTGAAATGACTAAAAAGAGAGAGCTGCAACTGGAGTGATCAGATTTCAGGCTACTAGAGCCAGGGCAGAGTCTAAGGGACATGTGGCTATCTGCTTCTGTGATAGACACCTCAGCTTCACTGTTCAGGCCCTCCTCCATCAGTTCTTGGAAAGATCTTAGGAGTCGCTCAAGTCTAACAATGCTGCTGACAAATGAATCTTCCTTATGTAGGATCAGTTCATCACTCCTTTTCTTAAAATTCTTCTTTGTTTGGCACCACTTTACCTTTCCAGCCTTATCTTACACTTCTTGCTTTTTTTCTATGGACCTTATGCTCAGCCAAAACTAGATGAAGCCTCCTACATGTCCTAGTTTTCCCAGTCAAGTTATTTCCTTTTCCAGAAATAACCTCCCTCACATTACTGCTTGGTGAAAGCCCAATTTATCTTTCTCAGCTGAAATGACACTTCATTTACAAAACTTTCCCATAAAGCATTATGGTACAATGGAAAGAGAGAGTCCAAGGATCTGGGTTCAAATGCTACCTCTGGTGTGTTCTTCTTAGGCAAATTAATTCATCTCCCTGGGCTTCAGCTGTCTCATCTGTAAAACAAACTAGATGGCTTCTGATATCCCTTCCAATCCTATATCTATGATCCCTTTCAGTAAAGTTAATTTAGCAGCAAGGTAACACAGTGAGTAGAGTACTGTGAATATAGACACTTAGAGTCAGGAAGCATTTGACAATTTAGATCCTGGCTTCCTAGCCATGTAACCCTGGGTAAGTCCCTTAACTTCTGCAACCTCAGTTTCTTCAACTATAAAACTGCAAAAACTTTCTCTTAGGGAAGTTCTGAGGAACAGATGAGATAATATTTATAAAACCTTTAGGGCAGAATCTGGCACATAGTATTTAATACTTGTTTTCCCCATCCTTTTTCTGGAGCAAAACCTCTTCAGTCTCTTCAACTAATCTTCATCTGGCATGGATGCAACCCTCTTCACTGTGCTTGTTGCTTTATCCTGGGCAACCTCCAACTTACCCACATCCTTTTTCACTGGCACCAGACCTGAGACAAGGTCTGACAAGGGCAGAGAGCTCAAAAATACTGTCATCTCTGACCGGTGCTCTCTAAATGGAGCCCAAGAGCATTTGAGTATTTCTGGCTAACACATCACATTGCTGACTCATATTGAACTTGAACTTTGCCTCTCCTAAAACTCCCAGATAAACTTCTGCCTGGCCATATTTTTTCCATCTTAAAATTAAGAAATTCTTCTTCCCCTCCTTGCCCTCTTCCTCCTCCTTCTCCTCCTCTTCATTTTTCTTCTCACTTATCCCTATGAGATTTCACTGTTTTTGCTATGGCTCAATTCTCTAGTCGATCAAGATATTTTTGAATCATGACTCTATGTAAGATAAACAAAGTAGAAGGAAGAAACTAAAATTAAGAGAGATAGGGAAAGATTTCCTGTAGAAGGCAGGATTTTAGCTGGAACTTGAAGGAAGCCAAGGAAATCAGGAGACAGTAGTGAAAAAGGAGAGAATTCCAGATATTTGGGAGAACTAAAGAGAGGAAGGGGTGAAGTTAAGTTGCGAAGGACTAGTAGACACTGGCACATGCTATCTGACTGTCTTCATGAAGAATATATTCATGATAATATAAGAATGAGATTTCTACAAGCCTTTGAACCCATTTACTTCTTAAATTTGTTTTAAATATTCTGTTAAATATTAAATATGCTAATTCTATTGCTTAAGTCACTTCTCATACTTTACTTTGGCTAATGATTCTATACATGAATAACTCTAAACTTCTCCCTAAGGCAAAGGCCCATCTTAATACAATATTGTACTATTGCATTACCCTGAGTCATAGAATTTATAATTTTAGAAGAATTAAAAAAATTGTCCCACACAGGGGCAATAGAGAAACTTTCAGTGGGTATGAAGAGGCTGCAGCATATAACAAATAAGGAATAATAATGAAGAACTAGAGTAAAGGGGTCAAAGGGATCATAGAAAAATGATTAAAAAAGAAGATGGATTAGCCACATGGTAAAAGGAAAGGGCAACCAATGGACCACTCCAATGGTATCCTTGAGATAAATCAAGAATCAATTTCTACCATCACATCGGGTAGGTTATCTTGTGGCAAGTCCATGTAACAGCATGGACAGGAATTGAATAAACTAGGCAAAGATATATATATATATATATATATATATATATATATATATATATATATATATATATATATATATGGTTTGTGATATGGAGAAGACATCCCTATCAATAAGATCAATCTTAGATTCATTTGAGTACATATCATTTTCCATGAAAATGAGTATTGTGTTTTTATCCATAAGATCATTAGGAATTACTTATGAAATCAGATTGGGTTCAAATAAGAATAATAATAAAATTAATAAAAAAGCTGTGATGTAAATCTTGGTACTTTATTTTTTGTAAGTCCACCACATACAAATGCAAATGGTAACAGATCTCCAAGTGTCTCTGTAAAACCTTTATAATTTTTATAAAAAAGGAATCCTTTCACTTTACATTCTTGTTCAAATGTGGATGAAAGAAACTCCATGTTCCCCATCTTGCCTTAGATTCCTCTTTCTCCCCTTTACTTCTTCATTCTTTGATGTATATTCAGTTTTTCTCTTTTTCTGGGCCTTTATTCCCCCTTATTCTGTTATTTTTCTTTCTGTCTCTCTGCCTTCCCTCCCACTTCCTCTTTTTCACATGTATTTTTTTTAATGTAGTTCTCTCTTTCTGCAATAACTCCCTTTGTGGAAATACCAACATTTTTGGTATCTGAATACCTAAAGACATTCATTGATCATAATACAAGTCAAACCTAAAATAAATTGAAGTATATGAAGCTTCTTTCGCAATCTGCATCTTCTTCCCCCTCCCCTAAATATTACTTCCCCATTTTGTGATGTTTTACCCTCCGTCCTCACATTACAGTTATCCCTTTCACATAGCAACTTTCCAAATGATCATTTTCACCATTGTGGTTTTGATATGTTGCCTCACCATTAGAAATTAAATGGAAATGTTTTAGAATTTTTGCAACAGCTACAGATAACATATAAAGGCCAGCAGATTACACAGAAAAGGTTTAGAAACTCAGAAATATGTAAACTATAGGTATATTATTGTATAATAACATTTTTTCTTTTAATATAATAACAATTTAGATTTCATTTTTGGGAAGGGATTTTGCAAGAATTTTCCAGATTGTTAGTGATACAGGCAGGGCACCACCCCCCCTAACCACTTATGATGTGGAAGGCATAACTATTACCATCTTCCTATGCTCCTTAGGCTCCCAATGTTCTCTTCACAGCTGGCTAAAACCTAATGAAATGAAAGCATCTCAAGTTCATTTTTATGTTCTCATTTGTGAGAATATTTGATGTTTACCTTATGTTTTAAGGTTTTATTTTTTAATTGTGTAACATGGAGTCTTTGTAAAAAAAATTGTTTACTTAAGGCAATGGGGTTAAGTGACTTACCCAAGGTTACACAGCTAGGCAATTATTAAGTGTTTGAGGTTGGATTTGGACTCTAGGGTGCTCTATTCACCATGCCACCTAGCTAACCCAATACCTAGAGTCTTATAAGCAACCCTTCATCAAAGGTAAATGTGTCTGAGCATGACCCATAGGTCTTAATGCATGGAGGTACCAAAATTATTCATTGTTGACATTTAAGTGTAATCTCAGTTTTGCCAGTGAATTGAGAGAGAGAATGGATTTGAGTAAGAAGAAGTTCTATCTTGTGTGGAGACCTGAGATGGAAAACTAAATGGAGTCCTTTGGACTTTGAGAAGCTGATGACAGGAGCCTGATCAGAGTGATGGAATCTATTTTTAAAAAATGCTAGATGCCAGACTAAGGAGAAAAGGTAGAAAATTTTATCTCCATAAAAAGGGCAGGACTAGCCATTATGTCTTCTCACCCTCCATCATCTGTTCCTTTACTTCATCTAAAGCATTAAAGAAATGGTAATTTTATTTACAAACTACCTATTAGAAGGAATATTAAAGATTATCTAGTTTAACCCACTTAAGATGAGGGAACTGAGACTCTGAGAGGCTAAGGGATTTGTCCAACATCTTAGACATAGTAAATGACAAAGTCACAATTTGAACCCAAGTTCCTAACTATCAAATCAGTGCTCCTTCCAGTATACCATACCTTGCGCTCTATCTACATTAACTCCATAATTCAGACCTCTGAAATTCCTCCAACTACCCATAACTTAGTATCTTTCCTTATTTCTCCCATGCCTCCCTCCTCCTTAACCTATTTTTCATCCTCTAACTGATAGCACCAGTCACTCTACCACTTTCTCAGTTCCTAGTTCATTAGTCCCTACTCAGGTCCTCTTTCCCTTTGAATCTTGAAATCCTTTTTGTCCTCTGCATTTACTTTCCTCAGTCTAATCTGCACTGATCATTCTTATTAAGTAGGATTTTGTTTCTTTCAGTCATCTTCATGTGAAGGGGTGGTACACAGACTGAGGGAACAATTGCAACCCCCCCTCCCCAGTCCCTCAAGCCCCACCAAGCCATCCAATGCATAGAGGGAAAGGGAGTTATTGGGAGGGTTAGTGTTAAAACAACATTAGTAATAATAATAATAATAATACTCATAATCACCTCCATTTTCAATCAGAATCTGTTCTTGATTTCAGCTCTATGGCACATTATTCCCTTATAAACTGATCATCACTATACTGATTGACTTAGGTTTTGGTAGTAACACTTTCTTAACTCCCTCAGTCATTTCTCTCTCTCTTTTGATTGGCAGACAGGAGGGTAGAGCATTGAACTCTTTTCAAAACCTTCCTTTATAAAGTATTATGTCCTTTTGATAGTTTCCAGGTAATTTTTCCATTTTCCATAAGCTGCTTACTGTATTTTGACTCAGTGGAATATCATGCATCCATGCTAAGTATTCCCAAGTGTCATCTCAGCACCCTATAAACTGCCTTTTATATATGCTGTGCTCTCCCACAAGATTTTAAGCTTCTTGAGGGAAGGAACTATCATCATCATCATCATCATCATCATCATCATCATCATCATCATAATCATCATCATCATCATTATTATTATTATTACTATTATTACTTATATTTCCCAGTACCCAGATAATAAATGACAGTAATGTCTGACTTAAAATCTGAATGATCTTGAGTGATAAATATAGTTTACATCTCTAGGCCTCAGTTTCCTTGTCTATAATATGAGAGTTACAGCAAGCTGGTAAACATGACAAAAATAGAAATAGTCGATGTTGAAGGGTCTTCAAGAGGACATATTCTTGATATATCTGCAAATTTGATTCAGCCATTTTGGAAAAATATTTGGAATTATATGAAAAAAAAGTAGTGTTTATACTTCTGGGCATATACTCAAAGAAAGAAGACAGAAAACATTCATAGCTGTCCTTTTTATGGTAGCAAAGAATTGGAAACAAAATGAATGACCATCAACTGGGTAAACAGGGCAACTAGATGGTACAGAGCACTGACCCTGAAATCAGGAGGACCTGAGTTCAAATCCAGCCTCAAAAATGGCTGTGTGATCTTGGGCAAGTCACTTACCTCTAATTCCATCACATCAAGGGCCATCTCCAGTTGTCTTGATGCATGGCTACTGGACCCAGATGTCTTTGGAGGAAAAAGTGAGACTGGTGAATTAGTACAGCACCCCTCAATCAAATACAATTCACATACATATTATGGTATCACCTCCCTGGTGTCATGGTTTTCTTTAGGAACAAAGAACAAACATCATCAAAGACTAAATACTTTGTGCTTCATGAATGTAATAAAAATTTATTGTGCCATAAGAATTCTATAAGGACTTAAGATAAACATTGTAAGTCATACATAGACTAAAGCAGGATAAAGAGAACCAGGAAGGGGCAGTTAGGTGGCACAGTGGGGAAAACACCGGCCCTGGAGTCAGGAGTACCTGAGTTCAAATCCGGTCTCAGATACTTAATAATTACCTAGCTGTGTGGCCTTGGGCAAGCCACTTAACCCCATTTGCCTTGCAAAAACCTTAAAAAAAGAGAGAGAACCAGGAAAACAATATATGCACAATAACTAATACAATACAAATTAAAAGATAATGAGATGAAGTAGAACACAGTGTAAATGGTGTTTCATTTGTTTGTTTTTTTGTTTTTGTAAGGCAATGGGATTAAATGACTTCCTAAGGTCACACAGCTAGGTAAGTATTATGTGACTAAGGCTGGATTTGAACTCAAGTCCTCCTAACTCCAGGGCTAGTGCTTTATCCATTGCACCACCAAGCTGCACCCCCAATACCATGTAATTGTAATGCCATGAAGAAAAGATGAGAAAATGAACATTTTTATACAAACTGATATGTGAGATTGTCAGGGTTTTTTCCTACCTGATTATTATTATTAATTTTTTGTCACAAAAAAAGCTCAAGGAAGGATGGAGGAAGGGAGAGGTTTATATTCAGGCATATGATAAAGAGAGCTCTATTTAGAGAGTTATTTATTACATTTTCAGGGTGAGCATTTACCTCAGAAATTAGTAAACACTACAAATAAGGGATTGATTACTTATTTTATTGATTTCTAAACTTAAGAAAGTGATGAAGAAAATATTAATAATACATATTAAACTTAAAAATATGTCCTGGGGGGCACAGTAGATAGAGCACTGACTTTGGAATCAGGATGGACCTGATTTCAAGTTTGACCTCAGACATCTTACAATTACCTAGCTGTGTGGCCTTGGGCAAGTCATTAACCCCATTGCCTTGCAAAAAGAAAAAAAAAAAGAAAAAAGTATGTCCTACATCCTTTTTTTTTTTCTAAATTCAAAGAGCTAGGTGCTAAACATTTACCAGAATATCTCTGGTAAATCCAGAAATTACATTAAATCAAAGATATCAATATAATTTTTTTATAAATGAAAAAGTAAAATGAAATTGATTTTTAAGGCAACAGGCTTAACAAACAGTATTAACATTCCACCATAATATATGGTGGAATTCGAGCACATAGTTACTGGCAGAAATGGACACTGAATAAACATTTACTAATGTACACTGATATATCCAGGGTAATGTTAAAGCTGTTACTATGGCAAACACACAATGACCTTCAGAGTTTTCATAGCAGCAAATAGCAGTATAAAAGAAGAAAAGCCTAACTGGGCACAAAACACACAAATCTATTTCTTTACATCTTTAATGAACTCTTTGCTAAAATTCTGACATACAGGAAAAGACAGAGAGTTTGACTTCCTGTTTTATGGGTAACACTGATGTGACAGCGCTTTTGTCATGTGTCCATATTATAGCAGCAAGAGATGTAAACAAGGAAATAGGACTATGCTTGTTTACTTATTGTTATTAAAAATTAAAGGAGAAAATAAAATACACTCTTTATATGCCAGGCCAACATAATTACATATTTCCTCAAAGGTTTTGTTACAGAACAAACAATGCAACTTGAGGGGGTCATAGGACTAGAGGCTTAGACCTGGAAAGAGTTCTTAGAGGTCATTTAGTCCAGTCCTCTCATTTTATAGATGAGGGAATGACCTCAGAGAAATGAAGTGTCTTACCTGAGGTCACATAGGAAAGAAGGGGCAGAGAAGCACTTTGAAAAGTTAAAAAAAAATGCTCTAGATAGAAAGGATTAAAAGAAAAAATTATTGTATGATCTACCCCATGTAATAAACCCAGGATTACTTTACATCTTAAAGTGCTTAAAATGCCCAAAATAAGCAATTAATCAGGGACTGCTTTTCACAACATAGCATGAATATATCACAATGTCATTCTTTAGGGTGGCTAATGACCCTTTTTTCTTAGGTAGAATTATCTTATTCCAAATCAAAACAAAAAAAACCCAAACCTCTTATACCCATCAGTCTAGAAGTAGAACTGAGCATTGACATAAAAAAAAAGAAAAAGACATTAATTCTACTTATAAATAAGCTTTAGTACTGCTTAATTCTTGTTATCAAAAAAATAAAAGATTACACAGTCTCGTTTGAACAGAGCAATTCCCATGCTGGTGATTGATTATATATATCTTTCACACATAAAAATGAACATTGTTCCTGTCTTGTCTAACACTTATCTACAGGAAATGAAAAATTATGTATCCAGGAAGAATACTGTGAAACTGACTTCCCTGGAAAAGAGATGACATTATGACAATTTTTTTTCCTGTTTTATATTGCAGCAGTTGAGATAACCTGAGGCCAAACTATTGACTTTGAGCTAACATAAAGTGGGGCAGCTAAAGGATGGTTACTGGACCTGGAGTCAGGAAAACTAATTTTTCTGAGTTTAAATCTGACCTCAGAACAGCTGTTTGATCCTGGACAAGTCACTTAACCCTTTTCCCCTCACTTTCCTCATCTACAAAATGATTTGGAGAAGGAAGGAAATGGCAAACCACTTCAGACCTTTGCCAAGAAAACCTCAAATGAGGTCACCAAAGAGTCAGACACAACAACAAAAAACTAAACAATAGATCATCATTCAATAATAAAATATCTCCTTTCACCTGTAGCTTCCCTTTTCTCCTTCTTAACAATCATTTGATTTTTTTCCTTCTGTACATTTAAGAAACAACTAGTTTTTCCTAGCTACTTACTGCCCTCATCATTCTACTATTCCTAATATTTGCCCTAATCATTAAAAAAAAAAGTATTTTCTTGAAGGCCTCCAATGACCTCATCAAATTCAGTATTCTTTTTTTCAGATTTGTCACAATGGACTTTCCTTCTTGAAATTTTTTTCTACTTGGTTCCTAGAACACTGACTTGCTTGATTCTCTTATACCTAACTCTTCCTGATTTATATCCTTCCTCTTTATTTTATTGTAAAAGACAGGAGCATTTCCCCAAACTCAGTCTTTGTTCTCTATTCCTTTCCTTACCTCTTTCCTTGGTAAATGGACCACAGTTTTAATTTTCAATTCTTTTCTACTGTCATGGATGTGGAAAGACTTTCTGCTGGAACTTACAACTTAACTATCAGATAATTCATACTTGAGAGAAACCCTGTAGAGTCATCTTTTATAATACCTCTTTATATGTAACTTCTTTATTATGGTACAGGCCTTTATCTGTTGTTTCTTGAACAAATTTTACAAACTCCTATCTATTCAGAGCATTTCTCGATTGAATAGATTGCGAACATAAGACCAGAACTATTTTTCATCATTTTTTTAAATCACCCCTTTCAGTACTTGTAAAAAGTGTTCAGTAAGCACTTGCTTAAAAATGGGAAATAAAATAAATATGTCATTTGACTTCTATTCTTGGGATCCATTAATTGAACTATTTCTTATAGAAGAGTAGAAAAAGGAAGACATCATAGCAGATGATCACTTCCTTGACTTTTAGAATAGTTTACTCAAGAGATTTTTAGAATTATAAGAGATCTTAGCAATTGTCAAATCCAATTTTATTCTACTTACACTTATGAACATATGCTTGCTATTATCTGTAAGACAATATCAAATCTATTTTATAAATTTTGTTAAATATAAATAACATTTCTGATAAACTACATTACCATTTGGAAATTGTTAAAAGTAATATATTAATCAAATACAAATTTAATTTCAATGTAGGACTTTTTATTTGCAACAATTCAAAATATTTGGCTCAACACAAAAAAGTCTTAAATCTGGTCCTGTATTGAATTTATTTTTTGTAGTTTTATATGAAATGACTACCCAAATAAATGGTGGAAAAGAATCGAGAATTGTATTAAACTTGCCTACTGAGAAGTGGAAATTAATTTTTTAAAATTTTAGTCAACTAGCCAATCAATGAAATTGAATAACCTAATGACTATATACAATATTCACTGTTCTTCTAACTATTGGCAAGCATTGATGAATGTGCTTAAAGTTCAATTTGTATATTTTGCTTCATTTTTAAACAATGTTTACGAATTAGTCCTTGTAAGAAAGTAATTTTTTCAGAACTTTCTTCTACTACTGGAATACCAAAAGCACTCTCAAGGAAGCACTTCTGAATATGTTATCTGCATTGTCAACAAGTTCATTTGAGGATCTTCCAGACAGTAGAATAATAACATAGATGATAAGTTTAAATTGAAAAATAATCCCAGTATAAGGTTTGTTTCTGCAGATTGTTTCTGATGATTTTTGATAGTTTTGAACAGGTTTGTAATGCATATGCTTAATGATTATGGTTTACAAATAGTCTAATATTTGTACTTTAGGAATGTGAATGTTTCTATTGTTTTATTAGAAATCAGGAGGGATGGAAATTCAGGGAATCCTGGAAAGATTTGCATGAACTGATGCTGAGTGAGATGAACAGAACCAGAAGAACATTGCACATCCTAACAGCAACATGGGATTGATGATCAATCTTAATGGACTTGCTCATTCCATCAGTGCAACAATCAGACACAATTTGGGGGTATCTGCAATGAAGAATACCATCTGTATACAGAGAAAGAATTGTGGGGTTTGAACAAAGACCAAAGACTATTACCTTTAATTTAAAAAAAATTATCTTATTTTTTAATTTTGCTTTCTCTTATACAATTTTTTCCCATAAGGATATGATTTCTCTCTCATCACATTTAATTTAGAATAATGTATACCATGGAAAAAATGTAAAGGCTAACCTTCAGTAAAGACTGCCTTCTGTTGTGGGGTGGCGAGAGGGAAGCAAGATTAGGGGGAAAATTGTAAAATTCAAAATAAATAAATAAATGAACAAACAAACAAACAAATAAATAAATGTGCATGCTTGTATCTTGGTCACATGATTATACAACTGATGAAGTACAACTGTAAGATAACAGAGGGGAATAAGGAAGCAACTCTAGTGAAGTATACTACACATGCATGCAAGGGAATCAGTTTGTGCTTGAATATAAAACCCACTTAGTTGTTCAGAAACAATTTGATAACAGGTTGAAAAACAATAGGAACAAATTGTGTTTAGTCAGGAATGATTGTTTTACTTATTTGTTGCACAATCACTAAATGCCAAAATTATTTTTATATGACCAAGATGATTTCATATTACTGCCGAAGCAAACCTATTATGTTATAAACTTCTATATTGCCATGAGTATATATATATATTTGTAACACATCTGTGCAATTATTTACTATTTGCTTTTCAGTCATTTCATTCAAGTCTCCATATGAGATTTCCTTGACAAAGACACTGGAGTGGTTTGCCATTTCCTTCTCTAGCTCAGTTTATAGTTGATTAAATGACTTAACCCTGGGTTACACAAATAGCAAGTGTCTTAAGTCAGATTTGTATTCATGAAGATGAATCTTTTGATTTTAGGCTTAATACTATTTCCACTGTACCACCCAGCTTCCATTTACTACTTAAGAGGCCATTAAAAAATTTTTAGCAGAAATCCCTCGAATCATTCCCACTAAATGGCAACTCCTGATCTAGGACAAATGCTATTCTCTCCACAGTTTACAGGAGACTGAGGCTCAGAGAGGTTGTGACTCACCTAATATCAGGTGAAAAAGTCTGAGAAATCACAACTATTTACTTTTTTTTCAAAAAACTTCTGCTTTTGACTTTTTAAATGCAAACTTCTGTTAAAATATTTACAGAAATAAATTTACTTGATTAATTAAAACCATGAATATGTGCTATCTGAAAAATCATGCTGAATTTGTATCATGTTCTAGCTAGATATAGATAAATCAGTCAATTAATAAGTATTTCTTAGGCACTTTTTTCCCCTTCCAGGAAGTGGGTGTAGTAGTAGTAGTAGTAGTAGTAGTAGTAGTAGTAGTAGTAGTGGTGGTGTGGTGGTGGTGGTGGTGGTGGTGGTAGTAGTAGTATTTGTCCTAAAGAAGACCAGGAAAATGATGCTTGTACATAAGATTGATTAAAGTAAAGGGGCATTGTATAAAGATGTCATTATTACTGTCCCATGGTACTGACACAGTAAGATCAGGATAGTTAGTGGTCATTGGGAGAACTCTGAACATAGTACAATCTCTCAATGGTCTAATTTTATGATGACAGACTTTTGATGTTGGGATAAAGTTACCCAAAAAGTGAGATGAAGACCAAAATTTAATAAGTTTGGAGATCTTAAATTCCCCAGGGACTGCCTGGGGATGAAGAGTACCCAAATCAGACAGTACCTGAGTGTTCAGGGGATAGGGTTTGTGTAGTGTTTTGGGGGGGGGACGGGGGTACTGAAAGCTAGCAGGATACAGAAGCAAATACAGCAGTTAGATATATTTTCTTGTCATACTACTACAAACATATGTAAACATATGGTTCAGTATAGATAGGGGACTAGACAGGGTGGGAAAGGGTCAGGGTCTTTGTGTTATGTCTGAACATGTTTCCTGAGATGGAAGGAGTCACATATTCATGGGCTTCCCACAGGTTAGAGGGAGTGAAATGTACTATCTTATGGTTCCAGGCACATCTGGGGGAAAGGGAGGCAGTCCTGGGATGAAGCAGGAATTTTACAGATACAGCAAGATAATTAGGCTAACAAGGGTGCTTCGTGAATCTTAGACAAATTTATGGTATATCTGTGACTCCTAGAGTAAAGAATTTGGGTCCTGTCAGATTATTTTCAGACCTATAGGCGCCTAGCTAAAGTTATATTTCTGAGAAGTTTCTCAGGGTCCAAAAAGGTACCAAGGACTCCTTCTATACAGGGAATTGCACAAATATTGATATTGTACTTCATTGGTCTAATTTTATGGTGACAAAACTGGGGATACAATACAATATACAATTCAATAAATGGAACAAGAGACATGTTATAGAGGTTAAAATGGCAAGATTCAAGATGAGGGAGAATGAAAATCCAGGATAATACTGAGAACCTGACTAGATAGATGTGGTGCTTTTGACAAAACTAGGGATATTTAGAACAGTGGAGGGTTTGAGGTAAACAATAATGAGTTCAGTTTTGAGATGTCCAGTTTGAAATGTCTGATAGACAACTGGTGATGCAGGACTAAATTTCAGAAGAAAGATCTAGGCTAGATATATAATATGGGTTGTTTTCATAGAGATGATCCTTAAACCAATCGGAACTTGATCAGGTGACTGAAAGAGAGTATAAGGAGAGAAAGAGAAGAGGAACTAGGGCAGAACCTTGAGGAATATCCACAATTAGGAGGTAGGAGATGATGAATCAGGAAAAGAAACTGAGTTGTGGTCAGGCAGGTGGACAGTGATTCAGAACGAGAATTGTCAGGATTCCCAGAAAGGAGAACATATCCAGGAGGAGAGAGAGTAGTCATCAATAACAAATGCAATAGAAAAATTAAGAAAAATGAGCATTGAGAATGGAAGTTTCAGTTCATTGATGTGGAAGCCAAATTGCAAAGGACTGAGGAGTGAAAAATGAGGAAGAGGTGGTACTTACTGAAGACAACTCCACAAGAAACTTTTTTAGAACATAGAGAAGTTTTTTTTTGGGGGGGGGGTTAACAGCTATATTTCTAGGCAATTGACAAGAACCAGCAGATAAATAGAAGTTGAATTCAATGGGGAAAGGGAAATTAAAGACTGAGTATGCAATATCATAGAGAAGACTTTGCAGAATGGGGTCAAGAGCATAAGGAGTTGGCCTTAGCAAGGATTTGTCAGATACTGGGAAAAGAAAAAAGAGTGGGAGATTATGTCTAGGAATAAATAGAATACTGGAAGAAGGAACAGATCAAATGGCATCAGTAGTCTTGGTAAAGAAAGAATTGAGCTTCTCAGTTGGGGACAGGTGGAAAATGAAAGGTACAAGAACTTTGAGGAAGAAAGAGAAATATTGAAATAGCTTCTTTGGGGAGTGAGATAGGGAATTAATTAGAGACTGCCTTGATACAGGCAAGGACCAGATAAAGTTATATGACATGAGTATATAATGACAACAATAATAATACTTTTATGAAAAAGAATAAAAAAACCCCATAATATCCAAGACTACAACAACATGGAGAGTCAAGAAAACTCTGGTCTACAAGGGTCAATTGTAGTACTCTGTTGGCAAAAGTAAAAGATACATCTTCCATTAGAGTAGTCATTAATAAACTAGTTCTGTGGAAGGGAGTATGGGAAGAAAATCTACTATTAATTTTTAAAAATCTATATTTCATTGTCAGGAATATTCAACAACATAACTAAAGAAGCATCATGGAATAGCCAAAAAAACCCAATGAGGTTTTATATGTGCGTACATATGTGTGTATATTTAGACATGACACATATACATATATATGTAGCAGAAAGCTTTTTTTTTCAGTATAATGAAAGCTCCTTGAAGACAGGTTCTGTTTCCATGTTTGTTTTGGAATCCTTTTGGTCTAGCACAATGCTTACAAATGTTTGTATAATTGAATTGAATTCTTGCTAGTTCAGAATAAAATGTTCCTGGGATTTTTAACAACAACATCAACAACAACAATAAATGATGATCTTATCATAATAGCTAGCATTTATTTAGCACTTTAAGGTTGGCAAAGTACTTCACAAATACTATCTCATTTGATCTGTACACACATCTGTGGGACTTATACTATTATTACCCACATTTTACAGATGAGGAAACTGAGGTAGACAAAAATGAAATGACCAGAAAGTTAGCATTTGAGGTCAGTTGGAACTCAGGCCCCAATCACTCAAGGTCTAACCGCTTTGTCCACCACTCTGTTGCTTAGATCCAGTATAACAGTACATATCTGTTCAGTGAATCAAATATACATTCATTCAACTGTACCAGAACTGTACCAGAATAATATGACAATTTTTTATCAATATGCATTTATTAAGTATTTTCTATACTTCAAGAACTGTTACATAAGTGTTGAGGATTAAAAAAAGGCAAAAAAAACCCTCTGCCTTCCAGGAGTTTACAGTCTAACAGGGGAGATGGCATGTAAATAACTAAGTACATACAAGAGATATACAAGGTAATTGATAGGTAATCACAGAGGAGAAGGTCTTGGCACCTGGGCAACAAGGAAAGGCTTCCATCAGAAGATGGGATTTGGGCTTGCTGTACTAGTAGCATTTTCTACTTAGTTTTTTTCTGGTTGTTTCATTTCTTTCCCTGGCAAATAACAGCACTCTATTGCATATAGCAGTGACTTATAAGGAAAAGAGCTCCATCTTCCAAAGTGGTTTATTAATGAAGTGAATTAAGTCATAGTCACTAAATATTCACTATATATATATATATATATACATATATATATATATATTCTAGCCTACTGAAGAGATCAAATAACTAACAAGAGTTTGGATTTTCTTGTCTCACTTCTGCTAATCATAGTCCTTATCTATAATTACCCAATTCTTATTTGTATGCCTAGGATGTAGAGAGAATGAGAATGATTGCAAATGCTCAATTGTACAAAAGATTCAGCTACAAAGCCACAACATCCAACTGAAAGATGTCACTGAAGGCTGATTGGGAAATGACCAGCTTTGTTTGTTTTGTTCATAGTAACCTTTGGGGTCATTCTAGTACTTCTTAAACAAACAAACTACTTGTTAAAATTGGTTTTTCCTGACCTTTCACAACTCTCCTGTTTATTTGATATTGCTGACAAATATCTCTTCCCAGGATTGCACCAGTTTCTGTTTTGTGCTTGGGATGAATCTCTATGTGAGTACTGAGGAGATGTTCACATAATAATCTTATAACTAAAAGGTGTTTTAAGTGGTTTGAGCATTAAATATAGCAAGATAAAGTTGTCCACCCAGAAATATTCCCTAAGTTTTCCGGGAAATAGCACTCAGAAATTGTTTAGGAGTACCAGAATAGTTACACATAAGTTCTATGAAGAAGTCTGTTACCTTTTTGTCTTCAATCTCTCCCCATTCACTGAATCATTTCCTGTAGCTACAAAGATACCCAGGTCTCTTCCCTTCAACCCCTTTGAAAAATGTCTCCACTTTTAAGCTATTATTCTTTATCTCTCCTTCCTTTCATAGGCAAATTCCTAGGGGGAAAAGTTATCTATATTCATTGTCTCCACTTCCTCTCTTCTCACTTATTTCTCAATCTCTTTAAAACCTGGTTTCTGACTTCATCAGTTACTTTCAAGATCAACTAGTCCAGTACCTTCATTTGGCAGGGAAAGAAACTAAGGACGAGGCTATCTCCCAAAGGAAAAGGAAGAAACATGGCAATAAAAGGGCCCCAATTTTTAAACCTTGTTCAGGAGGTGACACTCTACTTTCTCTTTCCTTATCACTGATGAATTTGAAATGAATTTGAAAACTCTCCCTTACATAGGGACCTACTTACTCAGGACCAAGAAAAGGCATAGGTCTATTTTCCTGCCCCTAAGTTGTTTGTCTGGTATCTTGACCATTCAACATCCCTGTTCAACCCAGCCAAGCTCCAAGAATCTATTTCACCAGATTGGGGATAAGAATCCATAGATCATGTTTCAATAGGTTGGGCTACTGCCAAAAATGGTACCATGGACTACACTGTACATAATCATTGGGCAGACTTGTCCTATTGTTCACAATGAGCAGCATTTGACCCTATACAGTTAAAAGGGGCTATATCTGGTCAGCAATAAGGTGTGCCATTGCCAAAAGTACCCCATATCTCTCTTCAGACTTCTGCTTCTGGAAAGAAAAGAGTTCTGGTGCCACATCTGGAGGAACTAAGAGAGCAGAGAAATTTGTCTTCTAGCAATGATGTACTCCCTTTCTGCTATTCCCACCAGACTGAGTGAACTCAGCCATGTTATTCTTGCTTTTGTTGACTTTGGTTTGAACTCTGCTTCATTTTTAAAAGTGGATAATTATATTTATTTAGGCAGGAGTAGTACTTGAAAGTAATAATGTTGGCTATAGCTCTGAGATTTCCTCTACCCTCAGAATTTTTCATCCCTTTGTGGAGGAGTGATCTCCACTTTATCACTGACTAATGCCTATCAGTGATTACCAAATGAGTTGATTTTTGTCTGAATTAGCTTTTTATTCTCAATAGAATGCTTTTATAGTTAACAATTGCCATTACTATGATACTTACGACCTCAGAAACAACAATAATTTTAGTCTTGGCAGCAAGAAAATAAATATGGTAAATCTATCAGTTTTCTAGGTTTATTAAAGTAGACTCCAGTGACAAGAGTAGTCATCAGTTAACTGCAAATATATGATAAAGACCTACTGTGTACAAAGTTCTGTACTCAGGATGATGGAAGGTATAAATATTAGAGAAGATATGCTCTCTACCTTTACAAAATTAACATGTAAAAATTTATTTGCAGAAAGGAGCAATTAGAAATATTATTCCCATCTGCTAGACTGGGGTATCTCCATTGGAGCTAGGCCTACACTCTCTGGTTCCAGTGGGAATGTCATGCTATGGCTCAACAATGATAGATTGGGCTTTGGGTCAAAGTTCCATGATGATTGATCAGGAGAAGACACTCCATTTTCTCTTTCCTTCTCACTGATGAGATGGCTCCGGAATTTGAAAATTCTCCCTTACATAATGAGGGAGGACAGAATTTTTTTCCTTTCTCAATAGCAGCTATGAGGTTTATGCATATATGGCAAAAAGATCATGTACTTGTCTAGTTGAGTCTGAGAAAGGATCATGAGATTTTTATCTGCCTAAATCTGTGACTTGAAACACTTGTTTCTCTGCGGCATGAGTGGTTGTGCAATAACACCTTAGGCACAATCAACCACTTTTTGTTATTCTTGATAAATATTTTCAGATGTGGCCTTCCTCCAAACTACAGTAAGAGGAATATATTCACTGATTAGAAACTATCTAATATTTTTAAGGATAAGAAACACTTTTTTTTTCTAAGACAAAACCAATGTCTCACTTTTTCTTCTTCACCTATTTCCTTTAATGGCTTACTATATATTTATGCTTCCACTCAAGAACAGTACAGGATTGACTTTGGAATTTATCATTGTCGTTTCCTCATCAGTCAAAGTAGTGGCCGCTGACTAATATTATGTAGTTCATCTCTCTTGAAATAGTTTGAAGGGAATTAGGTTGAAAAACTATAAGTAAAGACCCGTAATCCCTCAGAAAAAAGGCATATCCTTGGCACTAGTGATTGAGTTTCTATTGGGGGTAAAAATGAAATTGGGGTTTGACATGACTTTTTTGAATTGTTGCTGACAACTGTAAATTTCAGCTTCATCAAATTTTGGACAAAAGTATTTATCAATATTCTTTATAAAAGACTGAGTTCGAACAAAACAGAGGAAACTATGCAAGTAGTTTTATGAAGTAATCATTAGATCAGCACATTACCCTGTTGAACAGACAAGGGTGTCTAAAACATGATAGACCTCTGATATTTGGAACATTTTTGGACTTCTTGTGCTATGGGAGTAATTTAGAGGTCACTTTCATACATACATACATACAGGTAGTTCTCCATCTGCCAAGTAACCTGGACGGCCAAACAAACATTTAAACTAGGAGCAGCTAGGTAGTGTAGTGGATAGAGTACCAACCCTGGATGTAAAGAGGACCTGGGTTCAAATCCAGCTTCAGACACTTAATAATTATCTGTGTGACCTTGGGTAAGTCATTTAACTCCATTGCCTTGCAAAAACAAAAAAAAATTTAAACTATGACCTTAGCTACAAATTAGATTAATTCCTTTGGTGTCTATGATCTTCTGATTCTATCATAAATCATTGTTGATTTCTAATTTTTTATAAACAATTGGGAAAGGAAAGATACATTATATGCAAATGATATTGAATTGCTAGGTATAAAAAAGCACTGGGTTCAGACATGTAATCATAATTGAAAATGGATTTCTGTAGATTTATTGTAGATAGATTTACTTGAAAGAAAAGACTTTTGAAAGAATTCTAGATGTAAAGAGAAATTTGGCTTACATAAATATTGGGTCAGAATATCAACTACACCATCTATTTTAGGAGACCCTAGGGAACTAACTATCCTTCCCTTCCATAATAATTAAAAAAGTTCTCCCAGAGTGGCCTGAAATTCCATTAGTGATTTGTTCCTATGAATTAAACAAGTTGGCCACTCTCTTCCTCTTTCTTTATTACATTGCATCTTTTAATTAAGGCAAAAGCTCCTGGGTAGGAAATACAGTAGATTTCTAAGGTATAAGAATGAGATTCCCTTCACATGACAGAAGAGTAGGAAATGTGAAATGTCTGGAAGGAGAGATGGTAAAAATGAGGGGAGGGGAAGGGAGGGGAGGGGAGGGGAGGAGAGGAGAGGAGAGATAGAAAGCAGAGAGATATACAAAGACAGCCAGAGGAAGAGACAAAGAAAGAGCCAGAATTACAAAGTCAAAGATAAACATAAAAAGCAGTAGAGATAAACACAGAAACAGACTTCCACAGAAGGAATAGATGGAGATAAAAGAGACAGAAAATCAGACACAAATACAGAATCAAAGAGAAACAGTGAGAGAGACTGGGGTAAGGAGAGAAAGCAGAAACACAGGGAGAGAGACACAGATAGAGTTTGGAAAGGTTGTGAGCAAAATACAAGTATGTCTGGATCCCAGCACATTCTCATTATGGTGGCAAGATGCCCTGAGAACTGAATATGGGGAAGAAGTAGTTGGAGCAAGAAGAATGGCTACTAATAGTCATAATAATAACCATAACAACAGTAACCACCACTTGAGACTCGGTCTCTGCCTTAGAGTATCCTCATTCCTGAGATTGATTTTAATGACCTGAGCCTGCCTTCCAGAGGGAGGTTGGTGAGACCTGGAAGCCTCAAGTCTCCACCCATTGGTGTAGACAGGCTACAAGCAATGAGTCATCAGTCTCCACCAATGAAGATCGGTCTATGCAAATGACCTTTGAGTGACAGATTACATAATAGAAGACCAAGGTAAGATGACAATACCTAACCACGTCTTAGGACAGTTTTGAGCTTTCACAGCTTTGGGGACACCCATACAAATGTCAAGCAAATATACGGTGGAGCATATTTTAGTGATTCAGAGGAGGAATAAGAACTTGACATGAACAATCTGAGTTGGGATGAGGGAAGAGGAGATATAATTATAGTACAGGGCTGTTACAGAGCAAGTTTAACAACATTCCAGTTTCTGATGTTTTTTTAAGAACCTAATTTTATCCCACTTCTAAGAGTGAAAAATTTCCTAGAATATCTTAGGTAATTTTTTCAACTTCCATTTTACTTTCTTTTTTGAATATAGCCCTTGCAACATGCTAGTTTTTGAGGTTCTGGTTCTGGAGGCAGGAAGGCCTGAGTTCAAATCTACCCTAGTTTTGAGATCCTGGGTAAGTCACTTTATCCTTCTCAGTCTGATAATAGCACCTATCTCACAGGGTAGTTGTAAGGATCAAATGGCATAACATTTCTCAAGCACTTTGCACAGTAGGTACATTCCCTCCAGCTACAATATTGTTGAGTTAACTTTCAGTCCTGTCCAACTCTTTATGACTCTATATGGAGTTGTCTTGGCAAAGATACTAGAGTGGTTTGCTAGTTCTTTCTCCAGTCCATTTTACAGATTAGGAAACTGAAACAAATAGGGTTAAGTGACTTTCTTTGCCTCAGTTTTCTCAACTGTAAAATGGGCTGGATATATTCGTCAAATTATGCCTTATTTCTACCCTGCAAGCTGACTTCTTCCAGTATTCTGTTTAGTGATTTCTATTAAAGCACTTTTCCTCTCATTTTTTTTCCTTCTGAGTTTCACAAACACAAAAAAGAGAGCATTTCCCCATACAAAGTAGAGAAAGGATGCTATAGGAACTGCAAAACTATATTATGAAGAGTTGGCTTTAAAAATGTTATATAAATAAATTCTACATATTACTTTCAAAGCTGTTCTAATTGTCCCTTTTCTTTTGAACTTCCTTCGCTTTTATGTTTATTAAATGTTTAAATGTCCTTCTTTTATTGGTCTTTTTTCTTAACACCATCACTAATAATTGTGAGCATTGACATCGTACTCTAAGGTCTGCAATTCTTTTATACATATTATCTCATTTGATTTCCACAACAATCCAGTGATATTATCCTTTGCACACTGAGAGAGTAAGCAATTTGCCTAGGATCACACAACTATTAAGTGTATACAGTAGGATTTAAAGACCTTCTGAATATAAGTTTAGAACTCTATTTATTATAACACCTTTTTCTCATTAATCCCCCCTTTTTTTTCCCAGCACTTTCCCTCAATGAAAAAAACCCAGACCAAAACCACAATCCTGTTAACAAGTCAATTAAAATACATACATACACATTATAACATGTCCAAAAATGCTTATCTCATTCTGCTCCTTGATTCTACTCTTCTTGAATCAGGGGGTAGGTGGTATGATTCATCATTGATCCTCTGGTCAATTTTACTTAAATTGCTAATTTATCTATTTTATCAAATTACTAAATCACCACAAAATATTTATCTTTTATGTGATAAATACTATGTAAAAATGTGAACTGGAAAAACATTTATGAGATAATTATTTTTGTTGCAAAATAATTTTTTGGTTTACACTATAGTTCACTGTAAAAATTATTTTAATATTCTTGAAATATCCTCATTAGAACCATTAAACTGTTCTGCATATGACTTTTCAGGAATAAATCTATTTTAAGTTTAAAGTGAGATATGCATTTATTTTTTGTTTCTGACTCACATGACTTAATTTTAAAACTTTTCACTTTGTTAAAATTATTTTGTGTGCTTCTCTGCTTGTGCTTTACAAACATATTCAAATGCTTGCTCAAAGACTTCTTGCAATTAATGAACTGGGAAAATATCTGATATTAATGTTTTCCAAAGAAAATTAAGTGAGAAATGCAACTCCCTTGAAAGTAACTTTCCCAGAGAAATGAATATAATAAAAATAGCATTTTATAACACTTTAAGATTTGCAAAGGAACCTTACTAACAGTAATTTATTTTTTCTTCATAATAACCTTAGAAGATAGGTATTGTTATCCTTATTTTACAGATGAGGAAACTGAGGGAGATAGAAGTTAAGTGACTTCTTAGGGTCATATGACTAGGAAATATCTAGGCTACAGATCTGAACTCAGTTCTTCTAGTCTCCAGGTGCCTCTTGCTCACAGAATTGGAAGAGAGCATTTAGTTCAATTCAGTGGTTTTCAGTCATGACCAACTCTTTGTAATCGAATTTGAGATTTTCTTGACAAAGATAACTGGAGTCGTTTCCATTTCCTTCTCCAGTACATCTTACAGTTATGGAAACTGAGACAAACAGGGTTAAGTGAATTGGTACTGTATCTGAGACCACATTTGCTGAGTGTTACACTGCTAGTATCTGAGGCCAGATCTGAGTTGAGGGAGTTTTCCTGATTTCCTGGGCTTGTATAGGCCCAGTGCTCTATAATCCCTTTTTGACACAGATCTGCCCCACCCCTAGGTAGGTACTTAATGTTTATCCATTGATTGTTGATTGATTGAAGGAGATAGGCTTGTTAAATGCTTGTTGACTTACTGAAAGTCATACTAAAGCACAGTGTATGTGTGTACTTTCCTTAGGCACATGAGTACAGGGACAGTAAAGGAAACACTGTTAAGATCCTAGGATCATAAGTGAAGAGATTGAATGGACTTCAGAAGTCAACTAATCCACCTCTCCATTTTACAAACGAAAACATTGAGACACAGAGAAAAGTAGCAGTGTCAGCGCCATGACTACTGAGTTGCCTTGAAAAGTAAATATCAGTTGATTAGGACAAAATTCCCCAGCTGCTATCCCATTCATATGCTTGAGTCATAGTCACTAGAGGAACAGAAAAGTGGAAAATGTAACCATTTTAACTATGAATAATTTTAAAAGTATGGGATTTGGTGTCAGAGAACTTGGGTTTGAACTTGCTCAGTCACTTAACTATGTCCTAAGAATTTTATGTGCACTGTCTTCTAGAATCTAATGACAATTCTGAATGGTAGGTATCTCAAGTGAACACATCATTGGGCCTAATCAGAAAGTCCTGAGCTCAAATCCAACCACAGATACTGATTAACTTTGTGATTATGAGCAAGTCTCTTAACCTGTGGCTCCCTCACTTTGATCAATGAATATACAACTAGTATCTTAAGTATGAAATGTAGTATTTGAAAACGTGCAATGTTTGGCATCGTAGTATTTAATATACATAATAGACACTATATGTTTATTCCCTTCTTCCCCTCATATATCCCTAAATTACTGAGGAAACTGAGTCCCAGAAAGGTTGGTTAAGAGATTTTCCCATCAGAAAACATACTTTTTTGTCTGTTTTTGTTGTTTCATTTTATTTTCTTTTAAATATGCTTTGCATGGATTCACACACACACACACACATATATAGCTTATAACAAATTGCTTATCTTTTCAAGGAGGAGATAGTAGGCTAGAGAATCTGGAACTCAAAATTTTAAATGTTAACTGGGAAAAGTTAAAATATTATTAAAAATTTAAATTGGTAAATATTTAACCAAATAAATGTAATTAAAAAAAACCCCAAAATCCATTATAGCATCATACACATACCATTTTCTTCCATTGCCACCTCCAAGGTTGCACAATGGATAGAGCACTTGGCCTTGGAGTTGACAGGGGTTTGAATCCAGCCTCTGACACCTGATGCTTACTAGCTGTATGACCTTGGGCAAGTCATTTAACTGATTACCTCATATCCAGAGTCATTTCCAGTTGTCTTGATTCATGTCTGGTCACTGGACCCATATGAGTCTGGAGGAGAAAGTGAGGCTGGTGACCTAGCACAACATTTCCTTACTCAATTCTAGTTCAGTTGTCACAACTGTCATGGCCATCTTCTAAAAATGAAGGACAGGGGCTGCTAGGTGGTGTAGTGGATATAGCACTGGTCCTGGAGTCAGGAGTACCTGAGTTCAGATCCAGACTCAGACACATAATAATTACCTAGCTGTGTGGTCTTGGGAAAGCCACTTAACCCTATTGCTTTGCAAAAAACCCTGAAAAATAAAATAAGATAAAATGGAAGACAAATCTTACTTCCACCTCCATCTCCTTCCCTTCTTCCTCCATCCTCATTCTTCATTTTATATTTAACCATATGAAATATGGGGTGTCCTGAAAGTCATAGTTTGGGCACTCTATTAATATCAACTCCCAGAGGTATCAAAGGAAACTTAGAAATAATGAATGTTCATAATTTTATTTTAGGTTGGGGAATGCTTAAAAAGGCCTGTCTCTGCCCCCCCCCCCCCATACAATTCCTAGCAAGAAAAGTCTTGTGAACTGGCAAGTTCTCTGCCCAAGAATTGAACTAATGGGCAATTTAATTTCCAACATTCATTTCTTGCATCAAGAAATCCCAGGGTCATAGGTTCAAGTGTTTGATAATTTGACTTCGTTCTATTACCACACAGTATGTCTCTCACTCTTGATCAACTCTTGGCCAATCATTTTTGGGCCTCTACTCTTCTATATAAACACAAATTTCCTTCAGAAGAGTTGGACACAACCAGGAATTACTAGAAGAGTATGGAGACTAATTCAATTAAACTTTTATTTAGGGCCTATTTTGTCAGAACTTGGACAAACAAATATAAAGCCAGACAAGAGGCTGGAATCTCACAGGAAAACCAGAGCTGCACAGAGCAACCTTGCAGCGTTGGATGCTGGCACCGAAGGCCCTGGTCAGCAGTTATCTAATTGAATTACTTTGCCCGGGCTAATGCATTTACCCTCTAAAACTAGAAGTAAGACAGACAAAGGTTCCCTTGTCCTCCAGTAACTTACATTATACAATAGAGTAAGGAAGAAATCATTGATTTTTATGATTAATATTGATTAGTCAGTAAGATGATTAATATTGGCCCAGGTATACAGCTAAGTGGCAAAGTGGATAGAGTACCGGAAGTACCGGGGTGAGGAAGATTCATCTTCCTGAGTTCAGATGTGGCATCAGATACTGTTGTCTCTGGTGTCAATCAATCTTGTTTGTCTCAGTTTCCTCATCTGTAAAGTGAACTTGCAAATGGCAAACCAGTATCTTTACCAAGAAAACCCCAAATAGGGACACATAATGTTGAGACACTGGAAAAGCAGATGCATTAATGGTAGTGGGCCTGGACGGACCCCTTTTTGCTTCCTATAAGCCCCTGAAAGCTTTAGGAAGGTACTAGAAATGGCTTTGGGAGGCATTTTGGGAAAAAGGAAAAAAGGAGTAAAATGAGCATCAGAGAATCCGGATGCAAATCCTAATTTGTGACTTTGGGCAATTATGTTAAATTCTTTGACTGGTTCCCGGTGGGTGAATTGATGGGGGCAGGAGATAATGAATGGCCTGGGAGGTTCTTATCGGCATCTACAAGCCCCTGGTGAGGGCAGATAGTAGGAAGCGGCGGGTTTTTCTGGTTTTCCCCTTCTCTAAACCCAAACAGCGGGGCGGAGGAGACATTTCCCGAGTTCTCCTTTTAACGGAGTTGGGGCTCAGTCACCCTTGACCTTAGGGGCAAACCTGTGGTCTGGGCCGAGGAACCGAGTCACTCCACAGACAGCACGGAAGGGGGGCGTGGCCCCCCGGGCCCCCGGGCCCCACCACCTGCTAAGGAGGGAGGAGGGAGCTGAGGCCGTGGGGCCCCGCCGGCGTGTTCCCTCTTTCTGTGTAACAGCGCCCAGCCTCGTGCCCTTCCACGCGTGAGCGGGGCGGGGGGCGCCACGGCACACGCGGGGCTGCCCTCCCCGCGGGGGATGCCGCGGGCGCCCGGCTGAGTTACTTTGGCGCGAGGCCGACCCCCCCTGCCCCGGCTCGGGGCCCGGAAAGTCCACGCGAGATGCGCTGGGGGCCGCGCCCCGCCCTGGGGCTCCCCGGGCCGCGCGGGGGCCACGGAGGACGCGCCGCCGCCCCCTCTGGCGCTCCACCCCCCGCCCCTCCCGCGGGGACAAGGAGGCGCTTAGGTGCCAGCCCCGGCCCGGAGCCGCTGCGCCCGCGGCGCCTCCTCATCCTCGCGCGGAGCCGTCCCGAACATGGCGGCCCTCAAACTCCTGTCCTCCGGCCTCAGGCTCAGCATCCCCGGGGCGCCGGCCGCCCGCCGCCGGCCCTCCCTGGCCCAGGTAAAGCGGCCCGGGCTCGGGGGCTCCGGGGCGGCCCCCGGCGTGGCCGCCGCCCGGAGCGAGCCCCGGGGCCCGGGGGACGGGGCGGGAACGGGCGGCGGCTGCCCGAGAGGCTTCGGCACGCGCCGGGCTGTTGGCGGGGCCCCTCACCTGCGCGCCCCGCGGCCCGGGCTGGGAGCGCCCGCGGAGAGGAGGGCGCCGGGCGGGGGCGCGGCGGTGCCCGTTGGGGAGAGGTTGGGACGGAGCCCCCGAGAAAGTCCCGGGCCGCGGGCGGGTGCCACACCTGGGCGCGGGGGTGAGCGCGAGGCGGGGGGCGCGGGGCGGGAGGCGCGGGGCGCGGGGCGGGGGGCGCGGGCGCGGGGCGGGAGGCGGGAGGCGGGAGGCGGGAGGCGCGGGGCGCGGGGCGGGGGGCGCGGGCGCGGGGCGGGGGGCGCGGGCGCGGGGCGGGGGGCGCGGGCGCGGGGCGGGAGGCGCGGGGCGCGGGGCGGGAGGCGCGGGCGCGGGGCGGGAGGCGGGAGGCGCGGGGCGCGGGGCGGGAGGCGCGGGGCGCGAGGCGGGAGGCGCGGGACGCGAGGCGGGAGGCGCGGAGGCGCGGGGCGCGGGGCGCGCCTGCTCCGGGCCCGGGGGAGGAGAAGCCGCGCCGGGGATGCTGCGGGGTGCGGGAGCCGGTGCGGACCCGGTGCGGGAGCCGCCCGGCGGAGCCGCGGCCCCGAGCCTTGGCGCTAACGTGGCGCCCAGCCGCGGCCAAGAGCGGCGCCCGCCCGGCCAGGGCGGCTTTCACTTTCCGAGACTGTGCGTGTGTCTGTGCGGGTGTGCATGTGCGCGTGTCTGTGCGTGTGTGTGTGTGGGGGCTGTGCCGTGCGCGGGGAGCCCCGGGGGCACTGGCAGGCCCGGCCGCCCGCGTGTGGGGGGCTGAGGAGGAGGAGGAGGAGGAGGAGGGCAGAGCTGGATCTCGAGTCGGTCCTGTGCGCTCCGCTCCGAGCCTCCGGCCCCTGCCGTCACGTGGCGCCCCCGCTCACGGGGACCCCCGCCCCACCGGCTCCGAGTCTGTCGGGCTCTGCCGCTCTGTCTCTCTGCCTCCGTCTCCCTCCCTGTCTCTTTCTCTCTTTGTCTCTGTCTTGCTATCTCGGTCTCTATCTCTATTTGTCTGTCTCCTCTTTCTGTCTTTCTCTTTGTGTCTGTTCCTCTTTCTCTGTCTCTCTGTGTCTCTGTTCTGTCTCTTTATCTGTCTCTTCGTCTCAGTGTCTCTCTCCCTCACTCCTCTCCTTTCCTCCCCGCCTTCTCTCTCTCTCTCCCCCACCTCTCCATCGTCTCCCTCTTCCTCTGCCCTCTCTTGCCCCTCCCTCCTCCCTGCCCCCCCCCCCTCCTCCTCTCATCCGAAGTCTCAGACCAGCTCTCAGACTTGCTTGGGTCTCAAGGTTCACTTGACTTGTGCGGACTGAGCCCGGGCCGAGCCCGGACCGAGCCCGGACCGAGCCTGGGCTGGCTTAGTAAGTGGGAAGGGGCCTCCAGAACTCTGTGCCCCGCAGGTGTCATACACATAGCAGGCTGTGACAGTTACCTGTTGTTTTGCCTTTGGCCGGTGCATTTAATGGGCCTTCAACACCAGGGTAAGGATGGTGCCCGGAGCCTTTCTCAAGACTATTTATTTCTGAACTGGGCAGCTGCCCCAAGGGAGTGGATTATTAGGCTTAAAATTTAGACCAGACTTTGGAGCAGGCAAAGGCAGGTCACCTGATCAACCTAATGACTTAAAAAAATTTAGTAAAGAGTTCAGTTTGAGGTATAAATTATGATTATCTTGGCATTTCAGCATCACAGAATTTTTATTATTACAGATGGAGAATGGTGCTTGATAGCTGAAAAAGTCCTTTCATACAGAAGATTCTGGCTCATTACATATAGCTGGACACTTAAGACATTTTGCACCAACTTATATAACTTGAGGAGTGAAAAGACCACTGTCTTGGGATCTTTGAGACTTGAGTTGTATCTGTCTAGTTTCGACTCTGTCAATAATTAGCTGTGTGACTGACCAAGTCACTTTAAAACTCAGTGGCCCTTTATCCAAAATGATGTGGTTAGAGATTAATAATAATGATGATAGTAAACCACTTTTATTAATAATCTTTGAGGTACTAGACAATCAAAGTTCTAACTCAAAAAATTCTAGGTAGAGTTTTTTTTTTAAAGTTAGTAAAGTGGAATTTCATTCTGCTGTCTTGCATTTAAGTTGACTTTCCCCTGTGACTGGAAAGCCTCCCTTACTTTTCATCTCCCGGAATCCTGCCTTTCCCTAGTGACTGGTACATCTTAAATACCTAGAAAGTGCTTAATTGCTAATTGATTGTTGAATTATTGTCTAATTACAGATGAACTCATGGTGGACAGTTTATGATACTAGATTTTCTGCTCTTTGAGGGTAGGAAAATACTTTATATCTCCCTCCTCAAAACATAGCTCCCAACACATGTTAGATGCTCAACTTAGATTACATATTTCGTTTTTAAATTAAGCATCCTTCTCAGATTTTTCATTGCCTCATAGAATTTATAGTTGGAAGGAAACTTGGAGGGTCTTGCTTCACTTTGCTTGCTGTAAAATCAGAGGGTTTGACTGGATGACTTCTGAGTTCACTTAAAGGTCAAGCTCTATCATCCTAAATCACAGACCAGGGAGTACTGTGTCAGTCTTTCTTCCCTCCCTTTTAAATTTATTTCTTTGAACAAGTATTTATCTCCCCTCCCTATTGTACATAAAAAAGACCAACTCCTTATCTGGCACATATACCACTATTTACAATTAAATAAGGTTTACTATGGAATAAAAACTACTTAATCTTTTTAATGTTATAGATATCAATCCAGTTGTTCAAATTTTTATTGATATTTTTGGTTTTATTTTCGAAGCTATCTTCTCTCTTATAACAAAAAATTAAATATAATGGGGGTTGGGAGTAGAAGCAGTTTCACCAGAACAAAGACTTAAGTTTGAAGGTGTATAAAAACCTCTAAATGAGGGGCTTGGGTTTCTCTGAACTTTAAATCTGGAATCCTAAATTGGAAGACAGACTGTAGCTTTACTGATGTTTATTGGAATGCTAAATGAGATTTCTTGAATGGAATATTTACCAGCAATTTCAGGGGAGGAATTCAAACTTTGTAGGACTTGGGTAATTTCACACTTGTCTTTTGGTTCCTAATTATTCCATCCCAATATAAGAAATCACCCACCACTACCTTTTCTCCTACATTTTATAGTGAAAATACAGGGGAAGAAGAAAAATTTACAGACTCAGAATCACAGAATATTAGAGGTAGAAATGATCTTATTTACAGATGAAAAAATTCAGGGCCTAAAACATTAACTTGCCCAAGGCCTCACATTCCATAAGTGGCAAAGCTTGGTATTGAAAGTCAGGTCTTCTGACTTGGGATAATACATTAAATTTCTTAGCCTAGTGTTTGGTATATAGTAGGTACTATGTAATACTCTATAAGTGGCAAAGTCTGGTATTGAAAGTCAGACTTTGGGTGGCTAGGTGGCGCAGCGGATAGAGCATTGGCCCTGAAGTCAGGAGTACCTGAGTTCAAATCCGACCTCAGACACTTAATTACCTAGCTGTGTGGCCTTGGGCAAGCTACTTAAGCGTTTGCCTTGCAAAAACCTAAAAAAACAAAGTCAGGTTTTCTGATTCTATTCCATCATAAGACCACAATGAATCCTTTAGAATGGGGTGTAACTTCCTTTCACCTCTTTTGCTTTATTTACCCTGGTGATGTCTACCCAGCTGTGTTTAGCAGGGACATCTAATTGTCTTTTGGTGGTAGCATCCATGGGGACAGCTGGGTGACACAGTGGATGGAACACTGACCCTGGAGTCAGGAGGACAGGAGTTCGAATTCAGCATCAGACATTTGACACTTAGCAGCTGTGTGACTTTGGGCAAGTCACTTAATCCTGATTGCCTCCAATCCAGGGCCATCTCCAGTTGTACCAATTCATATCTGGCCACTGGACTCAGATGGCTCTGGAGGAGAAAGTGAGGCAAATGACTTAGCACAGCACCCCCCCCCCCCACTCAAATCACATTCATATGCTCGTCATGGCATCACCTCCCTGATGTCATGGTCTTCGAGAACCAAGACCAAACATCATCATCATCATCATCATCATCATCATCATCATCACCACCATCACCATATACAGATGAAATATATGATTTTGGGTCAAGGTAAATAATTTCTGAGTTTCCTTAATTATAAAAGGAGAGGCCTGAGGGACCCTCAGGTTAACCTTTTATCTCTAATATTTGGTGATTCTGTGTCTAAATTTTTCCTCTTTGTCTAAGTCTTTATCCCACATAGCAGTGTAGTCTGGTGGTGGAGGAAGAACTTTCTGTAGAATATCAGACAGTCTTTCATGATTCATTTGTTTCTAATCATTGATTGCTCTCACTATGTAAGAGTGTTTTTGATTGTCATTTTTCAGCATGTCCCTGAAGATGATTTGCTCAGTTGGTTAGAGATTAATACTAATAAGGTCACAGATAATAATACAGTTTGACTTTCGTAAGGACAAGTTAACTTTATTCTATTAATTGGATTTAAGATGAATTACACAAATTCTTGTTTTCTTTTTTCAAGTCATTTTCATTGATAGCTTTTGTTTTTTACATCACCAGTTTTTTTCAGTATTGTCTCCTTCTCCTCTTTTCCTTCTACCTTCATCTCCTTCCCTTTCCTCCCCAATCTTCCCCCTCCTCATTCTTCTTCATTTTATACTTAACCACATTAAATATGGAGTGTCCTAAAAAATCTCAGTGCAGTTTAAAAGCTATAATAGCTTAAAACTTCACTTTTTGGACACCCTGTATTATTGGAAACTCCCAAACATATCAAAGGGAACCTAGAAATTTTAATAAATGTTCATAATTTTATTTTAGGTTGGGGAGGAACTTAAAAAAAGTTTCCCTTCAAAAAATAGAGTGCCTACTAAGAAAAGCCTTGTAAATTGGCTAATTCTCTGGCCAAGGACTAATTTCATCCCTAAAGTTCAAATCTTGCATTAAGGAATTCTAGTGGCAGGGGTTCAAGTATCTTGTTTATTTGACTTTTCTTTGGCTTTTTTCTTTTGCAAGGTAATGGGGTTAAGTGACCTGCCCAAGGTCATGCAACTAGGTAGTTATTAAGTGTCTGAGGCTGGATTTGAACTTAGGTCCTTCTCTCTCCAGGTCTAGCACTAGTCTATCCAATGTGCCACCCAGCTGCCCTTGTCTCTGTATTTTTTTTTTTCTTCTTTTTTCCCTTTTATTTACACATTACTAAAATATTCTTGCTTAAGAGTAAATATAATACCCCTTCCCCCACAAAAATATAAAACCTCATGTAAAATAATGTAAAAGAAAGAGGAAAAATGTGTTTCAGTCTGTGTTCTGATACCATCAGCTCTGTCTCGGGTGGATCACATTCTTTATCATAAGTCCATCATAGAAATTACTTCCATATTTTCCCACAGTTGCTGTTACTGATTGTAATTCCTTCCATCCATTCCTCCCCACTACCATATATTATATTTTCTCTCTCACTCTTTCCCTCTTCTAAAATGTGCTGTATGGTAGTGGAGTGGCACAGTGGACAGAGCACCAGTCCTGGGGCCAAGAGGCCCCAAACCTACATCCCATTCCAGAGACCCAGCAACCACTTGGCCCCGTGGTCTTTAGACAGACCATCCAATCCCAGCACCTTGCAAAAAGTGAAAAGGAAAATGTGCTATATCTGACTGTTCTCTCCTATGATCAACCCTCTCCTCTTATCACCCACATTCCCCCTTTTCCCCCTGTCCCCCTTCTCTCCTTTTTTCTCTAGATGTCTATACCCTATTGAGTGTGTATGCTGTTTCCTCTCTGAGCCATTTCTGATGACAAGGTTCCCTCATTCCCCCTCGCCTTCCCCCTTCCATATCATTGCAAAAGCTCATTGTAAAAAAAAAAAATCTTTTATATGAAATATCTTAGCCTATTCCACCTCTCCTTTTTCTTAGTCTCAGTACATTTCCCTTTCCCATATTGACTCCATTTTTACAATATATCTTCAAATTCAGCTCTCTTCTTTGCTTCGTCTGTATAAGCTTCTACCTGCTCTATGAGAAGGTTCATATGAGTGTTATCAGTATCATTTTTTCTATGCAGGAATACATGCAGTTGATCATCATTAAGTCCCTCATGTTTTCCCCTTCTCCTCCACTCCCTATGCTTCACCTGAGTCCTGTACTTGAAGGTCAAACTTTCTGTTCAGCTCTGGCCATTCCACAGGAACATTTGAAATTCCCCTGTTCCACTGAAAGTTCATCTTTTCCCCTGGAAGAGGATGTTCAGTTTTGCTGGGTAGTTGATTCTCAGTTGCATTCCAAGCTTTTTAGCCCTCTGGAATATTATATTCCAAGCCCTATGAGCCCTTAGTGTAGTTGCTGCTAAGTCCTGTGTGATCCTGACTGCAGCTCCACGATATTTGAATTGTGTCCTGGCTGTTTGTAATATTTTCTCTTTGACTTGGGAGTTCTGGATCTTGGCTGTAATATTCCTGGGTTTCTTTTTTTTTTGGGGGGGGGGGTCTCTTTCCAGGGGAGATTGGTGAATTCTCTCAATTTCTATTTTACCCTCTACTTCCAGGATATCAGGGCAATTTTCCTGTAGGAATTCTTTAAAAATGAGGTCAAGGCTCTTTTTTGCCTGATCATGACTTTCAGGTATCCCAATAATTTTTAAATTATCTTTTCTGGATCTGTTTTCCAGATCAGTTGTTTTTTCAATGAGATATTTCATATTTTCTTCTTATTTTTCATTCTTTTGTTGTTGATCTATTGTGTCTTGATTTCTCACAAGTCCTTAGGTCTATTCTACATCTGAAGAATGTGTTTTCCTTAGAGAGCTTTCTTATCTCCTTTTCCATCTGGCCAATTCTGCTTTTTTCAAACATTCTTCTCCTCAATAACTTTTTGAATTGTTTTATCCATTTGACCTAAACTAGATTTTTTTGGTTTTTTTTTTTTTGCAAGAAGGAGATACAGAGAGAATTAAATGTAGCTATACTTTTTTTTGGGGGGGGGGTTTGCAAGGCAGTGGGGTTAAGTGGCTTGCCCAAGGCCACACAGCTAGGTAATTATTATTAAATGTCTGAGGCCGGATTTGAACTCAGGTACTTCTGACTCCAGGGCCAGTACTGTGCCACCTAGCCAGCCCCTAAACTAGTTTTTAACATGTTATTTTCTTCAGCATTTTTTTGGCTCTCCTTGACTAAGTTGCTGACTTGTTTTCATGTTTTTCCTGCATCTCTCATTTCTTTTCCCAGTTTTTCTTCTATCTCCCTTACTTGATTTTCAAGGAAAGGCATTCTGTCATAGCCTGAGCCCAACTTTTATATTTCTTGGAGTCTTTAGATGCAGAAGCTTGGACTTTGTCATCTTCAGATTGAGTATTTTGATCCTCCATGGTATCATAGACAAAGTAATTGTCAATGGTTCAGTCCCCTTTTTTTTTGTTTACTCATTTCCCCAACTTGTGCCTGGTTTTGGGGTGCTATCTGAGCTTTTGAGTTTTAGTGGGACACCCCCACAAGGACCTCAGTGTGTGAGTCTCTGACTGCTCTCCTGGTCTGTGAATGACCACAAGCGCACCCCTATGCCATGGGGTCCCGTCTCTATGGGGACCCCAGACTGTGATCAGGATCTGAATGTGGTCAGAGCCCCAGAGTCCTATTCCAGGGACAGAGGACAGACCCTGGCGGTCTCCCTCCACTTCCTTACCTTTGTTGGGCTGGGAGTCAGGGAGCAGCTGCCTGGAGGCTCCTGCTGGGCGACTCCACAGGCCTGCTTCCGTTTCTTGGATCTGGGCTGCACTGGCTATGCTGAGGGCCCGGGCTTCACACTTGCTCTGGCTGAGGTTTCCCTGCTGATTTTCCAAGTTGTGCTTGGTGCTTCCTTGGGTGCAAGTCAGAAAACTGCTTCTCCCGCCGGGAGCCATGGCTCCCAGGTACCCTGGGGCTGTTCCTGCAAGGTTTTAAGTTCCTTCACTCTGCGGGGTGCCCCTCTAATCCTGTGGAACAGAGTTTTTCTACTATTTTCCAGGTTTTCTTGGGCTGGAGAATAGCCCCTCTAGATCTTTCTGAGGGTTCTGTCTCTCAAAAATTTAGTTAGAGTCATAGTTTTAAGATTTTTGAAATATTTTGGAGAGAATACCTTGGAGAGGCTCTTCTCCTGCCACCATCTTGGCTCCTTCCCCCTGCCTCTCACTCTTGATCAGCTCTTGGTCAATCATTTTTGGGCCTTTACTATTCCTCTCTATCTACCACATTTATCATTTTTTTTACAGCACAGTAATATTCCATTTCATTCATGTTCCACAATTTGTTGAGTCATTCCTTATTTGTTTCTAATTCTTTACTATCATAAAAGTACTATTATATGTAGTTTCACCAAATATAAATACAGTTCCTTCTCATTAATAGATCTAGTCCAGATCAAAGGGAACAAATGAAAAAACAAATTGATTTTGATTTCCGTTTTGCAATTGATTCTAATGTCTATCACCCCCATATAGTGTAGAGTAGCCTTCTCTATGTTTCTTTGTCTCTGAGTTAAGTCCAGAAGTTCAATTTTCTCTCTGAGCTAAGTTGTCTCTTAAATCATTTTAATTCAATATATATATATATATATATATATATATATATATATATATATATGTATATATAGTCTTTCTGTATCTTATGACTAATATACAATTATCTCCATAGTTAAGCCTTGGGGAAGATAAGATGGGTGCCAGTAAGTCCATTATCTCTGCAACACTTGCTGTCCTTTAGGAAAGTCTGGACTGTTATCCTTGAAGGTGGATACCATATTGACAAGATAGAAACTGGGGTTGTTGGTGGTCCTTCATTCTTGACTTCCATCCAATCATATTGTTTTTCCATCAGACATTGTAACTAAATCACATTGTTTTATGCTTCCTATCCTTTGTTCTCTTGTATTTCCTAAAACTGTATAAAGGCTAGCAAGCCCTAGCTCATGGTCTTTTGAATGACTGAGGAATTGAGAGATCCTCTTTTACTGGTTATTATTTACCTTACCAATAAACTATACTCAGAACTTTGTGCCCCAGTATATCTTAATTTCAATTGAGACAGCTTCTTTCCACCTTTGGCTTTCTAACAGGTATTTGAGTAGAACTAAAAATGTACAAGTTTATTGTCATTCTTGAGGGAAAAAAGTGTTTTTTAAAAATTTATTCTTTGGGGGCGGCTAGGTGGCATAGTGGATAGAGCACCGGCCCTGGAGTCAGGAGTACCTGAGTTCAAATTCGGCCTCAGATACTTAATAATTACCTAGTTGTGTGGCCTTGGGCAAGCCACTTAACCCTATTTGCCCTGCAAAAACCTAAAAAAAATTATTCTTTTAATAGGTATGTTATATTATTATCTTTTTATGTAAAAATGCAGATTATTGCTGTTTTTAATCTTTTTAATTTTATTTAAGGCAACAGGGTTAAGTGACTTGCCCAGAGTCACGCAGCTAGGCAATTATTAAGTGGATTTGAACTCAGGTCCGCCTGACTCCAGGGCCGGTGCTCTATCCACTAAGCTACCTAGCTGCCCCAAATTTTTGCCATTTTATGAATGAGGTTCACAAATGCTTTGTGTGTATGGGATTCAGTAAAGTGAATCTTGAGCATGAGTGGCTAGGTGGTTCCAGACCTGCAGGCAGGAAGAGCCTCAGTTGTGTGATCCTGGACAAATCACTTACCCCTCTATTTGCCTCAGTTTCCTTATCTGTAAAAGAAGGGTGATAGAGGTGATCTTTGCACTATCCTTTCTGTGAGGATCAAGTTAGAAAATACAATAAAGTGCTTACTACAATATTGAGTGAAAAGTAGGACCTTACACAATATGTTATGATTTTAGCCATATGAAGGAAAAGAACAAACTTGACCCCAATAAGAGTTGAGAAAATGAACCTCCCTCTTTCTTCTTTGGAGGAGTGGGGGACAAATGGGTATGGTGTGTTATATATACTGTTAGATTCAGATGAAATATGTGGGTCAGATGGGAATAATAGTCAATTTCTTTTCTTTCTTTTTTCTTTTAGGGTTTTTTTGTAAGGCAATGGGGTTAAGTGGCTTGCCCAAGGCCACACAGCTAGGTAATTATTATTAAGTGTCTGAGACCGGATTTGAACTCAGGTATTCCTGACTCCAGGGCTGGTGCTTTATCCATTGTGCCACCTAGCCGTCCCTAGAATCAATTTCTTAGCCTGGTGTTTGGAACATAGTAGGTACTATGTAAATGTTAGGTATTATTATTATGGTTTTCATCTTCATCAGCTTTATTTCAATAACATGGACAAAAGGCATGGCTAACTTTCCTCTGAATATAATAGTATTTATTATGATACATACTGGCTTCTCTAGTTTATTGACTTAGCTGAGACACAGATGAGTTAAGGGACTTGGTCGTAGTTATTGAGCTAGTAAGACTCAGAACAGGATTTGAACTCAGCTCTTCCTGATTGACTCCACGTTCAGCTCTAGTAAGTTAGAGCAGCTGGGTGGTGGAGTGGATAGAGCACCAGCCTTGGAGTCAGGAGGACCTGAGTTCAAATGTAACCCCAGACATTTAATATGTACTAGCCATGTGATCTTGGGTAAGTTACTTAACTGCCTCGCATCCAGGGCATCCAGTGGTCCTGATTCATAGCTGGTCACTGGACCCAGATGGCTCCGGAGGAGAAAATGGGGCTGGTGACTTTAACACAACTCCCCTTCACTCAAATCCAATTCACTTGCCTCTCCTGGCATCACCTCCCTGACATCATGGATGTCTTTGACAATGAAGGACAAACATCATCAACATTTATGGGGGGTGTGCTGTGTATCAAGTGTTACATCTACTTGCTGTGCTGATTCCCAAAATATAATGCATCCTTACAGAGTGTATTATGGCTAAATAGCAGAGTTGTGTTCTATGTTGGAATAGGAACTTTATATACTATTAAAACCACAATCCCTCTCGTGTTTGTGTAGGTAGATTGTGCCAATGAAAAATGAAAATCATTTTACTTACCTCCTTCCCTTGTATACAGTGAAGCCGCCTCCAGAGCCTGATGACTCCTTTTGACTTTATCATTTTAGGGGTGTGGATGCTACTTTTCCACCAGTATTTGCCGTCACACTCAGTTTTATAAAGATCCAGTGGAAGCAGTCAAAGACATCCCTGATGGATCTACAGTCCTAGTGGGTGGTGAGTAATTCCATTCCTTTTTCAGCAATGGTGGAATGGTGCAGCATCGGCACCGATCTGGTTCAGCCATGTTTATGGTCAGAGGACAACTCTGAAATAGGAATAGTGACTGATTCCTTTGGGATGGGGATTCCTGGCTGAGGAAGCTCCCACAGCAGGGCAGCATCTTCTCTGTAACCAGTCACCAAGAGGAGAAGGGTCTTGTCTAGGGTCTTAAGATCAGTATATATGTAAGGGGAGGGACTTGAACCCAGATCTTCCTGGTTTCAAGGCCAACTTTGTAGCTCTGCTGATTTCTGAAACAGAATTTGTATTTTTCTGGTTTTCTTTTGTTGAAAGTATAGCTAAAGGAATGACTAGGTGGTGCAGTGGAGAGGGCACTGGCCCTGGAGTCAGGAATACCTGAGTTCAAATCCGGCCTCAGACACTTAATAATTGCCTAGCTGTGTGGCCTTAGGCAAGCCACTTAACCCCACTGCCTTGCAAAAACCTAAAAAAGAAAAAAAGAAAGTATAGCTACATTTAATTCTCTCTGTCTTTCTCTCCATATATAAATACATACACTCTCACACACATATACATATAAAAATACATAAATACTTATATAGAAGATCTCTCTCTCTCTCTCTCTCTCTCTCTCTCTATATATATATATATATATATGTATTTTTTACTTGTTCTTCTGATTCCTTTTTGTTATGATGGAAAACTCATACTTGTCTTAGTCTTGTTGATTGTAGTTTTAATAGTAGGCTGAAATTTTATAAATGGTTTGTTGAGATTTTTAGCACTTGGAGAGAAATCTCAGATAATTTTGGTCCAGCTCCTTCCTTTTAGAAACTTTATATAAAACCATACCATTTTGGAAAATGTCATGAAAAGCTTTCACTAATTCCAGGAAGAAATGACATTTCTCTCCTCTAATCTTGCTGGCATTTTGTACTCCTTCTATTGTATTTCTGTGGTCTTCCTTTTATCAGAGCTACTTTTCTGCCTTCTTAGACTGAAGGCAGGGACACTGGCTTAACTTTTCTGGGTAGCACCTGACTTGATGTTCAGTCATTTCAGTGGTGTTTGACTCTTTTTGATTCTATTAGGGCTTTTCTTGTCAGAGATACTAGAATAATTTGCCATTTCCTTCTCCAGATCATTTTACAGACGAGGAAACTGAGGCCAGGAGGTTTATGTGACTTGTCCAGGGACACACAGCTAATAAGTGTCTGAAGCCAGATTTGAACTCAGGAAGATAAGTCTTCCTGATTCTAGATCTGGACTTTATCCATTTCCCACCTGCCCTAACAAGCTTTTAGTAAGTACTTATTATGCTCCAAATGTTGTGGATATAAAGATAAAGGAAAAACAAGGAAATTACCTAAGTATTGAGAATCTTGACTTGAACTCAGGTCTTCCTACAAGGCAAGAAATCTATCCATTATTGGTTTTGCTTCTTACAGAAAGCCACATGGGAGGTGAGTACCAAACCAAGATAACAAAATAAAAGTAATGGATATAGAAGATATATCTCATGACCTGTCAGTAATCACCAGTATAGCATTATAGGTCTCTGAATGGAGTTTTTTCCTTTTAGTTTTACATAATCTATAATTCAGTTAAAACCTAATATATGTAGTATTTTTCCCTTTCCCATTTATAAAGTCATATTAAATTAAAAAATATTTTTAGTTGATAAATATTGCTATCATTCAAAAAAAAATCAGATTTTACTCATTCTTTTGTGAATACTATAGGTTTTGGACTCTGTGGAATTCCAGAGAATCTCATAGGAGCCTTGTTGAAGACTGGAGTAAAGGGACTGACTGCAGTCAGTAATAATGCAGGGTAAGTGTCCTCAACAACCAGTTTGAAAGTTACTAATAAATAGATTATAATTTAACAAAATTGTAATGTAAATGTAAAAACTTGGGATCCTTTGATAGAAGGGAAACGTGCCATATCCAGGGTCCAGAAAGAGTTTGGGGATTCCACTTAACTGGCTTCATTTCTTTAGCTGTTTTCAAGGCCATTGGACATAGTTAAAATCATAACAAGCTTTCAAATTAAGTAACCTCTTACTTTGGGTAAGGTTTTATTTCCTTAAAAAAACACCCCAAAACTTGAAGTTACCTGATAACATTGATATATGTAGTTCTCTATTAAGTTTTACATGAAAAACCTTTGGGTCAGTCCTTCCTTATAAAGGATCACAGATTTATAGCAAGAAGGGGCTTAAGAGATCATCTTGTCTAACTCACCCAGAGAGGTTAACTAATTTATTTCAGGATCTATGATCAGTAAGTATTAGATAGGATTTGATCTCAGAGTCCTGGGATTCTAAATCCTCTCCATTGTCAAACACTCATATTCTCTGTTTCTATCTCTCTGTCTTTCTATCTCTATCAACTTTCTGCTTTTCTCTCTCTATTATAAATAGATAATTTTTAATTGTTCATGTACCATGAATTATTTAGTTAATCTGAAATCTGCTTCAAATATTTGCTTCTGCTCATTTCATTGCTTCCTGTACTCTGGACTGAACAGAGAAGGTATTTATTGGGTCACATAGTAAGGGTTAGAGGTGGGGTGTCTTCCTTGGCATCTCTTGATGTATCGTGCATGTCCATGAGCATTCAAGCTGTACACTGGTTTCTTTTGCTCATATTATGTCAATGACCCATTTTTTTCCCCCATCATGCTTTTTTTCTCTGATGACATCCTTTATCTCTGTCTTTCTTGAGCAAATCTTTGTTGGTAATATATTTGCAGTCTGCTTATATCTGGCATAATGCCTTTTATCCTCATTGGTCTTTGGAGCCATTTCTACTTTTTAATTATTTGTAGGCTGTGATGTCCCTTAATTTTGCAAGCTCCTTACCAACCTTGTGGAGAGGCTCGTCATCTGTGGGCTGGTGGGTTTGTGATGAATTCTTTGACCATGGCATGATAAGTCAGAAAACTAGTCCTAGAATTTTTCACTTCTGTTGGATTCTTCCTGATCCCATTTGGGGTTTTCTTAGCAAAGACACTGCAGTAGTTTTCCATTTCTTTCTTAGCTCATTTTATAGGTGAGGAAACTGAGGCAGACAAGGTTAAGTGACTTACCCAGGGTCACACAGCTATTAATTGTCTCAGGCTGGATTTGCACTCAGAACCAGGCCCAGCACTTTTATCACTATAGTTTTCACCTAATGGCCTAGGGATATAGATACAAACAAGTAAGAAATGCCTTGTTTTCAAGCAGCTTCTGTTATCTTGAGACATTAGCACACAAAGGGGAGCTGAATCCATGTAGAACCCCATGGTTGTTAGGATATTGTGATGTGGAGCAGGCCAGAAAGTGAGGAGGAGGCCCTGGACCTGGCCAGATAAAACAGAAACTTAATTATCAACCTAGAGACACAGGGACAGTGTCCAGGTAGAGGAGATGGAGATAAAAGAATTGAATATTTATTATTCTCAATTTCATTTTCAAAAAAATGATTTAGAAACCTAACACATAAAATTTACTAATACCTGAGAAGCCTCTTCAAAAGTCCCAGTCTGATAGCTTCCCTCAATAAGGTTCCTAAAATTGTTTCTAAAATCTTTCTGAAATTGCTAATGAAACAGAAACTCTAATATTATTTCCAGCTGTATGGATTGTGGTTAGGGATGGGGATGAACTAGTTTGAGGATAGAAATGCTAAGTTTGGATAGGCTTATTACAAGAAAGTTAGTTACCATGTAATGACCATTTTGGGCCACAGTCAGACTTGAAATTATTCCAAAGGGAGAGAGAGAGAGGGTCTTAACCCTGGGGTCCATGAATTTGTTTCTTTTTAAAACTAATGTTTTAATAGCTATTTCTTTGTAATTGATTTCCTGAGTAATTCTATGTATTAAAAACATTTTGAGAAGGATTTCATAGTCTTCACTAGAAAGGGCTTCAGTTTTCACTAGACTTTCTCAAAGGGGTTCATGGCATAAAGAGGCTTGTCAGGATCACTGAATACATGGATAAAATATTCCACTGAAATCTAGAATTTTTCTTTAGTCCTGAAGTTACCTAAGAAATATGTGTTCTATGCCATCTAGTGGTTAAAAATTGCTGGACTTTTTTTACTGATTGGAAAGAGGAAAGAAAATATGGCATTTTAGGGTAGGGCAGTCCAACCTTACTTTTAAAAGTTTTTTCAAAATAATAAACAATATATTTTGATTTTCCCATTTTTAATTAGAGCTCTGCAGAAGTGTTTTCTAAAGCATTTAAGCAAACTCACAGGGACCCGTGTAAAATTGCATTGCTGGTTGCACATTTTGGACAGCCCTATTTTAGGAGTTTCGAGTATAAAATTCTTCATAAAGTCATATCCTTTTTTTTTTTTTGCCACTGAGACTTTTTGTTAAATTGTTGCTGCAAGTAGATTTTGGTAGATGCTGCAGGCATGTTTTGATAGAAGTAATGAAAAGATATAAATCTTGTCAATTGCATGCAAATGGGGAGAGCAAATGTAAAATAGGACAACGCAGTTAAAAATAATTTTTAAGAATGAATTAAACTTGCAACACTAGATAATGTTATGAGTCAATCAATATTTTACTTAATGTCAGATATGTTAATGGGTGCATTTGCCTCTGTCTTAGAATTCTTTTCCCCTTTAACTTTCCAATTTTGATTTTACATTTTAGCTTCTGTTGCTTTTTGTCCCTACTCTCGCTCTTATATTTGAAGCATTGCTTAAAGAAAATTATAAAATTACAGATTAGTTCCATGATACATATATGATATCCATCCTTAGTGTATCCTCATTACTGGTGCTTGGCAGGTTTATTTTTTGTTTGTTTATTTTGTTTTTTAAAATGATATTCATCTTATGTTGACTGCTTATTATGATGTATAAACTTCTAAACTTTTGTCTTCAAACCCCAAAACTATCCCTCCTCCATCACTCTGTAAATTCTGTTGTCTTCTACTTTAATTGAGGTTATTAGTTATATTTCCTCAGTTATCCTTTTCTCAACTTTAAATTTCTTTGTATTTTTCTCTTTCCCTTCTCTATATAATTTTTCAAAAAAAAATCTTGTTGATGTCTTTTGTCTACATTAAAGTCATTTCCTACTGTCTCCCAATTAACCTGTGCCTTGGAGAAAAAGATAAATAATTAAGTTAAATTGTTTGTTACAGAAATCTTGCCTGGTACTATATATAGTATTCTGTTCAAGAAGTCTCTTACCTTCTGGCTTAGGGGGAGGATGTAGTTATCTGTCTTCTAGGACCTTCATTTATTTCCATTATTCAGAGTTGTTCTCTCTTTTTAATGATCTATTCATTTGTGTCCTTATTGCTTATATGTCCTTTCTTTTATCATTGTTTGGTTTTTTCACCAGTCATTCTTCAGTTAGTACCCAATTTGTTTCTAGTCCTTTGATGCCACAAACAGTTACTGTGAATATTTTAGTATCTATTGTTTCTGTCTTTGACTTTGGGATATGGTCAGTAATGAGATCCCTCTATTTACTTTTTGAAACAAGTATTCTCTATACCTTACCCTTGTTGTTTCTAGATATACTTTGCTGATGGGGCATCCTGTTAATAAAAGCCTTTCCTTGTGACAACAGGAGAAAAAAAATAACCTCTAGGGACAGCAATCTGATAATATATACAATATTCTCCTCCCAGAATCCCTCTCTATTCCTGTACTGAAAAGGAGATAGATTTTTGTGGGTGGTTCTCTGCAACCATAATTGGTCATTATAATTATTCAAGTGGTAAACTTCTTGTCTATGGAGGATTAGAGACAGTAACTGAGGCAAACTTTCAACATTCCTTTTGCAAATAACAAATCCTAGATTGACAGAGCCAATTTTTCTAGCCTAGGGATAATTTAGGAGGTCTGTGAGCCTGGGATGGGGGCTGGCCCAGGGCAAATACTATTGGTGGGCCTTGGAGGTGGCTGCACTTTTAGGAACTCTTGGCCCAAAGATAGTGAGGGTTTGTGGTGGTATTGGACAGTTGTTCAGATAGAGACTTGTGATCTTAGCAAAAATAGAACTAATTTAAAAAAACCTCCCTTTAAAGTACCATAAACAATGAAATTTTATATATATATATATATGTATGTATATATATAAATTTGATAATAGATCTCTTTGCTCAGATATTATAGGGCACTAAATCAAATTCATTTAAAAAGTGTCATTCCCTAATTGATAAGAAATCAAGGGATATGAGGCAGCACAGTGGATAGAGTGCCAGAATTGAGTTCAAATCCATCCTGAGACATTTTCTGGCTATGTGACCCTGGGGAAGTTACTTAACCCTGCTTGCCTCAGTTTCTCATCTGTAAAATGAATGGGGAAAATGACACTGCAAACCACTCTGATACCTTTGCTAAGAAATTCCAGATGACATCATAAAGAGTTGGAAATAACTGAAATGACTGAACAATAATAACAGTAATTTTCAGAAGAAGAAATCAAAATTATTTTTAACCATATAAAAAAATTCTAAATTACTATTAATTAGTAAAATTTAAATTAAAACTACTCTGAGGTATGCTTCACACCTACCATAAATGACAAATGTTGAAGGGGATGAGGGAAAATTGGTACACTACTAAACTGTTGGAGTTGTGATCTGGTCCAACCATTCTGAAAAATTTGAAATTATTCCCAAATGTCCATAAAACTATGCATAAACCCTTTGACCCAGAAATACCTTACTAAGTCTGAACCCGAAATAGATAAAAAAGAAAATAGACTATATATGTATAAAATATTTAAAGCACTTGTTTGTGATGGCATTAGAAATTGAGGGGATATGGGGCAGCTAGGTTGCGCAGTGGATAGAGCACTGACCCTGGAGTCAGGAGTGCCTCAGGTCAAATCTGGCCTCAGACACTCAATAATTACCTAGCCGTGTGGCCTTGGGCAAGCCACTTAACCCCATTGCCTTGCAAAAAATAAACAACAACAACAAAAAAGAAATTGAGGGGATACCCCCAAATTAGGGAATGATTGAACAAGTTGTGAACGCATATGATTGTGATGGAATAGCATTGTGATATAAGAAATGGTGAAGGAGGAAGAAAAAACACATGACAAGACCTATATGAACCCTTGCAAGGTGAAGCAAGAAGAACTGAGAGATCACTGTGCACAGTAAAAGCAATGTTGTAATGATGATCAATTGTATCATACTTGACTACTCTGATTAAGACAATGACCCAAGACAGTGCTAAAGGAGTCATATTGAAAAAATTCTTTCCATCTCCAAAGACAGAACTGATGAACACTAAGCGCAAATTGAAGTATAGTTTTCTCACTATCAAAAAAATAAGAGTTCAGATTCTATTTTATTAGTATTATTATTTTTATAATGACATGCAAAGGTAGTTTCATCCATTTGCAGATTTATGAGTTCCATGTTTTTCTACTGTCCTCTCTTTCCTCCCCCTTTCCCTTGGCAGCTAACAGTCTGGTAAAAGTTGTACTTGTACCATCATGCTTAACATATTTCCATATAAGTCATATTGTGAAGGAGGAATTAGAACTGAGGGGGGAAAAGACATGAGAAAGAAAAGTATGCTTTGTTCTGCATTTAGATTCCATAGATTTTTTTTTTGTTGTTGTTGTTGCTTGTATATTTGTTTTCCTGGATGTGGATGTCATTTTACCTAAAAGGTCCCTCCCTCAGGGTTGTCTTTGATCACCGAATTGTTGAGAGGAGCTAAGTCAATCATAGTTGATCCATCTCAGTGTTGCTATTTATATGTATAATGTTCTTCTCATTCTGCTTGCTTCGTTTCTACATCAATTCATGCAAGTCTTTCCAAGCTTTTCTGAAGTCCTCCTGCTCATATTTTTTTTTTTTTTTTAGATTTTTCAAGGCAATGGGGTTAAGTGGCTTGCCCGAGGCCACACGGCTAGGTAATTATTAAGTATCTGAGGCCAGATTTGAACTCAGGTACACCTGACTCCAAGGCCAGTGCTCTTATCCAATGAGTCACCTAGCCGCCCCTTCATAATTTCTTAAAGGATCATAGTATTCCCTAATATTCATATATCATAACTTGATCAACTATTCCCCAATTGATGGATATCCCCCTCTATTTACAATTCTTTGACACTGCAAAAAGAGTTGCTATAAATGTTTTTGTTCATGTGGGGTTTTTCCCATTTTTTTTATAATCTCTTTGGGATACAGACCTAGCAGTGTTATTGCTGGATCATAGGTGATGCATAGTGTGATTGCCCTTGGGGCAGAATTCCAATTTGCTTTCCAGAAAGGTTAGATCATCAACTTCTATTTTTAAATGTTCTTTTCAATTGCATTATTATAGTCATCATGTGTTTTGTTCTCCTAGTTCTTTTTTTACTGCACTCTACATTCTTTCATACAAGACTTCCTATATTTCTTTGAATTTCCTGTTTGTTTTTTCATTTCTTATGGAATGATAATATTCCATTACATTTATACATCACAGTGGTTTTTGCTACCATAAAAGTGCTGCCTATAACTAGACTCGTGCAAATGTAAATCAGTCTCTCTCTCTCTCTCTCTCTCTCTCCTTTTCCCTCCCTCTCTTTCCTGTCATTTTTCTCCCTCTCCATCTCTTTCTGGTGTTTTTAATTCTCTCCCATATTCTCCCCTCTTCTCTCCTTTCTCCATGTCTCACCCTCCTCTCTCAATCTCTCTTCCTTCCCTCTGTCTCTGGTTCAGCTTTGGTGTTAGTATATCATATAAAAGCTATCATTGTTTCTACTAACACTCTTACACATTTACTTCCCAGCCTTGATGGAAACCATACCTCCCCAGGATCAGATCAGCCTGGTGCCATCGTGAACATCATTGATTTCCTTCCTAGACAACATTCACCCTTCAGTCTTTGGATTCCAAAAACCTAATTGTCGGAAGCATGAATTGAGTAGAGTCTTTGGTCTGATTTTGGGGAGAGAAATTGGACATATAGCAGTTTGGTTTCCAAGCACGTCAGCTTTTCTTTTCTTCTTTTTCAATCCATTTTAAGCTTCATTTCCCTAGGATGGGACAAGCCAGAATAGTTCACAAAGTCAAAGACCTATCTAAGAGGGTCCTTAAGGTTTGTGGCTCAAATTTCGAGGTGGACACCCACTAGATGACCATTAGAAGGGGCAACTCCAGTTTTCCAAATTATTAATTTTTTGAGAAATTTTCCCCTCCAAGTCTGTCGCTAGTGTTGTCCCTGTGGTGCTAGGATTTATAGCTCATTGTTTGCAATAATGCACTTTAAGGTTCCTGTTGGCATTGTTGCAGGGATCTATAAACACTAAATCCATCTCTTTTCTCAGATGCCATCTCTTTTAGTATCTTCCACATTTGATGCTGAACATCCCCTTTTAAAAACTATTTTTCTTTAAATTGCATGATACTATGTTCTTATTTGTCTAATTCCTTTTTCTCTTGTTTTTTGGGGGCTTCTATCTTCTGTACCTTGGGTGAGAACTTGGGTGCTGTTTCTTTCATTTTTTACATTTACTTTGTTGTAGGTTTTATGTTGTTTCCCTGCTTCTATTTTTAAACTTTCTCCATTTCTTGTAAAATTTTCCATGTTTCTCTGAATTCCATGTTTACTATTTCTTCTGATATGCCATTGAATTGATTGATTCTATCTTTTTTTCAAATTGGACAAGTTTATAACTAATTGATTTTGCCTTATAACTGCCTAAATCAGTTCTTTGACTCTGAACTTTATTCAGAAATTTTGTTGTTCTTCAGTGAGTCAAGTTTAGAAATGATGATGATGATGTTTGTCCTTTATTCTTGAAGACTATGATGTCAAGGAGGTGATGCCATGACATGCAAGTGAATTGGATTTGAGTGAGGGGGATGCTAATTAGCACAGCTAGGTGGTGAAGTGCATAGAGCACTGGCCTTGGAGTCAGGAGGACTTGAGTTCAAATTTGAACTTAGACAATTGACAATAACTAGTATTGTGGGGCAAGTCACTTAACCCTGATTGCTTGGTAACCAGGGCCATCTCCAGTTGTTCTGACTTATATTTGGCCACTGGACCCAGGTGACTGTGGAGGAATAGGTGGGACCAGTGACTTAGCCCGCTCAAATCCAGTTCACATGCATCACCTGGCATCACCTCCCTGGTGTCATAGCCTTCTTTAAGAACAAAAGACAAAAATTGTAAAATTCAAAATAAATAAAATCTTAAAAAAAGAATGAAAGACAAACATCATTAAATTTAAAAATTTAATTCTACTAATCACTGTTTTATTTTTGCCTCAAAGAAATCTGCTATCTTGAAGGATATAGCTGATAGCAGGGAGTCTGGTTTTCTATCCAAAGAAATCTTGTCCACTATCTCTTCCTTGCAGGTGGACTCAAACAATGAATGTATCTTAGTCACAAGAGGGAAGGAGGCTGTTGATAATCTCTTATTCTCAATTTTTTACCAATCGTATTAGCCCCCGTGCCTCACCATTCATGACATTTTAGATCTTTTAACCAATCATAATTTTTGTACTCCCTAAGTCCCATTATTTATTTTGGACTCCCCAGAACTAGAAAAGGAAGTGGTCTTACCATTTGGCCTCAGTTTTGTTGTTGTTAAGTCATTTCAGACTCCTCATGATCATTAAGGTCTTTGGGGACTTGTCCAGTCCTAGAAAAATGGAGCTTAAAATGGGTTGAAATAAAATAAGAGGAACACTTAGAAGCCAAACTGCTGTCCATCCAGTTTCTGTCTCTTCCCAAAGCCAGACTGAGGACCCAAGCCCATTCATGCTTATGCTGAGCTAGGTTCATCTCTGGCATCCAAAGTAGGAAAGTTTGGGTTTCCTTGGCAAAGATAATTAAATAGTTTGCTATTTCCATCTTCAGCTCACTTTACAGATAGGCAACTAAAGGCAAGCAGGGCAAAATGACTTACCAGAGTCATACAGCTAGAGTATCTGAGGCCAGATCAGAAGTCAAGAGATGACTCTTCTTAATTTTAAACCCATCATTCTATCCATTGCTCCACCTAGCTGTGCCTCGGTGATGTTGTTATTGGATTGTTTTTCCCTTGTGCCCAATTCTTCGTGAACCTGTTTGAGTTTGTCTCAGTTTGCCTTATTTTAAGGTGAACATCATATTATACCACTTTTTTCTTCTTTTGCTATCTTCATAAAATGTAATATAGCCTTAGATACACCATGTATTTTTTGAAAATGAAATAAAAATAGTGTTATTCAGTCATTTCAATTGTGTCTGACTCTTCTTCACCCCATTTGAAGTTTTCTTGCCAAATACACTGGAGTGGTTTGACATCTCCTTCTCTAGTTCATTTTATAGATAGAATTGAGGCAAACAGGATTAAGTGACTTTTCCAGAGTCACACAGTTATTACATGTCTGAGATCAAATGTGAACACAGGGCTTCCTGACTCTAGGCCTGATACTCTATCCACTTCCCCACCTTGCTGTCCTAAAAAATAATAAAGTCCTGATGCTTTTCTTTTTTTGTGTACAAAGGTAGAATTCACTGTCAGAAAGTCTTGTGATTTACAGATAATTTATAAATCCATTAGTTTAAAACAGGCTTTCTTTTCCTTATAGTGTTGAAGACTTTGGCTTGGGTCTTTTACTTAAGACTAAGCAGATAAAACGCATGATTTCTTCTTATGTGGGAGAAAATGCAGAATTTGAACGGCAGTACCTAGCTGGTGAATTGGAAGTGGAGCTCACACCACAGGTAATATGATTTCTTTGGGTCATGAAATATTTGTCATCTGTAACACTGATTTATTTAAAATGTTTGTTTTATTTAAAATATGTGATTTATTTTAAAATTTGTGTTTTCTGAGGGGCAGCTAGGTGGCGCAGTGGATAGAGCACCAGCCCTGGAATCAGGAGTACCTGAGTTCAAATCTGGCCTCACACACTTAATAATTACCTGTGTGGCCTTGGGCAAGTCACTTAACCCCATTGCCTTGCAAAAAAAAAAAAAAGTTGTATTTTCTACATACGATTTTGTGTGTGTGAGAAAATATCATTTTCTTTAGCTAAGAAACATTGCTTAAGGATTAGCATTTTGTCCTCTTCTGCTTACAAAGAGAATCAGGGTGGCAAATTAGATCCAGAACTGGTCTTGAAGCCAGGAAGATTTTGAATTTAAGTCCTGATACATAATGGCTTTTTGGCCTAGGAAAATCACTTAAACTCTCATGATTTAAGTAACTCTTTTAAGACTCTTAGCTGTAGAATTGGTTCTGTGTGGGACAAATGCCACTTAAATAAATTTAGGAGATCTCTCAAGGTACGAAGAGAAGGCTTAATTCCTTTCTCCAGGAATGGGCCACAATCAATTAAAGAGATTGAGGCAAAAGCAAAAGACCCAAGAATCACATTTACCCTAACTGGATTCCCACCCTCCACTGACCCACCCTCTTTAATGAAGAATGTGGCTTTACAATCTATACAGGCAAACTAATCTAGGAAAAAAGAGCATAAAATTCAAACCAAAACCAGATTATCTCTTTAAAGGAATTAAATGATTCTCTGGACATCAACAGATAAGGTGAGGTCAGTTGACTCTTCAACAATATCCCAGAAGTTTGCTTTGTCAAGGGAGGAGGGGCACATAGTTAACCAAATTCATTCTATAATATTTTACTGAAGAAATCTCAAACTTTATCCCACTCAGTGCTGACCTGCATGGGCAGAGAGAGCAGTTTCTCATTTGGGAGTTCTCTCTATCAATAAAGTCAAAGATCTAGTCCTTGTCCCTTATGCTTATAAAGTATAAACTTGGGGCGGCTAGGTGGTGTAGTGGATAAAGCACCGGCCTTGGAGTCAGGAGTACCTGGGTTCAAATCCGGTCTCAGACACTTAATAATTACCTAGCTGTGTGGCCTTGGGCAAGCCACTTAACCCCATTTGCCTTGCAAAAACCTAAAAAAAAGTATAAACTTGGGGAGATATGCCTGTTCACAATTTTATGCTTCTGTTATTTTATGTAATATGTCATTTTTGATGTCTGTCATATGCTAGGAACTTTGACAAGCTGCCATAGTGTTTAAAGGTTATTTTAAAAGTAAATTTACAGAATATTTTTAGATGACTGATTTTATTATGTATTTAAACAATTTGCTGCTATTTTCATACATGATTGCCTAATAAATTCAAATATTTGTCATAGTTTAGGGTAAGTTTTATAGTGTATAAGGACCTTTGAATCTTTCTTTCTGGAGACCATGCAGAGTATATTGATCCATGTTGGATAAAAACAGTCTACACACTGAGTTGGCAGTGAATATATGGCAGAAACATTTTTTTAACATTAAAAAGAGAAACATAACATTCATGTTTTGCCTGGGGATTATATATTTGGGAGAGTAACTATTTTTGCTTAAGGATAAACCAGCTTACAAATAGCTGCAGCTGGTCTATTTTATGGTGTTGCCAAATGTACTTTACAAAATATTGTACTACCAATAGAATCATCCTACTCTGCAGAGCTTTCCTTTCTAACACCCCTCAACCTCCAGCTTCTTATCAGTAAACATTTATTAAATATCTGCTTTGTCTCAGCCACTTTTCTGAGGTCTACAGATACAAAGAAAGGCAAAAAGCAGTCCCTGCCCTCAAGGAGCTGTCAATCTAAGACAAAGACAACCAATTCAGTAGACCTCGTAGTGGTCAATTCACTTTTGAATAAGTTTTTTGTATTCTCCTCTGTTCTTTACACTGGTGGAATGCACACATTTTTATTTTTCTTATTCTCTTTAGACAGTCTAAATCTCCCCATTTCAGTCTTATATCCTATATATAGAATATTGGTCTTCTGGAGAATTATTACTATGTATAGTATTGCCACTGACAAGTTTTTATACATGTCTGAGAAAAATTTAGATAAAAATCAACTCAGCTGTTAGTGATTACAGCACTGACCTTGTGCAAATAAAGACCTTTCTGGGTCCTCCTTGGGGGCTGAATGGTTAGTTACTTCATGTGGTTTCACATTCATGCATGGTGGTGAAAGAGAGGAAGGAAGGAAGGAAGGAAAGAAAGGAGGGAAGGAGAGAGGAAGGGTTGGAAGAAGGAAACTAATAGGAATTTATTGAGTACCTATTATGTGTCTGGCATTGCTGAGCTATTTATGTGTCAGACTTAAATATCTCATTTGAACTTTTCAACAACCTTGGAATGTAAGTTCTATTATTATACCTATCTTACAGTTGAGGAAACTGAGGCAAACAGATAATGTAACTTGTCCAATGTCAATAATAGTAAGTATCTGAGACTTTGATTTTCTGGACTCAAGGTCCAGTGCTCTCTGTCCACTGTACCACCTAGCTCTGGAAGGAAAAAAATGATACCTGTTTAACCTTGATCAAATTAATTTTCCTGAACCTCAGTGTCTTTGTCTCCAAAATAGGTAATTGGACAAAATAGCTTCTAAGGTCTTTCTAGTTCTAGTTTTCTGATCTTATAAATTGAAATACCCATTTTTTCATCAAGACATTTTAATTGTGTCTTTCTCTTCATGACCCCATTTTGGGATTTTCTTGGCAGAGATGCTGGAGTGGTTTACCATTTCCTTTTGCAACTTGAATTGCAGAAAAGGAAACTGAGGCAGACAGGGCAAAGTGACTTGTCCAGGGGCACACAGCTATTAAGTGTCTGAGGCTGGATATTAACTCATGAATCTTCTGATTCCAAACGCAGTGCTCCATCCATTGCATCATTTAGCTGTCCTGATATATTCATAGAAGTTGTCAGCTGAAAGCAAAGCATACTAAAGTAAAGGATATTTAAAAGAAAACTTTGATTCTTCATCTTGTTAATGAATTTTAATAGAATGATTTATTTAGAGGAAATTGAAGACAGAGGAGCAGTTTTGGGTAAAGGCTAAAGAGTTTTCTTTGGAGTCATAGTCAACTGTGTTCATGTCCTGCCTCTGGCTACTCACTATTTGAAGTTGGGCAAATCATAAAACGTGTCTGTCTTGAAGATGAAAAGCAATTCCTCTTTGTACTTTGGTGTGGAATACAATGATAAATTTATACATCTGAGCCAAAAACATTTTTTAAAGTCTTGGCTACTTAGCATACAATGAACTTTAACAAATTAAAATCCCCCTGCCAGAGGTATTCCCAGAGCTATCTTTAGTTGTTAGTTAGAATGGGACCGTATTATCTTGGTGTTTTTATTTCAGAGGGACCAAAACGTCCAGGCCCAGAACACAGACTGTCTCCCAGCTTGGCTTCCACATTGTCTAAAATTCTAGCTATAACTTGTTACTTAAGGTTAAAGATTTGAAGCCATCAGCCAAAAGAAAAATGGATTATTTGTGAGAGCCAACATCCTAACTTGTACTCAACTTTGCATGTATTCCACTCTGATAGTTATAGGACAAATATATTTTGATGTCAGGAAGGGGGTCAGGTAATATTCAGAACATAGGGAGTTATCAAAGAGAACAGCCCTGGGCAAAGAAGTTTTTTTTTAAAGATTTTATTGGAGTTTTGAGTTTTACAATTTTTTATCCCAATCTTACTTCCCTGCCCCCCCCCACGGAAAGCAATCTGTCAATCTTTATTTTGTTTCCATGTTGTAAATTGATCCAAATTGAGTGTGATGAGAGAGAAATCACATCCTTAAGGAAGAAACAAAAGTATAAGAGATAACAAGATCAGACAATAAAATAGCTGTTTTTTTTTTCTAAAATAAAGGGAATAGTCCTTGAAATTTGTTCAAACTCCATGGCTCTTTATCTGGATACGGATGGTATTCTCCATCATAGAATAGCCCAAAATTGTCCCTGGTTGTTGTATTGATGGAATGAGCAAGTCCATCAAGGTTGAACATCACCCCAAGTTGCTGATAGGGTGTACAGTGTTTTTCTGATTCTGCTCATCTCACTCAGCATCAGTTCATGTAAATCCCTCCATGCTTCTCTGAATTCCCTTGCCTCCTGGTTTCTAATAGAACAATAGTGTTCCATGACATAATATACCACAGTTTGCTAAGCCATTCCCCAATTGAAGGACATTTACTTGATTTCCAATTCTTTGCCACCACAAACAGGGCTGCTATGAATATTTTTGTACAAGTGATGTTTTTACCCTTTTTCATCATCTCTTCAGGGTATAGACCTAGTAGTGGTATTGCTGGATCAAAAGGTATGCTCATTTTTGTTGCCCTTTGGGCATAGTTCCAAATTTCTCTCCAGAAAGGTTGAATGAGTTCACATATCCACCAACAGCGTAATAGTGTCCCAGATTTCCCACAACCCTTCGAACGATGATCATTATCCTTTCTGGCCATACTGGCCAGTCTGAGAGGTGTAAGGTGGTACCTCAGAGAAGCTTTGATTTGCATTTCTCTAATAATTAATGATTTAGAGCAATTTTTCAAATGGCTTTGATCTCCTCATCTGTAAATTGACTTTGCATATCATTTGACCATTTGCCAATTAGGAAATGGCTTTTTGTTTTAAAAATATGAACTCGGTTCTCTGTGTATTTTAGAAATGAGTCCTTTGTCACAATCATTAGTTGTAAAGGCTGTTTACCAATTTACTACATTTCTTTTGATCTTGGTTACAGTGGTTTTATCTGTACAAAAGCCTTTTAATTTAATGTAATTGAAATCATCTAGATTGTTTTTGGTGATGTTCTCCATCTCTTCCTTAGTCATAAACTGCTCTCCTTTCCATAGATCTGACAGGTAAACTAGTCCTTGATCTTCTTATTTGCTTATAGCATTGTATTTTATATCTAAATCCTGTAACCATTTGGATCTTATCTTGGCAAAAGGGTGTTAGGTGTTGGTCTAATCTAAGTTTCTTCCATAATAACTTCCAATTTTCCCAGCAGTTTTTATCAAAGAGAGAGTTTTTATGCCAGTATTTGGACTCTTTGTGCTTATCAAACAGTAGATTACTATAATCTTCTCCTGCTTTTGCACCTAGTCTATTCCACTGGTCTACCACTCTATTTCCTATCCAATATCAAACAGTTTTGATAAGTGATGCTTTATAATATAATTTTATATCAGGTAGGGCTAAGCCCTCTTCTTTTGCACTTTTTTCATTAAATTCCTGGAAATTCTTGACTTTTTATTTCTCCATATGAATTTACTTACAATTTTTTCTAATTCATTAAAGTAATCTTTTGGAATTTTGATTGGTAGGGCACTAAACAGGAAGTTTAGTTTTGGTAGAATTGTCATTTTTACTATATTAGCTCTGCCTACCCATGAGCAGTTGATATTTGCCCAGTTATTTAAATCTGATTTAATTTGTGTGAGAAGTGTTTTATAATTGTTTTCAAAAAGTTTCTGAGTCTGTCTTGGCAAATAGACTCCCAGGTATTTTATATGGTCTGATGATACTTTGAATGGGATTTCTCTTTCTAGCTCTTTTTGCTGTGTCTTGCTAGACATATATAGAAAAGTTGAGGATTTATGAGGGTTTATTTTATAACCTGCAACTTTGCTAAAATTGCTAATTGTTTCCAGTAGTTTTTTGGATGATTTCTTGGCATTCTCTAGGTAGACCATCATGTCATCTGCAAAGAGTGAGAGTTTTGTTTCTTCCTTCCCAATTTTAATTCCTTCAATTTCTTTTTCTTCTCTAATTGCTGAAGCTAATATTTCTAATACGATATTGAATAGTAGTGGTGATAGTGGGCATCCTTGTTTCACCCCTAATCTTATTGGGAATGCCTCTAGCCTCTCCCCATTGAATATAATGCTTGTTGATGGTTTCAGATAGATACTGCTAATTATTCTAATGAGCAGTCCATTTATTCCTACACTCTCTAGTGTTTTTAGTAGGAATGGATGCTGTATTTTGTCAAAAGCTTTTTCATCATATATTGATATGATCATATAATTTCTGATAGATTTGTTGTTGATATATTGAGTATAATAACAGTTTTCCTAATATTGAACCAACCATGCATTCCTAGGATAAATCCTACTTGATCATAATGTATTATCCCAGTGATAACTTGTAATCGTTTTGCTAAGATTTTAAGAGTTTTGCATTTATATTAATTAGGGAGATAGGTCTATAATTTTCTTTCTCTGTTTTAACTCTTCCTGGTTTAGGTAACAGCATCATATTGGTTTCATAGAAAGAGTTAGGCAGTGTTCCATCTTTTTCCTATTTTTTTCAAAGAGTTTATACAGAATTGGAACCAATTGTTCTTTAAATGTTTGGTGGAATTCACTTGTGAATCCATCAGTCCCTGGAGATTTGTTCTTAGGGAGTTCAATGATGGCTTGTTGAATTTCTTTTTCTGAGATAGGGTTGTTTAGATATTTAATCTCCTCTTCATTTAACCTAGGCAACTTATATTTTTCTAAATATTCATCCCTTTCACTTAGATTATCAAATTTATTGGCATAGAATTGGGCAAAACAATTTTGAATTATTACTTTAATTTCCTCCTCATTGGTGGTGAGATCACCTTTTTAATTTATGATACAAGCAATTTGTTTTTTTCTTTCTTTCTTTTAATCAAATTGACCAGAGGTTTATCAATTTTATTGTTTTTTCATAAAACCAACTTTTGGTTTTATTTATTAATTCAATAGTTTTTTGCTTTCAATTTTATTAATTTCTCCTTTAATTTTTAGCATTTCTAATTTGGTATTTAATTGGGGATTTTTAATTTTTCTTTCTCTAATTTTTTAGTTGCATGTTTAGTTCATTGATTTCCTCTTTCTCCAATTTGTTCATGTAAGCATTTAAAGATATATAATATATCCCCTGAGTGTTGCTTTGAATGAATCCCATAGGTTTTGGTATTTTGTTTCATTATTGTCATTATCTAGGATAAAATGGTTAATTCTTTCTATAATTTGTTTTTTGGTCCATTCATTCTTTTACATGAGGTTATTCAGTTTCCAATTGGTTCTGGGTCTATATCTCCTTGGCCCAATATTGCATATGACTTTTATTGCATTGTGATCTGAGAAAGATGTATTCACTATTTCTGCCTTTCTGCAGTTGATTATTAGGTTTTTATGTCCTAGTACATGGTCAGTTTTTGTATAAGTTCCATGTACTGCGGAGAAAATGGTATATTCCTTTCTATCCCCATTCAGTTTCCTCCATAAGTCTACCATATCTAGTTTTTCTAACAATATATTTACCTCCTTAACTTTTTTTCTTGTTTATTTTATGATTCAATTTATCTAGATCTGAGAGGGGGAGGCTGAGGCCTCCCACTAGTAGAGTTTTGCTGTCTATGTCTTCCTGTGGTTCTTTCAGCTTCTCCTCTAAGAATTTAGATGATATCCATTGGGTGCATATATATTCAGTATTGAAATAACTTTATTGTCTATGGGACCTTTTAGGAGGATAAAGTTTCCTTCCTTATCTCTTTTAACTCTATATATTTTTGCAGCTGCTTTGTCTGAGATAAGGATTGCTACCCCTGCTTTTTTACTTCAGCTGAAGCAAAACATATTTTGCTCTAACCTTTTACCTTTACTCTATATGTATCTCTCTGCTTCAAATGAGTTTCTTGTAAGCAGCATATTGTAGGATTCTGGTTTTTAATCCACTCTGCTATTCACTTACATTTTAAGGGAGAGTTCATCCCATTTACATTCAAAGTTATGATTCCTAATTCTTTATTGCCCTCCATGCTATCTTCCCTCTGTTTGTATTCCCCCCATCTGTATTCCCCAGTATTTTATTTCTGAATATCACCCCCTTCAGTGTGTTTGCCCTCCTATATCACCCCCTCCACTTTCTTTCCCCTTTCCCTTTTCCCCTTCCCTTCCTTTTGTTAGTTCCCCTTTTTTTCTCCACTCCCCCTCTCTTTTCTCCATCTCCCCTCCCCTTTTGCCCTTTTAATACTTGAATGATTAGATGTTTTTTAAGTTAACTAAGTATGTATAAATTGACTTTAAGCCAAGTCTGATGAAAAGATGATTCAGGTGTTTCTCATCTCCTCCCTTCTTCCCTTCTATTACCATAGGTATTTTGTACCTTCTTAGTATAATGAGATTTACCTTCAGTCCCTTCCCTCCTCCTGTCTCCTTCCTGTCCCCCTTTTTAAGGGGTAGTGTTTTTTAGATCATTCTGAGTCATAGATAATTCTGAGTATCCGTCATTTCTAGTTAAGTTTTATCTAATAGAGTTAAAATTCTTGGGAGTTATTAGAGTCTTTCTCTGAAGTAGGGTTAAAGCCAGTTACATCCCATTGGATGGCAGTCTTATGGATAGGTCATGAATGTCCATCACTTCTGGCTAGGTATATTCTCTCTGTTAGAGTTACAGTTCTGAAGATTTATGAGAATCTTTTTTCCCCATGCTGGGATATAGCCAGTTTCAACTTATTGGATAGCAGTTTTTTTTTCTTTTACCACCCCCCCTTATTTTTTAACCTTTTCATGTGTCTCTTGAACCTCCTGTTTGATGTCCAAATTTTCTATTTAGCTTTGGTCTTATCATCAGGAATTTTTGGAATTCTTCCATTTCATTAAATGGCCATCTTTTTCCCTGGAAGAGAAGGCTCAGCTTTGCAGGATAGTGGATTCTTGGCTGCATCCCAAGCTCCCTTGCTCTTCCAAATATCTCCTTCCAGTCCCTTTGATCCTTTAATGTTGATGCAGCCAGGTCCTGTGAAATCCTTACTGTGGCTCATTGATATTTAAATTGTTTCTGGCTGCTTGCAGGATTTTCTCTTTTATCTGATAGTTCTGGAATTTGGCCACAACATTCCTTGGTGTTTTCATTTTAGGATCTTTTTCTGGAGAGGATCCATGTATTCTTTCAATAACTACTTTGCGCTCTGGTTCCATATCAGGGAAATTTTCCATCACTAGATCCTGTAATATTAAACCCAGTCTTTTTTTTCTCTTCAATGTTTACAGGAAGTCCAATAATTCTCAGGTTGCCCCTCCTCAACCTATTCTTGAGGTCAGTGGTTTTGCTGATGAGGTATTTTACATTTTCTTCTATTTTTTCTATTTTTTGATTTTGTTTAACTAACTCTTGCTGTCTCATGTAGTCATTAGCTTCTGTAGACTCCTTTTTTTTTTAGGGAGGAATTTTCTTCATTAACCTTTTCCAACTCCTTTTCCAATTGGTCAGTTCTACTTTTGAAAGAGCTTTCCATTTGACCAATTGGGGTTTTGATAGAATTTTTTTTTTGCCCATTTGAGGATCTGAGAGAATTATCCTCATTTTGTATTTGTCCAATTGATGATGTGAGAATTATCCTCATTTTGTATTTGTCCAATTGAGGATCTGAGAGATATATTCTCATTTGTTATTTGTCCAATTATATTTTCTACAGATTTATTTTCTTGTTGCAAGGCGTTAATCTTCTCTTGGGTTTCTTTTTCCAAATTTCCCAATTGATTTTTAAACTCCTTCCTTATTTCTCCAAGGAAGTCTTTCTGTGCTGACGACCAGATCGTATTCTCCTCAGAGGTTCTAGGTCTCTCTCAGTTAGGGTCTTTTTCTTCCAAGAATTTTTATATGGATCCACCATATAAACCATATGACCCTTCTTCATTTTGCTAAGATCTTGCATTGGGGAGGGAGCTGGTTCACAGGGGCTTGGGATCACTAGAGGCTTTACTCACTGAGTGCAATTTCTCTGACTGGCCAGTAGGAGGTGCTGGTTGCTTTCTCTGGAGTCTCTGTGACCTTGATTGAGGTTTTCTTCTTTAGCTTGAAGGCAGGGATTGAAGCTATTGAATCCTTTTGCCTTCAATCAATGGTGGATTTTACCCTGGCCTGAGGTCATTCCTCAGCTGGGCTGGTTCTTCTGCTCACACACCTGTGCCTGAGGCACAAATAGTCTGCAATTGTTTGTTCTGGGAGAGGCCTCAGAGGCAAAGGATGCATGGACTCAGAGTTCCTTAGACCAGAGGAACCCAAGGATGGTGTCTGCAGCTCTCCTGCACTGGAACTCTCCCCCAAACCCTGTTGGCAACCTCCAGAGGGTCAGCACTGACACCAGTGCTTCTGCTCCCTAGTTAACTGAAGCCCGCATGGTTTAGCCCCACCGCTGATCCAGCAGGTCCATCTCTTAGACCCTCAGACTCCCGGCTCCAATTCAGCCACTAATCTGGCTGATCCGGGCCTGCCCCAGAGCCCAGACTCACCCTGCCTTGATTCGCCCAAGGCTGCTGTGGGAGACAAATCCTGAGGTAGATGTTCTTTCTCCTGGCTTTTCTTTCTGGGTTTTGTGTGTCAGATTTCTGTTTAGAGGTTTGTTTCATGTGATAGATGGGGAAGAGATCAGGAGACTTTAGAACTGTTCCTGTCTTCTCTCTGCCACCTTGACTGGAAGTCCCAAAGAAGTTCTGGGAAGTGAAGAAGTGGTTAATAGTTAGAAGTTAAAGTTGAGAATAATGTTATGATGTCTTAGAGCAATGACTCTTAGATTTTTCAAGGCAATGAATGGAGTTAAGTGGCTTGCCCAAGGCCACAAGGCTAGGTAATTATTAAGTGTCTGAGGTCGGATTTGAACCCAGGTACTTCTGACTCCAAGGCCGGTGCTCTATTCACTGCGTCACCTAGCCGCCCCAGCAATGACTCTTAAACTGAGGTCTCTGAACTTGTATTTAAAAAAGGTTCTGATAACTATTTCAGTAGAGTTGGTCTCCTTGGGAATTCTATGTATTTTTTTTTATGCATTTAAGATAACTATTCTGAGAAAGGAATTCATGGACTTCAGCAGAGTGCTACAACAATCCATAGCACATAAAAAGGTTAAGGACTCCTGGTAGATGTTGAACGCTTGAATTTCAGTGTATTTGACATTCTCTCATGATATCATTGTGGTCTAAATTGATTGTGGTTTTTTCTGTTCAAGAGGACCAAAATGACATCATTATGTTGGGATCAAGGTGATGTTTATCCTTCATTTTAGAAGTCCATGACATGAGGGAGGTGATGCCATGACAAGCATGTGAATTGGATTTGAATGAAGGGGTTCTGTGCTTGGTCACCAGGCTCACCTTCTCTTCCAGAGCCATCTGGGTCCTGACCAGAAATGAATTAGGATGTTTGGAGATGGTGTTGGATGCAAGGCAGGCAGAGTTAAATGACTTGTCCAAGGTCACACAGCTAGTATCTGAGGTCAAATATGAACTCAGGTCCTCCTGATTCCAGGGTTGGATATATCTCTAAATCTGTGAATCCCACCTTTCTTTTGAACTCCTACAATTCCATTCCACTCATAGAGCACAGCATCACTTTTGATGTAGGTGCGCCATTCTGGGTTAGTGTCTCCCTTGTCTCACAATCAAGAAGTTCTTCAGATAGGCTCTGAGAGTCCTTGTGTTACTTCTTCTGACCTCCATGGAGCCCTGTGTGAATTTTCTGTAAAATAGTCTTTTTGGGCAACAACATGGCCATTAAGGGTTTGAACTCTTGGCAGTTCTGCTGAAGAAAGGACTCCTCAGTGTCTGGCACCTTATCTTGTCAGTATCTTCACTCTTCCTAAGCTGGAGAGGGTTGAATGACCTGGATCAAAAACTGTCATTCATGAATCAATGTCGTCATGAAGCTCCACTAGAGGGCCCCAGGGATTTTAGTATTTCTTATTTTACTGTTGTTCTCCTTTGTTCTTTAAGAAGGCCATGATGCCTGGAAGGTGATATCATGTCATGCTGGTAAATTGGATTTAAGTGAGGTAGGGCTGTGCAAAGTCACCAACCTGGCTTTCTATTCCAGAACATCTGGGTCCAGTGGTCAGACATGGATCAGGATGACTGAAGTTGGCCTTGGATGCAGTGGGACATCTTGGACTTTTTCAAGCTAAGCACTTTTCTAGGTCACAGTTTGAGACAATGCCCATTCAGTGATTAAGCCTGGGTGAGAGAGAGAAGAGGCTGAGAGTGACCAAGATGAAGACAAGATTAATCCTTATCTGTTTTGCATGAAAATGGAGATGCCTTAACTTTTGATCCAGCGATACCTCTACTGTGCCTGTACCCTGAAGAGATCATGAAAAAGGATAAATACATCACTTGTACAAAAATATTCATAGCACCTCTGTTTATAGTGGCAAAGAATTGGAAATCGAAGGGATATCCATCAGCTGGGGAATGGTTGAACCAATTGTGGTATATGTAGGTGATGGAACACTATTGTTCTATTAGAAACCAGGAGGGATGGGGTTTCAGAGAAGCCTGGAAAGTTGTGCATGAACTGATGCTGAATGAAGTGAGCAGAACCAGAAGAATGTTGTACACCCTAACAGCAACATGGGGGTGATGACCAACCTTAATGGACTTGCTCACTCCATCAGTGCAATAAGCAGGGACAGTTTTAGGATACTTGCAATGGACAATGCTATCAGTATCTAGATAAAAATTATGGGGTTTAAACAAAGACCAAAGATTATTACCTTCAATTCTTAAAAAAAAAAAAAAAGTCATCTTATGTACTACATAATTTTGCTATCTAATATTTTTTTCTTAAGGATATGATTTCTCTCTCAACACATTCAGTTTTGATCCATGCATAGCATGGAAGCAATGTAAAAATTATTAGATTGCCTTCTGTCAGGGGGAGGGGAAAGGGAAGGGAGGGTGGAGGAAAAATTATAATATTCAAAACCTTACAAAAATGATAAGTAGAAATTACTATTTTATATAATTGGAAAACAAATAAAATATTTATATAATTCATAAAAAAGAAAATGGAGATGCCAGAAAAATCTCAAACAGGCAGCAATGATAGATTAAACTGAGATATTTATAAAATGCTTTGCATAACAAATTATTATTGTTATTATAATATTATTATTATTATTATTATTATTATTATTATTGGTAAATATTTAGACCTATACTTGACTTGAAAAAAATGGCTACAGGTTGTCTCAAAAGTTTTAATGCAGTTTTCTTGAGCTTGGGGCAGGAAAGACTGCTTTTTCTGAGTTCAAATCTTGTCTTAGACACTGACTGGCTGTGTGATCCTGAGCAAGTCACTTAACCCTGTTTGCCTTAGTTCCTCATCTGTAAAATGAGCTGGAGAGGGAAATGGCAAACCACTCCAGTATCTTTGCCAGGAAAACCCCAAATAGGGTCATGATGAGTCAGACATGACTGAAGAAACAACTGAACAATACAACAATAACACTTTTAGCGTGCTATATAAGTTGTCACCTATTTGATTACACAATTAAAGGGGGAAAGATCTGGGGTTTTTTTGCAGGCCAAATGTTCAGCAAGGAAGCCAATTTGATCTTAGATGACATTAAGAATGGTAGAATGTCTCCCAGCAAGGACTTTGTCAGTCCAGTTGTTCTCTGCTTTGGTCAAAACATGAGGGCCATCTTTTGGGAAGAATGTGCTAAATTAGGACAGTTCCATAGCTGCCCACCTAAAATTGTGAAGGAACTGGAGACTGGACCATAGAAAGAGTGACTGAAGGCTGAGGGACCTATGGAAATATTATGGATTGTGTGTATGTCTATGTTTGGATTTAAAAAGTTAGAGTCTCCCTGAACATATTATATGTATGATGTATTACTGAAGAGTGATCTCTACTAGAGTGAGTGAGTTTTATATTATATATATATATACATATATATATGTATACATATATATGTAATTTTATTTGATCTCAGTCACTTATTAGCTATGTTAATATGAGTTAGTCTGTCGGACCTCTGTTTGCTTTAATGCATTGGAGAAGGAAATGGCAACCACTCTTGTATCTTTTCTAAGAAAATGCCATGGACAGTATCAATTGGCACAACTGAACTACATGGAGGAATTAGACTTGTTCCTTGGCCCAAGTGGGCAGAACTAGGACTGGGGATGGAAGTTTCAGAGAAATAAATTTCAGTCTAATGTAAAAAAAAAAGCAAAACCCAAAAAACTATTGAGTATTGCTATTAAGTAGAGCTGCCTCAAAGTACAGTGAGCTCCCTCAGCAAGTAGCAGATTCCTTCTCCCTATATACCCATCCTGTGGGACTGGGAAGACTTATTACCTGAAGGACAGAGCAGTTCACCCCAGGGAGCTTTGAAAGGCAACTTTTTGCCTCCTGAAACAGAGATCTCCTACACTGGTTCTGACCAGGCAGCAGGTGACCCAGGAAATAAGTTACTGGACCTGAGTTCTGGTTCAGCACACATTTGTTAGCTAAGTGACTTTGGAAAGTCACTTTACCTCTGTCAGTCTCAGTTTTCTTATCTTTAAAATGAGAAATGGTAATACCTACCTTCCAAGCTTGCCATGAGGAAGTGAGACAATATTTGTAAACCACTTTTTAAAAACTTCAAGTGATATATAATTGAATTGTTATTTTTACTGCTATTTCCTTCAGTTTAAAGCTAATCGTTTTGATACTTTACATTGCCAAACCATTGTTTTAAAAATATACATAATTTATCCTGTATCTATAGAGTGCAGAGTGCAATAAAGGTTTGCTAATTATCTAGTTGATATTGTCAACATAGGGAAAATTTTAAGCATTTAAACTCAAAGTGTTTATATGTTTTAAAAAAGTTAAATGAAGGGGCGGCTAGGTGGCACAGTGGATAGAGCACCGACCCTGGTGGAGTCAGGAGTGCCCGAGTTCAAATGTGACCTCAGACACTTAATAATTACCTAGCTTTGTGGCCTTGGGCAAGATATTTAACCCCATTGCCTTACAAAAACCTAAAAAAAAAGTTAAATGAAGATTTGTATAATGTTAGTAGGAAAACTAGAAGTATGAAAGCAGAAATTATGAATATGAAAGTTAATAGAAACCCCCAAATAGATACCAAGTTTGAATTAAGAATAGAGTGCTTTTAATGGAATAGAATTTTTTTTAAATTGCTGTACATTCAGAGCATGTCAAATGCTAATGAATAAAGTTATTGTGCAATTTTTTTTTGTTAGTAAGGTTAGGGAAGACAAAAGTCTGATTCTATAGATAAAGGGAAATTCACAGAAGAGTGACCAATAAAGCTTGCTTAATGCCTCATGTTGGTTCTCACCTACAGGGAACACTGGCAGAGCGAATTCGAGCAGGGGGTGCTGGAGTCCCAGCCTTCTTCACCAGTACAGGCTACGGAACACTGGTGCAAGAAGGAGGAGCGCCCATCAAGTACAACAAAGATGGCAGCATTGCAATTGCCAGCCAACCAAGAGAGGTGAGAGGAACTCTAGTCCAAAGGCGTATGGGATCCCATTCATCTTAGAAATGGCTTCTATTAATACATAGGGTAAAGGAGTTGTAACATTACATTTTATTTGTAAGCTTAAAAAGGAAAACATGTACGTTAGGTTGAAAGGGAATAATTTATTATGAAGCTGGTGAAATTTCTAGCTAAACCCCAGTATCAAATGTTAGTTTTTACATTTTAATAATTTACTGATGGCTCCACTGACTGACTTTTCAGTAATTCTGTTCTAAAAAGTGCAAAATATACATATCATATATGTATGTATATATGCATTTTACAGAGATATGAATCTATCTATATACACATAGGTATGGATATATTATTAAGGAAACTACAGAACAAGCCTTGAATTTGGAATGATAAGACTTGAGTTCAAATCTCAGCCCATTCATTTCCTAGCTTTTTGAGCCTGGTCACTTCATTGCTCTAAGAGTTGGTTTCTTAATTTGTAAAATATGGATTTATTCTATAGAACTCATTTCACAGTGATGTTGGAAGGAACAAGTTAGAACACATGGAAAGTTCTTTGTAAACCTTAAGTGCTGTGTAAATGCAAGTTATTGTTATTTAGAAACTAGGATATAGTAATAAGAAGTAGAATATTCTTAAACTGTCCAAACATGTCAGTTTGAATGAAGTCACTTAATTAATCCATAAGTATTTATTATATGCCTACTCTATAATGATACTTTATTGATGCTGAACAGGTTTATGCTAGATATAGATGATTGATATATTTATACTTGAGAATAGAAGAGAGAGCTAAGTTGTACTAATTAATAAACATTTATTGTTTGCCACAAGCCATTTGAGTTTTATCATTTTATCATAATTATGCTCAAAAATTTCTCTTATTTATATAACCATATATTAAATATTATATATTTATTTGTATATAGGCCTTTGTAAACCTTAAGTGCCAAATAAGCATGTGAAACAAGGATCAAAGCTCTGGCTTTGATGATGGAAACATCTGCATTCAAATTCCGTCTCAAACACTAGATGTGTGATCCTGGGCAGATCATTTAACCTCTGTTTACCTCAGTTTCCTCAAGTGTAAAATAGGGATTATGATGGGAGGTACCTCAAAGGGTTGTTGGGAAGATCAAATGAAATAATATTTCTAAAATACTTAGCATATTACCTGGCAACTAGTTGCTTTATAAATACTCATTATTTTCCCTTTCCCTCTCATTTGTAAATCGAGAGAGTTGGATTCAACTTCTGAGGTCCCTTCCAAGGGTGAATCTATACTCTTATGATCATTTAAGAAAAATATTCAAGTGTATATTTATTTGAGATAAACAGGATCATGAGAGTCTCTAGTTCTGATCTTTCCCTGTCTTCAAATTTTTGAGAATATGCAGAGAGAAAATTGAGGTGGGTGTAGAGTCAGCCAAATCTTCTGGGCTTTTTTTTTTTTTATCCAGACCCACTTTTCCTTTAATATCTTTATCATCTGTTGCCTCTTGAGGATGTCCATTCTCCTCTTCAAAAGAAGAGGGAGTGATAAAAGAGAACCAAGTAATTGAACCTTAACCCCTGCCATCAAAAAGGTGACCCCTTTCCCCTGGGTCCTGTTCCAATCTCCCCTCCTCCAGTCCTACCTAATGAGACAATAGAAATTGCAAAACAGGTTGAAATCAGGAGACTTAAATTCTGAGCAGTTGGGATATGGATGGTAGGGTTTTTCCTAAAAACTAGAAGAGCAGGACTAAAGGACAAAAGACTGATTCTGTATACATTATATTTCATTGAATACAAAAGATAACAAAGATGTGGGCATCTGAAAAGTGACCTTTGTTATTTTTTTCCTTTCCTCCCATTTTTGAGACTCTTCTCATCCCCAAACCCCAACAACCTAACTAAAGACCTTAGAAATTATATTTTGGGGCAGCTAGGTGGCATAGTGGATAAAGCACCGGCCTTGGAGTCAGGAGTACCTGGGTTCAAATCCGGCCTCAGACATGTAATAATTACCTAGCTGTGTGACCTTGGGTAAGCCACTTAACCCCATTTGCCTTGCAAAAAAAAAAATTAAAAAAATTAAAAAAACTATTTTTAACCCCCCCCAAGAAAAATCAATTAGCATGCATTTATTAAGCACCTACTGTTTGCCAGACCTGAAGATACAAGGAAAGCTGAAAGACAAGTCCTCATTCTCAAGGGACTCAGAATTTTGTCCTTGCTTCTGGGTTGGGAGATTCTGTGGGGGCCAGGGAAGAAGAGCAAGCCTGGTTTGAATCCAGACCTAGAAAAGGAAAAAGAGGTCCTATCCCTATGTCAATTTGAAGAAAAATAATAAGACATGTCTTTGGTGGATTGGTTCTGATGAAGATTCTGGGTTCTCCCAGAAGCAATAGCTGCAAGAAGAATAAAAGATAGACTGCTGATCCACTCTCTTCCCTGGGACTAGTCTTCTCTTGCCCTTTTCTTCCTTCCTACACAACCCTCCCTCCCTCATAATCTTACCCCTCTTCTGCCCTCATTTCTACTCTCCATCCTCTATCTCTTTTGGTTCTTGAGCCTCTTTTCAGGACTATAAGAGCTCCCCCCCCCCCCCATTTGGGGAAGTCTGAACTCATTTCCCCATAGAAAAAATGAACAACCAAAAAAACATTATCTTGAATAGATCCTCTACCTGGCCAAGTTACTTAAATATTTTAACCTTAGTTTCCTCACCTTTAAAAGGAGGATACAGGAGCACCTTCCCAGTTGTGAAATTCAAATGAGTTAACGTGTGCAAAGAACTTACAAATTTTTCTTTTTTAGGTTTTTTTTTTTTTTGCAAGGCAAATGGGATTAAGTGGCTTGCCCAAGGCCACACAGCTAGGTAATTATTAAGTGTCTGAGGTCGAATTTGAACTCAGGTCCTCCTGACTCCAGGGTTAGTGCACTGCACCACCTAGCTGCCTCAGAACTTACAAATTTTAAAATGCTAGGTGATACAATACCTGACCTGGGGATCAGGAAGAGCTGAGTTCAAATGTAGCCTTAGACACTTGGTAAACTCTCTTTTCCTGGGCATGACCAAGTCACCTTACCTCTCTGCCTGCTTTCGCATGGATAAAAAAGGGGATCATAATAACATCTGCCTCTCAGGGTTGTTGTGAAGATTAAATGAGGTTATAATTGTTAAGTGTCTTGCTCATAGTAAGTTATTGTCATTTTATTATTACATGAATGCTACTATTACTTTGTTTGGGACTGGAAGCCTAAATCATATTTTGTCACATTTGTTTCAATAGGAAAAGATTTTTCATGGTACTGACAAAAGAGTACTGGGTTAAGTGTCAGGGTGCCTAGATTCTAAAATCTGTCAAATTTCTTAATGCCCCAATAATAATAATATCAATAAAAACCAACAATTATTTTGCACTTGCTACATGCTTTGTGAAATGCTTGACAATTTTTATCTCACTTGATCCTCCTAAGAATTCTGGGGGGGGGTGGGTGCGGTTATCCCCATTTTGCAGATGAGGAAACTAAGGCTAACAGATATTAAATGACTTTGCCAGCATAATGGAGCTAGTAATTGTCTGAGAGGAGATTTGCCAGATCTTCCTGGCATTCTATTCACTACCCTACTTAGCTGTCTCAGGACTTAGTTTCCTCATCTGCAAAATAGGAATGAGTGATTTCCTAAAAACAATAATAGTTAGCATTAAATAGTGAAGTTTGCAAAGCACTTTACATGTAAAACTAGGTAATGCAGTGGGTAGAGCACCAATCTTGTTGTCAGAAGGACCTGAGTTCAAATTCATCTTTAAACACTTGACACTTACTAGCTGTGTGATTTTGGTCAAGTCACTTAACCCTGATTGCATTACATCCAGGGTCTCTAGTCATCCTGATTCATACCTGGGCACTGTACCCAGATGGCTTCAGAGGAGAAAATGAGGCTGGAGACTTAGCACAGCACCACCTCACTCAAATCCAATTCATGTGCTTGCCATGGCATCTCCTCCCTAAAGTGATAATTTTCTTCTTGAACCAAGAACAATAAGGTTCTCTCCAGTCCTAAATTTATGTTTGTGAGGAAAGTTCCAAGCAATTGACTTACAAAGAAACTTGACAGTGATCTCTCATCTCCCAAATGTTCCAGCACACCTGGGGAGTTGTCATTTGTCCCAGAGTAGTTCTCTCTACTCAGAATGATTTCCAGCAGAAAAGGTTATTTTTATGAACCTAGGCCAACCAGAAAATTAAATCAGTTCAATTTTATTCTCAAAAATGTATCCTGAATTCTGTCCACTAGGTGGTACAGTTGGAATAGGAATGTCTGAAAAACTGTTTTATTCCTTTAAATGATAAAGTAGGAAGATGGAGTCAGGGAGTTCAAGGAAGAAATAGTGTTCGGTTTTCATTTCTCAGAGCAACACCATAAAAATGAAGGGAGGCGTATAACATTAATATATTTTCTTAAAAATAAATTGTAGAAAGTAATTAGATCTTGTATGGGAATTAGAACTAACAGTATGACCACTATACATGCATTTTATTTCTTGCAGGTGAGGGAGTTTGGTGGTCATAACTATATTTTGGAGAAAGCCATTACAGGTGATTTTGCCCTGGTAAAAGCCTGGAAAGCTGATCGTTCAGGAAACATCATTTTCAGGTAGTATTTATGACTAATGGTGGTGGTGGGGATGATGATATATGTTTTGGAAGATATTTCTATCATGCATATTTTGATTACAATTCAAATTCATATATTTACTGAGTGCACTTTTGAGAGTTATCAAGCTATCATTTTGGAGAGCATGGTTCAGTTTTAAAGTGCCTTAGTTATTAATTTGATCATCTTGGGTAGTATAATGAATAGAGTATTGCATCCAAAGTCAGGAAGATTTCTTCCTGATTTCAAATCTGGCCTCAAAACACTTAATGTGTGACTCTGAGCAAGTCACTTAACCCTGTTTGTCTCAGTGTCTTCATCTGAAAAATGAACAGGAGAAAGAAATGGTAAGCCACTCCAGTATCTTTGCCAAGTAAAGCCCAAAGGGAATGAAGAAGAGTTGGACATGACTGAAAAATGACTGAACAACAACAAAAGTTATCTCCTGGTTTTTTATAGATAGGTCCAGTAGATAGAAAACTGTCTGACACATATCAATTATGTGACATTATGGAGCAAGTCTTTTAATCTCTCATTGCTCTATGCAACTATCTTACTAGATTACAGAGGAGATGCTAAACTGCATTGGTAATTTCCTCATTTGGACATTCCTGTACTAATCCAATTTCAAGTCTAATTTCTATCCCTACACTCTGATAGTTTGAATACACAGTACATTTGAACTTCAACAAAACCAAATAAAATTATCTTTTGTATTCAAAATGTATTGAATACTAAAAATATCAATGATTTTGTCTGTTTATATTCCTTTTTGCTGATTTTAATCACAAACTTTTTGTTCTTTTGCATATGGCCATCATGAATTGTTTTAACTTCCAAATTGATGATAATGGCCAGTTTGGTAATGAACCTCACCAAACTTGTCCATTCTGGCCCTTAGACAAGGGACTTTTATTCCTATCACTGGGCTTGTTCTCAAAAGAATGACAAATTTGCATCAAACTTATCTTTGAACAGTCATCGCTTCTACAACATAGTTGGAAAAAATTGTTGTTTGTTCTTGGTTCTCAAAGAAGACCATTCAACCTCAACTGATAGATAGACCATGAGAGAAGGGGATCCTACTAGAGGGATCCCACTTAGACTCTCTAAGAGTTAGGAATTATTGCCCTACATTGAGTTTAAGGTTCCTAGTTCTGTACTCTAGAATCAAGCACAAAAATACTAATCTTTTCATATGACAGCTCTCCCAATATTTGAAGACAGTAGCCATGTCTATCCCTTCCTCAACTAGTTCCTAGTCCTTTTCTCTGATCATTGTATCCCATTGTTTATAGTTTACTCCAAACCCCGTTCACTCTGCTTTGGGTGATCTCTAATGGAAAAAAGTCTTTTCTAAAATTTGATTCTTAGAAATCAGTTCACCAGGAATTATTATCTATTTTCTGGACTATATTTTTCTTAACACAGTCTAATTCTCATAGCATTTTTTTGGCTTTTGGATCATGAAAAAACAGTGGAACCTTTTCATATGAATACTATCATCTAAACATGCCTCTTTGCTAGCTTATGAAGTTGAAATTTTTAAGCCTAAACATAGGACTTTATACCCTTCTCTCATTTCATCTTCCTCATTTTGTTTGCTCATTTTAGCCTATTGAAATCATCTCCAGTCATGATTATGTAGTCCGACTTTTTAACTGTCCCTCCTAACTTTGTGTCATGGGCAGATTTGATAAACATGCCATCTATGACTTCAAGTTATTGATAAGAATGTTTAAAATTGAAGACCAAGGCAGATCCCTAGTACACTCAAATCTCCTTTCAAGTTTAAACTCCCATGTTAATGAATATTCCATGGTGTTAGCCACCACAGTTCATTTCTAATACAAATAAGTTGTTTTTGTTTTCTAACTTACAACTCTCTATTTCTCCATAAGGAAAGCACTAGACTTTGCCAGATACTTTGTTAGGTGTCCTCTGGCTTTAGTATTTTGATCTGCCAGGCTAGGAACCATTTCTAAGGAGGAAATAAAATTAGTCTGATGTGATCTGTTCTTGGTGAAGCTATTTTTGACTTTTTTTAGGGATTGCTTCTTTCCTTTCTAAATACTTGCCAACTCTCTTTGATTATAAAATGTAAAATTTTATCAGAAATTAGATTCAAGCTCAATAGTCATTTATTTATGGATTCTACCTTTTATTTCCTTTAATTAGAATCACTGTCATTTGAAAACTTGTTAGTATTTGACTCAAATCATCTCTCCTCTTAACATTTTAATGTATCTATGGGCAACTAGATGGTACAGACCTGGAGAAAGGAAACCTCATCTTTCTGAGTTCAGATCTGGCCTCAGACTATTGTGTGACACTGGGCAAATCACTCAACCCTGGCTCAGTTTCTTCATCTGTAAAATGATCTTGAGAAGGAAATAGGAATAGTTTTTTTTTTGTCAAGAAACTCCAAAATAGGGTTACAAAGAATTGGCCACAACTCCAAAAACTACTGAATAATAAATGATCTTTTCAATTTGAGTATTGAATGGTACAGATCATTATCCACTTTTTAAACTGTGTCCATTTCTTCTGGTAAATTTTTCAGTGCTTTGTCCTTGGGCAGTTGATTTTTTTTCTGTAGACTTTTTTTTAACTACAGGGGATAATGGTACAATATGCCACATGGCCAGACCAACTTCTTTCCTGGTCATAAATTGATGCTTTTTTAAAAATTCAATTAATTGTTGGTCTTAGCCTATTTATGTTGTCCAGCCTAATGTGGTTTTAGAGCAACACCAAATGTGCTTTTTGCTCCTTTTCCCTCCTCATTGTCTCCTTTTTCACAACCTCTTTGTCAATGACTTTGTGTTTATATCAGAAACCATGACTTGGAGGAACTTCCAACTCAACTGCTCCCATCCTTCCCTCTCCTCTTACCCTTGCCTTTATAAGATCACCTTTTTGTTTTTTTAGGTTTTTTTTTCTGTAAGGCAAACGGGGTTAAGTGGCTTGTCTAAGGCCACACAGCCAGGTAATTAAGTGTCTGAGACCAGATTTGAACCCAGGTACTCCTGACTCCAGGGCCGGTGCTTTATCCACTGCTCCACCTAGCCGCCCCTATAAGATCACCTTTTCAAGAAAGCTTCTGGCATCCTTCTCTTGTTTTTCTCTACCCTTCTCCAGACCCTCCTTGCCAAGTATATTCTTTCTTCTCACTTCACTCTGTGAACCATGATAAAAATCAATTCCACAGTTGTTTCTGGATAAGATATGTCAACCTTGGTGGTTCAAAATGTCCCTCCCCGGCTACCAACTCCCTAGTTAGCTGTTTCTTATTATCATGTAAGCATCTATATTTGTATCCCCATTTGTAATTGTACTCCCCATTGCTTAGTGTCTGTAAACAAATTCCTCTGCATAATGAAAGAGAAATTAGGAAATATAAATTCAAAATTAAGAAATTAAGTGATTTTGCCCAGTTATATGAGACATAAATGTTATGAAAGAATTCCCTAGATTAGGATACTTAGATGCCTTAAAAGAATAATGTTGTATAAAATAAAATTATAAAAGAAACCTATTATATTGAAATAGAGTAATAAAATATTTTTTAAATGTTCACAGATCCAAGGATCAGAATCCTTGGTATGGATGATTAAGTCCTCCCTATGCCTCTGATTATTGATGACTATGCTGATTACATCAGACCATACACTTTTAAAAATGACAGCCATAATCAGTAAAATGACTTTGGCTTGGGGGTGGCTAGGTGGCACAGTGAATAGAGCACCGGCCCTGGAGTCAGGAGTACCTGAGTTCAAATCCAGCCTCAGACATGTAATAATTACCTAGATGTGTGGCCTTGAGCAAGCCACTTAACCCCATTGCCTTGCAAATACCTAAAACAAAAAAAAAGCAACAAAAATTTTGCTTTAATTATCCACACTGTATTACAAAACATGAAGGTTACTTACTTCCTTCTACTTGTGGTCTTCAGTTGGATGGATGTTCCACAGAACTATTCCATTTGTACATATATCCTGGACTTCGTAAATAATGTGCCAATTAACTGGACCCAAATTTGAATAGGAGGAAGGGAACAGGCTTGATTACCATTAGAAAATTGTGCAGTACTTTTAATGATTCCAATCTTCTTGCAACAAAAGCTTGCCTCCTTAGCATTCTTCTTGTGATGGTATATAGCTGTTCATCATGCAACATCACAATCTCTGAGAGATCAGAATTATAAGTTCCCCAAAGGACATTGGAAGAATGCTTGCTTTCTTTTCATAGTATTATAAATGTGCTACATACAAGTCTGATAACCAGAGAATTAAAGCATGTTTTTCAAGAGAACTTGCAATTTATCCTTTTTAATTCCTAAAGGGGGAAAAAAGGGCATAGGGATCATATGGTATTAATTTTATATTTGATCTCTTAAATTAAGACATTACTGAAGTACATGACTTTAAAATTGCAGATGCTTTAAATATAGCCTGCTTTACTTTGTTCCTTGGTGTATTGTGAGTTTACTATGTATCTATATCTATATCTATCTATATCTAATCATCTATATCATCTCTCTCTATATCATCTCTCTCTATATCATCTCTCTCTATCTCTATCTCTATCTCTATATCTATCTATATATATCTATAGTATTTTTAAAAGATAAAAATGCAGAAACAAGAGAGGATTGTATTTTTAATGTAATTTGCAGTTAGATAATATTCTTAATGCTATTGAATCTCTTTCATAAAGACAGTCTACTAAGGTATTATACTCTGTGGAAGGGCTACCTATACCATTGAAATCATGAATCTTTTGAAATAATGAAATTCTTTCTTTGTACAAAAATTCTATTTCTGTGCTCCATTTCTGAGTAATGCACATAGGGAGCTATGATATCAGTATTAAATGATGACAATTGCCCATCAAGACTATTTTCACTCTAATAATTCCACTACATTGGTCACTTGAATTTGGTGTAGGATGTTATTGAAGCTTTTGATTCCTGCTGACAATAGGAATTGACTTACACAAAAAATTTACAACTAGAATGTGCTTTTAAAATGTTTTTTGATACTTTTTTCTTTTACATATCTGATTCTTCCCAGTATACCCACATTACCTTTTCCCCAAGTTCAATTTTCCCTTGAAACAAAGGAAAAACAATTCAGCCAAAACAAACTACAGAATATTACATATATTTGGTTGTTATGATCCTGTGATCATATATGTACAAGTGGAAGATATCTTAAATGTTAATGGAGTCCAGTCTTTTTATGTCAGCAATGAGAAAATTGAGACCCAGAAAGGTTAAGTAACTTGACTAGGATTTCATAACTTTTAAGTGTCTAAGATGGGATATGAATCTGGTTCCTTAAAATTCACTAAATCCCACAGCCTCACACATGGGAGAGACCATGAGAAATCTGAGTGAAGATTCCTATTCCCCTGGATTTAAAAATTTTCATACCTTGTCTTCTGGTAGAGGCCAAACATGAGGGTAGTCTGAAACAACAGTTTCTAAAACTACCTAAATAATATGATAGGTTTTATAGCCTTCTTAAGAAACACCAGATGGAGAAATCCTAACACTTCATAACATCATCAGCAAGCATTTATTAAATGCTTACTATGGGCAGGACACTTTGCTAACATTAGAGATACAATGAAAATCAAAATAAGACCTTTTTTTCCTTATGGTTTTAAATAGCTAAAATAGCATATGGTACTTAAGTGATAAGAGTTATAGAACAATTATAGAATGTAGATATGGAAAAACTCATTTTTTTCTTTATGACTATATTGATAAATTCATTTAGACTGATGGGGGGAAAAACTGTGGTCTTTAATAAGAGCTCATTTGAATTTGTTCTGGGAAAACCAGTTGTTCAGTTTGTGCCTGAACATCTTGTAGGAATTTAGTATTGAAAAATTATTGGCAAAATTAATTTAGAAACCCTATTGAAAATGCTCTTTTGTTGAGTATCTTCTGCAGGTTTCATATTATTTTAAAAGTCATTAGAAAATGATGTCTATAGGAACTGATCTTTATGGGTGACTCAGAAATCACCAAATAATGTTTTGGTAATTTCAGCAACATATTTCTGTTGGATAGAAGATGGAGTTACTGCAATTTCCCATATGGAGACTTACTCCTTTATATTTCTAAATATAATAATGAGAGCAAGTTACTCAGTGAAATGTTTAAGTGTTGAGGCAAAGTCATATCCCCATTAAAAGGTTTTGGAAGGCTATTTTCAAAAAGTGTTGATGATTCATTAACATCCAGTTTATCCTTATGCTGATGAGAAGTAGGTATGATGAATAACTCCTTTTGTTGTACACTGAAGACACACTTAAGGAAGACAAATGAAAGGTCCAGAGTTTTGTTCCTCTAAAAAAGCTCTTGTATTTCATATAATAAGAAATGTCCATATTATGTATCACTTTTTTTTAATAGTGTGACAGATTTATAGAATTTTTTAGCTGGGAGGGACAACTACTTATTGTTTTTCTTTTCTCTCCCCCCTCCCTTCACCCCTCCTTCCCTTCAGAAAAACTGCAAGGAATTTCAACTTACCTATGTGTAAAGCTGCACAAATCACAGTGGTAGAGGTAAGAAAATGAAAGGGGGGGTATTTTTAAAAGTTTTTATTTATTTCTCAGTTTTATTATGTCTATGCAGTGAAGAAAGGCTATATTACAGTGCAGAATTTTTGTGTTCAGGAATTTGTGTGTTTGTGTGTGTGTATCCACATAAATATACTTCTATATTCAGAGTGGTACATATTAGTAGGTTTTTATTTTAATGGCCAACAAATGAGATTTTTGCTATTTCAAGCTTTTTAATCATGTTTAGTTTTTGTTATGCTTTAAGAGACAGGTTGCCAAACCTGTTGCTTGCATTTCCAGAGGCAGGTAGCCATGATAGTGAAACTAGATCATATAAGAAATAGTTGAATAAATGGAAATATTTAACTTAGAGAATTGAAAATTGGGGGTGTTTTTTGGAGAGAGATAGTTACATCATAGTTCTTTTTATATATGTGAAGGATTGTCTTGTGAAAGAGGGAGTAGGCTTATTTTTGTGTGGTGTGGATGTGAAACTAATGCCAATGAATGGGAGCTAAAGGAAAACAAATTTCAACCCAAAACAAAAATTTCCTAATAATCATTACATTAAAATTAGTTGTCCTTTTAAGGTGAAGATTTCTCCAAAGCTGAAAGTGTTCCAAAGGAAATTGGATTTCCACTTGGAAGAGTCTTAGCAATGGGGAAAAAGAATTTTATAAAGGATTGGTTTAGATAATCTCAGTCAACCACTATTGGTGAACACCGAGTTGACTGGAGGTTGGGGAATAGGGCCAGATAGTATGATATAATAGAGAGAGAATTTGGGAATCAGGTGAATCCAAAATAATCCTAATAGGATAAATTTTAATGAGATAAATGTTAATCTTTCATTTGACTTCAAAAACTCAGTTTCATGTACTAGATGGGGGAGTGGCAAGGAAACAATGACTAGAAATAAAGTGAATCTGTTTTTCAGTCACAAGTAGTTTTTACTTATGGAAAGGCTTTAATGACCTAGTTGTGCAACTCTCATGTTGAGGATTAACTGTTAACTTTCAACCAAGGCCTTTAATAAAATGTTTTATGTTGATGTATTATGGTGATGCATTATTATATTTTTAAAAATTAAATAAATTAGATAAAATAAGTTTAGTTTTATCTTTAGAGTCCCAGGGGGAATTTTTGGGAAAATAACTGCTTCCTAATCACATTTTCTGTATTTTTTTCCTTTTAGTCAATCTTAGACAATTTTACTATATTAAAAAATGACCAATAGTAATTAGAAGTCAGAGACTGCTGAAAGGGGAGTTTTATTAATGTCTCCTTAATGGTTAAGAGTAGTTCTATTCTTATCTGCCATTAGTTCTCAGAAGGGAGCAGAGCTGTTCAATCCTTTATTTATTTATTTTTTTTAGGTTTTTGCAAGGCAAATGGGGTTAAGTGGCTTGCCCAAGGCCACACAGCTAGGTAATTAACAATCCTTTATTTCTGAGAGTAAGCCTCTTAAATTCTCTGAGCATCAGTACCCTCATCTATAGGGGAAGCTAGATGGTAGAGTGGACAGAGAGTTGGACCTTCAAATCAGGAAAATTCATCTTTGTGAATTCAAATATGACCTCAAATACCTAGTATCTGGGTGACCCTGGGCAAGTCACTTAATTTTGTTTGCCTCAGTTTCCTCATCTTTTAGATGAGCTGGAGAAGGAACTGGCAATCATGCCAAGATCTTTGCCAAGAAAATCCCAAATGGAATTATGAAGAATCAGACACTACCAAAAAATGACTGAATGAATCCTATTTATAGGATAAGAGAGTTGGACTTGATGACTTTTAAGATTCTTTTCAGCTCAAGATTTGTGGTCCTTTGGTCCTTCAAGAGCTGGCTCTGTTTTCAACAATATTCCCATTTGAGATGGCACCCTTGGTTCAATGGGGATGTTTCAGGTTCAGATTTATAGAATCATATATTATAGAGACATACCAGATTTGAATTGGATATGTTTCTTAGGTTAGGGACTTCTACATTGATCTTGCAATTAATTTTTGAATATTTTCTCCATCAGGAGGCCTACCTCCAGATCAGGAACTACTTCTACCTGTGCAATTTACCTCTCATACTTCCCTACATCTCTACTATTCCAGTTAATGATATTATTTCCTAAGCCTTATCTCACCCAGCCCTTGTTAGCAGCTAGGAGACTCAGTGGACCTGGAATCAGGAAAACCTGTGTTCAAATAATTAGTAGTACTAGGTTTCAGTTTTCTGGTCTGTAAAATGGAAATAATAACAGCATCTACTTCCCATGTTTATTGTGAGAATATGATATATTTGTAAAATACTTAGCAAATAATATTAGCAAACTAATAATTGCTTATTTCCCTCCCCTTCCTTTGACTCCCTTCACTTTCTTGCTAAGTGAGAGCAAACTGGTCCAAATACTGCTGACCTTTCCCATTGAACATGAAGTTCTGGGATGTGAATTTGAATCCAGACTTTATTAATACCTATGTGATTTAACTTCTCTGGAACTCATCTTCCTCATTTGAAAGATATGGTGTTTATATTGTAGACTTTTAAGTTTTCTCGAGGCTTTTTAAATCTTTAATCCTGTGATCCCTCAAAAAAAAACAGCTCTTGAATTTCAGTGTTTATAAAGAAACTCTCAGAGATTGTCTTGTTTATTTTGTTCTTCCCAGGTGTGAATATTCTTAGGACTTCAAATTGAGCTCTTCAGCTTCTTATGAGAAGATTTTACTTGGTAGACTTTGCTATATCTTTTAAACTTGCATCCCTAATGTAGTGAACGTTTCTCTAACCAGACTGTATCTGGAGTTTTGTATTTAGAGCTGATCATTGTATTTTAGGAAGGCCATGGATGAGCCCAGATTATCCTGTTCCCAGAGATTATATGACTATAAAAAGGGGAAAATAACAGTACAATAAATAGAAAAAACTGGGGGTTTCAGCCTAGAGAAAAAAAGACTAAGAGTGGTGTAGTAATAATCTTCAAATATTTAAAGAGATGTCATGTGGAATAGAGATTAAATTGTTTTGCTCGACCCAAAAGACAAACTTGAAATGGTGTTTGGAAAATGTAGAAAGATAGGTTTGGATTCAATGTGAAGGAAAACCTTTCTGGTTGTTTGAACTATTCACAAGTTAAGTGGGCAGCCCAAATCCAAGGAAAGATGATTGTTGAGAATGTAGTAGAGATACAGATTGGACCTTTCCAGTTTTAAGATTCTGTGATTCTTCAAATCATGCAAAGAAACAGTGAAGATTTTCCTTGGCACTATTATATATACTCAGGTAAATCAGAAAGTTTTTCTACAAAATCTACAAAATTATACCAGAGTGGTTTGGCATTTCCTTTTCCAATTCATTTTAGGGATGTGACAAACAGAATTAAGTGACTTGCCTGGGGTGACACAGCTAGTAAGTGTCTGAGGTTAGATTTGAACTTAGGAAGATATCTTGTCTTTAGGTCTTGTACTCTCACTGCTGTGCTACCTGGTTGTTTCTATTCTACACTAATTGGTTCTAATTCATTGAAATTTTTTTTTTTTACGTACCTTTCCCCAAGTCCTTTGATCTTTGTATCTTGGTGAGCCATCTTATTTTTTGTAACATCAATCATAATATGAGCCATCTTATTTCTGGGTCATAAAATTTTAGAGGGGGTCAGGGATCCTAAAATACAATTAGCATATATTAAAGAAATGCATCATCAAAAAAAGAAAATAGGCTAGTCATGTGGCAAGAACAGGGATAGCCATTGGAATGGTATCTTTAGAATGTCAAGAAAAAATAAGTAAGACCACATTGATGAGATAATAATTCCATTTGAATAATAATAAAAATAATAGCTGACATTTATTTAAAAAATACTTTAAAGCATACAAAGCACTTTACATACATTATCTCATTTGATCTTCCCATGTTATCATCTGGTCCAACCCTATCATTTTGCAAATGAGGACATTGAGACTCACCCAAGGTCACACAGCTGGTTTGTGACAGAGTTAGCATGAGAATAGAAGTCTTCTCATATTTCCAGTTGAATTTCCTATTTTGCCATACTGTCTCCTCTTTTAAATTTCACATGGTAGTATCTGCTTCCTGTGAGCCCTACCTGAAATGTCAAACTTTGGTACTCTGGTGGTTAACACTTTAAAGGACTATAATAACTGCTTATATTTCACTAAAACATGGTCAAAGTGTGGACATTGAGTTACATTGTTCCTCCCCCATTTCAATTCCCACCCCACCCCCACCCAATCTCTCCATTTCATTGAATGGGAAATTTCTTCTTGGTTTGCATTGTGAACCAATCTGGGAGTTGTACCAATTGTATAAGCCTATTTGGGGGGAGGGGATCTACAAAATTATGCTCGTTTTCTTAATTTGCTTTAAGTGCTAGTCTTGGCATGTTGGGGAAGGCCTGAGACAATAAGTATTATTGACATGGGGGACTACTGTCAAGGGACTGAAATTGTATTGTTTTAGGGAATTCCCCTTAAAGAAATTTCCATTGTCAATACCTGTTGGCACCTTCTTTGCAGTTTTCAGTCTTATAGAGTTTCCTTGGGCACTGAGAAATCTGGTCATTTGCCCAAGTTACATAACCAGTCTATGTCAGAGGTGAGTATTGAATCCAGATCTTCATGGCTTCCAGACCTGCTTGCTGTCCATTATGAAACCCTGCCTCTCAGACAAGCAAAAGTGGCCCAATGATAATAATAATAATAAAAATGTATTTCTTGGTACAGATTCTTTTTTAAATTGAATTTTTGAATAATAACTAGATGCTTGTAGTGATTTTTTATGTGTTTAGAGGAAAAAAGCATCATAATTTTCATGAGCAATAAATTAGATGATCTACTTTTTCTTGGAATAAGCCGGGCTCTTCACCATTTTACTCATTGATACCACTTCTCCACCCTTCACACACATCATATCCCCCTTGTTTCATTGTATGGGAAAATTATACTTTTTCCTTTGAATTATGTATCAATTTGAGAGTTGTACCAATTTTGTAAGTCAGTCTGGGATTTGTGCAAAATTGAAAAAGCAGCACAGTTATGCTTGTTTTCTGTAATTTTAAAAAATACCTCATTGTCCATTTCCTAAAATTATCAAGCATTTTTATGTTTTACCAGAAGTTATGAGTTAGTGAAAACTGGTGCCTTTTTTTCTCTGTATAGTAAATGGGTAGTGACTGAAGAAGCAAGAAGGACTAGTGGGTGCAGCTACAGATTTGATGCCCACATGTAAAAATATCTCCTTTTAGCCTAGACATGTTATTTCTGGACTTTCCTTCCTTTGAGTGGGTGAATTCTTTTATTGTAAACTTCACAACTAAAGAAGTACAAAACCAGCCCATGGGAATGACTTTTTGGTGTTGCTTTCTTGTTGAATGAAATGAGAAGCCATGAGGACTGTTGAGTTCTTCAGGTTGAATCTGTTTGGTTTCTTCTTAAAGGTGAGGCTTTCCAGCATGTACTAGACCCCTCATGGACTAAATTACTAGCCCTTGAAAGGGTACCACACTGCTTGTCCCACCATTTTAGGCTTCTCTGGAAGATGGCTTGTCAGTTCTTTTCCGAAACATGCCTTATTAATAGAAAATTGAGTGGGGAGGGACAGGGAGTGTGAATCACTTGTCAGAACTGGAGGAGTCAGGAGAATGCAGACGCTTTGTCTCCTATGCAGCCTGGTGTGTGCTGTCAAAAAGGTCGTCTGACTCACAACCACAGAAGGTTGATGAGAAAGACTGTGACAGAAATAAACTACCCAGCTTGGTTTTCCTTGGGCTGTTGGACTCGTACTTGGAGAAAACAATGATAAACCTCCAAAAATTTACATGTGCCTTTTCAAGTACATGTAGGTACTTTTGGTTTATTTTCATTATTTTTTTCTTATCAAGATTATTTTTTGTCCCTTTCTCTGGCTCACTGAAAAGCCTGATTTTCAAAGATGATGATTTCTGCATGTTCTGTACTAAGGTCTGGCACAACCAGTCTTCCTTAAAAGATAAAATTAGATTAAGAAACCTTAGGTTTCAACTCATCTGCCATTCTTCCAATCAAGAACTTGGTGTTTCTGTTTGTGTATAGAGATTGACTTACAGCTTGTGAAATACCAGAGTAAATCAATTTGCAAGTTAGCTATGGCATGGTTTGCACATCATTTCCTTGGTACAAGCAAAAAAAGGATATTGGTTATCCCAGTTTTAGAGGATTGTAGCCTTTTGTGAGGGCAGTGGGTTTTGTGGATATTAAAAGAAATGATTTACATCAGATTTTGAAATGATTACATTTGCTATTTTTCCAATTAAAAACTTTTGTGCTTTTTTCCTAAACATCTTAACCATTTTCCAATTTGTCATTCCCTATCTTCTTTGTAACAGAAAAAAATTTGAGCAAAACCAAACTTAACAAGTGTCCTTGCCTGACATTTTATGACATTCTGTACCTGTAGTTTTTAAGCTATCAAAGGGGAGGGAGTTGTGTTTTCTCCTCTTTTCTTTGTGACCAAAATTGGTCCTAGCAATGAATCTTTTTTGGCAGCACTCAGGTGTTATTTTCACTGATAATAAGAGCCATCAATGTAATCCCAGTCTCAGAGCCCTTTGGTATGGAACTCATAATGGTGGAGATCAGGAGGGGCAGAGTTGACTTGAATGGGAGAAGAGAATTCTTTAGAGCACTTATAAATTGTGTATGCTTTAAAAAAATTTATTATGCTACTTCATCACCTTTACATCAAATATCTATGATGAAAGTCGAATGTCCCAAAATTTAGAGTATTAAATATATTAAATAATCATTTTCCAACAGTTGTTTTCTAAGAAATGAAGAATTAAAATACATTTATTAAACCTTTATCATGTGCAAAGCCCCCTGCCAAAGAGTAAAGGGTACAAATAGAAAAGCAAGTTTGACCCTGCTTGGAAGGACTTTAAATTCTAAGGAGAGACGACAACCTTGTACTGGTTAAATAGGACAGAGATGGGTACTCATGAAGTTAAAGCAAACCATTTATTGGTTAACAAATGGTTAGCTACTACAAAAATGTGTGTAAGACTGTAAAGGGGGGCAACTAGGTGTGCAGTGGATAGAATACTGGCCCTAGAGTCAGGAGGACCTGAGTTCAAATCTAGCCTCAGATACTTAATAATTACCTAGCTGTGTGACCTTGGGCATTTAACCCCATTGCCTTCCAAAAAAAAAAAAAAGACTTTAAGTGCAATCAGGTATAATCAGTATTTTATGGCATGTTGTGCATGTGTAGGGCCATAGATTGAAGGTCGACAAGAGCCTCAGAAGTTCAGTCTCTCATTTTATAGATAAGAAAACTTGGGTTAAGACAGGTGAAACATATTACCCCAAGTATATGAATAATAATAATAATAATAATAATAATAACAATAATAATAATAATAGTATTTCTAGAGCTTTATGGTTTGCAAAGTGCTTTACAAATATTTTCTCATTTAATCCTCACAATATCCCTGGAAGGTAGGTGCTATCATTATCTTCATTTAACAAATAAGGAAACTGAGGTTAAGAGAGGGTAAGTGATTTGCCCAGGGTGACACAGCTAGTAAGTTTCTACACTCAGGTTTTAAACTCAGGTCTTCCTGTATCCAAGACCAGCACTTTAAATGTTTTGCCACTTGGATGCCTTTTTTTTTGAGCATCAATAGTTTTCAAAAAGGTAATTTTAAATTAAGCAGTTGCCAAATATTTTATGTCACTGATTTGGATGCCAACTGATGTAAAGAAAGAAATTGACTAGATATCTTTTTTCGTTTAATAGAAATTACATTGAAAAAAATTTTTAAATAAATTCTCATGAGATCAGCAAAAGTAATCAATTCTAGCTGCTAGTTTCCTTTGTAATTGTAGATGGAAACAATATGAATTTTAAACAGATGACTTAATCATTTTCATAGATTCTATAAACAATTAATCTTTACACAGCAGACCAGTATTATATCAAAGTTTTAGAGAAGAGAGAGAGAGAGAGAGAGAGAGCGAGCGCGAGCAGCCTCAGAGTCCTTCGGGGGAAGAAGTGCCACCACAGTGGATAGAGCACTGGCCCTGGAGTCAGGAGTACCTCAGTTCAAATCCGGCTTCAGACACTTAATAATTACCTAGCTGTGTGGCCTTGGGCAAGCCACTTAACCCCATTTGCCTTGCAAAAACCTTAAAAAAAAGGCTAATAAGCCTTCCTAAGTCCTAGCCCAGTGTCACCTACCTGCCTAAATTTTACAATAATTGCTAGCATTTCTATAATACTGAAAGATTTGAGAAGGGAATTTACCCAGATTCTCTCCTGAGATTCACAACAGTTGTATGCAGTAGATACTAAATTTATGATCTCTATTTTAAGGGTGAGAAAACTGACAGTTATAATTTAGAGTCATATAATAAGTTTAAGGGACAGCATTCAAACCAAAATCTTAGTCCAACACTATAACCATTCATCTTTTGTGGGAAAAATAGTATTCTGAAGTGATAGTAGTGACTTTGAGTACTCCAATCACCATATAATTATTAATCTTCTTTAAATTAACATTGATTTTCTTATAGAATTTACCTCATAAAGACTTCCTTATAAGTATTGAGCCTTTCTTATTACTTATGTGGCAGCTAAATGGCACAGTGGATGGAACTGTACATGTGGAATCATTTTACACAGTCAAATCTTGTCTCAAACACTTCCTAGCTATGTGATCCCGACAAGTCACTTTACCTTGTTTGCCTAGTTTCCTCAACTATAAAATGAGGTGGATAAAGAAATGGCTAACCACTCCAGTATCTTTGCCAAAAATACAATAGCATTGTAAAATTTAAATATATCAAATCACTTAATTTGTTTGCCTCAATTTCCTCAATTGTAAAATGCAGATTGATTTGTTGTATGGATTGAATGAGATAATATTTATAAATGCTAGTTTAGAGTCAAAGTAGCTGGGTTTGAACTCTGGGGATTCTTGTTTACTATTGTAACCCTAAGAAAGTCATTTCTCTCCTCAGACACTCTGTTTCCACACTTGTAAAATGGAGAGTTTGAATAGGATAATCTTTGAGATTTCTTCCAAAAGAAATTGGAATGAATTTATGATGATCCTTTGGGAGCCAAGGGCATCCAGTCTACATTGTAGTCCCTCCAGTGAGCCTGGATATGCTGGGAAAGAGATGAGTGATGACCAGTTGCAGGCAGCATTCTGCCAACAGCAGTCCCTCCCATATGGTCCTTGGTCTTCCTATTTGGATATAGATAGTTAAAGAAGGAAAGAGGCCTTGGTGTCTGGATGATGATGATGTTTGACCTTTGTTCTCAAAGAAGACACTGATATCAGAGAGGTGATGGTATGACAAGTACATGAATTGGATTTGAGTGAGGAAGGGCTGTGCTAAGTCACCAATCTCATTTTTTACCCCAGAACCATCTGGGTCCAGTGGCCAGATATGAATCAGGATAACTGGAAATGGACCTGGATGTGAGGCAGTCAGCATTAAGTGACTTGCCCAAGGTCACACAGCTAATAAGTATCTGAGGTTGGATTTGAACTCAGGTCCTCCTGACTCCAGGGCTGGCACTCTACCCATTGCACCATCTAGTTGTCCTAAACTACTGGAATGAAAGATGTTAGGTTTTTTCCCTTTTATGTTATGTGAAACACACACTGCTTTTGGTGGGATAACTGGAATTTTCAGTAGAGTAAATGTCATTAAAGGCAGCTGCTGACTCAGTGCTGGTCCTGGAGTCAGGAAGATCTGAGTTCAGATCTTAACTCAGACACTTGCTAACTGTGTGACCATGGGCAATTAACCCCTATTTACTTCAGTTTCCCCACCTGTCAAATAGGGATAATAATTCCTATTTCCCATAGTTGTTATGAGAATCAAATGAAATAATAGTTTCAAAGTGCTTATCATAGTTTCTGGCATATAACCTGATAATGCTGCTATTATTATTATTGTTGTTGTTAAAAATGAGGATAAAATAGGACCTACCTACCTATCAGATAATGAGATAATATCTATAAAAGTGTTTATTCTCTTCTTCCTTTCCCTAATACGAAAAAAATTAATATAATATCAGATTTTATAGCTGGAGGGAGGAGGTGGGGGTTCAGAATCCTCTGGCCTTGAATTATCTGATTATCCTAGTTTTTCAACTTACTGCCTGGGTGCCCCTGAGGAAATTATAGCTTTCCTTGGCCTCCATTTCTTTATCTATAAAATGAGAGATGAATACTTGCACTTAGATGATTCTTTCCATGTGTAAATCTGTAATTCTTTTTTGTATATATTCCTTAACAGCTAGGTGGTACTATAAATGCAGTGCCAGTCCTAATGTAGGAAGCTCTGAGTTCAAATCTAGCCGAAAACACTTACTAGTGGTATGATCCTGGGCAAGTCACTTATAATTTCTGTTTGTCTTGGTTTCCTTGTTAAATGTGGCTGATAGAACACCTAACTACCCAGACTTATAAATTATGAGAATAAAATGAGATAATATTTGTAAAAATGCTTGTTACATGGTGCATGATGCCTGAGAGGCATTTAATGAATGTTTGTTCCTTTCCTTCTCTAAACAGTTGAACTATATTGACCCAAAGGGAAGGCATATTGAAGTTCAATGGATTCAGCTTTTAAAATGAATTCACTATGTCTTTCTACTTTCTCCCCTCTCCTCTCCCACACTAAGTTGGGAAAAGTTTTGTAAGAAAAAGACTTGACCCAGGGTACAAATTGAGACAGATTTTTGCATATTACAACCATATGGGTTTATTTTGCTTGACTAGTATTATTTGTTATAAGGATTATAGTCTCTTCTTTTCATTAGGGAGGGAGAAGCTATCAGTAGTGTTTGACTCTACCTGCCCCCCCCAAAAAAAGAAAGGACATAAGAAGGTTATTGAAGCATCTTTAAAAATGCATAGAAGGAGGAGAGCACAAAAGGGAACACAGAAAAACGGGACAATTTTGAAAGTCACTTGCTGAATTCATTATATGCCTTTTTAATTTTTTTCAAAGCAAGCTATACATACAAGAATTGTAATTCTACATATTATTTTCTGTTTTATTTAGTAAATGAAAATGTTATTAGTGTTCTTATTTTGAGCATTTGTTAAATACAGAATTTAAAAAAAAGAAAGAAAAAGTTTGGGCTATTAAATTGGCCAGTGCCTCTTGACAGTTTTAATGGTAGGTGTATGGTAAATGAGTGTTTAATTAACTAACTACAAATGATGCTTTAATGGTATGTAGATAAATTAAAATCACATATATTATAGTTTTATTCTTTATAATGATAAGCAAAGCAGTTACATTTTCCATTAAAATGGACTAAGATGAACTTGGTAAAATCAAAAAGTAGAATTAGATTAGAGCCTTTAAATTGATTTAGGATTTAATTTTTTCTCCTTTAGGCTATAAGCAGTTTGATTCCATATTTATATTTTGTTTTTCAATGAGTCTTTTACAAAAATTCATTTTTATATTGCTATCAAAATAGATATTTGCTCTTTGAAAATGCAGAATTAGCCAGCTACAGGATACTTTGGTGAACAAAGTGTCATATCTTATACTAGCCCTAGCATACTATGCTTTTAGAATATTGCCCTATTGCTTATTTTCTTGAATTTTTATAAAATTGAGGACTGGAAAATGTATAAAAGCTGTTGAACACAAAGTAATTGAATAGAAATCTGGATTTTTTATAACTTTAATTTGTTGCTTCTATTGAGGAAACATTAAATATGAAAAATGGACTTGCTATGTGAATTCCTTGTATAGCTTAAATGAATTCTAGCTTTCCTATCTTCCCCCACTTGGGTGAGATTGCTAAATATAATTCCTTGTCTAAACACCACTTGCATCCAAAAGAAGAGCAGAATAATAAAAAGAAAGGTTCTTGATGATAAAAATATATTAAGTAAAGTGCTAAACCTGACATTGTATTTCTTGTTGCTTAGTAACAACGTGGCAACTACATCAGAGAGTTCCATTATCTCAGGTACAATGAACCTCATCACATCGTGGGTTAGAAATACTGATAACAGCAAGCCATTTGGGTGCTATTAGCCATCCTAAACTTTGGTTATTCTTTTTTTTTTTTTTTTTTTTTGGTGCTGAAACCTAGGGAAGAAAAATAGATTTAACTATGTTTGGGTCATTGTGTGGTTTACTTGCAGCTATTTTGCTTTATTGTCTAGTATATAATTTTTTTCTTTAGACATAACTTTTTTAAACCAAAACTCATTATCTAAATTCCAATTTTTTTTGTTTCTTCCTAAATTGACATAGTTCAATTGCTGTTTTTGCTGATTCTTTATATGTATGATTTTTCTTTTGAATTCCATATTTTCTACTAGAAGTGTCTTCAACATTTTTCCTCTCCTCATTTCATTTTGACTCTAGTCTGAGCATCCTCTAAATTTTTCTGTTCCTATAGGATGTTACTTTTAGCACCTAAGACAGAGGGAACAGCATTAGTTGAAAAAGATTTTTCCCCTTTTGTTAAATGTAAAGATGATTGTTTGTGTGTGTGTGTGTGTGTGTGTATGTTGAGTTGAATTGAATTGTGTTCATATCACTCAATATATATTCTTTTCAGGGCCCAGGTTTCTCTTGGAACACATTAATAGGCTATTTTACCAGCACTGGAAGCATTAAGTGCCTACTGTGTATCAGGGTGTATGTGAGGCACTGGAGATATAGAAAAGAGCAAAAAACAGTCCCTGTACTCAAGTTCAGAGTCTCATGGGGGAGGCAACATGCAAGCAAATATACAAACTGGATAAATTGAATAAGGTTGGCAATATCTGATAGTATTTTATTTTATTTGTATATAGGTACATTCTTATATTTACAGTTACATCTAAGGACAATTTTAAGCATTTAACTTTTTTGAAAGACTTTGAGTTCCAAATTTTTCTCCATCTCTTCTTCTCCCCCTTACTCAGTGGTGGGATTCAAATAAATTAACAACTGATTCTCTGCCCTAATGACTGTTTTAAGTATACAAAAAGATAGATTCAAAGGAAGTTTAATATTTCATTCACTTAATATTCAAATAAGAGCAATAGAAGAGGTACACAAAACTAGATTATATTATATTACTCACAGAAAATAAACGTATCCTTATGGAGTAAAAGCAGTCATGTGTCTGCAGCTGCCAATGTTGGAACATATGTGGAACCATTCTATGTATTCTGTTTTTTTCTTCTACTTCCATGGCTTTTGAAATGGGTGATAATCTGTACTGAAATCTATACTTATATTAATTCATTGTGTCCCTGCTTTCTATTGGTTTCATCATTAAGGGAACACCAGTGCACTCATATCTCAGGGGAATTTTGGGCATAACACAAAGTAGAAACAAATGACAGCTTCTCACCCCCTGGCTGTTTGGCACTTTTTCTCTTTACATTATATGTTTATTTACTGAAGTAACAAAAGTGAGGGAATTAAAATATAGTATTTCATCAAAAGTATAATGAGCTTTAAGAAATGAATAAATAAATATTACAAGCATAGTTCCATCAGTGTTTTCCACCTATGGACAGAATGAACATTACTGTGGGTATGTAGAAAATGCTGTTGTGAAGATGAAAGTTAAAATAGAATAAGGAATATAAATTTGTGATTTCCACCTGGGGGGGGGTGACCCAGGTTTCCACCTTAGAATCCTGATTACAAGTACCATTTTAAAAACAGGTTCACCAAACAATGTAAAATTAGGTATTGGTTCTGCAGAACCGGTATGAACTGACCAAATCCCACCACTGCCCTTACCCAAGATGGCAAGCAGTCTGATATAGGTTATACATGAGCAATCATGTAAAAATTTCCATATCAGTCATGTTGTGAAAGATGAAATAGCAAAAGAAAATAAAAACATAAGAACCCCCCCCCCCCCCCAGGTAACAATAGCATGCTTCAATCTTCATTCAGACTTCAGTTCTTTCTGTAGCTATGGATAGTATTTTCCTATGTGTGTCTTTTGGAATTGTCTTGAATCATTGTATTGCTGAGAAGAGCTTAAGCTATCATAGTTGATTATCAATGCTATTGTAACTGTGAACAATGTTCTGGTTCTGTTGTTTTCACTCAGCATCAGTTCTTGTTAGTCTTTCCAGGTTTTTCTGAAATCTGCCTGTTCATCATTTCTTATAGCTTAATAGTATTGCAGTCATATACCACAGCCATTGTAGGGGTGACATTATTGAAGGAAAACTAAGATTGAGGAAGACTTCAAAACATGAGACTATAGCTGAGGCTTGAAGAAAGCTGGATAAATCAGGAAACAAATTATAGGGGGTGACCATCTCAAGCATGAGGGGCTTAGCCAGTGAAAAAAGCTTGGAGTTAGAAGAAAGGTTGAGTTGAGAAGAATAGTAGGCCAGTATCTTTGTATTTTGAAGGTTTTGAAAGTCAAACATATTCAATGCTGGAGTTTGTAGGGAGTCCCTAGAGTTTACTGAGTAGAGGGTGATACAGTTAAATCTGTTTTGAAAGATTCGTTTGACCAGGATGAATTGGAATATGAAGAGGCTTGAGGCAGGGAGAACAAGTAGGATAGCATGAAGGAGTACCATGTCCTGGGCAAGTCAGGTCACTACCACCATCTTCCCTCATAGACTGATGGAGACAGCCCAGGACTCTGAAGCCAAGAGCCTTTGGAATAGCAGTGCCTCCAACCTACTGTCAAATGGTTCAACACCAGAAACTGATGGGATTTCATCAGTTGAAATGACTTTAAAGAATGCATTGTCCCTGACCCTAAGTACCATGGACTTTTCTAACTAACGTAGAGTTGAAACCTTACCAATATGTCTCTTCTATTAGAAGATGAGCTGCTTGAGAGCAGGGACTATTCTATATATATATCCCTAGAAGTTAGCACAGGAATTTATACATAGTAATCTCTTAAGAATTGCTTTATTTATTCATTTAAAATTAGTAAATTGGTGGAATGGTCTCTGAGGTAAATGAATATATGTATACATACCTGCATTCTCTTTTGAATTGATAACTTAAGGGGATAATAGAATTTGTGGAGTTATAAATGTGACTTTCTTTTAGTTTTTGCAAGGCAATGGGGTTAAGTGGCTTGTCCAAGGCCACACAGCTAGATAATTATTAAGTGTCTGAGGCCAGATTTGAACTCGGGTACTCCTGACTCCAGGGCTGGTGCTCTATCCACTGCGCCACCTAGCCTCCCCTTAAATGTGACTTTCAAATAGAAATATTGAATTCCAGAAAAGCATTGAAATTGGTAGTAATTGATTTCTATATGTTTTTTAGAAAAAACAGTTAATCAATCTACATCATGACTGCATCTTACAGTGGGTCCAACATTTTATATCCGTACTCTTACACCAGCATTGTGCTATGAAGAGAACACTGAAGTTAGAGTCTGAGGATTTTATATAAAAAATTTCTGGCTCTCTTTTTTTGCTTGTGTTTTCTTGCTCTCTAGCCCTTCCACTTTACAATGTGTGACCTCCTTTTATTGATCTCAATACACTGTACCAGCTGTTTGAGGGAAAGGGTAATTACAACTATGTGGTTGTTTAATTGTCTTCCATCTTGTTTGACTCTGTGACCCCCCCTTTTTGGTGGGGGTGGGAAGTTCTTGGCAAAGATAGTTACCTCATACACACACACACACACACACACACACATCTTAAAGTAATGCACAACGTAGGAATACCAAAAAGAGAAAAAACAAAAGAAAAAGAAAAATAGTGAATAAGCCTCCTACTATCATCTATACTATTTTACTGAATTAAAATATTAAGATAGATGTAAAATGTCTGACCACAGACATTTACTGTCTGATGATCCTGCACATGTCACTTAACCTCTGTTTGCCTTACTCCACTATAGAAGAAAATGACAAACCATTCCAGTATCTTTGCCAAGAAGTCTCCCCCACCCTGAAAAAAGGGGATCACAAAGAGTCAAATAGACTATTCCCCATGTCTGGATTCACTTGACCTCCACCTCCTGGAATACTGATCTTCCTTTAAAGTACAGGTGTTGTTACCTCCTATGTGAAGCCTTTTTAAGTTTCCTCCAGTAGGGATGGCCTTTCCTTCTCTTCAAGTTATCTGATATTTACCTTGTGGTTTTGTCATCCATTATGTTGTAAGAGCTTTATGGAGAAGTACTTTTATTTTTATTTTTGTCTTTATGTCACTGGTCCCTAGAATAGTACTTTACACATTGATAGGTATTTATTAAGATATTTTTTAATCAATTGATTGATGAGATCAGGTTTCAAGTTAAAAACATTTTAAATTATTCCCCCATCCATATTTATGAACCTTTCTCAGAATAACAGATAAAGAAATATAATAGACTATTAACCAATATACAGTATTAAATGAGATCATGATGCTATCATTTTCTAGGTATATGCAATCCAGGGTAACCAAATGATGAATTTATAAAAATATTCTATATCTCTTTTCAAGGTATTTTAGTACTTTTCTTGAGAAGTATAACTGGCTTGGGATCAGTACATTGATAAGAGTTTGTATGGTATAAAATTTGCTGTGTTTGAAAACATCAATTTATTTCCCTGGGATTTACAACTAGGAATAAAAATATAAAATTTAAGTTAATTTTATGAAGATGCACAGATGCATCAGAAATGGAAACATTTTCCCAGCTTAGTTAGAAACTTTTAAAAGAAAGAAATATAATATGGTTAGCCATACTTACTCAGAGAATCATTTGATCCCAGGAATTTGGCCTAACCCAGAAAAGATGCTATAATAGCATATTCTCCTTCTACTTCTCAGAAATAAGCAAGGGCAAGAAAACTGGGGCCACATTATTCAGGAGCCCACACAAATTACAGACCACTACCTTTCTAATCTCTTTCCTAATCAGTATTCAGAATCTAATCACCTGCGGTTCACTTACCTAATGTAGTTAAGTAACACTGTGAAAAGAGTCTGGAGTTGGATAGATTTGATTTCAGACCCTAGCTATGTGACCCCAGCCATGTCATTTAATCTCTGTGTACCCCAGTTTCCTCAATTATAAAATGGGTGACAGAAATAATAGCTGTACAGTGCTTAGAATAACATATAACACCATGTGCTGGGCAATGTCAGCAATTCTGTGTGGATTGTTATCTTCCCTCAGACCCTGATACAGATAGCCCAGGAAACTGAATCTAAGAATCTTTGGAAATTGATGCTCTAGTCTAGTGTCAAATGTTCAACATGTTGAATATATGGAAACTTATATGGAAATATATGGAAACCTATGTTCATTAACAAAATTAAATATTTACAATATACTAGGTTTTGAGGTTGCAAAGACAAACAAAATAAATTTCTGCACATATCTACACATACATTTATGTGTATCTATACCTATATATTAGAGGGGAAAGGGCTTTGACAATTGTATAGGAGATGGCTCTCAAATTGAACTTTGAAGGAAATGAAGGGTTTTTGAATGGAGGTGAGGAGGAGAACAAGCAGAGGCATGAGATATGGAATGTGCTTTAGGAGGAAGAATAAGCAGATCAATTTGCCCAAATTGCAGAATGTGTGAAAGTGGGGGAGTAATATAGAATAAGTTTAAAAAAATAACCTGAGGTTAGATGTGTGAAAGGTATAAAGATCAAGCAGAAGAGCTTGTACATAAGCCTCTGGTTCTGGGGCCCTGATAATTTCACTGATTTGAGCTTTGGATATAAAGAAAATAGATTAAATAAGAATTTGAAGCATCAGATTTATATTTGATTAAGTCAGACTCAGTAACTATTCCTTTTCAAATCCTCTATCTTCATATGCTAATAAATGCTATAGATTCAAAAAGACCTATCTCTCATAAAATCCCAGCATGTAATTTAAAAGAAACACAAAATATAATAAACCAACTGATTGACTTCTCAACCTTGAGTGATACTTCCATTGTTTACTTTTAAATGCCTTGCCCTATTTTAAAAAGTCATAAAATAGCATATTCTTTTCAGAAAGTAATGGTTGGCCTATATTTTAGAAAGACCTTTATCACTTAAAGAACTTCTTGACTGTTAAATGTTACAGTTTTTTTTTTTTTTGCCATGTCGGGTAATTCATTGCAGTTATAGGAACCCGAGAGAAAAGAGACTTTATTAGTATTGTAGGTCAAGTTGTCTCCATTCCATTCAGCTTTACAAATTTAACTTTAATGCTCATTGTGCCTACCTCAATGTAACTAAGCCTATATTGAATAATTCTGAAAGGGACATTTAACCACTACTCCCTGTAGGAAGGACTTTGAGCATTAAGATGAAGAACGGGAGGTGATTGCTTTCTGTGAAGGAATTTTAAGTTACTCTTTTAAGTATCTTTAAAACAGAATATATAAGTATATGTGGGCCTATAGGTACTACCTATCTGTATGAGGAAATTATAGGGGAGGATAGACTGAAAGAAACATAAATGCTCAGAAGATCACAAATGAGGGAAATACCAGACTCCACAGCCTTATAGTCCTGCAAGTGCACAAGGGAACTGTGACTTGGTGAACAATGGAATACATAACCAGCTAAGAGCCCAGATCTCCTGAGTCTCTGCCCTGTATTTGATTGTAGCTGCTGGGTAGATTCACAGGTCTGAGTGGGAGGGGACACAGAGAGGGTGGCTCTGAAATGTGGCACTGCCCCTCCACCTTGTTAAATTCAAGCAGTTCATTAATTTTAGGTGAGAAATGGGTGAAGTTTGCCAAAGTAATAATAATCAAAGAAGCTTTATATTTCATGTTAAAATGAAGTTGATGAAACCAGTATTAGGCAGCCAAGTGGTGTAGTGGATAGAGTGCCAGACCTGGAGTCAGGAAACCTCATCTTCCTGAGTTCAAATCTGGCATAGTTGTGTGAGCTTTGGCAAGCCACTTAACCCTGTTTACCTCAGGTTCCTCATCAGTCAAATTATGGAGAAGGAAATAGCAAACCACTCCAGTATTTTTGCCAAGAAAACTCTATCAGGATCTTGAAGAGTTGGATATGACTAAAATGACTGAACAACTTCAACAAAACCAATGTTAGGTTTCTAGGAACTTTGCTGGCAAAGGTGTGAAAGGTTAAAAGGTGAGATCAGAAAGCCCAAGGCTTAAGGATAGCAATAGAGGCAAATGGGATGTAAAGCTGTTTATTGAAGGAAGGAATGGTAGACTGGGTCTGAACACACTCCAGTAGAGGGTAGTGGGTCCAGCATGCCTTTTATAGGGTATGGGATATAGGAAGTAGGGTGGTACAGTTTCCATGGGATTGAGAGTCATTTGGAATCTGTATAGAGGATGTGATTTGTTTGGGGGGGGGGTCTCCTTAGAAATTTAGAATTGTTGTGATTTTCTATAGAGGTTAGGATTAGTTTTTATAAGGAAAGGATACTCAACTGGGTTCACCTGGGTAAGAAAGAAACCCATGTCTAGATTAACAAGGTAGATTAATCACTGGTCAAATGTGGAGTAATTTCTCTCAACCATGACCCAGAAGTAGGTTCAGTCTTAATGTTACCAAAGCCAATATTTAGACTTCAAAGTTGATTGAAACCACAGAAGCCAATTTTACCTTTTTTTAAAGGTTTTTTTTTTTTGCAAGGCAAATGGGGGTTAAGTGGCTTGCCCAAGGCCACAAAGCTAGATAATTATTAAGTGTCTGAGGCCGGATTTGACTCCAGGGCCGATGCTCTATCCACTGTGCCACCTAGCTGCCCTCAGTTTTACCTTTTCTTAATCAAGATCTCTCCTCATCATGCCATCCAGATACTTGCATTCATGTGAAATTCTTGTCTTCCCAAGGGCAGTCCATTCTGTATCCCAGAATATCTTTATCAATACCTCCAATGTTCTTTCTTTTTAGTTTTCTTTCTTTCCCTATCCCTTTTATCTTGCTTGAGCTTACCCCTCTCCCCTCTCTTGACATTGTGGTGATCAAGATAGCTCTGTCTCAGAGGTTCATACATTTGGGAATATAAGACTAGAATGAGATAAGTAGAGACCTGGGGGGCAAACTATATAGAAAATTTGTGCTAAATAAAAAATGATTACAGGTGTTAATTGAACACAAGAATTCAGAGAAGGTAGGGAACAGACAAGTCATATGAGTAAAGAAGGTCACACAGTATTTTTAACTAAAGTTGAAGGAGACAAAGATGGGTAAGACTGTAAGGGGGGGGGTAATCTCTGGTGGCAGCTGCTCCCACAGAGATGGTATCTATAATAAAGCTGTAAGTTACTTGCTTTGTTGACTCATTGTTTTGAAACCTCTTTATAAACGTATGATAATCATTCACCACAAAATAGCCTCATTGCAAAATGAGGACATTTATTCTATACTGAAATGAGAAGGGAAGAAAGGACTGGAGGGCATTTCACACCAGAGTAATAGTTTTGGAAACAACTCTCAAATTTTTTTTCTCCATGAGTTATTAAAATACTGTTTGGGTAGGCAGATGATGATTATTTCAGCTTCTCCTTCCTTCTGTCTTCTAGGGTCATAGATCCTGAGTAGTTCCATGTCTTTATTTTATAAATAAGGAGACTGAGGCTCAGGGGTATTGAATAACTTGTCTCAGGTCACACAACTAATAAACATTAGTAGTGGGATTTGAACCCAAGACCTCTGACTGCAGTATTAATGGTCTGACATCTGTATCATGCTGTCTTTCTAGCTAACAAATTTTTTACCCTAATTATCAATGGAGTACATGTTTTAGTTAAGTTGAGCAAAATTGAAGCACTGACAGTAGACTGACAGTGTTTTAAAAATTATTCTCTATTAAATTTTAATAACTCACATTTATATCATGCCTTTAATTTTTCAGATGTCTTCATCATACCCAACTTGGGGTAGTATGTAGTGCCAGTATTATTATGGTTCTTTTTTATTTTTGTCTTTTTATTCTTAATGATTAACAGAGTGGCAGACATAGGAAGGCTTGATTTATTTTTATTGATTGATCCTCATTTTGTAGGTGAGGAAGCAGTCTCTGTGAGTGGTTAAGTGATTTGGCAGTGGTCATAGAGTTAATATATCTCTGAGGTGAGATTTCAATCCAGGTTTTTTGATTCAGATTCCAGGCCTCTATTAAGTCACCTTAATTGAACAGTCATCGCTGGAGTACAGGCACACTGGTGGCCTGTTTAATTGATCTATACAGTCTTAAAGCAATTTGGAACTATGCTCTAAAAAGTTAATAATTTATACATGATACGGTCATGCCACTAGTAGACCTGTAGTCCAAAGAAACAGGAAAACAGTGACAATAAGTACAAAAATATTTATGATGACTCTTTTTCTTTTAGCAAAAACTAAAAAACTCAAAAATCAAATAAGAGAATGAGGAAAAAATTAGAAATGAAGCAATTCAAGAAAATTGTGAAAATATAATTAACCAACTGGGAAAGAAGATAAAAAATCTTAAGGAAGAAAATGAAAAAGAATTCAAAAATCCATTAATGGAGGAAAAATTAGAGGAAAAAATTCATTAAAAAGGAAGTTAAAGAATGAGAGAAACAAAATCTTAGGGAAGAAAATAATTTCTTGGAAACTAGAATTGGGCAAGTGGAATAGAATGACATTAGAATTCACCAAGATAAAATAAAACTAGGAAAAATAAAAGAGAATCTGAAACATCCAATTAGAAAAACAACTAATCTGGAGAGTGGATTGAAGAAAGATAAAACAAAAAGAATTGGATATTATATTACAAGAAATTATATTAAGGAAAATTTATCCTAAAGTTCTAGAACAAGAAGGTAAAGTAGAAATAGAAAGATTGTACCAATCACCACCTAAAAGATATCCTTGGGGAAAAAACAAAAACAGACTTACAGAAATGTCATTGCCAAGTTTCAAAATTCCCAGGTTAAAGAGAAACTATCAAAAGCAACAAGAAAAACAGGTTAAATATTGTGGAACAGCAATCAGGATTTCACAAGATCTAGCAATTTCTGCATGAAAGACTGTAGGTTTTGGAACATGATATTTTGAAGAGCCAAGAATAACTTATCCAGCTGAGTATTATTCTTAACAAAAAAAAAAACCAAACAAATGGACATTTGTTGAACTGAAAGACTTTCAGATATTTGTAATTAAAAAAACCCAGAAATCATTGGAAAATTGAATATCTAAGATCCAGAAGAAATATAAAGAAATTATCTGAGACAAATAATAAGTCATGATTAAGATCAAATGGTTTACTTATGATACATGAAGGTCTTATTAATATTTGTAGTAATAATAGCATTTTAAAATTGTTTTTATTAGGGTAATTAGAAAGAAAGGTTGGGACTTTTGTATATGATGAGGGGATTAAAATTGGGCAGAAAAAGATTAAGAAATTATCTCATAAAAATGAGGTGCAAAAAGGAAGAACTAATATAAATAAAAACAGGTGGGGGTAGAGGGCTGGTAATGTTGGAACCTTACTCTCTTTTGCTTTAAAGAGGAAACAATGGAGGATAGAAAGGGCAGTGTCAAGATGGTGGCAGGAGAAGACCTCTCTTAGATGATCTCTCCAGAATATTTCTAAAACCTTAAAATTATGACTCTAACTAAAATTTTGAGAGATAGAACCCACAGAAAGATCCAGGGAGACAATTCTCCAGCCCAAGGTAACTTGGAAAATATTGGAAAAATTCTGTTCCATGGTGTTGGAGGGGTGGCTTAGCCAGAGTGAAGGAACTTCTGCCTCCTGGGGACAGCCCCAGGGCACCTGGGACTGGGAGCTCCCAGCAACAGAAGCAGGTTCCTGATCTGCATCCCAGGGTGTACCAAGCATAATTTGGAAGATCAGTGGAAAGACCTCTGTCAGAGAGAAGCCCAGGCCCTCAGTGTGGTTGAGGTCACAGCAGCCCAGATCCCAGAAATGGAAGCAGATCTTTGGAGTCAGCCAGCAGGAGCCTCCTGGCAGCTGTGCCCTGAGTGCTCAACCCACCAAAGGTAAGGGAGTGGAGGGAGACTGCCAAGGTCTTTACCTGAAACAGGACTCTGGGGCTCGGATCACATGCGGACCCTCGTCACAGTCTAGGCCCCCCCATAGACCAGGGACCCCCCCCCCCCACAACCCCATTAACATACTAGGAGAGCAATCAGAGCCTCATACACTGAGGTTCTTGTGGGGGTTCCCAATAATACATAAAAGTTCAGGAAGCACCCCAAAACCAAGCATAGAGGCTGGGGAAATGAGTAGACAATAAAAAAGGTCCTCCCATGGAGGACCAAAATACTCAATCTGAAGATTAGAAAGTCCAAGCTTCTGCATCTAAAGACTCCAAGAAATATAGAAGTTGCTGTGACAGAGCTCAAAAAAGATTTTGAAAATCAACTAAGGGAGATAGAAGGAAAATTTGGGAAAAGAAATGAGAGAGATGCAGGGAAAACATGAAAATGAAGTCAGCAGCTTAGTCAAAGAGATCCAAGAAAATGCTGAAGAAAATAACAAGTTAAAACCAGCTTAGGTCAAATGGATACAACAGTTCAAAAAGTTATTGAGGAAGGGATGGCTAGGTGGTGCAGTGGATAAAGCACCGGCCCAGGAGTCAGGAGTACCTGGGTTCAAATCTAGTCTCAGACACTTAATAATTACCTGGCTGTGTGGCCTTGGGCAAGCCACTTAACCCCATTGCCTAGCAAAAACCTAAAAAAAAAAGTTATTGAGGAGAAGAATGCTTTAAAAAGCAGAATTGGCCAGATAGAAAAGGAGATAAGAAAGCTCTTTGAGGAAAATAAATCCTTCAGATGTAGAATGGATCTAAAGTAAGCTGATGACTTTATGAGAAATCAAGACACAATAATTCAACACCAAAAGAATGAAAAATTAGAAAAAAAAATGTGAAATATCTCATTGAAAAACCAACTGATCTGGAAAACAGATCCATAAAAGATAATTTAAAAATTATTGGGATACCTGAAAGTCATGATCAGGAAAAGAGCCTTGACCTCATTTTTAAAGAATTCCTACAGGAAAATTGCCCTGATATCCTAGAAGCAGAGGATAAAAATAGAAATTGAAAGAATTCACCGATCTCCCTTGAAAAGAGATCCAAAAAAAAAAAAAACAAAACCAAACAACCCAGGAATATTTTAGCTAAGTTCCAGAACTACCAAGTCAAAGAGAAAATATTACAAGTAGCCAGAAGGGCACAATTCAAATATTGTGGAGTTGTAGTCAGGATCACACAGGACTTAGCAGCAACTACATTAAGAGTTCATAATATTTCAGAAGGCAGAAGAGCTTAGAATGCAACCAAGAATCAACTACCCAGCAAAAGTGAACATCCTCTTCCAGGGGAAAAGATGGACTTTCAGTGAACCAGGGGAATTTCAGATGCTCCTGTTGAAATGACCAGAGCTGAACAGAAAGTTTGACCTTCAAATGCAGACTCATGTGAAGCATAGAGAGTGGACAAGAAGGGAAAATTATGAGCAACTTAATGATGATGAACTGCGTGTATTTCTGCATGGAAAGATGATACTGATAATACTCATATGAACCTTCTCATTTAATCGAGTAGGCAGAAGGAGCTTTTATAGATGAGGCACAGGAGAGAGCTGAATTTGAAGATATAATATATTGTAAAAATGGAGTCAGTGGGTGAAAGGGAAATATACTGGGAGTAAGAGAAAGGAAAGGTAGAATAGGCTAAGCTATTTCAAAGAAAAGATATGTAGCTTTTGCAATGTTATGGAAGGGGGGGAAGGCAAGGGGGAATGAGGGAACCTTCATTGTCATGAGAAATGGCTCAGAGGAAACAGCATATACACTCATTAGGGTATAGACATCTAGAAGAAAAAGAGAAGGGGGACAGGGGGAAGGGAGGGGGATATGGGTGATAGAGGAGAGGGTAGATCATAGGAGAGGATAGTCAGGTATAACACATTTGCATTTTACTTTTTGCAAGGTAGTGGGATTGGGTGGACTGTCTGGGACCATAGGGCCGGGTGGTTGCTAGGTCTTTGGAGTGGGATGTAGGCTTGGTACATCTTTTCCCCGGGGCTGCTGCTCTGTCCATTTTGCCACAGGCTGATCCACAGCACATTTTTGAAGAGGGAAAGATTGAAAGGAGAGGGAAAATATGATAGGTGGTAGTGGGGAGTAATGGATGGAGGGAATTACAATTAGCAACAGCAACTGTGGAAAAATATGGAAGTAACTTCTATGATAGATTTATGATAAAGTGATCCACCTGAGACAGAGCTGATGGTATTGGAACATAGCCTGAAACACATTTTTTTCTCTTTCTTTTACTTTATTTCTCATAAGGTTTTATATTTTTGTGGGGGAGGCTTTATTATATTTATTCTTAAACAACAATATTTTAATAATATATAAATAAAATCTTAAAGTTCAGGACTGTACTCCTTATTAAAAAAATAAAGAGGAAACAATGCTTCTGAAAAGGTTTAGAAGCCTTCTGACCTAGAAAGGTGAAGTAGGGTGGGAAGGGACTTTTAGAAAGGTGTTTTATTAAGATTGGGAGGATGGGGTAAATAGATAAGATTGGGATATTTGAGGGAGGCTAAAAATAAGGAATAAGGTAAGGGGCGAAGAAATAGTAACCTAGATGAAAAAAAAGAGACAAGAAAGAAAATATTGAGTAGAAATAAGATGGAGAGAAATTCACAAATAGCAAATATAACTTTGAATATGAATGGAATGAACTCATCCATAAAATGGAATTAAATAGCAGAATGGATTAATAATCAGAATGCAGCAATATGTTATTTACCAAAAACACATTGAAAATGAGAGAGGTACACATAGGTAAAATGGAAAGTTGGAATCAAATTTATTATACTTCAGCTAATGCACAAAAGGCAGGGGTAGCAATTATGAGCTCAGACAAAGTTATGGCTAAAATAGATATAATTTGTGGTGATTTGATAAAATTTATTATTTTTAAAATTCATTTTAAACTTAAATAGAAAATAAGAAAAGAAAAAAATGCCACGTACACAGTAAAACATGAGAGGATTCAATATAAAAAACTCCCCAATAAATTTCCATTTCAAGAAAACTCATAATAGTAAATATGTCTTCAAAGCTGACCATCTTTTCTTTGTTACTTTGTAGGTATTCTTTTGTTCTCTACTGTGGTCTTTTAACTTTTTTCTTTATTCCCCCCTTTCCTACTCCATCCCGGAAGGCTACAGTTTTTCATGGATTTTTTTATGTGTGTGTGTGTGTGTGTGTGTATGTAATGCCTATAATCATACACATATAATTGGTATATATCACATTATGCTTGTTTCCACTTGTCTGTTGCTCTGAATTTGAATAGCATCTTCCTCCAAGTGTTTCCTATATTTTTCTAAATCCACCAACTCATCATTTCCTGCACCAAAGCAATATTCTTACCTTATAGTCTAGTTATTTTAAATACTCCAAAATAATATTGATTAACGGCTGACATTTATTCAAGTTTCCCTATTTTTCTCGTTTGATTAAATCTGCCTTAATTTTATTTGAGATCATGATTCATTTGAGATCATGATTCTTACCCTTTAATAAATACAAAACCGGTTGCTCCTAATCTTTAGATTCAACCTTTTAATTTGCTGTTTCCATTTTGTGGGTGAATTGATTCAGTTCACATTCTAAGCTGTAATTACTTGTTTATTTTTCTTCTTCCTATTTTCCTTACTATCCTTCTCAACTTATTCCTAGCCCTACTCATTCCTCTACTTTGCTTCTACCTTTTACCTTGCCCTCCTCTTACTTAACTTCCTTCCCTCCTATCCCAGTAGTCCCTTCTTTATCTTCCCCCCCTTTAAAAAAAAGTCATTGAAATTTCTTTAAAATGTATATTAGGGAACAGAAGGACATTTAGAGGGAAACTTGGAGTAGTAGGAAAGTTGTGAAAGTAACTTGTTGAAAATTGTTTTTTTTTTATAAAGCAAGCTGTATATAATAGGGATTTGTAGTTTCACATAATTCTTTTTCAATTCTTTGCAAATAGAAATGTGTGATTATGTGTGTGTAAAATTCAGAACTAAAGTTTAAAAAAAAGATTAATGGATCTGATTTTAGAAGACATGGACTTGAATCTGAGCTCTTAAAATACCTACATGACCTTGGTGAAGTCATATTTCCCTTCCCTTGGTCTCAGTTTACTCCTCCCTAATATGAGTAGTTTGTATTAGATAATATTCCCTAAGATCCAGTATTAAATCTATAATCCAGTGTCTCTTCCAATACATTTCTTTCTTTCAGAATACAAAGTGCTATTCTTACAACAACCTTTTAAATAGGTAGTACAAATATTATTGTCCCTACTATTCAGATGAGAAAATTGAGACTAAGAAAGATTAAGTGGCTTGATTATGATCACATAATCTAGAAGCATTTAACTCAAGATTTGAATCCATCTTTCTTGAAGTCCAACTTTCTAAATCATTGTATTGCACAAATAAAAACTAGTTAAAACTGTTAGCAAATTGCAAGTAATTAAAGTGGAAAGAATAAATCATAATTTTTTAAAAAGTCAGTCTTCATAGCTTCTTTGTAAAATGATTTATTCTCTAAACCCTTAAGCAGAAATCTGTTTTCTCAGAGTCAATCGTATCTGACTCTTCATGACCTCATTTGGATTTTCCTGGGAGAGATACTGGAATAATTTGCCATTTCATTCTACAATTCATTTACTAGATGAGGAAACTGAGGCAAATAGGGTTAGTGACTTGAGGAGGGTCACAGAACTAGTAAAGTATTTGAGATCATATGTGAACTTAGGGAGATGAGTCTTTCTGACTCCAGGTCCGGCACTCCATTCCTAACTTTCCCATTTTCTAGATATTCTCCAAATAATGAAGAATCCTGAAAAATCAAAATATCATCTGAAAATATCAGCAAAATCTTATTTTCAATAAGAGATGCCATGTTTTTTTATCTATCTTGCTCATTGAATCTTTTTCTGGTGTACAGTAACAATGACGGTGGGGTGGGGAGGGAGGGAGGGAGGGAGAGAGAGAGAGAGAGAGAGAGAAATTGAGGTGCAAGTTCTACAGCACTTTAGAAAAATTACTAATGTTAGGAGGTTGTGAGTAAAATGATAACCATCAATCTTTTATATTCTTCTTTTTTAAATTGCCACAATTCCTTGAAAATTTACTATGCTGGGGGCAACTAGGTGGCGTAGTGGATAAAGCACTGGCCCTGGAGTCAGGAGTACCTAGCTGTGTGGCCTTGGGCAAGCCACTTAACCCCATTTGCCTTGCAAAAACCTAAAAAAAAAAAAAATTATTATGCTGTTTGACTATGACCTAAAATTAGACTATCTTGAGTTATTTAGGGGTCTTTTGCAAGTCTTTTTAGATGCACCACCAAAAGGTAATGAAATTAATATATTTCCAAAGTGCCACAAATATACTTTTGGAGGAGTGTCATGCTAATTAAAAGTAATTTTATTTGTAGCCTTCATAAAGACTCAAATATGCCTTATGTACATTATAAAAACTTTAAATTTCTTCTTATGGTTTTGTGGTAGCTATCTATAAAAATTTTCCCCAAACTGCTCTTTCTTTTCCCAAAGAAGAAACTATCATAATATCCTGGATTTAATTGCATATAGTTTTTTTTGAGATCTTCCTCTCTTGTTAGAATCTTCTGAATGTTTCTGAGACCAAGTGGACCTTAACATGACTTTGCTTCTCTCTCTCTCTCTCTCTCTCTAGACCTGATGCTATTTCTACTGTACCACATGGCCACCTTTGTTTTCTTCAAGATAACAGAATCAATAAAGAAATCAATTTACATAAATTTTGAAGTATAAGACAAAAGCAAGATAAATATACTATTTGCTTCATTTTAAAACAGAGTAATCTCCATATCAGTTCCCAGAAGTACTGAAAGGCAATAGATTCTTCTTGACTCTTTCTTGTAAAATAGTACTTACTGTTAAGATTTATTTTTCTGTTTTTATTGTTTTCCACTATCCATCCAGATTTCTTCTTAAAAAGAGGACAGAGAGAGAGACAGAGACAGAAAGGAAAGCTAATGTACCTGAATAATTGTTCAAGTATCTTTATAATCACACTAACTAATATTTATATAACATTTATTATGTTATATAAATAATTCCATCCTCGCAACAACTCTGGGAGGGAGGTGCTATTATTATTCCCATTTAATAGCTGAGGAAAGTGAGGCAAACAGAGGTCAGGTGACTTGTCTAGTAAGTGTCTGAGCCTGGATTTGAACCGAAGTCTTCCTAACTCCAGACCCAGCACTCTAACCAATGTACCACCTAGCTGCCTAATTTAGTGATTTCTGCATATTTGCTATATGCATTAGCTCCTGAGTTGAAAATCCTGCATCAGATGTGTTAGAGTATCTTCCATTCATTGTATTTTAGCTGGCATTGTGAATGGAAAGGTTGTCACTGACCCCACTTTTCCAGGGATGGTTGAAAGCTGAAAATCATTTTGCTCAAATAGAAAGGAAAGGAAGACTGATTCCAGCTCACATTGACGTAGAAGAGGCAGACAGACCTTGGAATAAGTAAAAGAAGCTAGCTATGGCTCTTCTTTTTGTATCAAGGGATAGGCATTTGGACTTCATGTTAATAAAATGTGGCTGAGGATAGGATTTAAAAAAGGTTTTTTTTTTTTATTTTTATAGGACTTAAAGCCCTAACAGTTGAAACAAGGAGAAAAACAACTTTTTTCCTTTGGCTTTGAATTTTGCATTTGATATATATGTATTTCTCTCAACAAAAAAACTATAGTATCCATTTTTTTCTGCTTCCATCTTTCCAGATCGAGATGAGTTGGATTTTCTTTGTTACTGTACAGAAATTAGAAAAGTACCTCTTTTGTCTTTAGATTCAGAATGTTCAGTTTTCTGATAACATGCATAATTGATGAGGTTTAATATATTTTTATATGTTGTTTACCCTGATTACAATGTGAGCTTCTTCAGATCAAGGATTGTCTCCTTTAAAAATTTTTATCTCCAGTATTCAGCACTGTGCTTAGCACATAGTAGACAATGAATGCTTATTCAACAATTAAAATGCAACTTGGGTGTTAAACTATTTATTATTATTATTATTATTATTATTATTATTTTCTTTTGGGCTTACTTTTCACCTAGAATTTTTACAAATAATATTGAACTGGCACTTTTTTCTCCTTAACATTATTAATGTTCTCATATCTGTAAAACAGAATAAACATTTTCTCTTCCCTTACCTTTATGGCAATGTAATCCTAATTTAATTGCAATTTCTCCCCAATCTCTTCATAGTATGTATTTTTGTATTTATTGTTGAAGATAAAACAGCTGGTATTTAAAATTTACCAGGTATCTGAAAATCACATTTATACTTTGTGTATTTTGATGTCTAATTTTTTTAATGTCCCTTTATTTGACAGAGTAAAAAGGTTTTAGTATTTCATCGTTGTATGGATTCCCAGAAGCTGAGTTAGTGGAGTCTGGGTTTTCAAATGCCCTAGATTCTTATAGATTGTGTTCCTGAAGCACACTGTTTATTAGGTCCTCAGACTTTGTAAGGGTTAAAGTATGAGACCAGCAACATATTATATTTCTTTGACATTTGAGAAAAGCTTAGTTATATGCATAGAGGTCCTTCACTAGAGGGAGATCCATTGGGTGATTTTTTTAGCCATGACAATCAGTGAGAAGGTTCTAAAGTATTAGAATGTTAGAATTTTTTTTAAATTCTGCCACTCCTCTTGTAGTATAGTAGAAAAGAATGAGTAGGTTGTTAAGACTCAATCAATAAACAAAGTATAGACACAGAGCTACTTTTTAAAAAATCATAAGAAAATCTGTCTAAAATCAAAAGCAAGCATTTTATGCAAAGGAGTTATCACTAGAACCTTTTTCAGTAAATAGGGGAGTAAAACCAGGTTGCCCAGCTTTCTCACTATTATTTGATATAATTTGCAAAATGCTAGCACTAGCAATAGCAGTAAGACAAGGAAGAAATTAATAGAATAAAGACAGGTTAAAGAAGAGATAAATTATCCCTGCTTATTGATGATTTGATGGTTTACTTGGAAAACCCTAGGTAATCGGAAGAGATATTAAGATAATAGCTTCAACAAAGTTGCAGGCTATAAAATGAATTCTAAAAATTAACAGCATTATCATATAGTAACAAAAGCACAGAGCAAGAATAGAAAGGGAAATTTCATTCCAAATAGCTACAAAATGCATAAATATGTGGGAATCCATCTAGCAATATATACAAAAATTATATCAAAGTGCTCTTTTAAAGAAATAAAGAACAGTCTACACAGTTGAGGAACATTCAGTACTATGCTAAAATATTAAAAAATCACACTAAATTAATTTATATTTTTAAAGCTATGCCCATCAAATTACCAAGGAAATACACAGACCGAGGTAAAAATAATTGCAAAATCAATTTGGAAAAACAAAATGTCAAAAGAAATATTGAAAAGAAGTAGGGATGAAGGCAGGATACTAATTCTAGACCTCAAAATATATTATTCAACAGCAGGGATCAAAACTGTGTGATACTGGTTTAAGAATAGACCCAGCAATGGAACAGATTAGACAGAGGAAAATCAGAAACAATAGAACTTATTAAAGCAGAAAACATAATTTAGTCAGAAATAAATTCCTTTTTTGATAAGAAACAGGAAACTGGAAAGCAGTTGAACAAAAAATAGCCTTGACCAGTATCTTTGTAATAATGCATTCTAAATGAATATGTGACCTTCATATTAAATATAATAGTATAAAAACTTACAATTATATGCTATAATGGGGCAAAATGGTTCATAAAATAGCTTCAATTTCATCTTCATTGGAGATACAGTCATCGTTTTCATTTTTGATACTAGCAATTTGGGTTTTTATTATTAAATCAAACCAAATGTTTTTATATTTTATTCTTTTATTTTTAATAATTTCCTACTTTTATTTATTAGTTTCTTTGCTTTCAATTTTAGTAATCTTTTTTTGAGTTTTAGGATTTTTAGTTTTGTGTTTAATAGGGTGGGTATTTTTAGTTTCTTTTTGTAGTCTTTTAGTTGAATTGTACAGTTCATTGAACTATTCTTTCTCACTTTTTAGATTTAGAGATCTAAATTTTTCTCTCAAGTGTTACTTTGATTACATTCCCCAAATTTTTGAATGGTGTCTTGTTGTCATTCTCTTTAATGAAATTATTATTTCTATGATTTTTCTCTTAATTTAGGATTTGATTATTTAGTTTCTAAATAACTTTTCAATCTGTACTTATATCACTATTAAATGTCATTTTTATTGGGATATGACTTGAAAAATGTGCACTTAATATTTCTGCTTTTCTGTATTTGATTACGAGATTTTCATGCCCTTATACATGATCATTTTTGTGAAGGTACAATTGAAACTCTGAAAAAAGACATACTGCTTTCTATTCCCATTCAGTTTTCTTGATAGGTTAGAGTTATATAGTTGTAAGAGAATTTTGTTGTCTATTTAAGAGGTCCTGAAGCTGCTGTCACATCTATCACACCTCCTATGTCCACCACTGGTGATTCATCCTCATGAGTTCCAAGCCTATTTCTACCCGTGTCATAGATTGATCTTTCTGATGAACTCTAATTTCAACTGAATCAACCCACTATTCCATGTATACGTGGTACTTTTGTATCCATTGTTTTGTACTATCTCCCCCTTCCTGTAAAAAAAATAAATCTTTTCTCTGTCTTCAATTACACCTATTGAAACCTAAAGCTTCTTCAAAGCACAATTTAGTTCTTTCCTACTTCTCTTATTTCTCCCATGTATTAATAGTCTATTACCCTTTATATTTACTTTGAATTTATTTTGTTTTAACTTATCTATGTAACCTTTATTTTTCATCAGTGTAATGTCAACACTTTGAGGGCAGGGAGCAACTAGTTTCATAGTTCAACCAGAACTCAGGACTTTCTGACTCCAAGACCAGATTTCTATCAATTATTTCATGTGGGGTGGGTTTGGCACTAGAAGAGGACTTTAGAGAAATATATATTTGCATACAAACATACCTCCACCAATGACATTTATATAATTCCTGGCACTACTCCCCCTTTCCTCTCTCTTCATATTAATGCCTGACAAGGTCTTCAAGTTTTCAAATGGGATTCATTAGTCTAAGTATATTGAGTAACAGAACACTACAAAGATCCTTCAGTGAAATCTACAGTAATGAGAAAGAGATTGGTCTAATGCAAGTAATGAGTATTTGATATATTACATCCAAATGGTTTGTTTATTTACCAGCTACCTGCTTTTAACCTTGGGACCTGGTGGCATATCAAAGCAGTGCTTGTGAAGATGGTCAAAATAATGTATTTTTCTTATACAAGTTTTTATTGTTAATCTGACCCCAAAGAAAAGCTTTTTTTGATTAAGTATAAACCATGACAACAGCTAGGGGGAACTCACAGGACTAGTAGAAAATGTTGAATTTGGAGGCAAAGGATCTTGGCTAAATCACAACTTCCTAGTAATTCAGATTCCTCATTTGTAAAGGGAGAGGGTTGGTTTTGATCAATGGTGCCAAATATTAATAGAGAGGCCACTAGAATCATCATAAGGATCCCTGTGGACTGCATATTGACTTAGTTTTAAAATGTCATCTATCTGTGTTCTTTATATTTTTATTTATTTTGCTAAATATTTCCCAATTACATTTTAATCTGCTTTCAGTGCATAGGGAATATTGCCAGTTTATGTCTGACACTGGCTGTGGCACAGGGGATAGAGGACCAGCATAGCAGTCAGGAGGCCCTGGGTGTTCTCATCCAGCCTTGACTAGCTGTGGTGACCTTGGGGAAGTTGCATAATCTTGATTGCCTTGCATCCAGGATCATCTCCAGTAGTCCTGTTTCATATCTGCATTTCTGGCCACTGCACCCAGATGGTTCTGGAGGAGAAAGTGAGCCCAGCTCCCTCTCATTCAAATCCAGTTCACGTACTTGTCATGATATCACCTCCCTGATATTGTGGTCGGAAGGACAAATGACAATGACCTTTGTTTTTTTTTTTTACTTAAACTTGTTTCCTATAAACTTAAGATTCTGAGTCTTTTATGACTTTGAGGCAAATAAATAAATAAACTCTTCTTTCAGGAGCCAAAAGTCTAGTAATGATAATAGGAAGGAAGTAACAAGTTATTAAATGTGCAGGCACTACTTTACAAATATTTCATTTAATAATGATAGACTCCTGATTCTTTCCCCCTCCTTCTTACCCTTCTCTTCCTTCCCCCTCCCCTTCTCCCTCCCCTTTCTCCCACTCTTCCCTCCCCTCCCCTCCTCCCTCTTTCCTCCTCTCTTCCTTCCTTCCTCCCTCCCTCCCCTGTGATTTTCATCACTGTAAGGACCACTAAGTAAAGATGCAGATCAAGCAGCTTCTTTTCAACTTAAACAGCTTTTTGAGATGGCAGAGAATGGAATCTAAAGGGGGAGTACTCATTAATTGAGGAATGGATAGTCAAATCATGGTACATATGTGTAATGGAAAACTGTATGAAATTACCAAAAAGGATACTTTTAGAGCAATTTGGGAAAACTATGAATTGATACAAAGTGAAGTAAGCAAAACCTGAAAAACTATATATATATATATATATATATATATATATATATATATATATATATATATGGAATCACAATGCAATGATTTTGGAGAACTGGTGGTAATTTTGATATTTTGACAGAGGTGATGTACAAGATTGCTTGACTTTGCATATTTGTGTCAAAGGTTAAATTTTACTTTTCTTTCTTTTTTTTTTAAATTGGGAAATGGAAGAAGAGAAAAAAATTGTTCTTTAATTGGGAAAAATCAGCTGCATTTTGTGCTGATAGTTACTATCTGATGTGTGTATATATTTCATACTGAATTACTTGTGTAGATATTTGATATAAAATCCAGGTTTCTAGTTTGATCTTTGCCTCTGCTAATCTTAGGGCACTTTTAGGTTCTTGTTTATTGTATCTCCCCCCCCCCCCAGTATATCCCCCATTTTGAATCTTATCATAAAGAATATTTCAGTGTGCAGCATTTTTACAAAATGAACTTCAAAGGTTAGGCTACTTATTTAATTATAATGGATGGTTTTGACTCCAAAGCCATAAGGAAGAAAATTATTGTTGTATAACTCCTCTTGTTCCTTTAGAAAATTAAGGATATAAATATTTGTCAAATAAAAGTGAAAAGTGATGTCACCCAGAAAAGAACATAACTTCTATCCTTTTCACAAGGTTAAAATAAAACTTTTCAACATCATGTAAAAGACTCGGGAGAAGAAACAATAAAGGATAATTTAAAATGAAGTTCAAATCAATAACAATTAACATTTCCTAGCCTCCATTTTCCTGTTAATGAGTGAAGACATGTACTAATTAGAGAAGTCTCAAGTGCCTTGAGTTTCTGGATAGTACCAGATGGTGCTAGAAAAGAACTATACATAGTACCAGTGAAAAGTCTCTGTTGTTTACAGCTACCTTTGCATTTTGTTTATCTTGATCTGAATGCAGAACCACTGCAGCTGCTACATGCTTCATTTTGATACCTTTTCCTTCTCTATTATCACGAGTATTTGTTTCAATTTCATGATCTTGTCATTTGTTGGAGGGGGAGGGAGACTTTGTTCTTTTTTCCTCTTGGGAATTATTTATTGCTTTTTTTCTTTTGAACTTTCATTACCTCATGGATTTAACCCCATGTTCTTTTCTATACCAAACTGTTTTTTCTCCTAGCATTTATTCCATAAATAGCCCCAACCATCTCTTTGTGTTCTCACAGGAACTCAAAATTTAGTATGCTAAATTCTTCTGTCCATTTTTTAGCACCAATGTATTACTGCTTCTTCAGTTTTTCAGTTTTTTTTTCACAGATTGTCTGAAAGCATATGTTTTCTTTTTTAGTTTGTCCTCTAAATATTTTCTCCAAATACTGTTAACTCTGGTAACTAATTCCAGTTCACATGAGAAAAATAATCAATTTCAAAGAAAAGTTGAATGTTGATATTGTCATAATTATGACAGTAATTTACAGGTAATTTCTTCACTCTGAAAGACCTTTTCATGTTGGTTTTATCAATTGCAATTAGTTTTAGTTTTATGACTCTTAAAAAACTTTTTTTGGTTTTTAAAACAATTTCTAACAAAGCATATTCTTTAATTCTATTTGTTCTGAAATATGCTATCTTTGCCCTTTGTAATAAAGCACCGTCTAGATTTGGTAGCTTCATTTGGTGAAACAAAAATAAAAAACAAAGATGGAAGGAATGGCAACAGAAAAGATTCAGGCTTCTTTGATAAATAATCTCCTTTTACATAGAATTGTGTAAAAGCATTTTATTATTGTTATCAGACCAAGATGTCAAAAGTGATTGATGACTACAATATCTTACCTATTTCTGTTCCATACAAATGATGCCCTAGCAATATGAAGTGGGGGGTGCCTTAGAGATCATAGTGTTTAATCCCCCCCTTACACAAGATGACTTACAACTCAGAAGAGGTAAAAAAAAAAAATGACCTTCCTGGTTTCGTGTGTGTGTGTGTGTGTGTGTGTGTGTGTGTGTGTGTGTGTGTGATGAACTAGATGAACATCAGAACTAGATTTTAGACCTGATTCCTGGGCCAAAACCTGCCCAATTGCGACCAATTGTTAAAATTCATTAAATTTATCATTTTTACTGAGTACTCATGTATACAGCAATGTCCTCGGTGCTGGGAATAGAAAGGAAAAAAAAATCAAGCAATTCCTGCTTCCAAAGTTTACATTTTACTGGAATGATATTGCATGTATATAAAAAAGTAACTAGCAAGCTAATTTGAAAAGTAAGAGAATACCAGCAAGTGGAGGGATCAGAACAAGTCTTCTAGAAGAAATTTTAAATGTTAAAATTATTTTTTGCTCAAAATTTTTATTAATCAGGCCATTCACTAAAATATATTTATAGTATTTTGCATATTGGTACTATTAGCCCATATACCTCATTTATATATTATTACATTTTGTAAGATTACAAACTACCCTAAGTCAAACTGCTTTTAAAACTCATGACTGTTTTGTTATGCTTTGTAAGGGGTTAGATTTGGGAGGGATGAAGTCAGAATAAAAGAAACTGATTTGAACATACACAATAAAGAACTCCCAAGTACTAAGAAAAGTCAGTTAACATCACCTGGCCTCACTTACTAATCCAAATAGCTATTAACCTTAAAGATTATCAATATAAGGATAATTTCCAGGCAAGGTAAATACCAAAAAATACACAGAAGCTTAAATATTAAACAAGGAAGTAGTAACTGAGTTAAAACTTGAAAGAAAACATATATTCTTAGAGGAATTCATAACAAATTACAACCACCATCACCACCACCAACAGCAACAACAAAAAAACCTAAGCAAAAAAAGATAATCATTAACTTTTTTTTAAGAATACAAAATAAGAAAACAAATTTTCTTTTTTTCCTTAAAATTTATTCTCAGGTATGACAGGATCATAGGAACACAGATTTAGAACTGGAAGGAGTCCCAAAGGTCAGTGAGTCTTACTGCCTAATTTTTTAAATGAGGAACCTAAAGCCCAGAAAAATTATAGTTTAGACAAAGTAATATAGTTAGTAAATGGCAGCTGAGACCATTGCTGCTGTTTAGGGGACAGTTGAGAACCAAAAGAAATTGGTTCTATAACCCAAGAATACTATTTGCTTAGCACCCTTCTTTCTCTGTACAGATACTTCAGGTGGTTTTGAAATAAGTACATTTCCTGGTATATTTTAAGTTTCTTTTAAGAATAGAGAGTTTTAAGGGGCAGCTACGTGGTGCAGTGGATAGAGCATCGGTCCTGGAGTACCTGAATTTAAATCTGAAAAAATAATTACGTAGTTGTGTGGTCTTAGGCAAGCCACTTAACCTCATTGCCTTGTTAAAAACCTAAAAAAAAAAAGAATAGGGAGTTTAGAGGGCAGTGAAGTGGTACAATGGATAGAGCACCAGCCCTGGAGTCAGAAGGACCTGAGTTCAAATTCGACCTCCGGACACTTAATAATTACTAGCTGTGTGTCCTTGGGCAAGTCACTTAACCCATTGCCTTGTAAAAACAAACAAAAAAAGAATAGAGAGTTTTCATAGGATTGCTTCTGTAAAAACACATTCATAATTTTGAGTAACTTCAGTCATATTTTCTTTCTACTATGTACGTTCTCTTTCCCTCTTAATTTCAAAAGGAAATATGCCCTATCCCCTTCCTCTTATTATGTCCCCCCGGGTATATTCTTTTAATTTGCCAACAGGAATCTCTGAAGTCTTGGATAGGGTAAATGGAGGAGAAACTTTATGAGTTATCTATTGAAAGTTAAAAGCTGAGCGTATGAAGAGGTTTAACACTTTTTTTTTAACTGCACCCTTAAAGAATGGGAATAATTATGACTGGGATAGGCTGTTCCTAGGAGTTTTAACCATGTCATCACAGCCACCCAGGGGCATTTTATTAAAGTGATTGCCTGCTTCCTTGCTTTATTTCAGCAATAAAGTATCTCTTTAAGGTGGGAGAATGTATGAGTAAATGGAACATTTCAGTTCTTTAATAGTTTGTGGATGGTTTGTGATACTGTTTCTAAAGTGACTACTGTTAGAAGAATAACCTGGAGAATTCACTTTGGAAGAGTGGGAGGTTCAGTTGAATGTACCACTTTTCACAAACCAATTCCATATTTTTGTTGTTGTTGTTGTTGTTATTATTATTATGCTTCATAATTATCACCAGTAAAGATGATATTTTAACTTCTCCTCATATTTCAATATTTACCCAACCTGGTAGTTATCTTCACATTTTTAATCTTCATGAATAACTGGTCTTGGGGTTTTAAGTAAGCGAGGTTGACTGTAATTCTGGAGTGATGTTAAATGACTTCCTCTTGATTTTGTTACTTGGACTTCTTTCTGTTCATGACCAAAACAGTTTCTTTTCTATTGACTCCATCTCCCTCTTTCCCACCCCAAAATAAACAAATAGTTTTAAAATAGTGGCTTGATTTAGGGGAACTTTCTATTCTTACCTTTTTTTTTAATTTAAGAGAATGACCTGAATATAATCCTGGAGTGAAAAGTAATTGTAAAATTTCAATTATAAGTGAAAAGTAGAAACCTGTAACTTTAATTAAAGGTGCAAAAACCCTGTTATTGACCAGACTGGAGTTAATATTGATTTTTTATCATTTATATGATAAAATTTGCCCATTAATTTTAGAAGGCTGGGTATGAAGAATGTGGCATAGCATTTTGCACATTTGAGTTGTTGTTTACAATGGTTCAAATCATATTTTATGCACAGCTGTACTGCTAGAATATTTTTCTTTGGCAATATTGTTGCTCTATTCTATGTATGTATTTTTATTAAATTTCATTGTTTTACAATTAACAATCATTTTCTTTTGCATTTCACTTTCCACTAGAAAAAAGACTCCCAAATCCTTGTTACCAAAAAATTACCATAATTGGCTCTTTCAGTAATCTATGGATCCTTTTGAATATTGGATCCATCACTTTTTTTGTCATTTTTCACCATTGATTTCCTATAATCAAGGTTATTTATTGCATTGTTTAGAGTTCTTAAGTCTTTTAGTTATTCCTTTTTATAGTGTTGTTGTTACTATAAAATTGTTTTCCTGATTCTCTACTCTCTTCATCAGTTCATGAAACCATCATTTCTTATGGCACATATGGCATAATAGTCTTCTTTTACATTTATATGCCATAATTTATTTAACTATTCCCCAATTGATGATTAAATGACCTGCCCAGAGGCAGATAGCTAATATAAATGCCTAAGGCTGGATTTGAACTGAGGTCTTTTGATTCCATGACCAGCACTCCCATCACCTGTCCCACATAGATACTCCCCAAAAGAGCAGTATAAATATTTTTGTTTATCTGGGTCCTTTTTCCTCTTTCTTTGATCTCTTATACTTAAAGTACAGTAGAGATATTGATGGATCAAAGGGTATACAGTTAAATGACTTTTCTGGGCATAGTTCCAAATTGTTTTTCAGAATGATTGGAACATAGCTTTACCAGCATGCATGTTGATGTATGTTAATAGTTAAATAGCAGCAGTCTAAGAGTCAAAAGTACTGTGTTCAAGAGACCTGTTTTTGACACTTCACTAACTCTGTTACCCAGGTCAGTCATTTAATTGTTCAACTCCAGTTTGTAAAAATTGTCTCCCAGCTCTTAGTTTCTGTTACTTCTGATCCTTGGTTTTCTTCATCTGTAAAATGGGGGCATTGATAGTTTCCCTACATATCTCACATAGTTGTTTTGAAGAAAGCATTTTGTAAACTGTGTACATTGATGTGAACTGTTACTTCTATTTTTTCATTTGGGGGATCCAAAAAAGTTGGTAGGCTATCTCTTTGTTTTTGGTTGGACATTTTATATATATATATATATATTCAAATACACACAAACACATTATCAACAACAACTAATTGTATGTTTTAAATATAACCCTCTTAGTCTATATAGTCCCATTATCTGATATTACTTTCTCTCTCTGCCTAGGTTGAAGAACTTGTTGATATTGGATCATTTGCTCCAGAGGATATTCATATTCCCAAGATTTATGTTCATCGCCTTATAAAGGGGAAAAAATATGAAAAAAGAATTGAGGTAATCAATTTAACATATTTATCTTGCTCAAGTGATTACAGAGAGAAAGAAGTGGTCTGTATGCCTTGTATTCCTTGTATTCCATACTCATGTGCTTTGGAATTTGCTGAGGTTGTACTCCTTAGTTCTAAAAATCGGGTTTTTCCACATGTCTTAGAGCTTTCTCAGCACACCAGAAACTTTAACATACCTCTAGAATAGTGGTTCTCAAAACTGTGTGTGTGTGTGTGTGTGTGTGTGGAAGAGGAGGACCTTTTTAGTAGTTTGCTGAAACCTATGGAGGATCAGGAATAATATTTTGAAAATAATAAAATGCATAGATTACAAAGGAAATCAATCATTGAAATATCATCATCATGAAATATCATCATCAAAAATATATTTTTTAGGGGCAACTAGGTGGCGCAGTGGATAGAGCATTGATTGGCCCTGGAGTCAGGATGACCTGAGTTTTACTTAGCTGTGTGACCTTGGGCAAGTTGCTTAAATCCACTGCCTTGCAAAACCAAATATTGATATATATATATATATATATATATATACACAAACCTTGTTTTTAAAAATATTTTTAAACTATATTTTAAGACCTCAAGGACTATGCATAAGAAAAACGGTTTTAAAATAAGAATTCAATGATCATGCAGCTTGTTTTCTGGATTTATGAAGATATGTACCAAAAAACAAATTGCATTGATATACTCATTGCATAACAGTCTTGTAAAAGTAGGCATGCCATTGTGAAATCCTCTGGCCTTCAGAACCTGTTTTCTAGTATTGGGGAAATTTATAATAAATGGTATAGGTTTGTTGGTTCTCAGGTATGGGAAGGATAGCTTTACATTTGGTAGTTCTGTCTGCTGTCTCCTGACTACCTACAGACCAAATCATTCATTCCCTCTTCCGTCACTAGATTTTAGTCCTGGCCCTCTATCCACAGAACTGCACATAATAGGCACTTAATGAATGCTTGTTTAATTAAATTCAATTGTATTTAAGGTTATTCAGAGGTTTTAATGTCAATTCTAATATAGTGCCATTGTTTTTTTCATTGCATGGGAGCAAAGAGAAATTCATTTCTGTTCATCAGTAGCTGTGTGTGTTTTGTGTGTGTGTGTGTGTGTGTGTGTGTGTTTGTCTTAATCTGTCTGTTTCTCCAAGTCCATGATGACCATCTCAAACTACCTTTTTGGCCACACTTTTATTGGATTGTTTATATTTATGGCTTTGATTATTAGGCTTACATTTTTCTCCATTTGCTTCTTTTTGAAAACAATTTCTCTGAGTACATGATGAGCATCCCAAACCAGGAGAATCCTGTGTTTGACAAAGACTGATTGAGGTAGCGGAGCAACCTGTGAGGCAAGCACAGCTAGCCAACTTCATATTAGGTCATGATCCATTAGGTCAGCAGAGGGTCAGTCAGGGAAGCATAGAGAAGCTAGGAAAGGTACAGGCAGAGAGGCAGCTTGAAATATAAGATGAAAATTAATCAAGGACTGAAAGAGAAGGATAGGATAATAGCAGTTAAAGTCATGCAAAGAAGTTTCTCTAGTAACCTATAAAAGTTTTGAGGATAATGACTGATTTCATTTTTGTATACCTAACATTTAACATAGTGTCTTCTACATGATGGATTTGCCTTTTGTGTCACTGTCTCTGTGGCAGGAGCCAATTCCCTTGGAAATGATTTGCACCCTGTTTATGGGGAGCCTAGGTACGTGGTCTCAGAACTAGCAAATCCTGACTTCCCTATTGATAGGGACAACCAAAGTGACCTCATTTCTATTTATGCTATTGGATCCCCTTAGAATCTAAGGAACAATCATGTCAAACATGTTTAAAGAGTAGTACTAAGGATAAAATGTGATAAAATCAAAGGGGATGATAATTTATATATGATATAATCAAAGGGAAATACTTTCTAAGGAAGGTAGTGAAACTATCCTCCTTTTCTCTGTTTTCATTTTCTTTGATTGACCTTCCCCTCCAATACAATTACTAAGTTTCTTTCAAAGCATATTTATTTTGCCATTTTTTGCATGAATACTTTTGGTAACCACTCTATCCCCTTTGAAATTGTGTTGAATTTTATGTATTTATGCATATGTTGTAAGTTCCTAGTAGAATGAAAGCCTCTTGCAGCCAGGTCCTAATTCATTTTGTCTTTTTGATCCCTTCTCAGGGCAGTGTTTTGCATATTCTGCTATTTAGCCATTTTTCAGTCACATCTGACCCTTCGTGACCCCAAAAGATAGAATGATTTTGTCATTCCCTTCTCCTGCTCACTTTACAGATGAAGAAACTGAGGCAAACAGAGTTGAGGGATTTGCCCAGAGTCACACAGCTGGAAAGTATTTGAGGCGTATTTGAACTCAGAAATCTGAGTCTTAACTGATTTTAGTCTTGGCCCTCTATCCACAGAACCTGCACATAATAGGCACTTAATGAATACTTGTTTAATTAAATTGAATTGAATTTAAGGTTATTCAGAGATTATAGTGTCAATTCTAATATAGTGTCATTCCTTTTCATTCATTAAAACCTTAGCTTCTATTAATGATAAAATGCAAGATACTGTAATGATGATGATGAGGAGTTTAATTTCTGCTTGTTTTTAAAGCGTCTGTCAGTTCGAAAGAAGGATGATGAGAAAGCCAAATCCAAGCCTGGTGATAATGTAAGAGAAAGGATCATCAAACGAGCAGCCTTGGAATTTGAGGACGGCATGTATGGTATCCTTTGGTTGATGGGAATTATGTGATAACAAAATAGCTCTCGATTTGATTGTCCCTTATGAATGGAGGAAAGTCTTTATTTTAATGAGAGGCCTTAGTGTTTCACCAGTGTATTGCTCCATAACTTCAGCTCCTCCTTTTCTGTGTATATTTATATTTTTAGGTACTTCTTGTACCTCAAGTTAATTTTTTTTTCTTTCCAGATAGAGAAACTCTTTCTGCTCCCTTCATTATAGTCCCTCCACTCTGTTACTTTTATCCTTTTCTTTAACAGCTTCAATTCTTGGTGAAAAAATAGAACCTTCTCTCTTCATCCATGAACTAAATAAATAGTGAATCTCTAATTCTCTTTAATATTCATTCTCTCCATTTATTCTCTTCCCCATTTGTCATTCCTCTGACAAAAGGTATTGCTACAGTCATAGGAGATCATGGGTACTAATATTTGGAAAATTGATTCAACTTTTTCTCTTTCCTTTCTTTGGAATCTTCTTGTCCCTTGGTGATTTTTTTCTGTGTTCTTTCTTTTATACTCCTCAAAATTATCTTTTATTTTTTTTAGAAACATGAAAAACTGAATTTAATGGGTTTGTTTTTTCTTGATAATTGTACTTTCTGTGTTTTTGTTGTTTGGGATGTTTACAAACCTAATTTTTATTCGCTTCTGGTTTTTCAGGGCAAGAATGCCTCAAATACTTTTCTTTTCATAAAGACCTATATTTTTGAATGGATGACTAGGTTCAGTTTTACAGTATATGTTATTTTGTGTCACAGCTTGAATGCCTTTGCTTTTTGAAATATGTTCTTTCATTCTTTTTTACTTTTTTACATTGATTCTTCATGACTCATGAATATTTAAATTGTCCTTTCAAAATGGAAGGTCATTCTCTTGGCTACTTGTAAATATCAGGTTTCTTATTGGGATTGGAAATGTTGTCAGTACCTTATAGTTTTAGTTATAGGACTTTCCTTTGTGATGATCTGTGTATATGTCATACACCTGATACATTAGCTGTGTGATCACAGGACAGTCATAGAATTTCTCTAAGTTTTCTAAGACTGAAACAATATAGAAGTGAGATACCTATCTCCAAGAAATCACAATTCTGAATGAAAGAAAAAACTCAAAAGGCAAATAATAAAAATGAATACCTCACAATTATATAATTCTTTAAGAATTCTTATTTATAAAAATCTCTGGGGTAAGTAGTATGAGTATTATATTATCTCTTTTAAAGTTGAGGAGAAACATGACATAGAGGAAGGGAGAACAGGATATGGAGTCAGAGGGACTGAGGTTCAAATTCTGGCTCAGACACTTAGTAATTTTGTGACCCTGAGCAAGCCACTTAAACTCTCCATTTAATAATTACCTAGCCGTGTGGCCTTGGGCAAGCCACTTAACCCCATTGCCTTGAAAAATCTAAAAAAAGAAAGAATATACAGAATTAAGTTAAACTGTTTTGTTTTGTTTTGAGGGGGAAGTCAATAGCAGGTGGGGTGATGTAGAAAGATGTCATGCAGATGGTGGAGGTTGGCCTGAGCTTTGAAGAAAACTAGGGTTTCTAAGAGTCCAAGGTGAAGAGGGAATATAGTCCAGGCATGGTGGACAGCCAGTGGAAAAATATGGAGGTGGGAGATGGAATGACTAACAATGGGAAGATCATTTTAATTGAAGAGTATAGGATATGAATGGGAATAATATCTAAGGAAGATTGAGAAGTAACAATAATAATAATATTTATTAATATATAATAATTATTTCTAATGTAATATAATGTAATATAATATTTGTATAATGCTATAAAATAATTATTATTTATAATGCTTTTTAAGGTTTGCAAAAATGATTTATAAATATTATTTTATTTGCTGTTCACAACAATGAGACAGACAGGAATTAAGTGATTTACCCAGGATCACATAACTACCAAGTGTCTATGGTAGAATTTAAACTAAGATCTTCCTGATTCCCAGTATGATGTTTTCCCCAGTATGCCATCTAGTTGTTGTAAGTTGGGAAGGGTTTTAAATGCTGGAGAAGAATTTCTTTGGGTTTTTTTTCCTTGTTTGTTTCTTTTATTTTTTAAATGCATTCTTTTGAGTTCTAAATTCTCTCCCTCTAAACTCTTCTTCACCCATTGAGAATTCAAACAGTATGATTGCTCATTATATATACGTGAAGTCGTGTAAAACATTTTTATTTTAGCTATCTTGCAAAAGAAAAAGGAAAAATAAAAAAGAAAAATAATATGCTTCCATCTTTACTCATTAGTTTATCAGTCTTCTTTCAGAAAGTGGATAGCATTATTATCAGTACTTTAGGATTGCCTTAGATTATTGTCTTGATCAGAGTACCTAGGTCTTTTAAGTTGACTGTCCTTAAAATATTGCTGTATATAATGTTCTGTTCCTTTCACTTTGCATCAGTTCCTATCTTCCCAGGTTTTTCTGAGAACATGCTGTTCATCATTTATTATTTCACAATCTATCAGTCATATCCCACAGCCCTTTCAACTATTCCCCATTTGATGGGTATCCCTCCAGTTTCCTAATTTTGCTACCACAAAAAGAATTGATTATATACAGATATTTACATAAACAAATGCATATACTTATTATTTCATATACATGCATACATACTTATTATGGTCCTTTTCTTTGTTATTGTTGGGTCAGAGGGATTGTAGAGTTTATAGTCCTTTGGACATAGTTTCTAGAAGCACTGGAGAACCATTGGAGATCATTGAGCAGGGGAGTGAAATGATGTGAAATAACTTTGGTACACTAGTTGCAGGATGGCTTGGAAGGAAAAATGGATCAGGAAATAGTTAAGTCAAGGAAACCAAATAGGAAGTGACTGAAGTGGTCCAGGGAAGAATGGGGGTTTGAAGTAGAGTGGTGGTTGAATGAGTAGGGAGAAGGAAAGATATGAGAGATGTTGTGGAGGTGGAACTGACAGGTCTTAGTAGCTGATTGGATATGTTGGGTGAAGCAAAGGGAGGATTCAGGGATGATGGAAGTTGTAAATTAGTGCAACTGGAAGCATTATGGAGATCTTGACAGATTTAGCTTCTGTTTTTTCCCATAAATATGATGCCAAAGTCCTGAGCTAAGAAGTTTTCAATAAGAATGTGTTTGACATTGTCAAAATCAATAAATATTTCAATAAATAACAAGGTTTTTCCTTAAAACTTAATTGTTGAAATTCCTTTAAAATTATTTGCAAGGCAAATAATAAATATTTTATTCTTTTACATGTATTACTGAAGAGGTGATTGGCAATAAATTAATAGTTATTTAAAACATACACACAGATCAAAGAAACAAATAAGTGAACCGAATAGAAAAGTAGAAATTTTGATTAAAAATTTGAACGTATTTCATGAGGAGAGATATTTAGAATGCAGAAAAGCAAAAGGGCAGCTGACAGTTATTATAAGGTCTTTTTTGATTGATGCCTGCTATTTTAAAATATATATTTATTATATTTTTTAATTTATGAAAATAAAACAAGCATGTTCATAACAGTAGAATAAAGAAAGATGATTGCACATGAAACTGCAAATCTATTAGGTCCAACTTGGTATTCCTTTTTAAATATGTAAAATAGAAAGGAGAAAGGAAAGAAATGAAAAAAGGTGCATGAGAACTTGACTATTAAAGTTCTAGAAGTTGACTAATTTCTCCAATCTTTCCCTTCTCTGTTATGAGCTATGAACATTTAAGTTGTATTCTTGTTTATGGAGAGTGTCCATTCTCCTCCTCTATACACACTCTCCTTTCTTCCTGAGCTTCACTATCTTTAAAACTTCATCCTCAGAAAAAAAAAAACAACCCAAAACTTCATCCTCCAATCAGAGTTAGCAATGTAGGTGGGAATTTCAAGTCAAGAGCTGAAAAGTAAGCATTGTCCTTTTTTCTGAAGCCCCAGCTGTTAGAGTCTAAATGATTTGCCATGGATAATTGAGAACTGATTGTATAATAACCCTAATTAGCAGGGAACAATAGCATCTGGGTACTCAGTATTCTCTATTACCCTGCTGCCCATAGAAGATATTCATAAGCCAGAAGATACAAACGGTCCTCCCACAATAACTAGTTTGTTTCAATACAAAATCCATAGAATTTTTTTCTTCCTGGTTCTCATCACAGTATCTGACTGATTGAATAGAGCTAAAGTACAGGACAAATAACAGAATAGAAAGTAGAATGAGGCTCATATTTCAATAAGACTTATTCTTATTACAAGTTGTATCATAAATTTTTATTGGACTTATATCTTTTTATGATGAAATTAGTATGAATACTTGGATTTGTGGATCCATTTGGAATCACTGAAAAATATTTTAGTTTTAAAAATGATTTTAAAATGAGAACAGAACAAATTGTTAAAGGATTAAGAGTTTTAGTTAAATTAATTGAAGTTAAATACTAATATTTATTAAAGTTTCCTTCCAGTGCTAAATTTGTGATCTTGTCATGTAGCTTAGCAAAAGTGGACAGGCTCATTACCTCATGGGATTCTCAAGTTGCCAGAAGGTGATCTATTCCAATATCTGTTTTTTAAGTAGCTTTTAAATAAATCTCTTTTTTTGTCAATTAGATAGGATTTTTGTCCCTCTAGTGAATGATTTTTTACTTTTGCTATGCATTCCCATGTGTGGAACTCGCTTAAGTGCTAGAGTGACCCATAGTTTAGTTTAAATACATTCCTTCTTTTTGAAGGATCTTGAAGTGTAATAGGGAGATATCACAACAGATCTAACCATAATATATATTAGAGGGAAGATACATTTCAGACATTTTCAATAGTGTCTGATTCTTTGTGAACTCATTTGGAGTTTTCTTGACAAAGATACTAGAGTGGTTTGCCATTTCTTTCTCCAGCTTACTTTACAGATGAGGAAACTGAGGCAGACAGGTTTAAATGACTTGCCCAGGGTCACACAGTTAGTAGGTGTCCAAGGCTGAATTTGAACTCAGGAAGAGAAGTCTTCCTGACTCCAGAGTCAGCACTCTATTCTGTGCAACCTAGATGCCCTAGAAGATAAATTAGAGAATTTTAAAAACATTTCTTCATTAGTCTCTATTCTAAATAGCATCTTCACTTTCTCATGAAGTTTAAATGAAATTATTGATACATTTTGTTTTGTGTCATCAAATCTATTGACATGGTCAGTGTGGATGTGTGGATTAGATGAGCCATTAAGTCCAAACACTGCTCTTCTCTTCCTCCCCCCCCAAGAGTTATCTTTTGCATTACAGTGTGAAAGTGACTGATTGGTATCTTTGCAATCAGGTAGGTCTTGCTGCCAAATCTATGCAAAGTGCTTATTGTTAACACTGATATGTAAGTATTTCCCCTCTGGAGATTTTTCAAACTCTGGATAACCACTTGTTATGAATGTTATAGAGCAGAGATTTAAAATATAAGACCATATACAGCTGTGATTGGGAAATATGTAACAGAAGAAATAGGAAATACAATGAAAAAATAGATGATGTTTACATGTGAGTTTTCAGTCAGTGTGAAACCCTCAGGGAGGGCCACTTTTTGGTTTAGTAGTACCTATTTTTATTTGAATTTTATACAGTTGTTGGAGAAGGTCTCTTCTTGAGATGTGACTTGGATATGATCGTCTCTGTGAGTCCTTCATTTCTGAGATTCTCTTTTAAAGCTTCCTCCAGAGAGGTAAGGGATGTAGATAGAGTGCTGGGTCTGTATTTGGGAAGACTCCTCTTCCTGAGTTCAAATCTGGCCTCAGTCACTTAACAGGGGTGTGACCCTGGGGAAGTCACTTAGCCCTGTTTGCCTCAGTTACACAGCTGTAAAATGAGCTAGAGTAGGAAATGGCAAGCCAGTATCTCTGCCAAGGAAAAACCCAAATGGAGTCATGAAGAGTTGGACAAGATTGAAGATGATTGAACAACTAGAGGTACTGCCTTAACAGCTTTCACAGTCAGAATTTTCTTTGAATTTTTCCCCAGTTACATTTGCTGAAACTTTCTCTTTTAGCACTTTTGAAGATAATACTAATGAATTAAATGAACCCCCCCCCAAAAAAATAATCTCCTAAAGAGGAATTTAGGCACCAGAGAATCTGATTTACTAACTTTCAATAGTACTTGCCTGGAGAGTTAAAACATTGTCTATTTTTGATGATGAAGAGTTCTAAGTAGTGAAATGGTTGGAAGTTTTGTGAGCTTGTTTAGAGTACTTCAGGGTGTCTGTGAAACCCTCAAGAAAAATAGCATTATATCTCATGACTTTCTCACCAGGTTGTGAAGCCACTGATCTGCTTCCCTGAGCAGGAGTACATTAGTATTTTTTGCTAGCATTTGAGCTATAGGTAATATCAGTTTTTCTTTCACAAGTATTACAAGATAGTCCCCTAAAGACATTTTTAAAAAAAATATGCAATTATTGTTTCTTTATGGGAGAGTACTATTCATACTTAGGTATGTAAAAGATTTTGTGAGTGAATCTCCTTTTTCTATTCTTAACTGGACCTTGACAAGTTTTTTTTCAGCTAATTTGGGCATAGGAATCCCTCTTCTGGCCAGCAACTTCATCAGTCCTGACATTACTGTTCATCTGCAGAGTGAAAATGGAGTCCTAGGTTTGGTAAGATATACAATAGCATTCCATTTCTTCATTTTCATTAGAAACAGAGGTGTTCACCGTGAGTCACCATGAGTCAATTTTGCAAATAACTGAAATGTAGAGTTAAGCCATTTTGATGGATTCTTCCTAGAAGGTATTTACACAGACTATAATAAACAAACAACCTATTTCTTCATGAGTGAGTCACCATGATGTCCATCTACTATTTATTGTAGTGTTTTAAAGCAGCTAGGTGGTACAGTGGGTGAGGGCTGGAGCCAAAGGTGAGAAGATTCTTCTTCCTGAATTCAGATCCAGCCTTAGACATTTAACAACTATGTGACCAAGTCACTTAACTCTATCTCAGTTTCCTCATCTGTAAAAAGAAGTGGAGAAGGAAATGGCAAACCACTTTAGTATCTCTGCCAAGGTAGTCCTAAATGTAGTTAGAAAGTGCTAGACCCCACAGCACCACACTTCTATGTCTGTTTTTTTAGCATTAATAAAAGGTAATATTTTATAGTGCCTATTATGCTACTGTGCTAAGTACTTTACAAATATTTTTTTCAGATTCTCACAACAACCCAGGGAGGTAAGTGCTATTAATTACACCCATTTCACAGATGAGAAAACTGAGGTAACAGGTGAAGTGACTTGCCCAGGTCTAAGGCTACATTTGAGGCAAGTCATCTTGACTCCAGGTTCAATTTTCTTTTGTATTGCCAACCCATTTTTTTGTTTGTTCAGTCATTTCATAACCCCATTAGAATTGTTTGTCATTTCCTTTTCCAGCTCTTTTTTACAGATGAGACAACTGAGGCAGACAGGATTAAGTGACATGCCTACTGTGGTCACACAACTAGTCTGAAGTCAGATTTGAACTCAGAAATAAGTCATCCTAACTTCAACCCTGGTGCTCCCTACACTGTACTACCCTGTTACCCTAACTACTCTTTGTGCCTCTAAGATCTCTCCCCACATTTTCACTAGTATTTTGGGTCATAAAAGCGTAATTAAGCTTTTCAATAATTGCATATTAATAAGAGGCAATAAGGTGGTACAATGGATAGAGAACTAAACCTTGAATCAGAAAGACTTGAGTTCAAATTTGACCTTGGAAACTTATTAGGTGTGTGACTCTGAACAAGTCATTTAATCTGGTTCTGCCTTTTTTTCTCATCTGTAAAATTAGAATAAAGATAGCACTTAACTCCCAGGGTTAGTGTCAGGATCAAATGAGGTAATATTGGCAAATTCTCTGTAGAACTTAAAACTATTATATAAGTTCTAGCAATTAAAGTCCTGAGTGAGGCCCTGAGTAGTAAAATATGGAAGCTCTGTTGTGGATGAGTGAAAGCTAATTTCCAGAAAACAAGGAGTGTTTCAATATTGTAAACCCTGTGCAGAAAGAGCCCAATGCAATTTGTCATATTTGTTGCACCTGGGGATTATTTATGGTTTGATAATTTTTAGAGTGCCTACTATTTAGTTATTATTATGATTTTTACATCTATAAGTTAACATAATTTTCAACTAAGCAGTTAAAATAGTGCTAATAGTTCTGCACATATAGGTGCTCCATAAGCTTTCATTGATTAATGATGTTAAAATACAGAAAACAGATATATGTAGTATTGTTTTTAAGAAAGATTTTATTTATTTTTGAGTTTTATAATTTTTCCTTCATTCTTGCTTCCCTTCCCCCACCCCCCACAGAAGGCATTCTGTTAATCTTTACATTGGTCCCATGTTATACATTGATCTCGGTTGAATGTGATGACAGAGAAATCATATCCTTAAGGAAGAAAAATAAAAGTATGAGATAGTAAAATTACTTAATAACATAACTTTTTTTTCTAATTTGACAGTAATAGTCTTTGTTCAAAGTCCATAATTCTTTCCCTGGATACAGATGCTATTCTCTCCATTGCAGATGGCCCAAAATTGTCCCTGGTTGTTGCCCTGCAGGGATGAGCAAGTCCATTAAGGTTGATCATCACTCCCATGTTGCTGTTAGGGTGTACAATGTTTTCTGGTTCTGCTCATCTCACTCAGCATCAGTTCATGCAAATCTTTCCAGGCTTCCCTGAATTCCCATCCTTCCTGGTTTCTAATACAACAATAGTGTTCTGTGACATACATATACCACAATTTGTTAAGCCATTTCCCAATTGAAGGACATTCACTTAATTTCCAATTTTTTGCCATCACAAACAGGGCTACTATAAATATTTTTGTGCAGGTGATGATAAATATTTTTGTACAAGTGATGTCATGTAGTAGATAATAAAAAATAAAACAACCAGTTACATGTCATAAAACCAGAGTAGACTATGGATATTATAATCCAATTTAACCCCTGCATTCCACAGTAGGGAAAGTTGAAACTTACTTGTCCCAAATTAGTCTTTTTGGACATAGAGATGTGTTGAAAACTCAGCTAATTAAAACTTACTCATAAAAAAATCCACAAAAATTCACAAATAGTGTTCATACCTTCTACTCATTCAACAAATTACTTGATTAAATACATATTTCATGTTGACTAAATTTCAGACTTGGATGCCTAATTTTTACTAGGATAAGAATACGAATTCTTCTAATCCTATTCCAACTCTTTGTGTGTGTGTGTGTGTGTGTGTGACTTTGCTGAAGTCACTTCACTGTGGACTTCGATTTTCTTCTCTTTAAAATGAGGGCCATTGGATTAGGTGAGCTCCAACGTCTCTTTTAGTACTAATTTTAGTGCTAATAGGTCTGTAATATAATATCTGGTACTTTGGTGGAATCTTGCTCTCAGTAGTGACTATGATCTCTGCTGATGGCAATTCCAATCCTTCTATGACTATGCGGTTTATTCTGCACTGATATACAAATACTGGAAGGATCTGTGATTTAATGATCTCTGCAAGCTCAACTGTGTCCTCCAGTACTTTTCATTACAACCATCTGTGATTTGAAGTCCTAGAGAGTTGTTTATATTTCATAAAAATTAAGAGATTTACCTCAAATCAGGGCTATTTCATAGGGAGAATTTGACTCTAAGTCTTAATAACTATAAGCACAGCACTCAGCTACTAAGTCTTCTGTGTTACCTATATTTCATACCTAAATATTCATGTAAAAGGACTAATGAATTAAGGGAAGCAAACTTTTAGCAATAATTTTCCCATAAGCTTACCAATTAGAATTTTCTAGGGTCCTCTGGGTAATTTATAATTGTATTTTCAGTATTTATGGTTCAGTACCATACCTCTTTTACTTAATAAGAATATGCTTTTTTTTTTTTTTTGCTAGGGTCCTTATCCATTGGAAAATGAAGTTGATGCAGACTTGATTAATGCAGGTAAAATCACTTATAATACATTTTTTTCAGATTATTCCTTTGTGATTTTTTTATATCTAATAACAATGACTTCTTGGGCTACATTCTACCGTTCATTTTAGAAGATGCTGATAGTGTAGAGAAGAATTAATAAGGAAGTCAAGTTTTGTGGACCTCTCTTCCCAGCTCTAATCAGCCAGTTAGCATTTATTAAACTGTTATATGCTAGATATTGTGTTAAGGATTGGAAATACAAAGGAGTCTAAAGGAGGAGTTCACTATCTAATGGAGTCCATTTAACAAAAGTTTCCCTTCAACTAGCTATTAGAGAATTTAGATGTTTTCTGTTGTTTCTGTGTGTGTGTGTGTGTGCCCATGCACGCACGAAAAGAGAAGAGACTTTGTTTATCATCAGGTTTCTTGTAATTAACACCAAATTTGGTTCTTCTTTCATGTTTAGGAAGGTTCTAACAATGACTTCTTTTGCCTTTCATTACACTTTAACCCTAATTCCTGAGAAGAATTAGGTTCTGCTTATCAGCAACCTAAAACCCAGGATTGTAGAGAGAAATAAACCAGGCTTCTCTGCAGAGAATAGTGTCTCCATTCATAATCTGTATGTGGGATGGAGATGACTTTCCTTTTACCTACCTTTTCTCTTCAACATTGTAAACCTTTACCTCAGATTTTCAGAGGAACATGAAGACCTGCTGCCAACATTTGGCATTTGAAATTTTTCTTTAGTTAAATAAAGTATTCTCAGTAGTTAGAATTAACTACCACAGTTCAACTCAAAAAAAAGCACACTGAGAGATGTCAATAATATTTAACCAAGGCCATAATTTAATTTAAACGTGTCCTTGGGCAATGACTCATTGATCTGTGAAAGTATTTGCTCCTTGGCTTAATTAATTTATGATATTAGTAAGTTTTTTGAAAATGAATGATTCCATTTTCAAGATTTCATTCATGAGTTAATAAAAACACACATTTCTTTGAAAAGTAGTGATTTTGCTGGTGACAGGAAAGCATTTCTAACTTGAGGTCACTAAGATTAAAAAAAGAACTCAATAGCACCAGCAATTTTGTTAAGTAATCTCTGAAAACCCATCAAACTACAAGTTTGACTAGATAATGTCCAAGATTTTTCCAGTTATAAAATTCTCTGATATATATACGTACAAATTTTAAAATATATTTTATTATATATAAATTTATATTTATGTTAATATATATATATATGAAGTTTAGACTAATTTATGGAACAAATACTTTTTGCTTATTGTTTTCTGGTTAATGGTTGCTTTGGACAGAAGTTTCTTAGGGAAGGGCCTCGGGTAATAGAATAACACATGAATGCCATGGAAAATTAATGAATACCTTGTGCTTGTGCTAAAAAGGGAAATTTAGGTTATTTAGATAATCCTGTTGATAGTTGTCAAAAGAAACTCTTATCCTAATCTAACAGGTTGACTAACAGACCCTTAGGGCATAATTAGTTTCAGGGTTATATCAAAACAATAATAGCAGTTTTTGTATTTTGGGAGCACTTATAAATATTTAAATTAGTTATGTGGAATTGCCAAAAACAATATTTTACATGGACCAATCTAGTTGTTCAAAGAACTGTTGTGAGAATTAGTTAGGGAGAAAGTCTATCTCTCTCATTTTACAGATAAGGAATTTATACAGAAACACACATAGAATAATTATGGAATTTGGATTAGTGTCTACATTTCAGCAGTTTTTTTAATATCAGATTTCCCTGCTTACCTCTTAAGTTAGATTTTTCTTTACTTGAAAAAGTTTAAGATATTAACTCTCTGCTTTACATGTGAAAAAAATAGTAAAAAAGTCATATTCCAAAGACCTCACCAGGTATAAATCAGAAGGAAATGTAATGCCTTTAAAAAATAGATTGGAAAAATCTCATGAAGAAGATTGAGATAGCAGTGCCCTAGTCTTTGAGTAAGTAGTATATTGCTTTAAATGTGAAGGAAGACACTATTTGCATTGAAAGAACTGATGAAAAAAATATGCATAGAATAGTTTTACAACTTGAAATATAAATATTTGTTTCTAATAGTAGCCATTTCTTAGGGCAGTGGGTGGGAGGAGAAAAAAAGGGGAAAAGAAAATTGCATGATAATTTTATTATATATTTAAAAGGAATAGCACGTTGTACATTTATAGATTTGCATTTTCATGTACAATCATCTTTTTTTCTATTCTGTTATATAAATGCTTGTTTTATTTCTTGAGTTTAGAATAAAATAATAAAATTTTAAAAAGTCTGTGATCTGGAGGGTCAAGGTCTTTGTAGCTGTTTTTATAATGGGGTAGGCAATGGTTAAACATTTACCAGTACACCCCTGGAGAAGGTGGATGTGATTGTTAGATAACTGAATAAACAATTCTTTTCTATATTATTATTTAGATCTTTTTATCAATAATTTTTTCCTGAAACATTTTTTCTCTTTTAATTTTTGTTCATATCATCCATGTTTTCACCTTGCATGCCTCATCTTTCTAATGATAGACAGTTGGCATTGAATTTTGACAGGCTGCATCCAGTAAACATCCTTAGCTTACCCACTCCATGAGGCACTGCCAGCAAAGGCATTCTAGTACTGGTTTGATTTTCAGTAAATCTTTTTTTAGGAAAAAAGAGAAAATTGTGTAGCTTTCTCTATTTGTAAAGTGAATACTGTTTCTCTGTTAGTAAATCTAATACCTACTTCTTTTCAGGCAAGGAAACAGTCACTGTTCTTCCAGGGGCCTCGTATTTCTCCAGCGATGAGTCATTTGCAATGATTAGAGGGTATGTTATAACTGAACCCCTCATGTTTCGCATGAGGTGGAATGAGCTGAGTCACTCCCTAAGTATTAGCAGTACTGAGAAGCAGAATATATGTTTAAGAGCTGTAAAACTATCATGGATTTGTTCAACAATAGCTTCTGAAATAATTTTGATTGACTATTGGGAGTTGAAATATTCAGCCTACTATATAATTAAAAGGTTAAAACTTTTTATCTAAGAACTTGAGAATGAATTGCATATAAATGTATCTGTAATTGGAAAGAAACTTTTTTTTTCAACCTCTTTCATGTGAATTGATTATGCTTAAACGGATCTTCTATTTATGGCCCCTTGTGTTTGTCCATTTCTTTCTCCCAGGGAAAAAAACAAACAAACTGAACTAACCCTATGTACCTATCTGTTTTTTTACAGGAAAATATTGGATACTATTTAAATAAATATTAAATATTATTCCACATATGTGGAATATAATAATTTATCTTTGAATTAAATTTTTATTGATGGTAGAGTCACAAAATCTACTATTGTTAATTTTTACTTTTATTATTCTGGGTAATTCATTTTACCTTTCTAAGATGTTCATCTTTTATTTATAAAATGAAGAGATAGGATTAGATGATATCTAAGCCTTTTCCAATTCCCAAATTCTTATCTTCTTGGTAGAATAGCTCTAGAGCAGCAAAAAATAGAAAGTTTCTCTACTAGGATTCAATTTTATATGTGTGTACTTTAGAATTTGATTTTATATATATATGTATGTGTGTGTGTGTGTGTGTGTGTGTGTATATATGTATAATTCTATACATGATAAGCCAATAAAATGATATGAAGATCTTGAAACTTGTTTTAGTGGTAAGTATTATTAATTGTATGTATTTCCCTTGTATTAGGGGCCACGTCAACTTAACCATGTTAGGAGCGATGCAGGTTTCAAAGTTTGGTGATCTGGCCAATTGGATGATTCCAGTAAGTAGCAACTTAAAAAAAACAACAACTTCTCAACCATACTTACATCAGAATAGAAAAATACTACAGTTTTATGAGTTTGTATTTGGTCTTATGGAAAGATTTGCTGGACTTTGAATTGAAGGATCAAAAGATTTAATGTCATATCATGGATCTGCTACTTAATAGAATACTTTGTGACTCTGCATGTCACTTAAACCTCCCTAGGCCTCAGATTCTTCAACTGTAAAATGAGGGAGCTCAGTGGATTCCTTTTAGCATCTATTCCAACTTACCAATGTTGAGAATAGCTGCATTCACAATTCTTCATTGTACAATACTACTGTTACTATGTACAATGTTTTCCCCTCTCCTTTCCCTGAGATGGTAATTTATACATGTGCAATCATGTAAAAAATTTCTATATTAGTCATTTTATTCAAGAAGACAGAGAAAGAGAGTGAGTGAGTGAGGCGGGAAGGGAGGAATCTTTTATTCACCCTTTTCAGATTATATCCATTTTTTATCTGGAGGCAGATAGCATGCTTGATCATGAGTCCTTTGGGATTGACTTGGATCGTTTTATTTCTAAGTAATTTTATACCTGTCATTCATACTTCATCATATAATATTGTTTTTATTGTATACTGAGGTTTCTTTATTTTGCTCACTTATTTGCATCAGTTCTTGTAAGTTTTTCTAGGTTTTTCTGAAATCATCCTGCTTATTCTTAATGGCATAATAATATTCCAAATTATATAATATACATACACCACATCTTATTTAGCCATTCTCCAAATTGAAGGGCATCCTTTTTATTTCCACTTCTTGGCCATCACAAAAAAGAGCTGCTATAAATATTTTTGTACAAAAAAGGCCTCCCTCCCCCTTTTTATGTCTTTAGGATATAGATCTAGCTGTGGTATTGCTGAATCAAAGGATATGCAGGGTTTTATAGTCCTTTGAGCTATATAGATAGCTTTAGTTTCTTTGTCTGAAAATTGCTTATTCAAATCCTGTGGCTATCAATTGGAGAATGCTTGTATTTTTATAAATTTGACTCAGTTCTCTTTATATTTGAGGAATGAGACCTTGTTGCATTTTTTTCTTAGTTTTCTACTTTCCTTTTAATTTTCATTACATTGGTTTTATTTGTATTTTAAAATACTTTCTAAATTTTCTTTGGCCCTAAGTTCTTCCCTTACTTATAGATCCGACAAACTATTTCATGCTCTCCTAATTTGATGATATTGTCTCCCTTTATGTATAAATTATGTACCAATTTTGACATTATCTTGGTATACGGTTTAAGATGTTGTTCTGTACCTAGTTTCTGCCATACTGTTTTCTCATATTCACAATAGTTTTTTTTAATCAAATAATGAATTTTTGTTTCAAAAGCTTGGATCTTTGGATTTATCATATACTAGATTACTATGGTCATTTACTCTAATTGTAATGGGTAACTAATCTATTCCACGGATTTACCATTCTTTATTTTATCCAGTACCAGATTGTTTTGATAATTATCACTCTTTAATACAATTTGAGATTTGGTATGGCTAGACCATTTCCTTCATACTTTTTTTCATTGATTCCTTGATATCCTTGACCTTTGTTCTTCCAAATGAATTTTGGGTTTTTTTCTAACTCTATGAAAGAAATTTTGGTTGCTTGATTGATATAGCACTAAATGAATAGATTAATTTAGGTGGATTTCTCATTTTTATTTTTTTTTGACTAGGCTTATCCATGAACAAGTAATATTTTTCCAATTGCTTTGATCTAACTTTATTTTGTAATTGTATTCATATAGCTACTGGGTTTGTTTTGACATACAGACTCTCAAGTATTTTATATTGTGTATAGTTGTTCTCTATCTCTTCATGCTAGACTTTGTTGTTAGTATATAAAAATGCTCATAATTTTATGGGTTTATTTTTTTGTCCTACAATTTTACTAAGTTGTTAATTGTTCTAAGTTTTTTTAGTTGGTTCTTTAGCATTCTCTAAGTATACCATCATATTATCTACAAAGAATTATAGCTTTGTTTTTTCATTGTCTATTCTAATTCCTTCAATTTCTTTTCCCTCCCTTTTCTCTATAGCTAACGTTTCTAGTATAGTATTGAATAATAGCAGTAATAATGGGCATCCATGCTTTACCCCTGACCTCATTAGGAATGTTTCTAACTTATTACAGATAATGGTTTCTGATGGATTTAGGTAAATATTACTTATCATTTTAAAGAAAACTCCCTTTATTTCTATGCTCTCAAGTATTTTTAATAGAAATGGGTATTATATTTTGTCAAAGATTCTTTTTTCTACATCTATTGAGAGAAATATGATTTCTGTTAGTTTTCTTATTGAAATGGTAAATTATGTTGATAGTTTTCTGAATATTAAACTAGCCCTGCATTTTTGGTATAAACCTTCCAAGTAAGTGTATGTTCCTTCCTGTAATATTGCTGCAATATCATTGCTTAGAATTTTTGCATCAGCATTGATTAGGGAGATTGGTCTTTTCTTTCTTTTTTTTTGGTTCTTCGACATCAGCACTATATTTGTATCATATATGAAATTTGGTAGGACTCCTTTGCCTTTTTTCTCCCAAAATGATTTTTATAACATTGGGATTAACTGGACTTTAAATGTTTGGTAGAATTCACTTGTGAATTTAAATGATCATAGGGATTTTCCTTTGGAAGTTCATTGCTATGTTCGATTTATTTTTTTTAAGATTGGGCTATTTAAGTATTCTGTAAGGCAAATCCTCTTGAATGCTTTGGAAGTAGGGATTAGGGATATCAGCTGTATTAGGAGTTATGTTACATATCTCATATATATATGTATAATATACATATATATATATATATGTAGTCCTCCATTACAAATGAAGATATTACTATTGCTAATATTTGAAGTTCTTATTTTGTGTACACCAAACCCATTTTGGTTGCTTGCTTGTGCTTCTTTCTCTGCCTTGAGTCTACATAGAATTGAAACTGACTTTTTAATGATTTAATAATATGTTGGCAACCTTCTTATAGTTTATTCTTTCATTAATTTTTTGAGCAAGAGATACAGGTTAATAATGCCTCTTCAAAGAAAGTACCTTTTAAATTCTTAATTAAAATAATTTTAACTGAATGATTCCATATTAGAATCCATATTTTAAAATATTTAAATGAAACTAAATTAGATGTTATGGATTGCATTAATATAAATGCTTACTCTTTTCCTTTTATTCCTTGCATCTCCAATGCCTAGAATGGTGTTTGGCATATAGTAGACATGTGATTAGTGCTTACATTGATTTGACATTGATTAGCATTTGATAGGCAGAGATGAAGAACGAATTTCACTAAAGACATGGGGAATGGGGAATGCATGGAGGCAGATGGTAGAGTTTGGGGAAACAGAAAAATTAATGTATTTAGCTGGTCTAACTATCTTAGAATATGGGAAGAGAGCCCCTGAAACTTGTGAGACCAGCTTCCTTGGGAAGATTATTTTGTTAGTTATATGAGTGGTTGAAAGAGAAGTCTGGCAGTAGGGAAAGCAAGTAGAAGTTTACCATAATAATCCAAGTCAGGGGTGATGAGAGTCTTAACAAGAGAGAAGGGACATTAATATTAACAGAACTTGCCAAATGATTGGTTGATAGAGGGGGGAAAATCAAAGATGACTTAGATTTTGAAGTCTGAGCTACCAGAATGCTGGTAGTTTTAAAAAGTATAGGAAAGTTAAGAAGGGCAAATTCAGGCGGAGATCAATTCAGTTTGTAAGTTTTGAATTTAGTACAGGTGAACTTGAAGTTTCTGTTGGGTTTGCAATAAGAGACATAAAACAAGCCGTTGATGATATGGTTCTAGAGCTCAGATAAGAGATTAGGCCTGAAATATTGATTTGTGAGTCATTTGAAATGATTCCATATTAGAATCCAGGAATAAATGAGAAAACCAAAAAGTCAGAAATGTAGAAAGAGAGAAAATAAGGGGGGGCAGGAACAGAGTTGGGAGATATCCACACTTAGAAAATGGAGAAGATAAACTAATGAAAGGAAGTGAGGAGCATCGGTTAAATAGACCTAGGAAAAAGCAATATCACAAAAACCAATGGAAAACACAGTGTAGTAGAGGAGTGATCAATAGCTTTCTAAGCTGAGAGGTCAAGGATGATGAAATCTGAGACGGGAAAAAAACCTGAATTTGACAGTTGAAAGAGAAGTCCTACTTTTCCATTGACAGGTGGGTTAGAGGGCAGCATGCAATCAGAAAAAAAAATCTCATTAGGATAAATTTATTCATTATTGTGTCTGATTTTTAAATATTGATTGATGACCTTTCTGAGTTGTGAATTTGGGGGTGGGGTGGGGTTGGGTTTCTAGAATTATTGTAAATCACTGATTCTAGTTTCTCAGTATATGTAGACTTACTTTTTCCATAATATATTTTAATTGATATTTTATTTTTCCGAATACATGTTCTGAAAATTTTTTCAACATTCATCCATATGCATATGTATATTTTTAAGTTATAAAATTTACTTCCACTCTGCCTTCACACCCCTCTCCCTTCAATGGCAAATAATCAGGTTAACATTGTACATACAATTTTTTTTTATAAACTTACTTACAGATTAGTCATTTTTCATTATGAGGAATTAGGATTAAGGGAAAGAGATAAATAAGAGGTAATTTTTTTCCAGAGTGATTAAAATGCTTTTTATTAAGATATCTTAATAAATGACACACCTCTCCCAAGGTGGGAGGGGGCTGGCCCATAAGAGATAATTTTTATAAAGTGTTCATCAGATTCTAAAGGGTTTTTTTTGTTTGTTTTTTGTTTTGTTTTGTTTTTCTTCCCCTGGATAGGGATAGCATTGTTCAGAGCTGGTCTAATAATGTCCTAGCTCTCTCAACCTCTGAAAGGAGCTGCTTCCATTAAGGCTGATCATCTCACAATGTTGTGGTTAAAGTGTACAGTGTTCTCTTGGTTCTGCCTCCTTCGTTCAGCATCAGATCCTGTAACTCATTCCATGCTTTTCTAGAATCTGACCATTTATGGTTTCTTATAAACCAATAATATTCCACAGTATTCTTCATGTACCATAACTTGTTTAGTCATTCCTCAATTTATAGGTATCTTCTAAAAGATACTGCTTCTCACTGAATAGCACCTGGGTTGACTCTGAGATTACCCTAAGTTCTAGTTCTGATATTTCCATTAATCAACTATCTGACCTTAGCATTATAAGGAATATGAGTTTCTTCTAAATTTATAAAATGAATTTTCTGGGTGCTTTTATTAATATTTGTATTGAAAATTCTACCAACTAAGAAAAACTATGATGATGATGTGAAAAAAAAGAATAATAATAAGAACTTTTTTATAATCATAATGGCCCATATTGGCTACTTATAGCAGTGTTCGGCACAAAATGTGTAACCTAAAATAACATCTATTCTAGAAATTAATCTAAAGTGAAATGAAGCAGCATATTCAGAATACTTTCCAAAATCTTAAAACACTATAAATGTTAACTGTTCAATTAAATTGAGTTTAAAAATAAAGTCTTTGACTTTGCTTATTATGAAAAATCTTAAAAATGTCTTTCTTAGTAGACAGTTTTACTAAATCATCTACTTGGTCAGGTTTATGTTGAATTATAAAACTCAGGAACATTTTTTTTTATTACAGGATCTAGCAGTCAAGCTTAGAGTTCATCCTTATTACAGTGTTTTTCACTTGCTTTTATGTTTCATTGAATTTAATAACTTTCTGTGTTGTGCTGTTCTTTAATTTGTCTATTTGGTGGCATGCTCTGAGTTATCTTCATTACCTTAAACCTTCAAGGCAAGTAGAGTGGGATTTGGGGTCTATTTATCTTGGCCATCAGTAGCTTTTTAGTATTCTGGTATTGACACAAATGTACCCCTTGGCTTTTTGTTATTTTATTGTTTGTTTGAATGATTTTGCATATGCAGTGGGAAAACTAAATTAAACAGATCTTTTCTTGTTCCATACTTACTATGATGATGGTGGAGCTGGGACAAGCCTTAGGGTACACACATAACACTAGTCTCATAGTCTCAATCAAATAGTCTTTCTGTTGCTAGTCCCTTGAATTTACATTCAGAATTGTTCCAAAATACATGACTAGTCCCTTATTCTCATTACCTATTTTTGGTCAACAGCTGCTGTGGGTGATTGCATGTGAAAGGGAAGCAGATGTGCGTGATCAGCCATAGCAGCTGTTTACTGAGAACATGCTATGTTGTAGCACCATTGGAAATGCTGAGTTTATAAACCAGTATTGGGAGCACAGCATCGCACTATCAGCTTGGTCTCCAACACAGAAACAGCTGAAATGAAGTATTCATAAATTCTTCTAGTATCCTATTATTCTTTCAGTTTTCTCTTCTTTCTGTGTGAATTTGAAAGTGATAGGAGATGGGGGCGGGGGGGGAATCTTGGTGGCAGCTAGAATACCAGCCCTGGAATCAAGAGGACCTGAGTTCCAAGCAGTCCTCAGACACTTAATAATTACCTTGCTGTGTGATCTTGGGCAAGTCACTTAACCCCATTGCCTTGCAAAAGAAAGGAAAGAAGGAAGGAAGGAAGAACACACATTATATACATGGAGTCTCCCAATACCTTTGGGGCACAATTGTGGGGTGCTCAATTTCTGTAGATGTAGGGAAAGGAGGAATTACTTGTAGAGAACCTACCTAGTTGTTTGAACAAATATAAATTCAGAGGAATAATGTGATGATATTTTCAGCAGAGTATAAGTATACCTATTACATACAGGGTATTAATATATACATATATATATATATATATATAGAGAGAGAGAGAGAGAGAGAGAGAGAGAGAGAGAGCGCGAGAGCGAGCTTAACAAGACAGCCAGAGGCTTTGGGGACATGTGTTCTGCTGGGCACCATGTTAAAGCACTTTATAATTATTATCTATTTTGAGCCTCATAACAACTCTAGGAAGTAGGTGTGGCATGACAAAACTGAGGCAAAAAGAAGTAAAGTGATTGTCCAAGGTTTCATAGGTAAGTTAAGACCAGATTTGAGCTCGGGTCTTCCTGACTCCAAGCACAGCACTCTTATCTGTTATACTACCTAGTTGCCTTCTGCCTTCTGCCATGAATAACAACCTGTGGAAGTTCAGTAAATATATATTTCAAATTGACCATATATTTGGACTGGGCCTTTGATTTCATTGGTGTAGGAACCTCCTCAACAGTATACTACCTCTATCATGGAGGATTGGCATCTGCTTTATGACTTAGAACTTTAAGATGGTTGCCTAGGTCCCTCAGATATCATATAATCAGCATGTTTCAAAGGCAGAATTTTAATTGAGTCTTCTTGACATCTACTGCTCAGTCCTTTAAGTGATGCTGCCTTGCTCTCGAAATATTAATTGAATTTAATTCCTTTGAATAGAGATTGATGTTTCTGTCTTTTTATCTACTTCAATGGCATCAAACTCAAATAGAAATGGGCTCCATTAATCCATACATCTAGATTCCTGCAGGCTGCATATTGACTATGTTTTACTGTATTTTTATATTTTTGTATATTTCTCAATTATATTTTAATCTGGTTGGAGCCAAACTTGAGTGTTGTGGAACATAGAAATCCTATGGGCTGTGTATATTTGTCAAATCTAATCTATTCTGCTTAAAGTTTATGGGCAGGAGGAAGGGGAAAGGGGTTAATTAGAGTTATTACATGCATTTAATTCATGTATTAGATGCATGGAATACATATTTGTACCTTGGTGTTTTTTTAAAAAATTACTTCAAAATGGATGCAGGAGTAGCATCTCTTTTGCTTCTTTTTTGTGTGATGTTCCTTTTAAATACTAGAGATGCCATAGTGCAATAACAAATAAATTTCTATGCCCTATTGTTAGCTTTGCCATGTAAAGAAAAAGTGAGGGATGTGACTGGAACATTGAGGGGACCTTGTGTGGCTAATTTATGTGTTAAGTGACATGAGAATTTTGGGCAGGCCTGGAGGGGCTTACATTTTGGATTGTTTGAAAAAAATATTTGTGTTGATGAAGTCATAGATCTATTATAATTTTGATTTAATTCCATCTTTCTCATGTTTCAGTGGATCTGGAATTTCATTCATGTGGCTTTACCCTCCATTAGTACAGGCCAAAATCCATCCATGTTCTTTTCATCCTGTAAAATTTTTGTCCATGTTCTCTCTTTGACTCTGAACAGATAATCTCCCCCACCTTATGTGTTTATAATTTTAAAAGGGTATCATTCAGGGTGAATATTCCTTTCATGGTAAGTTGTAGCTAAAGATTCACATGCCTATTTGAGCGGTGGACTTTTCCCCATCTGAAGAGTGCATTAGCTGTTGGCTCTGCTGTGGAACTTGTCATTTCACACTCTAGCTCTTTGTCTCTCAGCAAAGAGCCTATTTCTGGTCACTTATTGCTAGAGTTGTTTGCCCAAGTGCTTTTCTTTCTCAGCTCACCTGGGTGAGAACAAGTCAGGGATAAGTATAGATTGGCTCAACCCAGGTTATTCCAAATAGAGAAAACTGGACTGATTCGTGGAGCTTAGTTTCTTTGTTACAGTTAGGGGTCAGGGTACAATTGTCATCTCCAAAGTTCCTCAGAGCAGAGCCAAACTGCCTATTCCCTAGAATTGATTTGAATAATGGTTATAGATTTTTTTTACCTTCCTGATTTAAGCAATTAGGGTGTAGTTGGGAACATAAGCTATTATTGTACTGTACTTGGATGCTATATTTGGTTATCCAAAAATATCACTTGACTGTCAGAAAAACATTATGTTGAAAACTAATGCTTAATTTTATAATTCACTCTCAGGAAATATATGATTTTATTTTATAAGGGAAGTTATTCATTTTGGGAAGATCCAGTTTTTCATTATAAATAATGATTACAGTTTAAAGGCCAGAGTTAAATTCTAAGCCTATTAATTCTTTTTACATGTTCATTATACTTTTAATCCAGGAAGCAAAAATGATCTCCAGTTAAAAGCAGCAAAGCAAATAAGGATCCTCACAACAAGTCTGTGAAGTTGGTACAACTGCAATTATGTAATTAAATTAAAATTCTTATAATATATCATAGAAATTGTGAAGGTACATGCTTACATGGGTGATGTTAGGTACCTGTGGTGTTCATGAAAGGTGCCAAGTAAGACAATTTCTGTGCCATGAAAAAGATGGGACAAAATATCCCTCTAAATCTCCGTTATCTACCTTGAACTCTACCTTTGAGTTTAAAGGATCTCCATTCTCATTCATTCCTAATTAACCAAAGAGCTCATATTGTTAAGACATGCTGTAACCTGAGTGAATCAAAGGTATATTATTTTACTTATTACTTATTTATAAACTCTCAATGAGACCATTCTTTTAAAGAGCACAGGCTTTCTTACTGGGATTAGAAAACTATGAAATAAGGGTGAAAATGGTGTGGAAAGGAGGACAGAGTGTTAGAAGTAGTATCCATAGGGAGCAGATAGGATTATCTGACATCATTGTTACCTTGACTCAATTCTGCATTGGTGTTAAAGGGAAGGAGAAGAGGGCAAGAACCTATAGATAGGGCAGATATTTTCCTTTCCTTGGATAGAGCTCTTAGGGACCTCTATATTGTGGAATCTTGATTTTCATATCTGCCTCTTCTATGTTCCTTCCTTTTGATGGGCCAGTGAACACCTGCTTTGTTATGAAAACCAACATGCTCACTAATCCTGTTGCCAGATTCAGGCCAGAAACTGAAGGTTGAAATTTATTGATGCTAAACCTCTGAACAATTCTGCCTGGTTATCTTTCATGAAAGTGAAGTAAAAACATAGGAGCACATATTCCAAATAGAAGCCAGAACATGTATCATATATGTATATGTTTATGTATATATACCTACGTTGCATGCATGCATATACAATACATACATACAAGCACAAATTTGTGTGTATATGTCAATATGTTCTGGCACTTCTGTGTGTGTGTGTGTCTGTATGTGTATACATACACATTGCATAAATAGAAATATTTGTATATATAGATATAGTTATAGCTATAGGTACAGTGGTACAAACTCATGTTTCTGAGTTCAATTATAGCCTCAAATACTTAATAGCTGGGTGGCCCTGAGCAAATCACTTAACCCTGTTTGTCTCAGTCTCTCATCTGTAAAATAAACTGGAGAAGAAAATGGCAAATCAATCCAGTATGTTTACTGGGAAAATCCCAAATGGGGGGGGGAGTTGGACTCAACTGAAAAATAACAACAAACATAGATATAAATATCTATCAGAGAGGGCTGGTTTGGAGGTGAGTTCCTATATTTTTCCTCAAACAAAGAGGGAGAGATTTTAATATTTATTATAAATATAATCCCTCTGCCTAATGATGTTTTCCTATAGATGAAACAGCCTCTCACCATTAAACAGCTTACTTAGGGAGAGGGGAATCATTAACAGTGATGGATGAGCCCTCTGGGAAACTCATTAATGGTAATATCATAAATACTGGGACTCTGATATGATTTAACATCAAATAAACCATTCAGAATGATGATGAAGATGCCCTGCAGCTAAGAGGAAAATGAATCTTAAGAAAAACATTTGATAAAACTATTGACTTTGGTGCTTTTGTTAGACCAAAGCTTTATTTCTTACTTTCACATTTTGTATAAAGGCAGGCATGTATTAATTTGTTACTAATAATTATTAATTACATATATTTTGGAATGATAATTATTAATAATCATAGCTGGTATATAGCATTTTTAAGTTTGCAAATTATTTTCCATATATAATATTGATGAGTTTTTCAGCAACCCAGTGAGGTCAGACAGGTAATATTTTCTTTTATAGATGAAGAAATAGATTAAGTGATTTGCCTGTAGTCATTCAGAGTAGATATCTTAGGCAAAATTTGAACCCAGATCTTCCTGACTTAAAGTCTAGGACTCTTAGTGACTTTACTCCCTAGTACACTTTACTCCTTCTTTAATACCCAAATAATAGCTTATGTTTTCCTGGGAACAAAATTTCTAAGAATATTGTTATTAATATTTTAGAAGCTAGGAAATAATCATTTCTTTTCCTGTGTTGTTAGATTGAAGAACAAATGTGAATGCGTTTGAAAATGGTATCTTCCTTAAAAAAAAAAAAACCTTCTCTAAATTTGCACAGGCTCTCCCCCACATCGGGATTACCTTCCTCTCCAACTTGCTTCTCTTATAATTCCTATTCAAAGTAATGCCCCAGTACTTCTTGATCAACAAGGCCTTTTATTATCTCCTTACTTGTTAGTGTTCTTTACCACTTTAAAATTGCTTTGACTACTACATACCATATATATTTTTCACATATATACCATATTTACTTCAAGTTTATATATCCTCTGGATTATACTTAGTTTTACTGAATAAATCATTCTTGATTTTAAACTCAATACCTTTGCTTTCTGGAATATGATATTCTAAGCTTTTTACTCCTTCATAGTGGTAGCTTCTAAATTGTGTATGATCCTGACTGTGTTTCCTTGTTATTTGAATTGTTTCTTTCTCAATGCTTATAATAATTTTCTTTGATCTGGGAGCACTTAATTTTGGCTGTAATATTCCAGGAAATTTTCATTTTGGAGTTCTTTCACAAGATGCCAAATTAATTCTATTTCTACTTTGTCTTCTGGTTTCATGAAATCCGGACAGTTTTCTTTTATGACTTTTTTTAGATATATCAAAGCTTTGTTTTGTTTTGTTTTGGTTGGTTTTAGTAATAGTTTTTAGGTAGTCCAAAGATTCTTTAATTAAATCTCTTTTTTTTATTTTCCAGGGTCAGTTCTGTTTACTATGAGATACCTCGATTCTCTTCCATTTTTTTGATGTTTTGACTAGTTTAATGTTCCTGATGTATCATAAAGACATTAACTTCTATTTGGCCCATTCTAAATTTTCATGGAGTTATTATCTTGAATGATGATTTTTTGTTACAAGTTATTAATTTTTTATATGCCTATTTCATAATTCTCATTTTTTTCTTTTTTTGTCTCTACCGTTCTTAATTGATTTTGCTCTTTTTTTTTAAATTTTGCTTTAACTCTTTCAGAAATTCTGATTGGATTTGTGTTCAAACTGCATTTTTTATGGTTTAGCTTGTAGATATTTTGGAGACATTGCCTTCTTCTGGATTTGTGTTTTGAGCATCCCTCTTACTATTAAAACTTTGTATATGATCTTAACTTTATGTCTCATTTAACCTTTTCTTGATTAATCAGGATTATCACTTACCATTAATTATTGTGCCATTTTGTAACACAGTGATGTCTTCAAAGACCTTTAAGGTGTGCTGATTTGTCTGTCGCTACACTAAACAGCCCCAGACATTTGAGATTTTTTTAAATTTGTGTTTGCTTTTTACTTTTTTTATCTTCTCCCTTGTTATCACAGTCAAATTATTTATTGTTGTGTTTAAGGCATTGCTGAAAATGGCTCCTTTGTCCTCTCCTTTTTTTAATTATATTTTTAATCTTCTATGGACTAGGAAACCTGGTAACCAAGTTTGTTGCCATTGTGTCTAAAAATAAGAGTAAATAGATTTTCTTTCCTGGGGATTGAGTTACCCTTCATCAGAAACTGAGATTGATTCCACTTATTACTATGCAATTTACTTAACTTTTTATTTTTTTGCGTTTCCTTTTTGTAAAAGCAGACCAATAATTATTTTCAATAGGTAGTTGACAAAATTCCCCCCCTCCTTAAATTCCTTTGATCTAAATAAGGCAGAACAAGGGTTGGAAAATCACCCCCATGATGAAAGCACCGGTAAGGACTTGTATTTATAACCAAGGATTAATCTACTGCATCTAGTTGGCGTAGTGCTTAGAGCATCAGCCTTGGAGTCAGGAGGACCTTAGTTCAAATATGGACTCAGACACTTGATTGTCATGGCATCACCTTCCTGATGTTATGGTCATTTTCTAGAATGAAGGACAAATATCATCACCATAATCATCATCATTATCATTCTACAAAGATGTCTTTTCTTTTTTATTTATGGAATAAGCCAATCATTTCCATAATGTAGTATAATAAAAAAAGATGATTACACATGAAATGCAAATCTATAATGTATAACTTGCTATTTCTTTTAAATATGCAATAAAGTTAACATTAAAATTTCTTTTTTCTCCCCCCCACACTAGAGATTGTCACCATTAGACATAAATTTATGTATACATATTAAGTATATATAAAATTATTCTATACATCTGTTTATGAGTTCTTTCTTTAAATGCAAATAGCATCTTTTTATATCCTTTATAGTTAATTTAAATACTTAAAATAGACAAAATAACTTATTTGCTCAAAATCATTCTTAAAAACAATATTGTGTTAGTGAATGTAGTGTTCTTTTGGTTCTGTTCATCTCGCTTTTCCAATAGTTCATGCATGTCTTAACATAATTTTCTAAAATATTTGAACTACTTGTTTCTTTTTTAGAAATATTTTCCAATTATATACAGCAAGTTTCTATTAATCTTTTTTTGCAAGGTTTTGAATTTTGTAATTTTACCCCCCTTCCTTCTCCCACTCCCGCAACAGAAGGCTATGATAGTCTTTCATTGTTTCTATGAAATGCAAAGATCAATATTGAGTATGTTGAGAAAAAAACACATCCTTAATTAAGCTAGAAAAAATTATTAGTGATAACAAAATTATGTAATACATAAGACAACTTTTTAAAAAAAATTTGAAGATGAGGGGTGGCTAGGTGGTGTGGTGGATAGAGCACTGGCCCTGAAGTCAGGAGGACCTGAGTTCAATTTCGGCCTCTGATACTTAATAATTACCTAGCTGTGTGGCCTTGGGCAAGCCCCTTAACCCAATTTGCCTTGAAAAAACCTAAAAAAAAATTGAAGATGATAATCTTTGGTCTTCATTCAAATTCCATAGTTCCTTCCCCGGATACTGATGGTATTCTTCATCACAGATCCCCCCAAATTATCTCTGATTATTGCACAGATAAAATGAGCAAATCCATTAAGGTTAATCACCACCCTGTGTTGTTGTTTGGGTGCACAATGTTCTTCTGGGTCTGTTTACTTCACTGAGCATCAATTCATACAAGTCTTTACAGGTTTCTCTGAAATCCCATCCCTCCTGATTTGTAATAGAACAATAGTGTTCCATAACATACACATAACACAATTTGTTTAGCCATTCCCCAATTGATGGACATCCCCTCAATTTCCAGTTTTTTGCCACTACAAACAGGAGCTCCTCAATTCTTATAACAACAGTAGTATTCCATCACAATCATTTACCACAACTTGGTCAGCCATTCCTTAGTTGAAGGGTATCCCTGCAAGTTCTAGTTCTTTGCTACCACATGGAGACCTGCCATAAAAGTTTAGAACACAGAGACTCTTCTCTTTTTCCCTTAATCATCTATGGAAGTAGACCCAGTAGTGGTATTTCTGAAGTCAAAGGGTATAGTTAATTTAATAGCTCTTTGGGCATAATTCCAGATTGTGCTCAAAAATGATTGATCAGTTCACAAATCCACCAACAGTGAATTAGTGTTCCAATTTTTTGCATAACCTTTCCAACATCTTTTGTTTTCTCCTCCTAAAAATCATTTTAGCCAATCTGATAGGTATAAAATAATGTCTCTTTTAAAATGATAAGTCTTGGGGTAGCTAGGTGGTGCAGTGGATAGAGTACTGGCCCTGGAGTCAGGAGTACCTGAGTTTAAGTCCAGCCTCAGACACTTAATAATTACCTAGCTGTGTGGCCTTGGGCAAGCCACTTAAATCTATTACCTTGCAAAAACTTAAAATAAATAAAATAAAATGATAAGTCTTTTCAATCAGATAGGCTCATGAATTTGGAGGTGAAAAAAATTATCTTGTCCAACCTTCTGAATTTGCAAAAGAGGAAGCTATGGCTCAGAGTGGTGACTTTCCTAAGGACTCAGTTTTCTTCTGTGTAAAATGAAGGATTAAGTAACCTTTAAGCTTTTGCACCCCTTAACCTAGGGAGGGGTAGGGGTGTGTGTGTGTGTGTCCATGTGTCCAAAAACACACGGAAAGCTATTATGACACCAGGTTGGGCTCATTGGATTAATAGTGACTTCAGTGGTGAAGTGTCTTTATTTGAAAATCAAAGGAACACAACTCCCCAGAACCTCCTTTTCTTGGATGTTGTTTCCTCACTGCTAGAGCTCAGTGGGTCGTGTTGGTACATCCTGATCTGCTTGTCCTTGGTCGATTCTGCAGAGGACTCTGGGCCAATCAGTGCTTAAAAACAGACCACTGATGATATCTAAAAAACAGAACCACCCAGCTGGCATAAGTCTGCTTGTAATGGCTAAATCACATATTGTGAGTCTTTTAAACAAGCTTATGGAGAATTACCAGCTTCTCACTGATAATAATCTAAGGGCTAATCTCTGTTTGTTTTCCTTTTGATATGACACCATAGGAGCAAGCCGAATACCATTTTGATTTGAAAAAGACAAAACAAAAGAAAACCTACACTTAATATTGAGCTGACAAATATAAAATGGTTTTTCTTTAGTATGATGTGTTTCTTTGCTTATATATAAAGATAATGTGTTACCTTGCAAATGATGGAAATTATAAATTGGCACTCTTTTGGAATTTGAAATGAATACTCATAGCTGATTACTCAGGGATGATTACTTTAATTTGAGGGGACAAACCAAATATACTCATAGCCTGTATGATGAAACCTTGCCAATCCAGAACCCTTGGGGAAAGAAAAGCATTCTTAGATCATTGAAATTTCTAGCTAACTGAGGTTTTAACCCTTTCAGCACCAAAGTATAGGTGGATGTTTTGTTTAAGGAATTATTTTGGATGTTATTCCTAGGAGAGTATGTCATCTCATAAATGAGTACATTCCTTCTAACACTGCAGATCAGAAACTATCCCTGTCTGCCTCCCCTGCATGTTTCTTAGCTGTATCCCCCCCCCTCATAAATCAGCCACAGGATCTAGGGGAGGTCCTTGAACTCTCTTACCTGGATTGCTTGAGAAAGACTAATCATCTTTTTAATCTTTAAAAACAGCTAATAGCTATGATGAAAAGTATATGCCATATGCTATTTTTAAGCTCTTTGCAAATATTATCTCATTTGATCCTCACAACAAACCTGGGAGGTAGGTGCTATTATGATCTCCCTTTTATAGAGGAGGAAGCTGAAGTAAACAGACTTTCTCAACTTCTCACAGCTAGGAAGTACCTGAAGCCAGTTTTGAATTCAGGTTTTCTCGACTGCAGGTCCAGCCCTATATAATTTATGACATGCAGCTGCCTTTCAAAAATATAATGTGTGGCTCCCTGGCTTTACTTCCATTGTAATCTTCTCAGCTCTGGAATAATCTAGGGGATAATAACCTCATCTATCTCACAGAATTGTTAGGTGGATCAAATGATAAAACATCTTTAAAGCATTTTTGAAAACCTTAAAACACAGTATAAGAGTTATGCTATACTTTTTTTCCCTTGGTGGTGCCCTAGGGAATGAATTTTACCTTCTTCCCTTTCCATAACCTGCTGCTTCTTCGACCAGTGTTTCTTGTTTCCCTACCTCACTGAGAAAAAAAAAAGATCAAATTTCATCATTTTTCTCCTATCCACTTGTCCTTGAAGTAAGCACATTGTCCTCTTGAGGTTTTTAAAGGGTTTTGAGTAAACAACAATACAAAATGGTATGTGTTTTTCCTTATCTTATTACTCCATAGGGAAAGACAGAGATTAGATGGGTGATAGGGGTGTCTTTGGAAACACCAAGGAATAAAGTAAACTGCCTGGTTCTGGCTTCAATTTACATTTTAAAAGAAATCCAAATGCAAATATTCAGTAATTTTATCTCAGGGTCTGAGACTGGGTCTCAGAGATGAGGAGCAAAATAGGATTCTGATGGGTGATAAGAAAATGAATTGGGGTATGGAGAATGCTGCATGGGAGGCTTACCCTTCTTGGTTTTTTTTTCTCTTCTTCTCTCTACTACCAGTCTTGTTACTGCAAACCCTATGGAATCAGAGTCCAGACCAACAAGGCTAGGTGAGAAGCAAAGGAATAGATAAGTGGGAATGAGGAAAGGACAGGCAGTGGTGCAGAAGAGGGAAGTGGGAAGAGAAGGGAAATTCTAGGGGCAGCCATGGGGATCAAGAAGAAGCTCCTATGTCCAGATGGGGAGGTCATTGACTTCAGTTCCTTAGCCCATTTCCTATGAGCTAACCACAGAAGATAGATAATTTTTATTCTGCATAGTCCCTTATCCTTGCTAAGCTTACATTCTAATGAAGGTCATGTCTACATCATTTATATAGGCAAAAGTTAATTATGTCCATATAACATAACCAATAAGTAGGTGAGGCCAAATATACATGGTTTCCTGAAGGCAGAGATGAAGTCTAACTTAAAGCTAGCATGTCAGAAAAAGGGGAAAAAGATGAATATCGGAGAGCTCTTTGTTTCATTCAGGCATCTGAGGTGTGTAATGGCTTTTAAGCCAGAGAACATGAAATTAATCTGATGTACCATGTGCTCTTCTAGTTGGAGTGCCCTCTTGCTGTTTTGTTCAGTAAAGTGATTTTCTCTATGGTCCTTCATAGATCTGTGAATCTGTGATCTTCTAAACAGGAGAGTAGATCTTCAGCTGCCCTAAGAGACCATGGGAGCTCACCTCTTTAGTGAACTTTTGGATTGAAGGATTACATTCCACTAGAATTAATTCTGGATCCACAACTCTTCTTAGTTAATCAGTCCTAGAGACCTGGGTGACAAGAGGTATGCACTAATGCCAGCATTGAAACATATGGAATATTAAATCTGAGTGTAATTTCAAGGTGTCCTCCCAGTCACTAGGCTCACAATGTAGGTTTCAACTTCAACTACTTATTTCCTTAACTCCTCCTCACCTTTCTCCCTCCTCTTCCCATATCTGATCTGTTGTAGAAGACCTGGCAGTTCTGCCCTTTTAACATTCCACATATTGCCTTTTCTCTTCTCTGATCTCAATATCATCATGATTCAGGGTCTCATCACTTGAAACATGGACTGTTGTATAGCCTACCACTGATGATCTTGCCACAATTCATGCTTGTTGCAATTTATCTTCTACTCAGTTGCCAAAGTAATCTTCCTAAAGTGCATGTCTGACCATGCCATTCCCCTAATCACTAAACTCCAAGGACTCCCAATGTCCTCTAAGATATAAAACAAAATTCTCTGTCTGGCATTCAAAGTCCATCATAATGGGTACATAAGTAATGAGATTACAGACTTCTTAAAACTTTCTCTAAAATAGAAATTGTTTGTCCTTCATTTTTGAAGAAGACCACAACATCAGGGAGGTGATGCCATGACAAGCACATGAATTGGATTTGAGTGAGGGGACCTATGTTAAGTCACCTGCCTCACTTTCTCCAGAGTCATCCAGGTCCAGTGGCCAGATATGAATCAGGACACAACTGAAGTTGGCCCTGGAGGCAATCAGAGTTAAGTGATTTGCCCAAGGTCATATACAGCTAATAAGAGTCAAGTGTCTGAGGTTGGACTCGAACTCCTGTCTTCTTGAATCCAAGGTCAGTGCTCTATCTACTATACCAGCTAGCAGCCCTAAAATAGAAATTATGCAGCAAAGATAATGCAATTTCAACTATCCCTGTGGTCTAGGAGCACCCTAAACTCACTCAGAAACCCTTTCCCCCTCATCTTCCATGTTGCTACTTGCATCAAGGCTTCAGTAGCAAACCCAAGGACCCAACTCAGGCTTGCGACAAAATCAGCCCCTACTTCCTAGTCTCCCCTAGTTTCCAATCCCGTGGAAATGCTGATTCCAGATTGTGGAAGTTTGCTTGGGCTGTGACATCCAACTTAACTCTAGCCCTTCACAAATAAAGGTCTACCAGGGGCTGCAATCTGGTTCAAAGCTCTAAACTGCCATTACTTGACTGATGAGGAAACTAATTAGATGACTAATTAAGAAGCTAATTGACTTGTCCCAGGGTTGCACAGGTGAACATCAGAGACAAGACTTGAACCCAGGTCCTCTGCCTCCAAAACCAGGGTTCATACCATTCTACTGTACTGACTGGTTTCCAGTCTCAGTCAATAGCAAATTCTGAGATTCTTAATAAAAAAAAATTTTTAAAGACCCCTGCTCAGTGTATTGTATCATTTCAAGAGAAACATCTCCAGACTATAAGGAAAGCAAAGGTTGCTTGGGGGCGTATTTATATTTAGAGGAAGAAAAAGAGTTGTGACTGGCAGGGAACAGTCTCATTTGGTTCAATTTGGGTTTGTTATCAGTTGCCTTTTACAAGAACAATTGGGTGAACATAATCATTTGCTTCAGCTTCTGTGGCTGTAAAACCTTTGCTGGAAGGATGCTGCGAAATTCCTTAGAGACTGGTCTCTTATTGCAGAAGGTGTGGGAGGCTTGAAGCTGGCTAAATTGATAAATTGAGTCTGAGAGCAAACCTCAGGTGTATATAAATAAGGTAGAAGTTATTTAAATACCCTACCCAGATTAGGCATTAACTTTATTTGGAACCCAAAATGAGGCTGTAATTTTTTTTTTATAATGGTTGTTGCATTATTCCTTTTTACCCCCTCAGCTGAGGAAAGAAAAATAGAAAACATTTTATAATGTTCTTTCAGTTACCATCTCTGCATGCAAAATTGAATCTAGCTGTCAGAAATGGAGATGTAATTGCAATAATTCCATAATTGTACTATTTGGAACTCTGCAGTCAAGAGAAGGGATGTAAAAGGGATATGAAAAGAGGAGAGGGATCAGAGTGTTAGAAGGTGTTGGGTTGATTCCTAAACAATTTATTTTTAGCTCTGTGTATCCTGTTTGCTTCCCTTAATCCCTACCTTATTTGAGGGATCAAAAAAAGAAATAGAAATAAATGTTTTTCCTTAGCAAATTGCAGTAAATCCATTTTTCTATGTAAATGAATAGAGTTATTGCTGTGAGTAAATACCCACATATACTAAAGCAATTAATTGCCACCTTTTGTTTATAGTCTCACTATCATTCTTGTTATCATGTTTTGTTTCAGGGTTTCCTTAGAGATAAGGCCAATAAATACAAGTTTTTCATGGATAGAAAATGTGATCTTCCTCTTCCTCATTAAAATATTTTTTTCTTTCAGTCACTTAATGTCTTTGGGAGTTCATTTAGACAGAAAATGACTCAGTTTGGAATATTTCATCCTGTTGCTGCATGATCCAATTTGTATATTGTCTAGGTGGTCTAGTACTTGATTCCGTTCTGAAAATATAATTAGTTTGTAACTTAAAAACACTGACCCATTTCTAAGTCAGCAAATCCCATTTTTGTCTAGTTAGGGGACTGAGTTCTTTCCTGAGAGATATTCACTTTAATAGCAGGAGCAAAAATCTGGCTGACTTCCAGGTTACTCAGTGTTCATTTTCATCCCTGCAGAATGATATGTAGAATCTAGAAACATTCAGGTTTCTCTGATACAAATTCAAAGCAGAACCAAAAGTAAGAACTTACAAGAAGATTGTCTTCTGCTACTATTATTAATTTTTATTAATCCAGTAGTGAGAGTAAAAGCATAGTCCCATCAAAAATATCAGGCCTTATTCTGTGTGATTTACCTGAATGACTACCTGACAACCAAGAGGCCATTTCAGGCTTAGAGACAGCAGAACAACTTTGGTTTTGATGTCATTCATTTAATGAATATTTAATGTTATTCTGCAAAGGACTCAACTTTTTGTGCATGAAGATGGAACTGTGGACACATAGGTCAGCTTTTCATATGCTTGTACTTTCACCTTCCAGGTGTGGTTTATGGCTTTGTCCAAGCGATTTTTGTCTTCTTACCTAGTCCCTCTTCCTGACTAGTGATATATCTGAATTTATGGAAATAACCAATGAAGGGGCAGCAAGTTGGGGAATAAGGAACCATGGAACAGAATTGCTCTTCATTGCAGTTAATTGGTCCATCAAGAGAGAAACAAACTCCTTTTCATGGGTCTCAATTGTATCTTTTGTAAATGAACCAGAACATAGTTCGTGGATTCTTGGTACTGAATTAGGATTTGATTGGACTAGCTGACCTTCGGGATTTTTTTCTAACTGTTAAGATTGTGTGATTTCAGTTTGAATAGTGAAGTAATGTACTTTGTACTGAGTACTATTCCTTAATCCTTAGACTTTCTGACCATAAAATAGCTGCCCTTGTAGACAGTTTTTAGAGAAAGTAAATATTCATTTTTAAGTCAGATGCCTGGCCCCAAGGTACGCACACACATTTAACAAAAGATCTGTTATATCTTAGGTACATTTAAATGGTTATGAGAAGCAGAAATTACTTGTAAATCATGGCCCTTGAGAGCTAACAAGGGCTCAGGGGTTCTTGCCTCCTCCCCACAAAAGAAAAATAGGCTTTATCTAAACATTGTGAAATCTTAGGAGGAAGAGGGTCAGGGTTTTATTAGTTTCTATTTTCAGTTCATTCGTGGTCTCTGACTGCAGTTTATACATAATAGACTTTATTCAATAGATGATAATGATCCAGTTGTCAGGTCAGTTGGATGCTCTTCCTTTCCTTGTGTCTTGTAAAAAGTTTTAACAGAAATTAAAAAAAAATAAACAGAAAAGAAAAGGAGTTCTCTTGCCTTAGTTATTGATTACGACAGTCACATCAAATGATGAGCAGAAAACCATATGAGGTTGTATGTCTTGTATTTAAATGTATTCCTTTTAGTGATTTATCTCCTCATTATTTTCAAAAATGATGAGAATTTTTTATTTGCCTTGTCTACTCATCATGAGGTCCATGTTTCATGAGCAAAGGCCTCTCATATGACCTTAGGGGCTCAGAATGGGAGATGGATCTGAGGAGTCTTGTCTTTTCATAGACCACAAGCTTTTTGATGAATTAGTTTTAGTGTTTGCAGTTGGAAACAAGAGTAAGAGGGAAGGAAGGCCATTAAGTCACAAATAAGTTGCTTAGCCACAACTATAATCTTACTGTAATTCAGCAATTAAAATGCTCCATATTTGAGATCTGAAGGTAACACTAGATTGTAATTATTGTTCATCTTATAAAATATAAAAATTCTTGTAACTCCCTTATTAATCAGTTTCTTTGTCTTTTTTTGTATCTTGTATTGCTCATTAGGTTAACAGGGAAAAGGAGAAGTGAATCTCAGTTTTACAGCATTCTCAGATAAAAAATAGATGATGAAGACTTTTGATTTTATATTTATTTGAGTTTATAATTGGAATCATACTTTATTAATACCCCCTCCCTCTCAAAAAATTGTAGTTAAAATCTGCCCATTTTTTCTTTCACTGGAAACATTTGTCTTACAATTTTACTTATGTAAATCTGTAAGAGGCACTTCCTTAGTAAGGAATAGTGGATAGGTAACTTTACTCAGTATTTAAAAATGAAGTGACTCTTCTCCTTGCCTAGGTCAACTCTCAATGTGCATTTGATCCTAACCCCTTAGATAATTTCTAGATTTTCCTTTCCAGATTCAAGTTTCAACATCCTTCTATCTTATCCTTAATCTCTATCTACTGATTCCTTCCCTAATGCTTTCAAATTATGCCCACCATCTATCTTTAAAAATCCACCCAACAGACAAAACTTTCACTAAATCCTTTCTTTCAAGCTCTTGTCCTACATCTTTCTTCTCTTTCTCAGTCAAAACTCATTGTAAAAACTGCTTACCCTTCCTACATCCACTTCCTCTCCTCATTTACTTATTTTTCTACCCTTTACAATCTTGCTTCCATCTTCATCAATCAATTGAAAATTCTTACTCCAGTTACCAGTTTTTTTTCTGAAAAAAATTGTTTCACCCCAATTACCAGTAAAAACAATCTTAATACTTTTGGTTCCAAATTTTGAGTTTCACATTCTCTCCCTTCCTTCTCTCCACTCCTCATTGGGAAGGCAGGTAATTTTATATAAGTTAGGTTTATACATGTGCAATCATGCAAAACATATTTTCATGTAAATCATGTTGTAAAAGAAAAACACTAAAAAATTCCAAGAAAAAATAAGTAAAGAAAAAGAATTCTTTGATTTGCACTCCAATTCCATCAATTATTTCCTCTGGAGGTAGATAGCATTTTTCCCTTGTGAGACTTTCAGAATTGTCTTGGATCACTGTATTTCTGAGAATAGCCATGTTATTGATCATCAAACAATATTGCTCTTACTGTAGCTAATGTTCTCCTGGTTCTGCTCATTTAACTCTGCATCAGTTAATGTCTGTCTTTCCTTGTTTTTCTGAGAGAGAGAGAGGGAAAAACAAGAGAGTGGAGAATGGTATCAAAAGATTTGAAATGAAGAAAATGGAAAAAAACTAGAACTCAACGTCAAATGCTCTCAGTTTTTTCACTAAATAATAGTAAAAATCAATGCTTTTAAAAAATTTACAAAATATTTTAAAATGAGATTCTTTTAAAAATCTTTGTGTAAATATAAGTTCAGGGATTAATGAATGAAAAAGTGTTTTTAGGTAACTTCTATGTGCTTAAATACTGTACTTTGAACTAGGGTTATAAATAGAAAAGTGAGATAGTTCCTGCCCTCCAGAAACTCACCTTTTAATAGGAGTAGACTACTCAGAAAGGACCATTTTCAAGGTTGATAGTTCTTAGGGTACAATTGCAGAGCAAATGGTATTGGATAGGAACTATAATGCCTAATCACAACCTATTTAAGTAATGTAATCTTTTTTTGGAAATATTTTATAAATAGGTTATAACAAGTCATCTTTCTACTTCATTTAAAAAAATATTTTATATTTGTTTTCCAATTATATACAATGGTAGTTTCTACAAATGTAAGATTATAAAAGATCACACTAGGGTCACATTGATTTCATTCATTAATGCTTCAGTGATAACCAAATGTTTCTCTATTATAAGCCTATTTCTAGAAGTATATTTTCTCTTCTGCTTGATGTATTTTAAATAATTTTCATTGGGGGCGGCTAGGTGGCAGTGGATAAAGCACCGGCCCTGGAGTTAGGAGTACCTGGGTTCAAATCCAGGCTCAGACACTTAATAATTCCCTAGCTAACAATATGAAGCATTTCTGTAGAATCTCAAGATTCACAAAGCTGTTTACAAATATCTCATTTTATCATCACATCCCTGGGGGGGGGAGGGGGGAGTATAGATAATATTTCTATCCCCATTTTATAGTTGAGGAAACTGAGGCAGACAGATTATCGGTGCTATCCAACATCACTTAGCTAGCAAGTGCCTGAGGTCAGATGTGCTAGGTCCTAACAGCTGTGTAAAATGTTGGAGATATAAAAGAGGCAAAAGATAAGCCCTACCCTCAAGGAACTTGCAGTCTAATGGAATCAATAGCAAGCAGACAAATGTGCACAAACCAACTATGTATAGGATGGATAGGAAATAGGAAAAAGAGGGAAAGCACTAGAATTAAGAAATTAATTGTAGCTGAATTGGGACTCAATGGAAGTCAAGGAAGGCAATAGGTAAAGATGAGGAGAGAGCATGGAACGGAGAGAGAGAATTTGGAAACCAGTGTTACTGGATCGAAGATTATATGGTGGAGAGTAAGGTATAAGAATGTTGGAAAGGGATGGCTGGGTGGCGCAGTGGATAAAGGACCAGCCCTGGAGTCAGGAGTACCTGGGTTCAAATCCAGCCTCAAACACTTAATAATTACCTAGCTGTGTGGCCATGGACAAGCCACTTAACCTCATTGCTTTGCAAAAACCTAAAAAAAAAAGAATATTGTAAAAGTAGCAGGGAGCCACTGGAGTTTATTGAGAAGATGGATGTACTTTAGGAAAATCATTTGTTGGCTAAATGGAAAATAGATTGAAGAGAGGAGTGACTTGAGGCAGTCAGTAATGAAGCAATAATCCAGACATGAGATGATGAGGGCCTGGGCTAGGAGTTGTGGCAGTGAGAGGGATGTTATCAGTTTGAGATGCTGAAGAGATGATATCTACAAGCCTTGCCAATAGTTTGGATATGGGGATGGAGGTGAGAGATAGTGAGGAGTCTAGGGTGACCCCTAGGTTGTGAGTCTGAGGCTCTGGGAGGATAGTTTTGCCTTAATAGTAATGGGAAGGTTAAAGAAAGAGAGGAAGGTTTGGAGACAAGATAGAGTTCTGTTTTGGACATAATGAGTTGAAGATGATTCCTGAAAGGTAGTTGCAGATATGAAATTTTAGGGAAGCAGATAGGTTATTGCCAAAAGGTGTGTGTGTGTGTGTGTATATATATATATATATATATATATATATATATATATATATATATATATAGTAGGTACACGTTAAATTTTTGTTGACTTGAATTGGTGATGAAATTCATTTAAAAACTCAGGTTGATCAGCAGCTTCAGAATGTAAAATCTATGTTTTAGTAGTAGTTGCTTCTTCTGCAGCTGCAGAAAAATGTTCTCTTTCATGGGAAGAATTCATCTTAACTTTAAAAATCATTTGGATATTGGAAAGGAAGGAAAACGTTTTATTTTCCTATCTGAATATACCAGAAAGCAAGAGGAGAAAAGACTAATAAAATCTAGTATTTTAAAATTTCCTGTTGACCTGACAGTCTGATTTCTTCCTTAAAGAAGAATAATTTTTCAAGATTTCTAAAATGCTTCGGAGTCAAAAAATAAATGTTCCAATTTTGTTAAATATTTTTGGGAAGAAAAAAATCTGTAATTACAACTTGTGTGGTGAAAGTAGGAAAGGATTAGGGGTAGTTAGGTGGCATAGTGGATAAAGCACTGGCCTTGGAGTCAGGAGTGCCTGGGTTCAAATCTGGTCTCAGACACTTAATTACCTAGCTGTGTGGCCTTGGGCAAGCCACTTAACCCCATTTACCTTGCAAAAACCTAAAAAAAAGTAGGAAAGGAACAATAACCTCTAGATTTTTACAATTGACATGTCTAATTACAGGTGGCTTAACTTCTTTTTTTTAATTATATAAATATTTTATTTGTTTTCCCATTACATACAATTGCAGTTTCTACCAAGCATTTTCTTGCAAGGTTTTGAACTATACAATTTTTCCCCTCCCCCGAACAAAAGGTAATTTGATATATAGTCTTCACATTTGTTTCCATGATATGCATAGATCAAAATTGAATGTGTTGAGAGAAAAAAAACAGATCCATAACGAAGATAAAAAACGTTAGAGATAGCCAAATTATGTAATACATAAGGCAACTTTTAAACTCCTCAGTTCCTTCTCTGGATACAGATGGTATTCTCCATCATGGAACTACTAAAATTGTCCCTAATTATTGCAGTGATGGAATGATCAAGTCTATCAAGGTTGCTCATCATCCCATGTTGTTGTTAAGGTGTATAAATTTTCTTCTGGTTTTGCTCATCTCATTCAGCTTCAATTCATGCAAATTTTTCCAGGCTTCTCAGAAATCCTGTCCTTCATGATTTCTTACACATATACCATAATTTGTTCAGCATTCCCCAATTGATGAACATTTACTTGATTTCCAGTTCTTTGAGGTGGCTTAACTTCATAATAACATCATTTTGTTGTTATTGTTAACAGATCTTCATGACCTTATATGGGATTTTCTTGGCAAAGATACTGAAGTGGTTTTTCATTTCCTTCTCTAGTGGATTGAGGCAAACAGAGGTTAAGTGACTTGCTCATAGTGCGTGAGACCCTGAGGCTGTATTTGAATTTAGGTCTTTCTGACTCTAATCGTAGTACTCTAACCACTGAGTCACCTAGCTTCCTTCTTATATCATACTGGGAAGTAAATGAATTTTTATTATCATTCATTTTTCACAGAATTGTAGAATTTTAAAAGTTAGAAGGGGGCCATCCCTTTTAGGATGCCCTTCAGTTGAGGAATGAACAAGTTGTAGTATGAATGGGATGGATATTATTGTGCTATAAGAAATGACATAGAGAATGATTTCAGAAAAACCTAGGAATAGTTATATAAACTGATACCAAGTGAAATGAACAGAATCAGAAGAACACTGTACACAGTGACAGCAACATGGTAATGGTAATTAACTGTGAATGACCTAGCTACTCTGATCAATATAGTTAGTGATCCATAGCAATTCCAAAAGACTCCAATGCTATTCACATTGAGAGATAAAACTGCAATATGGCTAATATTGGAAATGTGTTTTGTATGACTTCACATGTGTTATGGGTACCATATTGCTTCTCAATTGTTGGGTGAAGGGATGAAATGAAGCAGTGAATATGAAATAGAAAATTAAAAAAAAAAGAATCCCTCCTTGAGCATTTTGGATAAATGGTCAACCAGGCTCTATTTGAAAGATCTTCAGTAAGGGAGAGTCCATTACCTGAGACAGCTCAGAAGTGTGGAAGGAGTGCTTGAGAGTTTGGAGTCAGAGGATCTAGGATTCTAACTATCTCTTTGTAACTTTCTTTCTCTAATTAAGCATCTATCTAGGGATTTCACAGGACCACAGGTCCAAGAAGGCATGGTGTGGTGATGTCATAAAAGTGTAAAGAATGAGGTAATGTTGCAGAAGCTCTAGAATGGAAGGGAAAGAAAAATAAGAGAGAATAAGAAAGAGAGGTAGATAAAGTTGTGAAAAACCTTGGTCCTAATACAATAATTAGTTATTAAATACAAGAGAAAAAGATTCATTTCTCACACTTAGAACCGATGTTTTCTCTACCTTTTGCCCCCTTTTTTACTTTTCTTAGTAATCATTTCCCCATCCTTCACAAAACATTTGTTTCTTTCTGGTACAACTGTAGTAGAAACTGTATTAAGAAGGATTATTATTAAAGTAATATGTTGTAGTAACAGCTGGATTTTCACTGTCACTCAGCAGTACTTTAATTCAAGTCTAATTGACTATCATTTTCTCCATATCATTTATTTCACACATTTCCCATCATTTTCCAAACTCCACCTCCCTTTTCTCCTTATCACATATATTCACCTCTCAGTACTGAAATCCAACCCATCCTTCAAGCTTTAGCTGAACTGTTACTTCCTCTAAGAAGCTTTATTTCATAATCAGTATTAATCTCTCCCTAATCTTTTTGACATTTCTGCTTGTGTTATGAAAGTATCACCTTCTCTTTTATTCCATTTTTAAGCATAAATTTTGTTATCTCCTCCAAAGAGTCAGGAACCTTGTTTTTCTTGTTAGCTTTCTTATTGCATGAGACAACACAACATACACTGTAGTAGCTTATTTTTATATGATTTTTGAATTAATAAAATAGTAGCCTAAGGTGATAGCATAATTGGTTAAAGTATTGAGGCATAAGTGATATTTTACATTGGCCAAGAAAGAATTCTACTCTTCAGACTTTGGCCAGTGCAGCCTTGTCAGCACACACCCAGCCAGGAGGTTCTAGGTTGTGCTAAGTGAGAAAGAATTTATAAACCTTTTCTCCCTATACTCAGAAAATTCTGACTTGGATTGAAAAACAAAAGTTAAAGAAATATTAGAGGAGTTAGGGACTGAGGTCAAAGTGTCACTAAATTTTTTGTTGATTTTGAGCAAGAGTAAAATCCTTTAATAACTTGAGTCTTCATATTTAGAAAGCTCTTTCTTTTCTCTGAATTATCCAAGTAGAGTATGGTAGGTGGGGAAGAGTAGTCAAAATGGGCATCATTCAGGAATGGATTGATGGGATTTTGAATGATCTGCTCATGTTTTGAAAAAGTTTTGTTTTTTCATTTTTATTTTAGTTAGCCCTCAGAAAATTAGCCTTTGGTAAAGTACCTGAATATTATCTTCTATTGCAGGAAATTGAGAAGGATGATTTAACAAATGTTTATAATTGAAATTGCTATGATACAAATAAGTAAGGAAAGTTATTCTGGTTCAAGTTTCCTCTAAGACTTTTAAACTAGCATTTCCCCAGCCCAGCCCCCTATGGGTATTCTGCAGATGTTCTGAAGTTACTTTATGTATCTGTGAATTCTCTTGTTGCTCACTTACTTGAAAATAAAATACTCTGTGCACATGTGTGTAAGTAAAACAAGACTTTCACATTGTGAAAGTCTTAACTTTTTCTTTTGACTCATTTGACAATATGGAATTCTAGGGTTCTAAGCTTCCCTGCAGAGGAAGTTTTGACAGTGCTAATAAACAAGCAGGTAGGGGGTTATTCTTAGTTGATTGGACTTTTATTTTAGTGGTATATTCGTTCAGCTTGACTTATCTCTTCCACACAAGTAATTAAGTTGGAGAAATATGATTTTTTTTCTAATGAAGTAATAATTTTTGGTTGCAGGGAAAGATGGTGAAAGGAATGGGTGGTGCCATGGACTTGGTGTCCAGCTCAAAAACCAAAGTAGTCGTCACCATGGAACATTCAGCAAAGGTAAAGAGTGCTGTCAGTCATTTCTATAACTCTTACTTTGTATCAAACACTGTACTAGTTACTGGTGATATAAAAAGAAGCAAAAGACCATACCTCCCCTCAAGGTGCTTGTAGTCTCCTGGATAGTATAATGGAGGGAGGAGAGGAAGGGAATGAGCATTTATATAGGACCTTATATGTCACTGGCACAAAAGTTATGGGGACCACTTAAGAAAAAAGGAAAAAGACCTTGCCCTAAGGAATTCAGAATATCAAAAAAATATGTATAAATGAATTCTAGATGGGAAAGACAAGAAATAATAAATGAAGGAAAGCACTAGAATTAATAGAATCTTGGAGGGGAATAAAGTATAGGAAGCATAGAAAAGTAGGAAGGGGCCAAGTTCAGAAGGGCTTTAAAAGCCAGATAGGATTTTGTATTTAATCCTAGAAGTAATTAGGAGCCACTGGACTTCATTGAATTAGAGGGTTGGCATGGCCATACCTATGCTTCAGTGGTATCACTGTAATAACGGAATGAAGGATGGACTGGAATGAGAAAAGACTGGAGGCAGGGATACACCAACCATGTACCTACAATAGTCCCATAGGTTTGTATCCTCCAGTCAATAGCATTGTTTTTACTTTTTCCAAATACATTTATTTGCTGCTGTAAATTGTATGTACCTCTGTTACACTTATCTACTTTTCTATTTCTTGGCCAGTATCATGTTTTAATAATAGTTGCCTTATAGTTTAATATTTAGTACTGTTAAACTTCCTTTCTTTACATTTTTTACTAGTTCCTTTGATATTCTTGACTTTTTGTTCTTCCAGCTGAATTTCGTTATTGTTTTTCCTAATTCAGTAAAATAACTTTTTTGGCAATTTAATTGGAATAGCACTGAACGTATAAATTAGTTTAGGTAAAATTGTTGTTTTTATTTTATTGGCCCTGCCTAGTGCTTTCCTTTAATAATCTTGTTAAATAGATGGTATAATTATTTTCCCCATCTTACACATAAGGAACCTGAACCTCAGAAATATTTAAATGAATTATGTTCCTACGGCTGGTGTCAGAATTGGGACTGGGTACAAGTCTTTAGAATTTTAGGCACACTCATTTTTCAACTGTGTTAAAGTGAATTGTTGTCAATAAGCTGTGGACCATGATTTTGGTCTAAATTTTATTAACAAGATGATATTGATCTTTGCTGCTTGGTCGTGATAGGTGATTTTTTTTGGTAAGGCAAGATGATACAATTGAAAGAACCACCTGACTTGAAGTAAAAAGTTCTGAATTCATATCTCAGCTTTACCACTTTACTACCTGGATGATCTCTCAACCTTGCTGAGCCTTGGTTTTCTTCTCTGTTAACTGGGACTAATGAGGATTAAGCCATGGCATTTATTTATTTAATGAGGAGCTAAGTGATCTAGTGGATAGAGAGCTGGCCTCAAAGTCAGTAAGACTTGGCTTCAAATCCCCCATCTGACTGTGTTACAAGAAAAGTGACTTAATTTCTCAGTGCCCCAGGGAATTCTCTCAAGACTAAATTGCTGCATTGCTGAACAGTTTCCTCATTGGAAAGTTCCCGTTTTAATAAATGTCCAAGCCTTGTCCCCCAAGCATGAAAAGAACTTAAAAAGCTCTCGTTGTACATGCACGTTTTTACTATTAAGTGCTATTTTATACTTCTTGTCAACTTTGTTTTTGGAAGGCAGTGGGGTTAAGTGACTTGCCCAAGGCCACACAGCTAGGTAATTATTAAGTGTCTGAGGTCATATTTGAACTCAGGTACTCCTGACTCCAGGGCTGGTACTCCATCCACTGTGCCATCTAGCTGCCCCATTCTTGTCAATTTTGGAAAATGTACTGTCTAGGTAACAGAATTCAGGTCATGTTTTTATTATTATTATTTTTAAAAATATTTTTATACCAAAATTTGCATTTTTACACCTTAGTATTGTCAAGATCCTAGCTAGTACTCTGGATCATCTACTAATGAGAATTGTAAGCTATGAACTTCTGGAGACACAAGGTCAGTTGTTTTAACTGTCATGGTTAATAGTATAAATTGAATACCATGGTTAAGAAATCATTCTGGTCCTTCAATGTTTAGTGGTGGTAGCAATACTTTACCATATCAGCACACCTGAGCTAGTTTGAATAAGACCCCCCCCCCCCCCCATTGGAAGTCATGGAGTCTTTTAAAAAGGATTAAGAGAAGAAGCTTTATTCAATGGAAGGAGCTCCAGTTTTGGATTCAGAAGATCTGAGTTCAAATTGTCTCTCTGCTTATTGGTTTGTATCACCTTGGATAAATCACTTATTTCCTGGCCAGTCAGAGGCAGGGTAATGTACTAAAGGGTCCTCAATATCCCTTTTAGAGCTCTGTCATTTGATTCTCTGATTTGGGGAATCAGTTCCTAATAGTGCCACTGTAATTGTTCTGTAATGTTCTGTTATTTCATCTCCTACCTAATCATATAGATAATAACAACTAACATTTACATAGTATTTATGAGGGAGGAAATGTGCTGAGCTCTTTATTATAAATTATCATCTTTCAAATGACTGATAATATGAGTGCCAAGATATTATAAGGATCAGTTAGATAATTACAGTAAAGGATAAAATGTCTTGAACCTCTCAGAGAAATTTACTATATAGTAGCTACCCCTTGGATGTAGGTTGGATATATGTCATTTCAGGACTTGTTAGATTATTGTTCCATTAAGTTATAAATATGGAGACAGTGCAGATTTTGAAGCCTGTTTAAAATAAGGCCTATCAAAATCTTTGAAACTGAATTTTGAATTTTGAACCTCCCTGCAAATTTACTTTTTTTTGGAGGCCAGACCTTAAAATTGATACTGAAATTTAAGATAAAAGATAAATGAGAATCTATATTCTTCAGATGTCTACATATAAAAATAACAAATCCTAGCACACACACAAATACATTTGTGTCTTTTGAAAATAAGCTGCTTCCATGTTTTCATTCTCTAATTTGTTTAGAGGTATGTGAGAAGTATGTGCCTGTCTGGAAAATGATGGTCAGTTGAAAGGCATTTTGAAAAAAAAATACTGCAATTGGAAGTCTAGAATATTGAAACTTTTGGTAGCAGAAATCTTCATTGTTCTGAAGAAGCACAATATCAGGACTTTGGATATTGTTGAGTGTAATATTCCCAATAAAACCTTCTTAGGGTTAACATTCCTAGTGAAGTCCTCTTAGTGTTAAGAAATATTAAGAAAAACAAACCATTATTCTTAGATTATACTTAGAAGAAAGACCTTGCATTACAAATGCAAAACACCACCTGTTTTCTTGATAAGGATATTTTTACTAACTGGGAAGATAGTAGGCTGTTCCTAGAAAGATGTTGCATTTATGATAAACCTATTTTTACTAGATTTAGATATTGCTTCAATAAAATAGTTATAATCCTGAAGGTTATTCTCACTATCTGAATAGTGAGGTAATATTTTATGAAAACCTTTCATTCTTTTCTTTGTTTCTGGGGTAGATTTTCATGAGTAGAATGTAACTCTGAAGACTAACCAATGAGTTGATAGAGAGAGAGGATAGGGAGGAGGAAGAGATCACATTAGGCCATGTAATCTTGCTTGACTGTCAATACTGGGAAGCTCTTTGATCTTCATTACCTTTGTGAGACTTGGAGTGTGCCCTTCTCTGGAGAAAAGCAAATAAAAAACTTTCTTTTGCTCAGTCCCTGAAGATTTTGCTTAGTGTATTTTTTTTTTTATCATACACATTGTTATCTGTTTTATCAACATTCTTATGTATCCACCATCTGATTACTTTGCACTTCAGGTAATTGCTTTCAGACCTGGTGCCTGTTTTAGCTAATTTATCTGGCTGACCTTACATGGTATTTTCTTTGTCATGTTCTCTCTTAATTTCTCATTCTCACTTGTTTTTTTTTAGTTTTTTTTTTGTGTGTGTGAGGCAATGGGGTTAAATTGCTTGCCCAAGGGCACATAGCTAGGTAATTATTAAGTGTCTGAGTCCAGATTTGAAATCAGGTACTCCTGACTCCAGTGCCAGTGCTCTATCTACTGTGCCACCTAGCTGCCCCTCATTCTCAGTTTTAAAATTAAATCCTCTTGCTTTCATAAAGCCAGGTGGTAGGTATTCATGATTCAGCTTGGTGGTGGAAGTAGATGTTATGTAACTTAATGTATGGACCTGGGAGATATCCCTTTTCCAAAAATAAGGATATGCTTATCCTTAAATATGTTAGTCAATTAATGCTAATAATAATTATAAGCTCTTAGAGGACAGGGATCATCCCCATGAGTAAGTTCAGTTACCAAAGGAATAAGGACCGTGAATCAATGTGGTAGTGAAACTAATAGCAAATATGAAATTACCGTAATTTGTTTACTAAACGTTATGAATTTACTATGGTGCATAAAGAACAACAGAAATTAAATCCACATAGGTGACTCTTTAGAGAGAGATGGCTTTCAAGAGTAGCCAAAGTTATTTAATTTCATAAACAAAATGATTCTGAACTTACAAAGCAAACCCACAACTCTTCTAAAAACGTGTATTTAATGTGGAGAAAATTCTTTCCAACTTTCTTTTGTTCCTGCTTTGATATTAGTGTATATGTCAGGCAAGGTCTTTTGTCAGAACTAAAGTCAGACTCAGCCTGAATTATTTTTGTGCATTTGTTTGCAAAACATGAAGGTTGCATTTAGCCAACTCTCTGTCTCTTTGTTTTGTTTTTATTTATTTTTTTTTTTTTGCTTCAACTTTTGTCTTTCTACTCAGCTGGAATTCCTGATAAAGGAAAACAAATGGTAGACTTTGCTGTCTAACACATCTAGCTAAGCAGCCCTCCATATTGTAAGCCTCTCATAAGAAATGGAAAACCTTGTTTCCATATTGTTTTGCTCTCAGTGGAGAAATTATAATTAAAAATAAGATCATTGTTAGAGGTGGTTATTTCTCCCCATTATGTTAAAACAATAATTGACAAACATAACCACAAACAAAAAATGCATTTATATATGTGTGCTTTTTTTTTAGTCAAGGTATTTTCTATTGGGGATATCTCCATTCATTAATGGTACTTCATTATACTCTTGTAAAAACAAAGAGGATACACTAACTGGTTAATGAATGTTTGTTGAAGGCATTCATCAATGAAAAGATATACAGTAGACAGTGAAAAAGAGATAAGTATAAAGATCTTCCTTTTAAGTTTTAACAATTCAGTCAGTTCGTAACATTTTGTGCTATGCCTTATGTTTAGCACTAGGTATACAAAGAAAGATAAAAAACAAAACAAAATAAAAAATGTTCTCCTATCCTCAAGGTATTTAGTAGAATGGGGAAAATTTCAGTTAAACAATTTTCAATTAAAAATCCTGTATGGTTTTGCTTTCAAAGCATCATGTGGATGATTAACATGTAAATAAATGTGATACAAGGCAGAATGTTTAAGGATAGTAGGGAAAGATCACTTTCAAGGGGAAAAGAATGAAGGGAGAAGGGTAGATGTACAGAATAAAAATGTTTTATATTTCTTTTTTTATTTTAATAAGCATTTTTCTTATATAAATATTTATTTTCCAATTACATACAATGGTAAATACTTCATATTTCATGAAAGAAATGGCATCTTAGCTGGGCTTTGAAGATGTGACAATGATCTTCTAGGTATGGAGGAAGACCTCTGAATGCAAAAGACAGGAGGGTGTAAGTCAATATTAAGAAATAGCTTTGTCTGGATGTCAAAATGGGTACATCAGGAAAGATGGTGCTATACTTTAAATATTATATTGGGATTTTGTTCCATGAGCAAATTTGGATTCAGAAGTGTTAATCTTAATGCTTCTATGACTTGAGGAAAGTTAAAACCTCTGCAGGACTTAAATTTCCTTAATTATAAAATGAGGAGGTAGGACTAGAAGACCTTTGACAAATCCTCAAAAATATAAATCTTGTAATCCTATTAATACTAGGGAATCTATGATGATTCTTGAGCACAGAAATAAAACTGATTCCATCATAACTATACCTTAAGAAATTCAGTCTGATCACAATGAAGGAAAGGTTAAATTACTCAATAAGGATAATAAAGCATTGATTATTAGAATTCAGGTACAGGATCTAGTTGGAAAGTTATTTTATTTTATTTATTTATTTTATTTTATTTTATTTCTTAGGTTTTTTTGCAAGGCAGTGGGGTTAAGTGTCTTTCCCAAGGTCACACTGGTAATTATTAAGTGTTTGAGGTTGGATTTGAACTCAGATACTCCTGACTCCAGGTCCGGTGCTCTATCCACTGTGCCACCTAGCCACCCACTAGTTGGAAAGTTATAATGAAGGCCTTCCATGCTTGGAATTGTGTGGGATAAAAATCCACTTAAAAAATACAGAAACTGGGGCGTCTAGGTAGCGTAGTGGATAAAGCACCGGCTCTGGAGTCAGGAGTACCTGGGTTCAAATCTGGTCTCAGACACTTAATAATTACCTAGCTGTGTGGCCTTGGCCAAGCCACTTAACCCCATCTGCCTTACAAAAACCTAAAAAAAAAAATACAGAAACTCCTCTGGGGAAAAAAAATGTTTATTTTAGCTTTTCTTGAGAAAAGGGCACCCTGCAAGTCTCACAAAGGTAGTGAAGATCAGGGAGCTGCCCGGAATTGACAGTCAAGCAAGATTATATGGCCTAATGCAATCCCCTCCTCCTCCCTATTGTCCCTCTCTGTGAACTCATTGGTTAGTCTCCCGAATTGCATTCTACTTATAAAAATCTACCCCAGAAGCAAGGAAAAGAATGAAAAGTTTTCATAAAATATTGTCTCATCATCCAGATGGTGAGAATAACTTTCAGGATTATAACTATCTTATTGAAGTAATGTAACTTGGAATGCAAGGTTTAGGAACAATCTACTTATCATCAAACAAGAGGAGTCTTAAGAGCTTCTTTGGAATGCAAGGTTTTTCTCATGGGAAAATGTCTACTATCCTTCTAGTAGTCAGTAAAAGTAGTTTTATCAAAAGTTAGGACAGTGAGCCACCTGTTTGGAATACAAGGGGCTTTCTTCTAGAAATAGTTTACAAATAATTGTTCTTCTTTAATATTTCTTGATCCTGAGATGACTTCACAAGGAGTATTAACCTTGAAATGACTTTATTGGGAATATTCCACTCAGAATGAACACCTAAGCATCTCACCATCAGATCCAAGAAGAAAACCCATACCTTCTGATTCCTGGTTTCAAATTCTTGACTGCTACTCTGCCAAGTGCTATACTTTCTCTTGACTACCTCAAAGCAGGAGATTTTTTTCACAGACCTATTACCAAGAGTAAAAATTTTCAGCTTATGAAAGGAAAGAGATTTAGTCACACATATCAGTTACCCTATAGAAGTGAAGTCTAGGCATCTATTTTAATAGCACAAATGAGAGGCCTATTTCTGCAGCAAGCTTAGAGCTTATTTATATTTTAATTTTTTGGCCAGCAGGAAGTCTGGAGAAGGAGAAGAAAAAAGTCAATAATTACATTTTTCTTAAGTGTTATATATTTTTGTATGTATATATGTGCATATATATATATATATATGAGTAATTTGTTCTATGAAGTATATGTTATGCCAAATATATATGACTCTTTGAGGGACTTAAATGGAATTCTTTGAATTATGTGTCCTCTCAGTATAGTTTTTTTTTCCCTAGGTAGCATTAGAAAAATAAACCTAAATAAACATTCATTTATTTTTGTACAAACCTAACAAAAACTAACAGATTTAGACTTTGAAGCTGTATTTTTGTCTCAACTTTTAATTTCATTGGTATAGAGAGCCAGTGCAGATCAGTGTCTCAGTATTGAGAGGTTAATTGGTTTGCCCAGGGTCAGATAAATTTGTGACAAAGGTGAATCTTCATTCCATGCTGCTTGGTTTTGTGAACTTAATCTGAGAAATTCTTTTCAATGATGCTTTTTTAGCAACAAAATAGTGATTATGTAGCCTTTCCCTCTTAAATGTGATAGAGCAAATTGTTGTGGATAATTATCAGCCACAGCACTTCAGAAAGATTGTTGACTAAGCCACAGAGGGATTATAGTCTACCATTATCTGGAGGTACAGAACCTTGAAATAGGAAAGTCATTATCAGTTTAGTTTAAATTTTTAGAATTTATAGATGCTCAGAGAGATCTTTCTGGCAGGTTTATTCTGAGAGTTAATAACAGAGTTTATTTGGGACTAATTTTATTTACCTTTAAGACTTAGACTTTCCCTGGAGTCAGGAGTACCTGGGTTCAAATCTGGTCTCAGACACTTAATAATTACCTAACTGTGTGGCCTTGGGCAAGCCACTTAACCCCATTTGCCTTGCAAAAACCTAAAAAAAAAGACTTAGACTTTGTATGCCAACACTTAGTGGATAGTGGAGTGAATGTTCTTTGATAAAGTAAAGTAAATGGTGGCTTGTTGCTGCCTTATTACACATTTAGTTAGCAGCCCTCCATACATCAACTATTCCCTGGCACCATCTTTGAACGTTGCTATTGAGTCATTCCTCTATGGTCAATTCTTCCTGACCATAGCACCAATAAGATCCATGGCATTTTCTTGACAAAGAAAATGGAGTGGTTTGCCATTTCCTTCTCTGGTGGATTAAGGCAAACAGAACTTATGTGACTTGTCCAGGATCACACAGCTAGGAAGAGTCAGAGACTGAATTTGAATAAACCAGCTCTTTCAGATTGCAGGCCCACTATACCCTTTGTATATCTAACATAGTGCTTGATAGGTACTATGTCAATAAATGTTGAAATAAATTGAATGATGCCTTTTCCATTTATACAATGACACATCCTACACAATGCATTATGCTGATAAAACTGAACTTACCAGTATCCTGGTCAAGCTCCCCACTAAGACTTAACAAGTTATTTGACAGTGTTGATTTGAGCTAGTGCAGGAAATTATACCATTCTACACCAAGAATGTTGAGCCTGAAAGAACTCTCTCAGGATCAAAATGCAAGATATCAATAGAATAGAAAAAGAACCATGTCCAGTTGCCTTCATCACTCAGCTCATTTATCTCTGGGTCATAGCTCACATAGAAAGAACCTTTGAAAAATTAAAGGTTAGGCCACAGTAATGAATATCCCTTTTATATGTAAGAGATCCACTTCCTAAGATCTTAAAGCTCTAAATATTTTACTTTGGAGGGTTAGATTTCATTTTCCTTTTGGGGCTGTCTGTCTCTCTTTCTCTCTCCTTTTCTCTCTTTCCCCTTTCCCAGTTTGTCTATAAACCAGAGTTGTTACAGGCTCATCTAAAATGCGAATGTACTTTGCTCCAGAGATGGCTCCATATTATAATTGAAGCCATTTGAGGATAAATTGGAATCTCCTATCAAGCATAAACTGAATATGAGTTTTTTTCTACTCTCTTCTCTGTCTAGACTGACTTGCTTTTGCTAGGACATAGTATCCTCTGGAGTAGGGTGATAATAATAATAGTTGTTTGATAGCCAGATATTCCATATACTCTGCACTCCCTAGGTAGAGGATGAAGGTCCTAAAGTTTTGGAGATTTTTCATATTTGTTAGGTTATTTTGTTGGTTTTTGTTTTATTTTTGTTTTTGGTGGTGATCAGGAGAGGGAACTGATTTTCCCCTCTTCAAACTTTAAGATCATCGTAGGAGAATAGAATAGTGGTTGACCCTCTTCTGAAGGTAAGGTAGTGGGGCTAAATCCTTTCACTATACCTTTTTGGAATTTCTAGAACTGAACTACAAATAAGGAGAATGCTCTTCTTCGCCTACCATTCAAAGAAGAAATGCTTTTAATAATATCTGTAACAACTGCAGCCAACACAGGCAACTAGGTAGCTCAGTGGGTAGAGTTTCAGAACTGGAGTCAGGAAGACTTGAATTCAAATTTCACCCCAAATACTGTGTGACCCTGAACAAGTCACTTAACTCTGTCTTGATTCCTCATCTGTAAAGTGAGCCAGAAAAGGAAGTAGTAAACCACTCTGGTTATGTCTGCCAAGAAAACCCCAAATGGGGTAAGAAGAATCACATACAACTGAAATGATTGCATTTATATAATGAGTTATTTTAAGGTTGGCAAAATGCTTTACATACATGTCATATTTCTTAGGTAATAACAAATATGAGAAATGAGAGAGTATTCACTTCATTGCTATTGAAATTTTTTATTACTAGTCTTCCTTAGTCTTTTAAACTTCCTTAATTTTTACTTTTGAATTTTTTGAATTTTACAATTTTCCCTCTAATCTTACTTTCCTCCCCCCACCCCCCACAGAAAGCAGTCTGTTAGTCTTTATATTATTTCCATGGTATACATTGATCAAAATTGAATGTGATGAGAGAGAAATCATATCCTTAAGGAACAAACAAAATATAGGAGATAGCAAGATTACATAATAGGATAATTTTTTTTTAAATTACAGGTAATAAGTCTTTGGTCTTTGTTCAAACTCCACAATTCTTTCTCTAGATATAGATGGTATTCTTCATCGCAAATAACCCCAGATTGTCTTTGATTGTTGCATTGATGAAATGAGCTTCCTTAATTTTTAAACATTGTTTTCTCCTTTTCTTCGATCTTTGCCATCAGAGATTGTTATATAATCTGCCTTATACATCAAAGTCCTTTACTATTTGATTCAACAAACAATAAATGACTACTGAATTGCAAGGTGCTATTCTAGATGTTAAGGATCAAACCATAAGAATGTTTTAATGAGCCAGAAAGAGCTAGAAATGTATAATTTTGCAACTTAGATCCAAAAATCAATCTCCTTTGTTTCTAAGACACTTTTATTTAGTGATATTTGCATGTGAGAAATTTTTCACTGGAACTATTCTTGCCTTTGTAATTCTTATCAACTTGGAATTCTTGAGACCTAGAAAGGGATATTGTTTACATTTTATATGTCTGTCCTTTGAAGCCTTTACCTCAAGATATATATAAAAGAGCTATCCATAGCTAAGAAACATAAAAGTACAAGAATAAAAGATATGGGACTCTGGCAACTATAAGGCCATCTTTTGAAAAAAAAAGAGCATTTATTAATTTATTTGTGATGAGATTCTTGGAAGGTTAACTGAAGTTGTTTATTATTGAAGTTAGATTTAGTGTATCATGAAGATATTTCAGGGGCTAAGACAGAAGAGGGAAGGGGAGAATAAAGGAATAAGAAATTTTTTGGTGCCTACAGTGTGCCAAACAATACTTTATATACTTTTCAGATATTCTTTCATTTGTTCCTCACAACAACACTGGGAGGTAGGTTCTTTCATGACATTTAAATGGGTTTGAGAGACATAGTTTCTGGGTAATTTAATCATTTTATTAAAATATCAGCATTTTCAATAAAACAATGGTCATTTGGCCATCTCTTTTAGACCAAAGCTATCTTTTTTTTAATTTTTTTTTAGGTTTTTGCAAGGTAAATGTGGTTAAGTGGCTTGTCCAAGGCCACACAGCTAGTTAATTATTAAATGTCTGAGGCCGGATTTGAACTCAGGTATTCCTGACTCCAGGGCTGGTGCTTTGTCCACTGTGCCACCTAGCCACCCCAACCACAGACATCTTATGGCCGTGTTGATTAACAGTTAATGAGAAAATGAATAGCATAATGAGAAGATAGGTTATATTACAATGAAGGTCTTTGGCCAAATGACTTGGATCATCCAAATCTTGGTCAAAGATACTTGGCGATTTCCATATCACCATTCTGACAAAAGGGATAATCAGCACTTCCCAGACCTGTCTAAGCAAACACAACAAACAGAAATACTCTTATTAACCCAAACTTAGAACTTTTTTTTACTGTATGATTAAATCTTGACATGGACAAATCTTTAGAAGAGATTTTCTATGCTATTGGTTTCTGAATGAGGAATTAGAAAAGGAAAAAATAGAGTCCTAAAATAATAAGTTATTAAATACAAGAGAGAAATAATAATTTCTCACATTATTATTATTATCTCTACTTTACAGTTGAGGAAACAAAGGCAAAATTTGTGATTTGCTCAGGATCACATGGCTAGGAGGTGTCTAAGGCAGGATTTGTACTCAGTTCTTCCCGACTCCAGAATCTATGCTCTATCCATTGTACCATCTGGCTACCTCTAGAACCTTTGGCAGTATGTTGAAACCTTCTGAGGGAAAAAAAAAAATTTTAAATAGTTGAACAAAATGCTAAATTTAATTGAAGGTTAATGAAAACATAATTTTTCTCATCCAAGTTCATATACCTTGTGAAGTCTATCAGATGAAGAACCCCTTATAAGAAATAATTGAGAATATTGAATGTTTATCTTCTCAAAAGAATAACTACCCAGAAGATTCCCTGCAATTCCAAGTTGTCTAGGAATGATAGGAGGAGTTAAAAAAGGGGTGGGGGAGGAATTGAAATTCTTACTTTGGAAGACAAAGGTTTTTCTAAGTTGTACTAATAGAAACAAAGAAATATGAAAAATGAAAGGTCTCAGCCTTTCATAAAACATAAAAAATGGCATTTTTGTTGTTCCTTTATTATTGTTGTTGTTCTAAATATAATAAACTTTCTTAATACTTTTAGTTTACCATTATTTATAATAGGCGTATGTATATGTACATATATACTTTTTTTTTTTTAGTTTTTGCAAGACAGTGGGGTTAAAGTGGCTTGCCCAAGGCCACACAGCTAGGTATTTAAGTGTCTGAGGTCAGATTTGAACTCAGGTACTCCTGACTGGGAGCTGGTGCTCTATCCATGTACATATATACTTTTAAAATTTTAAATTTTTTAAAATTCTGTTCTGAATTATTTTCTCTTCTTCCTCACCTATTGGGAAGGAAAGAAATATGATATCCATCATACATATGAAATGAGATAAACATATTTACACCACAGCCATATTGTCAAAGAAAAGAAACAGATAATATGGCCATTATTTTTGGTTAGAACTTTTTCTCTGCAAAATGAGTTAAAGAAAAGTAGTTGAGCAAATCTACCTGATCCAATGTATATAGCATTCTATAGCCATAACCCCCCATTTCTCTCCCAAAAGAAGACATTTTCTTTTCTTTTGAAATCTGCTACTTTACAATTTTTGACATCTAAGAATGGAATAAAGAGGATAAGTGAAATTTAATTTGTTTCAGGGCAGCTAGGTGGTTCAGTGGATAGAGCACTGGCCCTGAAGTCAGGAGTATCTGAGTTCAAATCTAACTTCAGACACTTAATAATTACCTAGCTGTGTGGTGTTGGACAAGCCACTTAATCCCATTGCCTTGCAGAAAAAAAAAGAAAAAAGAAAGTCCTATACCAGATTGAGAATACCCAAACTAAATAAATGTTGAAGAAATTTAATTTGATTCAATTTTTTAAAAAAATCAATTTTCTTTCCCTTCCTTTATCTCTTCCTCGCCCCATGATTAAAAACAGACAAAATATTAAATATATATATACACACACACACACATACATATATATACACATACAGAAAGAGAGAGAGAGAGCGTGCGCTAAGTTAAATCAGTCACCTCACTGGGCATGTCAAAAAAAGTCTTATTTTCTTTCTCCCTGAGTCCAGCTCTGTTAGGAAATGAGTGGCATTATCATTTGTCCTCTGGAATTGTAATTGTAATACCTCTTCATCTCTGCCTCCCAGTTTCCCTGACTACCTTCAAGTCTCAGCTGAAAGTCCCCAGCCTTCCTGGTCCCCCATAATCCTTCTTCCTTCAATGATTATTTCCAATTTATACCCTATCTTATTTGTACATGTTGTTTATATGTTTTCATTCTCCCTTAGATTATGATCATCCTGAGAATAGGGATTCTTTTTCCCTCTTTTTTAATCCTAAACATTTGTAATTGATCCACTAAGTGATCATTGCATTGATCAGATTTCCTAAGTGTTTAAAATTGTTTGTCTTTATAATATTGTTATTTTATAAAAATATTCTCCTGGTTCACTTATCTCTATATCAATTTATACAGATCTCTTCTATTACTTCTTTCAACAGATGACATTCCAATATAGTTGTATTATTAGAATTTGTTTAACTCAGTTGATGGTTGTCCCCTTTAGTTTCCAGTTCTTTGCTATCTCAAAAACAGTTGTTATAAATATTTTTTAGTACATATGGATTCTTTTCCTCTTTTTTAAAAAAATTTTTGGAGTGAGGATCTAGTAATGGTATTCCTAGGTCAAAGGGTATGCTTTTAGGCATAATATCAAACAGCTTTCTAGAATTATTGGAGCTACATACAGTTCCACTAACAATACATTAGTAGTGTACCTTGTTGCCAGTAGTCTTGAGGGAGATAGACAGAAGATTCAGAAGTGGATCATAAAAATCTCACTGCCCTTGGAGTTTTTTTTTCAAATAAAATGATCTAGGCATGGCAAAAGAATTCTTTTGCTAGTCCTGATCTTCCTTGTACTGAAAACATACCACTTTTTTGTACCATTTATACAATTGTAACTAGTTCTTTCTTTGTCAACTACTCTAGCTGACATTGTTGAATAGCTAGAAATTGTTGAATTCCTTAATGTTTCCTCTACCTCTTTTTGTCTTTTTTCTTTTCATTCTTATGCATTTATTGGGGGAGACTAAGGGAGGGTTGTGTTTGTGTTTTAGTTTAATGGTGTCCTCCTTTTATTACATTATTCTATTTGGAAAGAATATGCATAAAACCAGTTTTCTATGAATCACCTGCTGTCTGGAGTTTTGCTTACCCAAGATTTTATTGTGTCTTGTTATTTATTTGTAGGTTTTGGAGATTCCATGTTAAGGCTATTTTCTGCACGAGGTGATGCTTTTAATCTTAACAGAGGCCCTCATGTAAATTCTACATAATTCTTGGCTAGATAGGTTACAATGGGTTACAATTTGAAAGTTAACATTGCAGTTGAGGGTCAGCTAGGTGGCGCAGTGGACAGAGCACTGGCCTTGGAGTCAGGAGTACCTGAATTCAAATCTGTCCTCAGACACAATAATTACCTAGCCGTGTGGCCTTGGGCAAGCCACTTAATCCCATTTGCCTTGCAAAAATCATTGTCAGTTGAAATTCATTATTTCTCTTAAAATTCATTTTCTAACCAATCCTAACTGAAGTGAGCAAACCAGGAGAATTCTGTATACAGTAACAGTAACATTGTGTGATGATCAACTATGATAGACTTAGCTTTTTCTCAACAATACAGTGATCTAGGACAATTCCAAAAGACTCATGGTGGAAAACTATCCATATCCAGAGAAAAACTAAGGAATCTAAATCAATCCAGATCAAAGCATACTATTTTCACTGTTTTTTGCCTTTTGTTTTCTTTATCATGGATTTCTCCCTTTGTTCTGATTCTCCTTTCACAATGTGACTAATATGGAAATATGTTTGAAGTGATTGTACATGTGTATTCTTGCTGTCTTGGGGAGGGGACAAAAAAGGGAGAGATGGGGAAAAATTTGGAACTCAAAAAATCTTAAAAAGTGTAGGTTGAAAATTATCTTTACATATTACTGGAAAATAAATTTAGTGGAAGAAAAAACTCATTTTTCACTAAAGCCAAGTATTTACTTTCTAACCATATGTAGAGCTTGTTCACATAATCAGAATAGAAACCTGTTCTTTCCTATAGAAATGTTCTTGATAGGCACACAGTTTGTTTCTGATATTGACATCTGGGAACTGAATTCATTGTGACATGTCTGTTTGAATTATATTAGATATAAGTTGACCAACTTGAAACTAAAGAAGATAGATAATTTACCACAAATTTCAGCTGATTGATTTGCAGCATATACAGACTTGCTTCGAAATATGAAAAGGAAAAAATGGTTATTATAGGAGTAGTTTACATTAAGGTTAAAGTACCCACCTCAACGTATTCACATTTTAATAGGAGAAGACAGTTTATAATTGTGTATAGTGCCCAGGGAAGGATATGGTACCTGGAGCCTTGAGCTAGTAGACTGACTTATCCTTTACATTGAATGGCAAGATTGATTTGATTCTAGTTCTAGAATTGGAAATGGAGCGAGAAGGAAGGATAGGATAGAAGATATATATATATATATATATTTGTGGAATAAAGTGTTATGTGGCTGGAGTGAGAACTATACTGCTGTATGTTTTTTGCTATTCTAAGTTCCCCAAACCTATGTCTAGCTTTTAATTAGTTTAGACCCAGTTTTGACTGAATTACATGTATATATGTAGATATATACATACTTATGTATGCACAAAAAATAAAATGTGTGTACATATGTATATCTTTTACCTATATATGGCCATCTTTCCTACTGTATATGGATATTAGTTACTGTGAAATCCTGGTTGGTTAACGTGTTGCCAGGATATTTTATGTTTGAATGGGTCCTCTATCTTTACCAAACACTTTTTTTTTTAGTTTTGCAAGGCAATGGGGTTAAGTGGCTTGCCCAAGGCCACACAGCTAGGTAATTATTAAATGTCTGATGCTGTATTTGAACTCAGGTACTTCTAACTCCAGGGCCAGTGCTCTGTCCACTGAGCCACCTAGCTGCCCCCTTACCAAACACTTTTGCAAATGTTTTCTCTTTCAGTCTCCACAATATTCCTCTGTGGGTGTCAGAGTTGAATTGCATAGATCAGGGTTGCCCAAGTTCACCCAGCTCATAACTAGGAGGTATGGGAGTAAATCAAGAGCTGTTCCAGGTCCTTATGCCTCCTAATCCAGGATTTTTCCCACTATGCCACACTGCTTTTAATGAAAATGGGATCCTCCAAATTAAGTATGGTCCCTGAAACTTTATTTTTTTCTTCTAAGACCAGCAAAGTAATGCCTTCTTTTGTTGTTGTTCAGTTATTTCAGTTGTGTCCAACTTTTTGCAACCCCATTTGGGGTTTTCTTGGCAAAGATGGTGGAGTGGTTTACCATTTCCTTCTCCAGCTGAGAAAACTAAAGTCTACAGGCTTAAGTGATTTGCCTGATCACACAGCTAATAAGTGTCTGAGACCAGATTTGAACTTGCAAAGATGAGTCTTCCTGACTCCAGAGTGCCCTCTATTCACTATGCCTCCTGGCTGTCCAATGCCATCTTTAAAGAATGAAAACATACAAGACTCAATAGTATTGACATGGGATTTGTCATCACTATAAGTAATCTTCCTAGAATAGATAATATAGAATGGATGTAAAGAAGAGAAGAAATATAAAAGTACTACTGTTTTAGAACTTTCTAAGTTTCACTCAAGAAAAGGCTTATCTCAAATGTACATTTAGTATCATAAAGGAACAATTTTGGGTTTACCCTACCTCAAAATGGGATATTTGATATTCTGAAATATTACATTTGATAGTCTAATATTTGACATCTAGAAATATACTTTACCAGACTCAAAACAAAACAGTATGTAAGAAACAACCTTCAAGAATTGTTTTCCGTATTTTTAGTTTTTATTTTTAAATTTTAATTCATTTTAAGGTTGGATATAGTTTGAGGTAGGGAAAACAGTCACAGAGAGGAAGTGGTTTCTCAAATACTATCTATGTAGTTTTCCTCATATTTTTTTCAGCACAGCCATAAAGACAACATTGTATAAATATTTTAGACCACTATACTTAAAGGAAAATGTAAATACATTTCTCTGATCTTTTCATTTTTCTTATAGCTACATAAGTTCTAATATGTTGTTAATTCAAAAATTGATTTTGATGTCTCATTTTATACAGGGAAATACACACAAAATTCTGGATAAATGCACGTTGCCTCTGACTGGGAAGCAGTGTGTGAACCGTATTATTACTGAAAAGGTAAAGTTCTTTCTTTTGCCTGATATCATCTGTGGTCATGTCATTTTTTATTATAAAGAATTATTTAAGTTGCACAAAACTTCCCTGAAAATGTAAATTATACAAATGGATGCAACTTGATCCTGGAATAGTTTAAGTAGAATAGACCAATCATTTTGCTATTTCAAAATGTGGATTCCTTAAACATAGACACACACATACCTCTGAAATACTGTCATATTTAATTTTGACAGTGACATCATCAAAGAAAAATGATAGTCTGTTTTTTATGTTGTTTTCTTGTTATGCATATCATCCCTATTGATTTATTTTTGCTCTCCTAAAATATACACATGAGTTTTTTGAAAATTGACCTAAAGTTGGTTTTACTTAATTAGGTGAAGATCCAAGTAGGTGTTGTCCATGCAGTTAACATGGGAAGATCCTTCCTCCAGTTCTCCAAGCTTCTTGAATACACCTATAACCCATCATGCTTTAATCTTTGGCTTAGTTGTAGAACTCAGCTGGACATTTCTGTCTAAATGTAATACTGTATGAGAAGAGAAATATCCCTTGAGCTATCCAGTGATCTCTGTGATCTATATTTGACCCTAGGAGATCACCTAGTGATTAGATGGCTTGACTTAAAGCCTGGAAGACCTGTGTTCAAACCCCTCCTCTAACAATTACTAGCTTGGTTTGCCTGGGCATATCACTTAATTTCTTTGAATCTCTAGTTCGGACTAGATGGGCATTTTCAACTCCAAATCTGTGATCATGCCATTTCAAAACTCTCAGAATTCAGAGATTAAATGAGTCTGATCCCAGGAGCTCAGCTTCTTCAAAAATGAATTAAAAAATATTTAATGAAGTCATATGGATGGAAGCAGGAAGTCTTTAGAGGCACAATAAACTCATAGGACCTTTGTTTATGAGCTCAGCTCTAGTACATTATCCTGTCCCATGTTCCAATTTTCCAAGAAGCACATAAAGGAATTTGAGGAAATGGGCTTTCTAGACATCATAAATCTTAAGAAGCATGTGTTCACAGTCAACTCCCTTAGGGCTACTTATGAGGGTTTTGTAAAAGTGACTCATGAGGAATATCCAGTATGCACAAAATGGAAGATACTTTGTCTCTCTTTTCATTAGTCCATCTTACCTTTTAAATGAACACCAGGTAACTGCTCCTTAGAGTGGTTTGGAAGAAGTAGTACCTTGAAAATAAATCCACATAAATCTTACCTCCCCCTCCCTTTTAAGCTTACAGAAGATGAGTTTGGAGTTGGAATTTTGGAGTATGAGAATTGTCTTCAAGTTGTTGAAAGGCTGTGTATGTTACCTGGAAGAGCAACTAGTCTTGTTCTGCCTAATCCCAAGAAGTAGAACTAGGAGTTTAGGGAAGAAGGAGAAGAAAGAAAAGGAGGAGAATTAGCATTATCATTATTATTATTTAGCTCAGACAATAATGCACTCTTTCTTGTTTTATACTTATAGTAAGTTGCTCATTATTGTAAGGTCATTAGCAGAGAGATTGGATAAAAGAGACTTTCTAGAAAGTAACTCCTCTCTGGAATGGGTTGCAGTGGGACTTCTGATATCCCTTCTAACTAAGAAGACATAATTTATTATATTATGTTATATAATACTATTATATTACATTATATTGTATCATATCATATCACATCATATGATATGATATGATATTATTTAGTACATTATGATTTCTTATACAGAAAGTTCTGTCACATTGGGAGGAGCAGTAAAATAGAACACCGGATTTGGAGTTCGGAAAACCTGAGTTCAACTCTGGTCCAGTGTCTCTGGACAAGCCACTTAATCTGTTTTCCTCATTTTTCTCATCTATAAAATGAGTATTAGTATATATTCACAAGGAACAGATAGTCAAGTGCATCTTCAAACTACTTTCTAACCTGACACCCAAATTCTTTATTCCAAACAAATGGAACTGCTTTTTCCCCTGAAGGGGATGTGTAGACCTTCACCATCCCTTCATTTTTGGTTATACTATTCCCTTCATCTAGAATATTCTTCTTTTTTTCATATTCAAGGCTCCCTCTCCTTTCTGAAGCCTTCTTGGGTTACTTTAACCCATAGTTCTCCCTTTTCTCTGATCTTGGAGCTCACCTTATCTATTTTGTTGACTTTATTGTTATTCATCTCACATCTTATCTCCCCAATTGTGCTGTTAGTTATTTAAAAGCTAAAGTCCCCCATCTTTAGATTCTTTGTATACCCTCCCACTCTTCCCTTCAATAAAGGGGTGGCCCTGGACTATGGACAAAGGAGGTATTCAGTAAATATCTGTTGAATGGAAGACAAAAGATCTTGCCACACTAGGAGTAGTGAGTGCCCTACATGGCCACAGGCAGATCAAAGAATTGGGGCTAGGGGAGAAGGGAAGAGACAGAACTCCATACTGTTCTGCAAAAATTCCATTAGTGGCCCTTTGAAAAAAGAGGATTCTAAAAAAGAGGATCCATAGTGCAATCCTGCTATAAGGATAAGGGATAGACCCTTCTAGGGGAAAATGATTGTTTTCGACTTTTTAGATGTAATAGTGAAATGAGTTTTCTCCTGGTGAATTCTTCACTGTTACTTAGTCTTTATTTTCTCTACTACAAGCTGGAATTTCCCCTTGGAGTTATGGAGAAGTTCATTTCCTCTATCTATAACAGACACCTTGCTTTTCAATAGCCTTTCAAAGCACAAGACAATTTGCCTTAGTTTTAATTTTCCTTTCATTTAGAATCTTATCTTAATGCTTATGGTACCTTATTTTTATTTAAAAAAATTCATATCTATATTGTTTTAATGACTTAATCCAGAAAACTTGACTTTTCTTCTTGTCTTTTTTACTTTTTTGTAAATGTGCATTTATTTATTCTTAATTCAGGACAGAAGAGACCAGAATAAATTGTGCCCCAGAAATGTTTTTTGCAAAGGCAAAAATTTCCATTTTTCTTGATTTTAATTGTCATTTTGAAATTAAACAAGTCGTCCAAAGCAGTATAAAGAAACATTTCCATTTTTATTATCCAAACAAATATTTATTTTGGACTACTAGCTTTTAAAAAAAATTTTAAAGTGCAAGAACAGATGCTAAAAGCCTTATAGTTTTTAAACTTAGCACTGTTTTCTTATGGGAATTAATTTGGTTTAGCAAATAAAGAATAGCTACTCTTTTCCATTCTAGTTATTCTGTTCTGAAATTTCCTAAAGGGTATCATCTTTGGGAAAAAGTGTTTCAGAAATTCTCTCAAAGTTGTCACATTAAAGCCCTTGTAAGGTAATTATCTCAAACAGAAACAGAAACAAAAGCCTAACAAATCAAGCTGTCATAAATTCTCGAGAATAAGATTTTGTCTACAAATGAATGTAAATGCATTGAATTTCCCTAAAGCATATGCATATATAAGTTCTGAACCTAAATTACAGCTAGATTATATACAGAAGATTCACTTGATTCATCAGAAGAGAATTTAACTTCCCAGAATAAAGGCTTTTTAAAAAGTGTCACATGAGGAATAGTTGCACTGGGTTTGTTTAATCTGAAGATTAAGGAACTTGACTTTTACCTTAAAATATTTGGAGGGCTGTCATATGGAAGGAAGATTAGAAGTGTGTATATATGTGTGTGTATATATATATATATATATATATATATATATATATATATATATATATACACACACACACACACACACACTCACTCACTCACTCACTCACTCACTCACTCACTCACTCACTTTATGGCTCTGGAGGGAAGAATTAGGACCAGAAGATAAAAACCACAAGAGATAGATTTCAGTTCCACATAAACATCACCCTTCTGCAATATTTAGAGCTATCTAGTAATGTAGACAGATATCCCAGCTAGTAAGTTTCCTGTCATTAGTGGTATTCAAAAAGAAAGAGTGGCCATCTGGTACGAGCCCTATGAGAGAAATTCCTTAATTCAGTAAGGAATTGGACTAGAAAGATTCTAAAAACACTCCACTTTTTGACTTTTAAATGTGGAAGTGTTGTTTTGAATCTGAAACATCATCCTTCTAAGTGTATCTGTTGGACCTAACTTATCCTATCCAGCACCATTTCCACAAGGCATCAAAAATGAAAAGTATTCACAAAATATCTAGAAAGAATTATCTGACCAGAGAGTAGGCCTTGCAATTCTGAGTTATTTAAGTGAAAACGAACACCATAATATGGATAAAGAGACCAGTTCCTGTTCTAAGATATCTCGATTCCTTTTAAATATGGAGGAGCATCTGTTCAAAGGCTTGTATCTAGTACCAGAGGAAATGTCACAGGGAACAACCCATCCAGGACCATAAGACTTTGCCAATAAACTCCCTTAGATAATCTAGATGCTCTAAAAGGTCAAGAAAACTCTCCCTTTAAGCCTTCCTGGGTAGCTAGATGGTACAGTGGTTAGAATCTTACATTTGGGGTCAAGAAGACCTAGTTCAAATCCCTTCTTAGACAAATTCTTGGGCAAGTCATTTAATTTTTCAGTGTCAGTTTCTTCATCTGTAACGTGGGAGGGGAGAAGGAATGAGCCTTTATTAAGTACCTACTTACTATAAGTCCGAACCTGGGTTAATTTACATTGCAAGTATTATATCATTTGAAAAAGGAGAAAGTAATGGCACTGCCTCTCAAGGGTGTGAGAATCAGATAGCATGTACAATGAAACCTTAAAACTCTATATAAATGCTAACTATTCTTAGCTATTATTATTAATCCAATACAACATATAACACTTTTCCTACCCCTCCTTCTTTCTTTAATAGTTTAAAAATGTTCATCATTCTTTCCATTTTAATGGAGATTTTCTAAAATGGAGAATGTATTGTTTCACCTTAGCAAACATTCTTTGACAAGTGAAGGTCATCAATGCTGATATAGTCATTACAAACACCAGTCCAGGAGATCACAAAACCACACTTCTGTGGAGGCCATGAGATGTATGGGGAAGAGCTTAGGATTTAGGGGAAACTTGGATTCAGTTTTCAGCTTCTCTCTTTTTAATCTTTGTGACCCTTTCCTACAATACAGCAATTTTTAGTTTTATCTTTATCTTTATCTTTATCTTTATCTGTATCAGAAATGGTGATGCCTCCTGATGAGGAGTTCCCTGTATCAGTGGGGAGGACTTTAATTAATGAGGGTCAGCCCTTTCTTCACAAATTGTAGTTTTATTTGCTCAGGACACAGAATATTAAAACATTAAGTTGTAATAACTAGGATTACATGTATTAAAAGGAAGAAATTGAACCCAGGCCTTCTTGATTGTGGCTATACTTGGCTAACCATTATGTTGTGCTGTTTTTTTCTTTAAATTTTTTTTAATGAATATCTATATTGAAGTGTCAAAAAAGTTTGGCTTTTTAATGTTACTTAAGCGGCATTTTCTAGCATCAACTCTTAGACAAATAATTACTGATTAGAAAACTGATACATGTTAAATAATAGTTTAATGATTTCAGACTGCTATTTTTTTAGTTTCCTTTGGTTTCCATGCTTGTTTTCTTCTTTTAAAAAACGAGTTGTCATTTCTAGTTTCTTATAAAATGATTATCATGCTAAAAATTATTGTTTTCACTTGCTTGAATCTGACAGGCTGTGTTTGATGTGGACAAAGAAAAAGGGTTGACTTTGGTTGAAATCTGGGAAGGACTGACAGTGGATGATATAAGGAAGAGCACTGGCTGTGATTTTACCGTAAGTATTTGTATGAGTAAATATAGCCATTTGTCCTCTACAATGAGCCTGATTAATGGGTAAGTACAGGACATAAACCGTTAATTTGTTATCATTTTTAGATCTGACCTTTCAGCTCTACAGGAGTGGAAAGAATGGGTGGTCACAGATTAGATCAGGTGGGAACAGAATCATGAACTGACTCAAAGGGGAGTAAAAAAAGTTGGGGTCAGGGGCATGTGAATTGGAAGATGGTGTGGTTTCAGATCAGCAATTAATTGAAAACACAAGGAGAAGAGCTGCCATATAGGTAAACAGAAGATAAGGATGGTCTGTAGTATTTTCTCTGAAAATTCTTCCAAAATCTTCCAAAATGGCAGTCAGTTGACTGTTAGCTTGAACATATAAACTCACATGCAGAAGCAAATCCTTCTGGTTTCTTTTAAGGCATGATATTAAACCAATCATAGAATTTCTAGTGAAGATTTATAGATTTTTTTATTGCAAATCTTGAAGAACATTTAATATGTTCTGTTTTTAGAAAATAATGTGTTGCAATTCAAATTAATAGCAAATAAGTTAAGAGGGGAGTTTTAATATTATAAAAGAATTTCCTTTGTTTCACATATATACACACACACAAAACAAAATAACTGGGGGAGGGGGTGAATTTTAAATTGGATCACATGATGTGATTTGGGAAAACAGCTAATTCATTAGGTTTACATAATGTAAAGGGGAGAAATGAGAAATAAAATTTGAATTGTGTTCATCCGTAGATCACTGGCTATTTCTGTGCTTCAGAGGGGAAGATTGGGACAGAGGAAGGGAAGAAGTGACCACAGGTCAAAAAAATTTGAGTTAAATGATCAGAAGATAATCAGAAATGAAGACAAAAAAATCTCCCAAGTTCGGGTGAAAAGATTTCATTTGCATACTACTTTTCAAAAAGACATCTCCTTAGATATATCTCTAAACACAATAGAAAAACTCAGTTGCTACAAGACCACCTAACTTTCAGAAAAATCATTCACAACTGGGATTTGGTAAAACAGGATCACATTTATTTCTTAGGTCCTGAATGGCTTGTACCTATCAGAGTATAACAAATTGCTTGGAAAACAGGTTTGCTGCATAATTCATTACTTACATATATAACTATTCATGGTACTTTGCCAAGGTCCTTGTCCATTAACCTTTTCTGAATTTTGCTTTGAAAATACTCTTCCAGCAATACCTTGAACAAAGAGTCCTTCTTTAATTAGCTTTCCAGTAACTACAGAGGAAAAATAGAATTTGTCTGTACTTTATTCTAGACTTTTATTCTTGCCATCACGTAGCAAAACTTAATTATTAAGACAATTTAAATCAATCAGTTCATGTGAATTAGCCAACCTTTCTTCTATAAAGTAATGGTATATTTTTTTAGATGCAATAGTAAAGGAGAGTAGAACAAAAGACAGACCTTGGTCCCAGGGTACCTCAGTTTTATTTGTGTTGGCAAATGTGAAATGAAAAAAGATGGATTGTTAGACTGATGGAATTTATACTTCTTAACTCTGATAAATGTTATTCATGCAGTCTACTCCTTCACTTTGCATAGGTGAGAAATGTGATCTGATTAGGTAGGTATTCTGATAATTTTCCAAGGATTTTAAAGCAGAAAAATATGCTTAATAAAAAACTATGTTAACTATAGCTTAATACTTTTTCAACATTATGATAAAAATATAATTTCTTTCCAAATTTTACACAGTCATCATTCTAATTACCAATTTTCAGTGATATAATATATATATATTATATCAGAAATGCCTACCTTTGATAGAAAACTAAATAAACTGATATAAATGCCTTTATGCCATTATGCCTTTGCATATTGTAGAGGTGGTTCAGGCAAATGTAGGACCAGGTAGTTTAAAGGATACAGAGTGGGTCAGAGGAAAGAGGAATGAGTTTGGAGTCAAAAGACCTGGGTTCAGATTCCAGCCCTGCCATTTTCTATCTATAAAGGTTGGGAATGAAGAAGAAAAGAGGTGGTATATGAAAATGGACTAAAGCATGAGATGATATAATTTGGGTTGAAAGGTAGTAGTCAGTTTTGGGCTATCTGTGATGGAGAATACCATATGTATCCAGAGAAAGAATTGTGGAGTTTGTACAAAGACCAAAGACTATTACTCTCAATTTGGGGGGGGGGGGACCGTTATGTAATTTTGGTATCTTTTATGCTTTATTTTTCCTCCTTAAGGATATGATTTCTCTCTCATTACTTTCAGCTTAGATCAGTGTATACCATGGAAACAATGTGAAGACTAACCAGACTACCTTCTGTAGGGGGTGGGGGGAGGGAAGCAAGAATGAAGGAAAAATTGTAAAACTCAAATTAAAATATTTCTTTAAAAAAAAACTAGTAGTCTAGGAGAGTGAGAACATAGAACATATTGAAGGGAATACTGTAAAGTGCAGACTTGAAAAGGGAGGTTAGAATTAGATTATAGAAGACCTTAAGAGCAAGGGTAAGGATTTTATATCTTAGAGGTAATGGAATGTTATAATCACATTTGTTCCTGTGTGAAGTATGAGAGGGAAGAAACTGGGAGAAGGGAGAACAGTTATGAAGCTATGATCATGGCCCACATAAGGGTTGATTAAGATTGAGCTTGGACAGGGACTAGCATTGTAAATGGAGAGAAGTGAGGAGAGATGGTTCAATTGATAGGACTTGCCCCTGATTGGATATTGGCAGGAAAGGAAAGGAGAGTCAGAGGTGACTTTAAGGTTTTCCTCAGCACCCTCAACAGAAATAGAGAAATTTGCAGAAGAGATGGGTTTCCATTGAAAAATAATGGTTTACTTTTCGATTACAGCATCATAATAACCTACATTTAGAACTGGAAGAGACCATGTAATCCATCTTGCTTAGTGTATAGATGAATAAACTAGACCTGAAGGAGCTACTTGATATTACCCAAACTTTTATAGGTAGTAACAATTAGGATTTGAACTTAGGAACTCTGACCCCCAGATCTAGCACTGTGGTTAAAATTATAAGCAATACTATTACTAGACTGCTGCATCTTAACAACTTATACACAACTTATATGTCAAGTTGTATTATAGATAAAGAATGGAGGCTAATTATGTAGTGAGAGCAAGGAATGATAACTCAAGTATTGTATTTATCAGAAAAATATTCAGAAAGCCTTAAGTAGGAGGCAAGACATGGACAGAAATCTCATAGGGTAAGAAAGCATTCAGTCAGAACTGACAGAAGGAATACCCAGACCAGGGAGATCACAAATCATTAAGTATTTAATAAATACCAGGTACTTATTAGGCACTGGGAATACAAGGACAAAAACAAAACAGTCCCTGCCCTCGAGCTTACATTCTATATGAATATCACTAAATAAATACTATCTATCTGTTCATCCATCCTTCCATCCATCCATCCAGAATATCAAATGGATCTGAGAATCATTGAGCCATCTAGGTAGAGATTTTCAGCAGGCATTTGAAGATTTCAGCTTAGGGTTTAGGAGAGAAATTAGTCATGATTAAAGAGATTTTGGAGTCATTGGTAGAGAGGCGATGATTGAACCCATGGGAAAAGATGATATCACTCTGGGAAAGAGTTTAAAAAGAATAAAGAAAGGTCTAAAATAATTCCTTGTTATAAGTTGAAAGTCTACAGTATTTGCAGTGTTGTTTTGGATATGATGGAGGATATATTGGAACAAAAGAATGCTGTCCTTTACCTTAAAAGACCTTGGTCCTCTCTTCTTGGCAGGTCTGCAGCTAAACCTTGAGAAACAAGTATATATTGCTTGTCTACTTGTCTGCAGTGATATCTCAAAGAAACCAGATACAGACATGCCTTACCAAGGGGAATGGATTTATATTCACCCATATCTATTAGGAGCTGGCATTTTATCAGAAAGAGAGTACACTCTAAGGATTTCAATGGGTTGAGCAGACAATACATTGGACATTGGCTTAGCTCCCACACTTAAATCCTCTTCTGCTTAGCTAGTAGATCACCTTGGCAGGGTAATCTGCTCGGTGTTTATGGGCTTATAACTTTGATGAAACTATGAAGGAACAGAATGAGAAATTGTACTTTTAGTAGATGTTTTTCATTATAAAAATAGACAGGCAAAGTCAGTCTGCATAAAAATTCATCTTCTTCCTTTTCTGCAAAAGCCAGCCCAGATTTCACATCAAGGGTATGAACAACATTAGAAGCTCAAAATAGGTCTGACATGACAAAGAAAAGAATCAGATGTTTCATTTAAAAAAATTAAACTGTCCATATTCCTTTGAGAGGAAATGTTATAAACCATGTATTTGAAATCATCTGTTTTCAACAGAAGAGTTTTATTTCATTAAGTTATTCCCACAGATGTTCCATTGCTTAAAAAAGAAAATGGATTGTTTCTGAGACTGCCTTGTTTAAATACAAAGAGTCATGTGTCTTTCCTTGTACATGGTAGAGAATTCTCATTGATAACAACTGGAGATCCATGCAAATTGTAGACTTTTACTTTTTGCCTACTTATTACAAGCCTGTCTTAAGAAACAAATGTCTTCCAAATGGCAGCTTAGAAAAAAACATTCTTAGCCATACAACAAACTTTTAACTGAACTTATTGCCTATAAAATCTATAAAATAGTGTCATTTATATTGCATATATATATATATATATATATATATGTATAGTATATGTATTCTGGGAGCCAGGAGAATTGATTCTGTACCACATATACAATTTGAATAGTAAATACTTTAATAGTTAAATTGAAAGATGGTATAACATTGAGTATTATGAGTTGTCAATTCAGACAGTTTTCAAATGAAGTAAAAAAGAAAGGAATGAATTTGTAAATTAGTGATTGATATGTTTTCTTATATATTAATTTACTAATGTAATATATTCTCTAAGGGCCTGAATTATCAAATCAAAAGTAGTACAAAAACTTTGAGACATATGGGTAAACACTACCAAGTATATTGGCAAATTAGCCATAGAATTATAAAGCTAGGGGTGACCCTAAGGAGTAATCTGTTCTAGCTCTTCCTCTACTCCTTTGGGCATGGACATTTGGTCTTGAAATAATTTGAAGAAATCAATAAGGGTTGGTCTGGGGAACTTGGGAGTATAGAATAACTGTGGAATAAAGGACCAAGATTGCAGGAGTTTAGGAGCAAAATAAAAGAAGGGATAGGGTTGGTTCTGTCATTTCTTTGGTAAAGAGAACTTCCATATGAGGAAACAAGATCAGTCATTTTACAATATTGCTTAGAGGTCTCTGAGGTTAAATGACTTGTGCAGGGTCACATAGGCAGTATGTGTCTGAGGTAAGATTTGAACCCATGCCTTTCTTGTTTCTTGTTCTAAGTCCAGGTCTCTATCCACTGTATGTGTGTGTGTGTGTGTGTGTGTGTGTATGTATGTATATCCTTTTATAAAATAAAATAAATGATTTAATTTTCTTATCAAAAAAGCATTTCCATATAACATGAATATTTTGGATGTACATATCATTTCATATTTAATATTTTAGAGGGAAATTATTATTAGCATAAACTTATCATTAGCCTTGACTTTTTTTAACTGACAAAGGTCTTTAAGCCTTGGCTAGTTTAGTGTACTATTTTCATAGCCTTTGTTTTCTTTAGTGATAGTAATCTAGTAGTTGCAACACTTTAAATAATTAAACTTTCAAATGCTTTAAGATTGCTATTATCACCCCTCATATTTTTCATTTTTGAATTGCCAGAATCATTTCTTTAAAGTTGAAAGGAACCTCAGGAGTCACTGAGTTCATTCCCACTTTTGACAGATGAGGCCCAGAGAGGACAAAGGACCAGACCATGAAAGCTAGTCAAAATACATCTGCAATAAGATTTGAACTTAGATCTTCTCTTAGCTCCAGGTGCATCACTCTATCTTCATGACACCATGCTGTTTCTAAGTCACAGATGTGGGACCTGCTGCAAAAGTAATAATGATAATAATAATAAAGATAGCATTTATATATTGCTTGGAAGTTTGCAAATATTCTATGCATGTTTTCTCTCTTGATGACCAACACAATATAATCCAGGGTATATATTTTGTTGTAACTTATGAGAACTTGCTCCCCTGAGACTGCATGCATAACCTGGGCCATCATCTATCAGTGTTTCAAGAAACCCATTTTAACAGGATTTGTCTTTTCATAAAAAAAGAAATATTTACAACTCTGGAAGAGAGCAAGTTATTACTGTGTCCCTGGTCATCGCAGCTTCTAGCTTTTATTTGAAATTTGGAGCAGAAAAATTGGGTGAGATGGAGACAAGAAAAATCAAAGCTAGAACTGAGGTTTGTTTATAAAAGCATAGAATTAATTTCAAAGCTGCAAGAGACCTCACAAGTCATCTATTCCAATGAATACCTGAAGCAGGAGACATTGCTTTGTCCTCTAATAGTTATAGTCATATTCTTGCTTGATGACCTCAGAAATAGAGAATTGCTATATCCCAAATCTCTGCTCCCTTCATGGCCAAACTCCTATAAATATATCTATTAGCCCAAAATTATCTATTATCTTAAACTGTATCTACATTATTACAGAAACACAGAATTTGAAACATGGGAGGGACCTCACCAACCATGTATTCCTCTTAGCATATCTGATAAGAGGCATGGGGAATTCTCTGTGCCAGGTTCTGGGGTTACAGAGATAAAACTGAACAATGCCCATCCTCGAGGAGTTTGCATTCTGTGGGGAGTAATGCAAACATGATTTAGCTAGTACGTAGCAAGTACAAAGCAATTTCAAAAAAAATCACTTCTAAATCTGACTTCTGATCCCATTATGCACAACTAAAATTATTCTCTCCAAGATATATCAGTCACTGAAATTTTGAATTATGAAATTATGAAATCCAGGACCATTCTTGCTCCTCATCCTCCTCAATCCTTTTTAAAGAGCCTGTTGACTACCTTCTCCTCTTGGATATTTTTCCTCTTCCTAAAGTGATGCTATGGGGCAGCTAGGTGGCTCAGTGGATAGAGCACTGGCCTTGGAGTCAGGAGTACCTGAGTTCAAATGCAGCCTCAGACACTTAATAATTACCTAGCCGTGTAGCCTTGGGCAAGCCACTCAACCCCATTGCCTTGAAAAAAAAATCTAAAGTGATGCTACATTTAAGTCTCCTCCTGACTGTTGAATTTCTTCAATTACCTTTGCTGGGTAATCATTCTCTTCCTTCATATTAAATGGCCTCTGTTCTGGGTCCTCATTCTCTTCTTTTTGTTCTCTCTTGGTAATCTCTCATGGGATCAATGATCAGTGGCTCAGAAACCCAAATCTCTGTTGTGTAGCTCTTTAATGAACTCTAGAAATGTATTAGTCAGATAATCTTTGCAAACCTAAAAGTGCTCCTTAAATGCTCACTATTAGTGTTCTTACTATTTCTAATACTACTACAGCTGCTATTACTCTTACTCCTATTCCTACTACCACCACCTCTATTACCACTGCAACTACTACTACTGTTCCTGGATTTTCCCACCCAAATATCCTAGAACTCTCAATCAGTAGGTCCAAAATAGAATTCATTATGTTTTCCCCAACATCCATCTCTCCTTCAATATTCCCCAGGTCTTTTGATGATACCACCTTCCTTTTGATCATCTAAATGTAAATCTTTGTAGTTATATCAGATGCCAGTTAGTTAATCAAGTTTTGTTGACCCTACCTTCATAACATTTCTGTAACTTCTTTCTACTTAGTCTCTCACCACTAATTGGTCCCCCTTTCTGTTTCCCATCCTCCATATGAATATAAAATGGACATTCCCAAGATATGAATGGTAATCATTGCTTCATTACTCAGAAACTTTAGAATCTTCATTGTTGCCACTACTATTAAATGCAGCCTTTAGTCTTCCTTCCTTACTTGGAAGACCATTAGCCAAACTTTAGAAGCTAATTTTATTTCATGTTTTGTTCTTTTATTTATCCTTTGTTCTAATGAGTTTGTTCTCCTAGATGTGTCCTACAGGCATGGCATTCCATCATCTTTCTCTTTGCTTTTACATAAATAGTTTCCCATCTCTGGAATTTCTCCTTCTTTCTATCTTCCTTCAAAATATAGCACAGGCATCACCTCCTACAGTCCACTTTTCCTGATCTCCCAATCATTAGCATTCTCTTTCTTCATACTACTTTGCATTATAGTGTATTTGCTTATTTGTGTATAGTTATGTTTTCCCCCATCTCCAAGAATGTAAGGCCCTTGAGGACAAGGACTAGTCTATGTGTCCCTACTCCATAGAAGCAATGCTATCTATCTATCTATCTATCTATATATATAATATATAATTAATATGTATATGTTGAAGTGAATTGATTTTTCAATATCCATTCTACATTTGGAGGGCTTTAATTTTTTTGAAGATACTAGTTTTTATTCTTATTTATTTTTAGCATTTTTTACATTGTGAGTTTCAAATTCTTTGCACAATGCATAATTCTCTATTGGAAGGCAATATTATATTATGTGAAAATTGTTTCCTTATTAGTGAAGTGAGAAAACTATATTTCAATTTATAACCAGAGTTCATGCAAAACTTGTTTCCTTATTAGCCATGTCACAAAAAAACAAGAAAAATAAAGTGAGAAAACTGTATTTCAGTTTATAACCAGAGTTCATCTATTCTTTATCTAGAGGTGGATAGCACTTTTTATCATGAGAATTCTGAATTGTCTTGTATCATTGTCTTGGTCAGACAAAGATTATTAAATCTTTCACAATTGATCATCCTTAACATACATAATATTGTGTTATTGTATACAGTGATTTTCCTTGTTTTGCTCACTTCACTTGGTGTCAGTCGATACATTTTCTCGTGTTTTTCTGAAGCCACCACCTTCAACATTTCTTATGACACAATAGTACCCTATCATAATCAATTGGATCTAATTATTAGGAAATTTTTTTCTTGTCTAGCCAATATCTCTACCTGTCCACAATTATATTCATCACTCCTAGTTTGGGAGCTCTGAGACTAAGCAGAACAAATCTAACTATTTCTTATTTGGAACACAGCCATACTGTTTCCCATGTCTTTTTATTTAGGTTTAATGCTTCTCTGCTCAACAACCCCCCCACCCTGAACCCCCACAAGTTTATTCAACAGATTGTCAGATAGTATAGTTTTCTTTATCTACATCATTGTTCTTCTGTACCCATTACAGTTGGTCACAAAGTCCCTCTTAAAACATGTCATCAGAACTGAACACTATCACAAATGTCATTTGACCAGGGTTAAAGTACAATTGCATAGTGTGAAGTCAAAGTTGGAATCATAGAACTTAGGTTTCAATTAGAACCCTGCTTCTTAGAACCCTTGTGACCTCGGACAATTCATATAACCTCTGTTACTCTCAGTTTCATTATTTGTAAAATAAAGGTTTGATCAATGTATTGGGCTTATCCTACTCTCGTTGGTCTTGAGTCAACGTATTGACTCATCCTGAGCTTGAAAAATCTCCAGGTTTCTCCTCTGTCCTGCATTTTTGTAGTTGATTTTGGCAATCAAGTTTGAGTTCCAACTATTTCTGCCTTCATGCAACTATCATCGATTCATTTTGTCTACAAGGATATGAGTGAGGGACTCAGTCAGATGCCTTTCTGAAGGTCTGTAGGATTCCCCTGATTTTCCAACCAATTAACCTTGTCAAAAGAGCCAAGGTTATTCTGAAATTGCTTATGCTTAATGAACCCATGCTGACTGGTATTGATTACCACTTCCCTTTCTAAGTGTTCACAAATTATACCTTTAATGGGGCATTGTAGAATTTTGACAGAAACCTAAACCTAGGTCTTGAACTGAAGTCTTGAAAAATCCACTTTCTGCTTTTTCCTGTTTCTAGTTCTATGCTTTTTTTTCTCATTCATCATGATTTTTCAGACATCACCAACATAGGTTCAGTTATCACATTGACAAGTACCTTGTCATGACAGACTATCAAATCTGTTGACTTTAGTTCATTGAATTTAACCAGTCTTTTAACTTTTCCTTATTTATCTTGGATTTTAATTTCCTTTTACTCATTTTTGTTTTAGCTTTCCCAGTCTTAAAGGGGAAGAAAACAGATTCAAAATGAGAACTCAGTAGTTTTATTTTCTTATTGTTTATTATCATCCAGATAACCTAATCCTAGACCTTAATCATTTTTCTGCAGCTAGTATGACTTAAAAATCTTCTTTCCACTTTGAAATTAGTCTTGTCCATATTTCATACATGGAACTATAAGGATCTGAATCCTAGTTTCTTTTCTAATTTCTTTCTTTTTTTATTTTGGTTTTTGCAAGGCAATGGGATTAAGTGTCAGGGTCACACAGCTAGGTAATTATTAAGTGTTTGAGGTCATATTTGAACTCAAGTCCTCCTGCCTCCAGGGCCAGTACTCTATCCACTGTGCCACCTAGCTGTCCCCTAATTTCTCCTTTATATGATGAAGCTACAATGCATTTCTTTAATAAAGTACCCACTTTTAGTGGTTTGAAACCATTGGTACTCCTGAAAAGTTGTTAGTTCAGTCTGGTCTCATTTAGAAGACTATAAACATCAACCAAATGATATTACTGTAGTCTGAAAGAGTTACTGGATATGCTTTAAGTGTCTGTCTTCCTACTAGGGAGTGATTTAAGCATAGAGGATGATCTAGTTTATTACTTTTTATTTATATCATTTTGTCATTATTGTTATTATTGTTTTAACATCTCTCTAAATTTAAAACTGTACTGACTTTTTGAGCTGCCCATTCATCCACAGCCAGCAAATTTAAATTAGGGCAAATATTATTGCTATCATTTTAAAGAAGAGAAAACTTTTGGCTTAAGGAGACTGATGACTTTTCGGAACAGGGTTGTACATGGAAAGAACACTGTCTATGTAATCAGAGGACTTCATTCAAAGTCCTTTCTTATATTTCTACTCTTTTTACCAACATGTGATTTGGATCTTGTCATTTAACTTTCTTTGGGTCTCAGTTTCCATATCTACAAAATGAGGGAATTTGACCAGATAACTTGGAAGAATCTTTCTAAGCCCCAGATGCATATTCCTTTGCTTTCTCTGGCAAATAGAAAATAGCAGAACTGGTATTCATTAGAACCCAGGTCTCCTGATTTCAAGTCCAAAGCTCTACTTTATTCCTAACATCTGTTAATCTCTTCCTTTTTGCTTTTCATCTCTATCAATCATTTCACTCAAACTTGTGGACTAGAAGTCTAAATATCCCAATCCTGTTTTAGACCCTACTACTAATTAGCTGTGAGACCTTGGGCAAGTCTCTTAACTATTCTTTCTCAAATTTCCTTTCTATGAAAAATGAAGATATTGGACTGGATATTTTCTAAGATCCCTTCCAGCTCTAACACCTATTTGAGTCTAATTTAAGTTTCTCATTCTGGTCCTATTCACCGTCCATCAAATATGTCACAAGATAGAAAAATTAAAGAAAAATAGGCAATTCAACAAAGATATGTAGGTTGAGACCTTGATTAACACATACCTTAGAACAAACTGCTTTATCCAAGGCTAATCAGGTTTCCAATGAAAATGACTTTATAAATCATTTGAATAAATCCTGTTGGGATTTATAGATGTTGAGAAAAATCCCTTCCCACACAGCTTCTGTGCTTCCCCACCCAGTTGAAGGTAAATAAAGTCAACCTCAAACAAAACTGTGGAGTCTACTAGCCACCTCCAATTATGTATCCTTCTACATATCTGCCTCCTTTTACGTCCTCCAGCTGTAGGAGCCCAATGCCCCCTTATTGAGTGGCTGGTTGTATTTTGACTGAAAATCAGTCTCTATGAAGTGTTACCTCAACTCAGTGTATTTAATCTCTCCTTGTGGAATGAGAGGCTATATCCCTTCCTGAAGGAATTAAGAGACCCTAACAAGGACATAAACATATGGCATATTTGTTTTGTCAGGTAAGGGATCTTTAACTTGGAATGAACTTTTAACAAAAAATATTTCTGTAACTATACTTTAATAACATTGTTTTTTTTTTCTGTAACCTGTATCTTATTCCTTTAGAAACTTTATTTTGAGAGGAGTCCTTAAGCTTGTTCAGATTCCCAGAGGGGTCCACGAGATTAAAAAAGCTAAAAATCTGTAGGTTTAGATGGATTTCTGAAATGCTTAATTCTGATGTTCCCCAGGACAAGGACAAGAGGGCACTTGCTGCCAACATCTACCTTCCTTTGCTCCCATTATAAACAGCTCTCTTCCCTGGCAACTTCCCATCCACCCCCTTTCCCTAATCCCCACCTCCCCCCAACATCAACACATTCTCTTTTGGATATAAGACAGTGATCCTTGTGTATAACACAATCACCTCTTGCCTCTTTCCACCAGAACTCTCTTCATATGGACCCTCTGTCAACTCTAAAAATGTGATCCCTGATGAACCAGTTGCAGGTTTTCACCTTCTCAACTTTGCCCTCTCTGGGATCAGCAAATGACCCTTTTTTTAAAGAAATGTTTTTCCTAAAGGCTTTTTATTTCTGGAGAGGCAAGATGATCTAATGGTTAGAAAAGTAAGCTTGGAGTTAGTATGATTTGGGTTCAAGTCCCGTCTCTTCTGGGCATGTCATTTAATCCTTAATGCCATCCCATCCTTAGTGCCTCAAAGCTAAACTCAGTGGCAGAGTAGTTTGAAGATCTATAGTGGAGAAAGGAATTTTCACATGGAAGATGCCTTGAGTTTGTAAAATCACAGGTCTAATCTCATCTTCTAAACCTAAAACTTCAGAGAAGCATTCAAGAGTTTAAAAGAATAAAAGCTAGGTCCAAAGAGTCAAAAGAAGTCTTATAGCCTGTTCTTTTAGTAACTATAAAAATGAGTTTGACCTTAACCCTAATCTACGCTTGCTATAGACTTATTCCTGAAGTCAGCTGGGATGACTGCAAGGCCATGCTAGGTCATGGGATAGGTTTGTGTTATTACTGAAAGTCCTTTTAGAATATTTGTCCTTTAGGGGGTGGCTAGGTGCATAGTGGATAGAGCACAGGCCCTGGAGTCAGGAGTACCTGGGTTCAAATCCAGTCTCGGACACTTAATAATTACCTAGATGTATGGCCTTGGATAAGCCACTTAACCCCATTTGCCTTGCAAAAAACCTGAAAAAAAAAGAATATTTGTCTTTAGAATACTATTGTTACTATATGGATTATTGTTTCACTTTATTCTTCCTGAGATCATACAAATCTTCCTAGGTTTCTCTGAAACTTTCCCTTTATTTCTTTCATACAATAGCATTTTGTTATATTTACTGCTTATCTTATTACCTTTAGAAACTCTTTTGAGAAGGGTGACTCTCTGTCTTGCTAACTGTGGGACCTGCCTTAAAGCTGCCTCTTTTATACTCCTTGTAGCCGTAACCCTTGTCTTCCTAAAACAAGGGAAACACTTGCCTAATGGGCCCTCCAAATTTCTCTTTCAGGCTTCAAGTCAACCTGCCCTTAACATGAAATGTTTATTATTTTCTCCAGAAGTCTCAGGGGTTTCCGCCCAATGCAAATTCTATTTTTCTCTTGACCCCATTCTTTTCCATCCTTTTTAATTCATCTGAAGTGAACTCACAGGCCCCTTGCTAAACCTCGAGGAGAGTCTCAGTTCATCCACCATATATCTAATTGAGCATCTGAGGCCCTTCCTTCTAAGGCTCATGAAGAATAGATGGCAAGTGTCCCAAGCTTCTGGAGCCTGACTCTTTCATGGTTGTTATTATTGCCTTTAAAAATCACCAGTGGACTGCCTTCTCTTATTTTCTCACAGTGTTCTTCCTGATCATCAATGTCCTAGAGACCCCTAGATCTACCAGAATGTACCATCATATCCCACTTAATTCACTTCCCTTTTATTCTACCAGGAGCACTAATTTCCTCCCAATTGCCCACACTGTAAAGTCACTATCATTGAGTTTACTCTTCCCTTCCCACATACAATCATTTGCTAAGACTTATCAACTTTACCTCTATATAGCTTTTCTTTCCACAGTCTTCACTCTGCTCATCACCCCTCTCTCCTGAAGTATTATAATAGCCTGCTTTCCCCTTCTCCTTTTCAATCCATTTTCTTTGTATGGCAGCCAAAACAATCTTCCCAAGGCACAAGTCTGACCATGTTCAGAAGCTTCAAGGGCCTCCTGTGTCCTCTACATGTAAGCCCCTCCATAGTCTAGATGTAATCTTTATTACTCCTCTTTAGACACTCAAATTTGCAGTGAAGCTGAAAAGCCATTTCTAGCCATTCCCCAAATTGGAGTGGCCAGCAGTCTAGGTAGCAGCCACCATGCTTGGAACATACAAGTACCTCCCCAGGGAAGCCTTCCCTGATTTTCCCTCCTCATAATTAATGTATTCTTCCTCTTCAATTTATCTTTTTATTTCTTTATCTTTGTATCTGTTGCACTGTCCTTATGGAATGCATGCACCTTAACTCTTCTGGTTGAGAAATGGGTGATTATCTCCACAATATTGTACATATTGATGATTACTAAATATTTATTGAATTGAATTAAATATTTAATACACTAATTTTATTAGTGTATTAATAATAAAATACTAAACCCTAGTTTATCTTGGATGAATTATGAGCAGATTTACTTTAGGGACATGATCTTTTCCAAATTCTTATCACAATAAATTTACAACAGAAAAATACTTTACAATAGAAAAATACTTAATCAGTCAATCAATCAATCAGCCCTTATTAAGTATTATGTATCAGGAAAATATCCTTGTTCTACTACTAAGAAACACTTTCATAGTTTGTTGCGTATATCCCTTCATCACCAATTACTTCCAGGGCTTGGAAGCTGCCCTGGTCTGTCAGAAGTTGACCAGAAGATCCCCCCTAATCCAGCCTTCCTTCCTTCCACCTCTGTCTCTGCTACAATCTATGTCCCCTCCAACACTTTCATTAACTTTAACTACTTCCTGGCTCCTCCTCCCTCTGCTCTAAGATTCCCAGATGGCTCTTTTTTTTCTGTTGGATGTTATTTTAGCTAATATTTAATGAGTTTCAGTGCCATTTGCCTGGTTCCTCAGTAGTCAGCATCTTACATGATTCTATGATTCATTATTTTTATTTGTTTTTTGTTTGTTTTTGCAAGGCAGTGGGCTTAAAGATGGGGCTAGACATATCTTTCATTCAGGGTCAGTATAGGAAGCATAATAATGATAATATATTGTCCTTCAAGTTTATCTCTCTCATAGAGGACCAGTATAGGTTAGGTAGATCCCCTCCTCTTTGACATCACATTTCTTTTATAAGGTGTTTAAGAAGAACAAGCCTTGGAGAGACCATGTTAGTGAGGTTAGAGAACCTCTCTTATACTAGAAAAGAATAAGGAAATTCTAAATGACTCAGCCTGGATTGATTACTTATTTGGCTGTGAGAGATGGCTAGTGTTTTATGATTAAAAGGATTTTGAACTAATTTTTTTCTCTTTTCTTTTTTAAACAGGTTTCACCAAAACTCATGCCAATGAAGCAAATTGCAACTTGAAATGTGGACTACTAGCATTTATTTCATTGCACTGTGGGTTTTGAATATTTTATAATCACATAGGAGTTAATATAAAGGAAAAGAAATCCATATCTGTATCAATTTGTACTTTTTTCTAAGGACTATGTGCCTAGTTTTCTTTTTGCATCTCAGGTCCTTTATAGCTCTACAAACTTTTGTTCTCTGTCAATAGCGTCACATTTTCATAAAAAGATATATAAGTATTACAAGAATAAATACTGACTGAAGAATTTGTCTTTTACAAGTGGTGCTCACAGTAAATGTTACCTTCTGGTTCTATTGTATTTACATTCATTGATATGTAATTATGCTAAGAAGACAGTCATGGAGCAAGAATTTTGTCAAAGTACTTTCTTTCCTAATTGAAATGAGACAAAATGTCACCATCCAGAGTAAAATTGAGGCAGGATTTTACAGATGGTATTGGCAGACTTAAATGGAAATTTGTTATAGAAATAAAGTTTCTTAAACTTGAATGATGACTTTTTCTTCTATAATTCTTCCCCTAACTCCACAATTTTTACCTTGAGTCCTTGACAGTCAAGTCCAGTTTCCCTAGAAATCTTCCACCTTTTTTCCAGGAAATATATTTTTCCCCTTCTTCATTTTATATATATAGATAGATATAGTTCCATTGATATAGCTATATCTAATAACATTTTCCCCTCTTCATTACACACACACACACACACACACACATATATGTATATGTGTGTATGTGTATATATATATATATATATATATATATATATATACATATACATATATATATATAAACAGGTGTTCCTATTCCTTTAAAAAGGAATATAGGTAGTGTTGGAGATACCTGATTTATAGTGATGTCCTATAGATAAGATATTTAGTGGGCTATTTCTACCTATCAAAATCAATTTGTGCCTAAAAATAGTCTACAGTTGTTCCAGGAAACTAATCCATTTAGAGGTATTCTGATCATAAATATTAAAGCACTCATACATTGTTTAAAAGAAACGTTCATATGAAAGCCCCTTGTAGTTCCTGTATGGAGGCTCTAGTCTCCTACTGAAGCCAACAGGCATGATGAGCTAGAGAAATGTCCATGTTTAAATTATAATTGCTATCTTCCACAGCACAAGGTAAAAATCTCTCCCTTCTTCTTGGAGCAGACTTGAGATATTAAATTACTTGTTCTATTGTGAAATTGCAACTTTATGACCAAGGATGCTTCCTAAAAGTATTTTTATTTCACCTCTTAAAAAAACCTAAATAGACTAAAAAGAGAATCTCTCATAATGGAAGTGATATAGTGCATTTTTAGTGTGATGCGGTCATCCTGTGTATTTAGTTTTATTCAGTACTGATTTTCTGAAAGTGATCTTAATGCTTGATTCACCCACTGATGGATACTCTTAGAATATCTGGTGGTGTAGTCAACTGAGTGCTGGACCTGAAGTCAGGAAGACTCATTGTCCTGAGTTCAAATTTGGCCTACAACACTTGGTACCTGTGTGATTCTGGGCAAGTCACTTAATCCTTCTTATCTCAGTTTCCACTTCTCAAAAATGAGCCAGAGAAGGAAATGGCAAACCACCCCAAATGAGTGCACAAAGAGTCAGACTGAACTGAAAATGACTGAATGACAACAACAAGGGAGCATCTTGGGTATTAGACTCTCTAGGAGTTAGGAAGCAGAAAGAATTCTTGAACATTTGGACCAAAAACAGTGACAACACATTATGATGCTCTAAATATTGAAATTGCTTATATTTGTGCTCAGATAGTAGTTGTCATTTAAAGCCAACATTCTTCCTCTATGATATGATAGAGGAAAGAAAATGGAAAGTATATTTATCTATGTGGCTAAAGATTGAATCATTACATAAAATGCACATATGTAAATATACAAATATATTACATATAATGATTATGTGATTGCATATATAGATGGATTAACAGATTTAAAGCTGTAAGTGACCTTAGATATCAAGTATAACCCTTTTATTTCAAAGATAAGAAATACTGCTAGGGAAGTCACTTGCCCAAAGTCACACAGGAAGTAAGTTTCAAAGTTGAGTTGAGTCCAGAACTACTCCAAACCTGGATTTATGATTACATTGTATAGTACTGTCTCCCTGGTTCAATTGCAAATCTTTCTGATAACTAGTAAAACATAAGAATATAGAGGGTCTTTAGAGGCAAGATCAAAGGGGATCACTCATATTGGACTAAATTATTTCATTGTATAAACATGATTTTTTTTCATTAGTTTAAACTGCTATGATAAGGTAAATAATCCTGAAACTCCTTGACTGACATATTAGACCTAATATGTGAGATATTTTCATGTAGTAGAAAGACAGTTTAAGAGTGCTATAAATACTGAAAGGTGACAAATGGATATTTATGAGTGATTATTTCTTTTCTCATATGGATATTATATGACCAGATCACCAAATAAAAACTAGCAAGTGGGAGTGACCAGTGCTTAGGGGAAAAAATAAACTATTCTTTGTCACATTTTGACTTCAGATAAAAGTTTTAGGTTTATCTCTTTAATAGAAAAGGTTGCCTTTTGTGAAGTGAATTTAACTTCCAATCCACATAAATCCTGTAATCTCATCTCTATTAAAAGTCATTCGTATTGTCTGTGTTAAGAACTAGACAAAAACCACATATGTTTATTTCATGCTTTTTTCCTGACAACTTTCCATTTGTAATTCATGGGAATTTGTTCAATTTCCTGGCACCATATTGAATTAAAAGTACTTCAGTTTTGAACTTTATACATTCTACACAAAGATTGCAAGATTACTCTTATGTGAAATGCAAGAAGATTACAAGAAGGTTGCTATTGACTTCTTGCAGACGAATCCTGGTTAGTTTGTCAAGGATAGACAAGGATGATTGTGGGGACATTTGAAAGATGCTTTTCCATCATTCCTCTTTCCTTCCAACCTGAGTGTTTCCAGTGCAAGTTTCAGGAAAGGTATTTCTGTCAAAGTGCAATCAGTAATTTTGTTTTCATAATCCCTTGATCTGGCTCCTGGGACAAAGATGGAAAAGATGAATCAATCTTGGTGTTTCCATCTTGAAGAGCATGGACAGAGTTGAATATGAATGAGCAGAGTATTCTAGGTAGTCTTGATTTACTTGTAGTGTTCCTCCTTATGTCCAGAGGAGCTCCCCCTCCCCCCTCATCAAAATATTTGCCTCGTATAAATCATGAAAAAGTTTAAATTCTGAGAAATGTGGCATAGTGCATACAGAGCTGATGTTAGAATCACAAGAACTTAAAGGTTCAAGTCCTGTCTCTGACATAAACTGACTGTAATCCTGGGAGTCACTTAATTTTCAGAATTTTCTCAATTCTAAGACTAAAAGGAGATGCCAACTTGCAAGGAGAGGGAATTTGCATACTGGGATTAAATAAATTATATGTATGACCCCTTTATACTAGTCCTGAGAGATCCATTTCTTTGCAATCTTAACTGTTACTACAATTTATTACAAATAATAGGTTGGGGGCAGCTAGGTGGCACAGTGGATAGAGCATTGGCTCTGGAGTCAGGAGTACCTGAGTTCAAATTCGGCCTCAGACACTTGATAATTACCTAGCTGTGTGGCCTTGGGCAAGCCACTTCACCCCATTGCCTTGCAAAACCCCCCAAAAAATAGGTTAGCTAGGTGGCTCAGTGGTTCTTTTGGCTCCCCAAAGTTAGGAAGAAGACTCATCTGCTGGTCTCAGACTCTCACCAGCTGTATGACCTTGGGCAAGTCACTTAATCCTGTTTGTCTCAGTTTCCTCATCTGTAAAATTAATGAGAAGGAAATGATAAACTTGTGCCAAGAAAATGCCACACTGAGTCAGGAAGAGTTGGATGTGATTGAAACAATAATAATTCCAAATAATTACTAGGATCACAGAGTTAGAACTAAAAGGGACTTTGAGTTCAACTAGTTCAATCCCCTTTACAATTGAGGAAATGGGTTCAGAAATTGTGATTTCCTCAAAGTTACATAGATGATAAGTAGCAGAATTAGGTCTTCTGATTCCTAATAAAGCATTCTTTCCATCATTCCATACTGGACTCTTAGGTTCCAGGAAACCATATGAGTTCAACAACTCATTTTCCAGGTGAGGAAACAATCCCAAAATAGGAAATGACTTAGGATGATATATTTGGAAATAGAGGGAACTTTTGCAGTTGGACTAATATCTCATTTGCCCTGAGGTCATTCTGCTAATACTGGCACACTAGGGATTTGGACCAAGTCCTCAACCTCAAATCCATTATTCATTCATTTTCTATGCTTCACCTTATTTTTTTCATCTCACATCTCTCTGGACAAGTGTATCCCAGACTCAGATTTCTTCAGGTAGTTTTCTTGACCCATTGTTCCTTGTAGTGGTCTTTCCCAGCTTGTGTGGCCCCTGTCCTCAACCTCAGGTCCTCACAGATCATTTAATTCAATCCTAAAGAGTAGGAATCCTTTGTAAAGTAGCTCTGATGAGTGGTTATTCAAGCCAGTGCTTGAAAAATCTTCAAAGGTAGGCAACTCACTAATATCTGAGCCCATTTCTCAAGGGGTAGCCCTAAACAGTAAAATATTTTCTTTCATAGAGTAATTTGGCCTCTGCTTTGTCTAAGTATTTTCCCTAGTTGTGATTTCTGGGATCCAACAAGATTAGTCTGATTTCTCTTCAATCAAAATTCAAAACAAAACAAAGCATGTTTTCTCCCTTCCCCTTCCCCTCCTCTTCTCTAATCCAAAGCAATTAAATTCAACCTCTGTAGTTAGATCTCTCTCCTCCCAGTCCAATTAAACCATAAAGTCCACAGTATCCCCATCATTGAATTTTCTGCTTGAAGTCAAAGGCATTTGAAGACCTTAAGAATTCTACCAGCAAACGTTCCCTTCATATAGAGAAAGGTCACTGGTCTTGGGTGTTGGCAAACCTGGGCTCAGGTCCCTAATTCAGCTCTTTAAGCAATGTGACTCTGAATTGTGTAGATTAGTGGAAATAGTAGTGGTTTTGGAGTCTTAGAGATAGATTTGTGTTCTGGTTTCCCCATGTATTTGCTTTGTACATTTCTGGATCTTGGTTTTCACATATAAAATGAAGGTTGGACTCCTCACTAGATGATCTCCAAGATCCCTTCCATTTTCCAGTCCTACAATCTTATAGGTCTCTTCACCAAATGCTGTTCTTTCAACTATAAAATGAGAATAGTAATATTGGTATTTAGATGGTACAGAGGATTCCATGGGACATGGAATCAGAAAGACCGGAGTTCGAATTTTGCCTCAGACACTCGCTAGCTATGTGACTCAGGACAAGTCACTTTGCCCTGTTTGCTTCAGTTATGTCATTTGGAGATGGATGGAAATGGAATAGGATGAACCATTCCAGTATCTTTGCCAAGAAAACCCCAATGAGGTCACAAAGAGTCATAACATGACTGAACAACATGTGATGAATATGTTGAATTATAAAATATTAATATATAATTAAATATAGATAAATAATATTATTGACATTAATACTTAAATGATAATATAAATTATAATTTTTTTTTTAGGATTTTGCAAGGCAAATGGGGTTAAGTGGTTTGCCCAAGGCCACACATCTAGGTAATTATTAAGTATCTGAGGTCGGATTTGAGCTCAGGTACTCCTGACTCCAGGGTCAGTGCTCTATCCACTGCACCACCTAGCTGCCCTAATTAAGTATTTCTAAATACTCAAGTGAGCGTCTTTGGAGGAGAGGTATAAATGCCTATGTAAACAAATGAACATGAAATTTATTGCTGAATGACCAATTGAAGTTCAGATATAATGCAAGAATAAAATGCAGATAAGGCCTGGATGGAAAGAAAGCCCACCTCTAATCAACACGAAGGGCAAGAAAGGCAAGAAAGGTAAGACTGAACATACTTCAGGCATTTATGTTCTTGAAACTGAAAAAGCCTGCACATAGACAGTTATAAAAAAGTGGCTGGATTTAATGCTGCCATATGTTTTGCAAGGCAGCCAAAGAGGTCTGCTAGTCTGGGATTCAGCACTCACCTCAAAGCTAAAGACAGGAAGAACTTGCAGAGGAAAATAGATCAAGCAATGATTTCAGCAGGATGACGCCAGACATCCCCTGAAAATAAGCCCTAACCCATCTTTTGGGGCAAAAATTAATATAAGGTCTAGTTTTATTTTGGGGAAAATGCAGTAATATGTATAATATATATATATATATATATATATATATTATGTACATAATATATATTATGTATGTATGTATATATATATATATATATATATATATATATATTCAATTTTACAGACCTCAAATTAAGAAACCCTGAACTATTGTTTAGGAATATGAATATATATGTGCATCTGTGTGTGTGTGTGTGTGTGTGTGGTTTTACATTCCCATTAACTCAAACAGATTTTTGAGTTAAGTTTTGATTTCTCAAACCTCTTCCAGCTCTGAGCTGTAGGCTAATGAAGTGAATGGCCATTCTCAATACTAAATAGCAGCTGAATTTGAACCAAGGCTCTTCTGACTCATGTTCAGTATTTTTTCTAGCATCTCACATTATTTCAATTTCAATCAGTTTCAGTTTCTCCATCTTTAAAACTCACCTAATTTCTCTTAAAAATAGTATTGGGGTGGGGGTGGGGGGCTACTTGGTGGCACAGTGTATAGAGCACCGGCCCTGAAGTCAGGAGAAACCGAGTTCAAATCCAGCTTCCGACACCTACTGATTACCTAGTTGTGTGACCTTGGGCAAGTCACTTAACCCCATTGCCTTGCTAAAAAAGAAAAAAAAGTGGTACAGAGAGAAATGAATGAGCTGAATTAATAAAAAAAAGTTGATACAATACTCTTTTAAAGTGTTATCATAATGTTCCTCTATTGATAGAAAGGACAAGGTGATGCTATTTTTCTGTTGGATGCACCTGTCTAGGAGATGGATTGAGAGTCCATTCTTTTCATTAATGTTATAACTAATCATAAATGACATCTGGTGAAGGGAGGCTATAATTTGTAGCCTCAGTGATGTAGCCACCCAGCAGTGGTACAATAGAAACAAGATCAGAGTGCATGGGTAGTCATGACATCCAGGCAAATGACTCAACAACAAAGATATCTCAGGTGTCAACTAGGAATAGTGATGTGAGGAGGTCCAGGGTGAGTGCAAAGATGGTCCTGGTGACCTAATAGCTTATTACAAAACCTTGTTATCCGCTTACAGGCACTTCCTGCCATGGGGAATCCTTGCCCTACTAAAATCAGATCCAATTGTAAATATTCCCTGTTTTTGAGAGATGAGGAATTTTAGTTGTGGGATATGCTTTGGATGTGTTGTTAATCTTTGTCTCATTTCCATGATATGAGGATTGGAGGACGACAGTTTTGCATTTAGAAATCCTTTCAAATACAGTAGGGTTTGGAAGGATAGAAGCAGAATGAAGTGTGCCATGGGTCCAAGTAAAACATACAATTGCTTTCTGGCTCTGCTGCTTGCTCCCTGTGGTCCAAACAGGCAAGTCCTATCACCTTTATGAACCTCTTCTCCTTTACTATAAAATGGAGGGCTGGTCCTAGTGAGGAATTCTTAACTTAAAAACTTAAAAAGTTTTTAATAACTGCATTTCAATATAATTGATTTCCTTCATAATCCTACATATTTTATTTTTATGCATTTAAAAAAATCTGAGATGGCAGACTTCCAAAGGGAACCAGGACCCAAAATAAAGGATAAGATCCTCTAGAGATGATCTCAAAGGTCTTTTCCAGTTCTAATCCCTTCTGGTTCTAAATGTGAGGGGATAATGCAGAAGAAGGGAAGAAACTCAAGGACCCTGAAATAAAATCAGCTAGATTGGTCTGAAAGAAGTAATATCTGTCTCTTCTTTGATCAATTGAGCTTTGGAGGACTAATGTTGAATCTGGACAAAATAGGTAATGAGATGTGAATTCAGCCCAGTGAATGGCACTAGATTTGTGCCCATTAGCAAGCCCTTAGGCTTTACAATCAGAACTAATTTTAAATCTAATGAGCCAAACTTTTGAGATTCATGGCTTATGCCCACGCAGGGTAAGGTAAGCACATGCCTATTTTTTTAAAGGAAGGAATGATTGTCAAATATAAAAGATGTGAGAGAACACATGCTGTTTTTATGCACGAGCTCACACCACACCACACCACACACACACACACACACACACACACAGACATGTACCACATGGCTAAATTTCTTTTTAGAATACTAATTCTGCTCAAGATGTAGGAAAAACAAGGTCTTATCTCACATAGGCTAACAAGGTAAATAGAGAGTGTTGCAAATATTCCTAGGTACAACTCTTGACAATAAAAGGAGACACAATCAGCAGATCTCATTTTCCTTGTGATCAAAACAAGACTGTGAGATTCTGTTTCCTCTTCATTAACATCTATCCACATTCCATGATGGATTGTAACTCAAGATCACTTCAGGTGAACCACAGGGATGGAGTCTTTGAGGCTGGCAATCTACAGGAAAAAAACCCCATAAATCCATTAATGTGGAGTCCATCTTTCAGCTCCTCTTTAATAAAATCTCCTTTTCAGAATAAGCTCTAGGGAAGAGAGAAAAGTGAAAATGGCAGCAGAGAGATAGGACTAAGGAAAAGTAAAAGAAAAAGGAAAGAAGTTTTTTTTTTTTTTTGGAAATATGCAAAACAAAACCTACCCTGTTTGGACTAATTGGGAGAAAACCCTGTCAAAATCTAGTAAAGTGATACAATTGCAACATTTTTAAGAATTCTATTTTATTTTCATTTCTGAATCTTCTCCTCCCAGTCCCATTGGGAGAGCAAGAAAAATAAAATAGTTACATACATGGATAGCTGAACAAAACAAATTCTCATCTTAGGTCAAAAAAACCCCAATGCTTCAGTGTGCTCTCTCACCATAAGTAATGTCTGTCTGCTTCAGGTCTCTCCCTACTTTGAGCCATTCTCCATTTAGCCACTAAAATGATGTTCCTTAAGCTCAGGTCTGATCAGGTTACCACCCTACTGAAAAAACTCCCATTGTCTCCAGAAGCAAATAAAACATGCTCTGTTTGGCATTCATAACCTTGCTCCCTCTTACCTTTGTACTGTTTTTGTACCTTCTCCCCAATATATCCCATAACACTGGCCTCCTTCCTGTTCCATGAATAAAACTCTTTTCTCATCCCTGGACATTTTCTCTGTCTGTTCCCCCATGCCTGGAATACTCTCTCCTCTACTGACTATTGTCCTCCCTGGCTGGCTTCCTTGAAGTCTAAGCTAAAATCCCACCCTCAATAGGAATCCTTCCCTAATCCTTTTAATTACAGGGCCTTCCCTCTGTTAATTAATTCTTTTTATTCTTTGTGTGTGGTGTGTGTGTGTGTGTGTGTGTGTGTGTGTGTGTGTGTGTGTTCGAGCCCTCAGGGGCATAGCTTGCTTTCCATATATTTGTTGATATATTGTCTCCCTCAATAGTTTGTAAGTTCCTTGAGGGCAAGACACTAGCCATTTTTTGAATCCCTAAAATGTTACTACTTTGTGTCTCAGACTTAGCAAGCACAAAAAAAAGAAATTTTATTGATTAGTTGGTTGGTAGTTTATCATTGTTGTATTGATCAAACTTTTTTAGAATTGTCCTTTATGAATTGCTATTATATAAATTGTTCTCCTAGTTATACTCACTTCACTTTGCATCAGTTCACACAAGTCTTCCCAGGCTTCTCTGAAATTATTCCTTTCATTATGTCTTATGGCACAATGGTATTCCAAGGAACATTTCTTACAAAAATACAACATTATTGCTCTTCAAATATGCAGTAATAACAATAAGCTAACAAAAGTGTTGCCTAGATGAAGCCATTGGGGACAGCTTTAATGATTAGATAAGAACTTGTAATTATATCAATTTACATATTAATGAGTACTTGAAAATAATTTGTTCTAAATAATTTTAATATTCTGGAATGTTTAAACAATTTATTTGCCTACCCACTTCATCCCCACCTCACCATCACCATTTTTATTAAAAGAACAAAGGAAAATTTGCATTGCCCTTGATGATGTTAATCATCAATTCTGAATTAATGAAGTTTGTGTTGTGATTTCATACATACACACATAAATAAAGAGTATAATTTGCCAGGATTCTTTTCTTGACAAGTAGAGGACTCAGGATGAGTCAGTCCAGGATTCAGGATTGATTGCCAAGATTTAGATATTTTATTTTAATACTGAGCAATACAAGTTTGGGAAGCATTTGGTAAATTCAAAACTTTTACTGAAGAATTAAAAATGAATATTTCATAAAGCCAGGAATATGCTAGAGTCAATTTGAAGCAGATTTGAGAGCTGATTGTTAAATTTTCAGTGTGTTTATACCTTGGAAACTGGTAGAGGCTGCAGGGCTCTATTTAGTGTTTTGTTCATTTTCTTTATTTAAGAAAGTGATGGAGAAAATGTTGATAATGCAGATTAAATATGAACTGCAATTTTCTAAATATATTCCTAGCCTATCAGCATAAATATAATAAAATACCACTCACTGGTTCAGACTACAAGACTTTAAAATAAAAGTCTTCAGCTTTAATTCAAACTTCAGGTTTCTTTCTTTTTTCTTTTTTTTTAAAAAATGATTTTTCCTGAAACTTTTGTTTTACTATATTATCGTAAACTTTTATGTTTAAAGAAAAAAATACACATTTTCAGATTGTGAAATTTTTAAGAGAAATGTTCTACTAACTATTCTGGCTTAGTTTTTTCCAAAATTCATTTATTTTTTAATTTTACAAATTTTCCCCTAATCTCACTCCCCCCCCCACAAGCTTAGTTTATAAATATAATACAGAGGTTCTAATAGTATTGGTAGAAGTGAGGGTCATTTTTAAAGCCCTTACTTCTGGTTATAGGGGTCAGTTAGTCCAGAAACTCTGGGATACATAAGAAATCTACTGAGTTTGGTTGTGGTTTTGCTTTTGCCATCTGATTAACTGTGGTAGCATTGCATTTTGTACACTAACCTGTGATTACCCCCTGGTTTGAAAGAAAAGTACATTTGGATTAGAAAAAAAAATGTGTCATAAGTATTTTTCCTCTGTCCCTCAGTTCTGGTTGTTAGATATATTTCAGACTACCTCTGCATAGAGTGCAATGAGGAGACTCATGACTGGTGTGATCAAACTGCAATATGAGCCAAAGAGGAATTCTGAATGTCATCAAGGAATTTTATTAGAAGAGAAGATGGGCTGGCCCCATGGCAAGCACAACAGGTGACAAGTAGACAGCTCTTGTGTTCTTCTTGGAAAGGAGTCAAGAGAAAGGTCAAGAGAAAGTGAGAAAGGCTTCCATCGTAGGACCCCTATGGGCAAAATTAGAGAGAATATGAACAAGAATCACACAGCTTGGGGCAGCTAGGTGACACAGTGGATGGAGCACTGGCCTTGCAGTCAGGAGTATCTGAGTTCAAATCCGACCTCATACACTTAATAATTACCTAGCTATGTGGCCTTGGGCAAGCCACTTAACCCCATTTGCCTTGCAAAAACCTAAAAAAAAAGAACCACGCAGCATGAACAGGTTCTGCTCTGCATCCTTGGAAAGAAATCTGAATCAATGAAATCACAGATCTGTTTTAGTATTTGACTGGTCAATTTAGGGGATGATCAAAGAAAAACAAAGATTATTAGGAGATGAGTAAATAAAACCTAAGGAAAAAGCAAAAAGTTTCTTCCTTTAGTTGGAAAAGAAAAGGCAGACAGGCAATTTAATAAGTATTTGAAGGGTGTGATAACATGCTATTTTGTGTCTGCAAAAGGACAAGATAAGAAATAAATAGTCCTGAATTATGGTTTAAAAGGTTTAGACTTGGCATCCATAAGATTTTTCCAGTGGTTTCAAAATCAAGTTCTACTTACTACCTATGTGACCTTTGATAAGTCACTTATCAATTCTTAGTCTCAATTTCTTCATCTAAGAGGATAAACCATAAAGTTATGTTCAAACTTCAACTCTATGACCTACAATGAACTTTGTTTTTTTTTTGTTTGTTTGTTTTTACCTGATATGATTTTGTAGAATTTTTGCCAAATAGATCCTGGATCTGTGGTACAGGTTTTATGATCTGGCCAGGGTCACACAGAGGAGGGATTTGAACTCAGGGCTTCCTGACTCCTGGTCCAGAACTTGATCCATTGTACCACCTTTCCTAGCTTATATTTTACTCCTCTTCCAGTATCCTCTGGTACTGTCAAAGGGCTTTTAGGTATCTAGTATCTTTGCCATTGACTCAAGATCCTCCTGGTAATGTTACCCCAATTTTAGGAGGGTGCTCATATCTTCAAAAAGAAAGAGTCAGAAGTGCAGGACTACACTCAGACACAATGCTGACAACATTAGAGCATATCAGCATATATGCCATGTGGTGACTACTATAATTTCTAAGTGCATTTTAAAAGAGCATTTGGATTCTTAAAATTAATGATAATAATTTTCCGAAAAAAGGATGGAAGAGATTTTCAGAGGACAGAAAACACTTCTTGTAAAAGAAAAAGATGGAGAGCATTTTACTGGAATAGAAATTCAATAAGAGATCACAATGCCTACATGCCCACTTAGAAAAGTTAATGCTTTCTTGTTCATTCATTTCAATTGTGTCTGACTTTTTTTTAGACCCATTGAGGGTTTCTTGGAGTGCTTTGTCATTTCCTTCTCCAGTTCATTTTACAGATGAGGAAACTGGGGCAAATAGAATTTGACCAGGGTCACATAGCTAGTGTCTGCGACTCAGGAAGATGAATCTTTCTAACTCCAGACTTGGGTACTTTACTACTCCACCTGTTGCTTTCTTAGGTTCCATTAGTAAGGATCATGTCTGGAGAAAGCAGTCACATATGGAGATATTCTATACAGAAGAGGGATTCTCAGTAGAAGGTGTGGTTCAAAAAGCATCTTGACTGCATTGAGCCTAGTAATACTTGTCAATAAATATTATTCATTATCTTGTCAATGAGATCCATAAATCCTCAGAAGAGACTGAGGGAGCAATCCACATAAGAAAATCAAGTGGATGATGTCCCTCCAACTTCTGTGGTTGGTAGACTAGTGAAACTGAGTTAATCTGGTATCTTTTATAGGCATTTCTAAGATAATAATAAGTTGGTAGAAATTAGGGCTAGATCTAATTTTGGAAATTGTGTAGCATGTGAGATAGTGGATAGGAATCAGCAAGACCCGAGTTTGAATCCTTCCTCAGACAGTGAGACTGATGACCAGGCCCAGCATCCCCTCATTCCAATCCAAATTCATTTGCTTGTCATGTTATCATCTCACTGATTTCATAGTCTTCCTGGAGAAGAAAAGACAAATATCACCCTGGGCAAATCACATATTACATCTGAGACTCACTATTTTTTTCATCTATAAAATGGAAATGATAATAATACCAAACTTACAGTGTTTGTGAGGATTATGTGAGTTTTGTGGGGTTCTAGATTGATTGATTGGAGAGGATTGGGACATGGCTGAAGTGCCCTCCCTATGTGTGAGTTCTGGGAGGAGTCATTCAATCAGAGAAAGAGAAAGGATGTAGGAGAGGTGAAACCTTCCAATGCTGAATTACAAGCTTGGAAAGAGGCTTTGGGTAAAGAGCTAAGGCATAGTGATCTCTGGTAACTGAGATCCTTGGATCTGAGAGAATTCAAAAAAAGTCTCCCTCACCCAGAATCTATTGCCTATAAGCAGGTGGGTAAGCATGCTTGCTACATCACAGGAGTCCTGTAATATTCATTGTGTTACTTAGAATTTTTAAATCTTTCAAAATCATATGTCTTTACACTGCTATTACTGAAATAGACTTTCTAGGCTACTTTCTGAAGGTCGGATAGTTACTATGAGTCAGATATTCTGCTAAGTGCTTATTTTAATTTTAATTGTATTTCATTTAATTTTTTTCCAGTTACATATAAAAATAATTTTCAATATTCATTTTCTGTAAGATTTTGAGTTACACATTTTTCTACCTCCCTCCCTTCCTTCCCCCCTCCCTATAACAATGAGTAATCTGATATAGATTATTCATGTACAATCATGTTTAACATAATTCCATATTAGTCATATTGTGAAAGAAGAATAAGGAACAAAAGGAGAAAAACCCATGAAAAAGAAAAAAATAAAACCAATTTTTAAAAAAGTAAAAATAGTAACCTTTGGTCTGCGTTGTACTATTTTTTTTATAACAAATATCTCATTTGATTCTCACAGCAGCCTTGCCAAGGTTAGATGCTGTTCTTACTCCCATTTAACAATTGAGGAAATTGAGTCAAATATAGATTTAGTGACTTGACCAGGGACAATATAGTTAGGGATTTGAACTCAGGTCTTCCTGACCTAATGCTTTAACTAGTCCCTATCTTATATACTCCTTTCCCAGGATCCTCTGGTATTGTCAAAGGGCTTTGAGGGTGTCTTTCTGTCATTGACTCAAGTTCCTACAGATAATGGTCCCTCAATTTTAGGAGAGTCCTTTGCACCCAATTCCACTTAACCACTTAACATCTGGATGAATTTTTACAACAGGATATAAAGTTTTAAAGTTTACATTAAAGTAGTAATGGGGCAGCTAGTGGATAGTGTACTGACTCTGGAGTCAAGAGGACCTGAGGTCAAATGTGACCTCAAACACTTAATAATTACCTAGCTGTGTGAACTTGGGAAGTCATTGACTTGCAAAAAAAATAGTAAAAACAAATATACAAACATCACCCTAGTACCTCTGGGGAGGCTGGGGGATCAGGCTCACCCGGTTTCTAAAGCAAGATCCCATTGAATTCCAAATCGTCCTAGGATTTACATCCCTGAATTCTGGTGTCTTTACATCTTGGGCTTCCTTCTCAGTACATGGCAGAAGTCAATTTTCATGGTCTCAAAGAAAAGAACTGCGATCATGGCAGACAGCAGCTGCCATGGTCACAATGTTTCCATGGTAGAGATACTACTTCTTCTCTTTTTTCCCCATCTCCCCTTCTGTTTTTCCCCAAACACCCATTCTGTTCTACTTGAATCAACCTGAGCTTGCATCCTCATCTGCATTTTAGTATGCATTAGTTTCTTCTCTTTCCAATCTGGGAAAAAACCTACAATTCCAGGATCTTGGTGGCCAGTCAACACCTTGCTGGAGGCTGTTACAAAAGATGGACTTTTTTTTGCAGGGAGGAGAGTGTCATTTAAAAACAAACAAACAAATTTTTAAAAACCTGCTCTTTCCAAAAGGGAACCTAGCCTTCTCTTCTCTTCAATTCTTGATTTTCAGTTTCTATCCAAAATAAGCACACTGATGGACAAGTTCTCTAGGTGTCTATTCAACTTTATATAATTATTTGGACAGCAAGTCAGTCTTACAACAGTTGAATTGTTGTGTAGGTCTTTGGGTAGCATCATGAGTGGTTTTGGAGGCTCATGAGTCTTCAAGCAATCAACACAACACTATCCACAAAGAGTAGTATTTCAGACACATCCTCATCTGCAGGCAATCCCTTTTCAATCTAGATTTTGTACGAGATCTCTCCCATGACAATGGCAAAAAAAAAAAAAGGAAATTATCTCTTTAAGCCTCCCTTGATATTAATGAACGAGGTTTGTTGAATAAAGTTCTTTTAAGCCTTTCAAGGAATTTTGGATGATTTTGACATATGTATGTCTTTGAGAAGATATTTTTATCTGTCAAATCTATGGCTTTTCAGTCAAAAAATAAATACACTGAGATTTTATATTTTCTACACTCTCAGTTAATTGTGTGTAGATAAAAATGTAGAGTATCTCCTGTGGAATATTCTGTGGAACATTATAGATTTAAAGCTAGGAGGTATGTTAGTTATCACTTAATCTAACTCCCTAATTTAATAGCTGAAGAAAATGAGTCTTCGAGTGCTGAAATGATATGCTTAACAAAGTACTGAAACTAAGTTGTAGAGCTGGGAGTCCCTGAGTTCAAGTTTCTCCTTACATACTTCATATGTAAAATCACTTAACTTCTCTGAAACTCAGTTTCTTCAACTGTAAAATGTGTCTATTCAACTTCATATAAACTAGGTGAGCTTCAAGGTTCTTTCAGTTCTAAATCTACAATCTGACTAAACAAAAATTCCTTTTCTATGGCACTATGCTGTTAGGACAATTAGAAACTTGTTCCTTTCTAATACCTTAATCAGAGAAATTCTTTGTTATTTTATGGAAAATTAGGAATAAAAGTTATTGGTCACTGAATTTTTCCTGTTTTTCCTTTTTTTGGCTAGTAATAAGATTTGAAAAATTTCCCACTATGTTTTATAATCTTCCCAAAGATTTTAGTTATGTTTATTTGTTAAAAGCAAAGGCTTTTATTTTGGGAATGAAGAGAGAGGTAGGGGATGTAATAGAACTGATGTCAAAAAATAAAGAAAGGAATAGTAAAATATTTTAAAAATACAGAGAGCATAAAGAAGTTCAGAAGGGAATGCAGACAATCAAGTAAGCCTTGGTACTACTATATTCAACTTAATATGTATTTTAAAAAATATATGCCAGAGATTCATGATTTCTTAAATATAATTTTGTACAGTTTTTATAAGTGGTAATGTTCATTTTGTTTATATGTAAAGTCTATGATTTAATAAAACAGATTTTAGTAAAAACCAAAAAAGGCAAAAATCAACCAACAAACAATCCAATTCCAACCCAAAGATAAAACAGCAAAATGATCAATTAGTATGTTTAGAAGTAAATGAAACTTAACACAAAGTCTCAGATATAGAATAGAGTTGCCAAAGTAAAGTAAAAAGGAAGGGATTTGATCAGTGAAAAGGGCTTCACTCCCTCAAGCTGAATTGCCCTTGTGCTCTTGGTATGAAAAGCTATTACCAAGGCAGAATTTGCTTGGAAGAGGTCAATTCAATTGCTCCTATGACTCAGTCAATGTCAAAAGTGAAGCCATGCTCCCCTGCCTGAGAGCCAGCTGTGACCCTTGGTTTGTTTGGTCTTTATTGTTATTTATTTATTTATTTAGAAAAGAAGTCACTTGATAATGACCTCCATGATGTTTATAGATTTCTCCAGAGGCAAGAGAGAGTTGTTTCAAGGACAGGATCTACTGGAAGAACGGGACAAGTTTCCCAATGCTTTATAAGGCTAAACCTTGAAAACAACTTATTTATGACAGTTGGATTGAGAAGCAAAATTAAACTGTTGAAACAACTAAATAGTTGTTTTTTTTTCCTTCAATTTGTTTTCTAAATAATATAGTAAAAGACCTGCCTTACTGAAGAAGGATTTGGTAGGGCTAGGGATTAGGTCTCTGATTTCATTACAATTAAGAAATTCTATCAATTTAGATCAATGTCTGCTCTGCAAAGTACATCAGTTTTTCAGTAATCATTTATCCAATTATGGGAGGTAGGTGCTATTTTTATCCCCATTCCAATGATGAAGAAACTGAGGCAGACAGAGCTTTGAATTCTTGCCCAGCACATGGTTGACAAGTAGGGGAGGCTATTAAACTCAGATCTTTCTGGATCTAGCTTAATTCCTTTTCTCTTAGAGAATAAACAACTATTAAGCACTTACTATGTCCTAGGCATTGTGATGCTGATGTTTGTCTTTTATTCTTTAAAAACTTTTTTTTATTTAAGGTAATGGGATTAAGTGACTTGCCCAAAGTCACACAGCTAGTAAGTGTCAAGTATCTGACTAGATTTGAACTCAGACTCTCTTGACTCCAGGACTGGTATTCTATATTCACCTAACTACCCAGCAATACCATATAAAGATTTCCAGGATACTAGGGTATAAATAAAGGCAAAACACAGTGCCTGCCTCAAGAGGCACAGATTGGTAGAGAAGATATAAAAATAGTCTTGTAAGATAATCAACACAGGAGATAATGAACACAGGACTGACACTAGAATTATGGGAGTTTGGGAAAGGCTTCCTAGAGAAGGTAAGATTTTTACCTATAACTTGAAGGAAGCCAGGAAAGTCAGATGGAAGTGAGTAGAAAGAGATTTCCAAAAATAGGGGACAGCAGTGAGGTAAGAGATGGTGTGTTTTGTGTAAGGAATAGCAAGCTATTGGATCAAGATTACATCAAGTTATTATGTATACTGGAAAGAAGAGGGATGGTTTCAAAGGACTTTTCACATCAAAGAGAGGTATTTGATCCTTGGGATAATAGGAAACCAATAGTGTTTATTGAATAAGGAGGGGGCATGGATAGATCAGTGTTTTAGAAAGATTAGTCTGGCAGCTGAGTGGATGATGGATGGAACAGTCGGGTGAGACTTGTTGCAGGCAGAATAACCAGCAAACAGTCGCCAAAAGGCAATCACTATGAGGTGATGAGGGCTGAACCATGGTTAGAAGAGAGAAGAAGCCTCGACTGAGGAAGCTAAAGACTAGCCTAGTGTCATATCAGAACTTGAACCCAGCTAGTGTTGAGATTAGTTTTCTATCCTCATGCAACATTACCATGCAATTACTGCATACAGATATATATTGGAGATATTGTGGGTTTGGTTCCAGACCATTATAATGAATGAATTGAGTCATGAATTTTTTTTGTTTCCCATTGAATAAAGGTTATATTTAAAATATCTGGTAGTCTAACAATAGTATTTTGTCTAAAAAATGTAAATACCTCAATTAATTTATTGTATTGCTAAAATATTTTAACCACCAACTGAAACTTCAGTGAGGAAGTAATCTTAACTTTTTTTGTTGGTGGAGGGTCTTGCCTTGATGATGATGCTAACTGATTAGGATAGTAGTTGCTGAATGAGGAGGTGGCTGTGGCAGTTTCGTTAAATAAGATAACAAAAGTTTGCTCCATCAGTTGACTCTTCCTTTCACTTAAACATTTAGTGGTTATTGAAGGGTTATTAATTGACCCAATTTTACTTTTGTTGTTGTATGCCAGGGAATAAGGAGACCTGAGGAGAGGGAGCAACAGGAATTGCTAATTGGAGAAGCAATCAGAACTCACACAACATTTATTGATTGAATTTGCCCTCTTACATGGTGCAGTTCTTGGTGCCCCAAAACAATTGCAATAGTAAGATCAGTGATCATGTTAACAGGTATAACAATTAAAAAAGTTGGAAATATTGTGAGAATTACCAAAATGAAACGCAGAGTCATTATGTGAGCACATACTGATGGAAAAATGTCTCAATGCAGAGGTGCCACAAACTTCCAATCTGTAAAACACAAAAACAAACATACAAAAACAAAAACTACATCAGCAAAGTGCAATAAAGTAAAGGACAATAAAATGAAGTATGCCTGGACATAGTTGTTTTGGGGAGAGTATGGGTTGTACAAGATCTTGAGTGAGTAAACTCCTAGTCTAGAGAAACTTTCTCCATAGATGCCAATTGGCAAATCATTTTTTTTGTTTTGCAAGGAAATGGGGTTAAGTGACTTGCCCAGGGTCACATAGCTAGGTAATTATTAAGGCTGGATTTGAACTCAAGTCCTCCTGACTCCAGGTCAAGTATTCTATCCACTACCACCTAGCTGTCTCCTAATTGGCAATTCATTCATGACTTACAGATTTGAGTGTTACCTGGGGCCACTGACAGAATGTCTGGCTAAGGAATATAACCTTTTTTACTGTAGGAAACTTGGAGTCATTGTACCAGGAAAATTATTAATATGACAGCATCTGCAAAGAATAGTTCAGAAGGAAGTAAGAATGGAGGTAGGAAGATTTACTAGTTAATGAGAAATGGGTATAGGTTATTGCAGAAAAGAGCTTATTATTTTCAACCAGAGAGAAATATAATGAAATTCTCTTAGAAGGCATGTTACCTGAAAGACCAACATAGCTAATTAGGCTCTAGAAATAAACATAAGCTCTAGAGCTGGAAGAGACTACTTAGTGTGATCCCTAATGTTACGGAAGAGGAAACTAAAGCCAAGAGAAGCAAAGAAAACTAAGAAGTCCACACAGGCAATAATTAGTTAAATCCTGCAATTAATTAGTGGGATCTCTGAGTCTGATGGTTTTCTTAATGTATCACAATCTACTTCTTCCAATGAAGTAAGGTATCTTGTCCCTTGGCTCCACATCTCCCTGATTTAACCAAACCTCAGATAGCTTAGACAGTGAATTATGTGGCAAACCCAACTTTTTAAGGAGGATTGTAATTCAAAGTGACTTTATAATATTTTTTATGGGAATTTCAATTCTTAATAAAGAAAATCAGATGAGGCTTCTAAGATTCAGGGTCAGTAATGAAGTGTGTATGACGCTGAGATAGCAATCTTTTAGTCAAGAGCTATTAGTTATACCAGTAGGGGGAAAGAAAAAAGAGAGAATGATCTTTTGAAAAATGATCAATTTGTCTTTTCTTCCATCTGCAGAACTGAAATCTGTCTAATAGCTCAGTGGCAAAGAAAGGTCAGGCTGATGAGCTTCATCATGCTTGGAGTGGGAGTGAGGAGGATTAAAAAAAATAAGCAAAGTGATCAAGTCCTCTAAAGAATGAAGGATCAAAAGGAAAAATTTCCTTTTTGGTCCAAAAGACTATACCTTCTTTACCATTTCAAATCCCACCTTAAATCTCATTTAGTAATAAGTCCTGGGGTACAACAGAGTCACCAGGGTAGCCTTTTATGTTATGCAGAACTATAAGGAGACATTCAGGAATCTTGAGCTAATATAGTTAAAGGGGAAGGTTCACCGGCAGACCCTAAGAGAAACAGTTTGCCAGTTGGTGAAATTCTACTGGAAAAAGGGAAGCCCTTCCTTCCTTCCCTCTTTCCTTGAATTCATTCAGCCTACATCTAATTGTATATGGTTGTTAACTTCTTGTCTCCCCACTTAGCTCTTTGAGGGCAGGCATTACATTTGATTTTCATTGTATCTTCAGTACTTAAAACATAGTAAGCAATTAATAACTTCTTATTGCATGACAACCTTATTCCCTCACTTTTTTTTTCAAGACTGACTTACTCCTCTCTTCCAATAAAGAAACACTCCATCACTGCCCACAATCCTATTTCCTTGCTTTCTCCTGGGTCAATGTGTTGTCCAACCTTCATGGAAGACATGAGTCTGCCTTTAGTCTAGGAATAACTAGGGAGAAATGAGACCTCTGCCTCCTTCTCTCTCTCTCTCTCTCTCTCTCTCTCTCTCTCTCTCTCTCTCTCACACACACACACACACACACACACACACACACATACAGTGAATTTTTGTTTTTAGAATTTTGCAAGGCAATGGTGTTAAGTGACTTGCCCAAGGCCACACAACTAGGTAATTATTAAGTGTCTGAGGCCGGATTTGAACTCAAGTACTCCTGACTCCAGGGCCGGTGCTCTATCCACTGTGGCACCTAGCCACCCAGCACACTGAATTTTAACCATTCTTCTCCCAACCATGTAGTGAAGCTTTTGCATTTGTCTGGAATTAGAATGGAGAACAAGGTAAAAATTGAGGATAAATATTTGGAGAATTATATTTATCTTATGGTTAAAAGACACTATATTGTTGGTAATTTTTAATTTTCTTCCCAGAGTTCTATAATATACAAAGTCAAATAAAAGTTATTGTTAATAACAATTAGAAATTTTCCCAATCTAAATATTTGAAAAAAAAAGGATGAATTTATGTGGAATAAACTCATTCACTTATTTTTCCCCATCATGCATTTCTGATGATCAACGAAAGAAAAGAGATTTTGTTCTGACCTTGTAACAAGAATTTCATTGGATTCAAAATGATTCATTTTACTTCCTATAAATATTTACTCTTCTTTTATTCATAGTTCCGACAGGTACATTCTTTTCCTATACTTCCCTAATTTTCTTATATTACCCTTATGTTTAAATAATTTATACAATTTGCCTTTTTTTTGCTTATTTTGTGAAAAGGTGGTATTCTGCCTAGTTTCTGTCAAACCACTTTCCAATTTTGCCACCAATCTTAACTTGCATCTTTTGGTTTATCAGATACTAGATTACTATCATCATTTATTATTATGTTGTTGTGTACTGTGTCTGTTACACTGATCTACCCTTCTATTTTTTAGCCAGAACAAGATTGTTTCAATGATTAGTGCTTTGCAAAATTGTTTGGAAGTTGGTTCTGTAGGCCATCTTCCTTCACATTTGTTTTCATTGATTCCCTAGATATTTTTTAGTTTTTGTTATTCCAGATGAATTTTGCTATTATTTCCTTCTAGTTCTATAAAATAATTCTTTTGTAGTTTGATTGGTATGGTACTGAATCAATAAACTTTAATAGAATTGCAATTTTATTATATTATCTTGGCATATCCATGAACAATTAATATTCTTTTATATGTTTAGGAGTCTTTTATTATGTTCAAACACTCCTGGGTTTGTCTTAGCACAGAGCTGTCCAACCTTTCTTTTAAAAGTTTTTATTGAAATAATAGACAATATATTTTGATTTGACATTTTAGTGAGAGCTCTGTAATAAGGATTCATTTATTAAAGCATTTAGTAAACTCACTGGTGGATCATATTTTGGACAGCCCTCTCTTAGCAGGCAGATTCCAAAGTATTTTATACTGTATACAATATATTTTAAATGGATTTTCTCTTTCTGCTGGGTTTTGTTGGTAGTATATGGAAATGCTGATGATTTATGTGGGTTTACTTTATATCTTACAACTTTGCTAAAGTTGTTGTTTCAACTAATTTTTTTAGAACATTCTCTAGAATTCTCTAAGCATATAATCTGTAAAGAATGATAGTTTTATTTTCTCATTGCCTATTTCTATTCCTTCAATTTTTTTCTTATTTTGACTATAGCTAACATTTCTAATACAATATTGAATAGTGATGATAATGGACATCCTTGCTTCAACCCTGATTTTATTGGGAAAGCTTCAAGTTTATCCCCATTAGAGATAATGCTTGCTCTTAGTTTTAGATACATATTAATCATTTTAAGAAAGGTTTTATTGATCCCTATGCTTTCAAATTTTTTTTTAATAGGAATGGTTGTCAAAGATTTTTTTCTGCATTTATTGATATAACCATGTGATTCTAGTCGGTTTTGTTAATTATATGGTCAGTTAAACTGATAGTTTTTCTAATATTGAACCAATTCTGCATTTCTGATATAAATTCATTATGGTCATGGTGTATGATCTTTGTGATAAATTGCTGCTATTTCCTTCTAGTATTTTATTTAAAATTTTCTTATAAATATTCATTAAACAAATTAGTCTATAGCTTCCTTTCTCTGTTTTTGCTCCTTGCTTTAGGTATCAAAACCATATTTGTATCATAAAAGGAATTTGGTAAGATTCCTTTTTACCTATTTTTCCAAATATAATATTGGGATTGTTTTTTAAATGACTGGTAGAATTCACTTGAAAATCCATTTAGTCCTGGGGATTTATTTTCTTAGGGAGTTTATTAATGTCTGGTTAAATTTATTGTCTATGGTAGGGCTTTTGAAATAGTCTCTTTCCTCTTCTGTTAATATAGGTAGTTTATAGAGCAATCAAATTGCAAGTATGCTTTAATCTAATATTACCACTTCTAAGTCTGTATTCCAAAGAGATCATAAATAAGGGAAAAGGACCCACATGTGCACAAATATTTATAGCAACCTTTTCATGGTGGAAAGATACTGGAAACAGAGGGGAGGCCCATCAGTTGGGAAATGACTGAAAAAAGTTGTAGCATATGAATATAATGGAATATTGTGATGAACAGATTTCGGAAAAACTTGGAAAGACTTGCATGAATTAACTTAAAGTGAAGTGAGTAGTACCAGGAAAACAATGGACACAGTATCAGGATCATTATGTGATGATCAACTATGAATGACACAACTCTTCTTAGCAATACAATGATCCAAGACATGAACAAAGGACTCATGAAAGAACATACCATTCATCTGTATTCTGAAGAGATCATGAAAAAGTGTAAAAATTGCATATGGACAAAAATATTCATATCAGTTTTTTTTTTGTAGCGGCAAAGAATTGAAAATTGAGAGGATTCACATCAGTTGGAGAATGGCTAAACAAATTGTGGAATATGTATGTGATGGACCACTATTGTTCTATAAGAAATCATGAGGGGAGGGATTTATATATTAAAAAAGAAAAAAAATTCATATCCAGATAAAGAACTGATGGACTCTGAATGGTGATTAAAGCATTCTTTTCAATTACTTTATTCTTACTCATGCTTTTTTTCTGGTTTGTTTCTTTTGCAACTGAGACTAATATGTGTATTATACATGATAACACATGTATAAACTATATCAAATTGCCTACCATTTTCAGAAAGGGGAAAGGGAAGAGAGAGACAGGGAGGGAATAAAAGTTGGAATTCAAAATCTAAAAAAAAGAATGCTCGAAATTTTCTTGTTATTTAATTGGGGGAAAAATAAAATACTATAAAATAAATTACTATAATAAAATACTATAAAAGAAAAAGAAAAATATAGATGGTTTATATGAATATTCATCCATTTCACTTGGGTTATTGGTTTTTTGATATCTGAACAAAGTAACTCCTAATACTTGCTTTTATAAAAACATTTTTATCTTTGTAGAACATTTATTTCTTTCATGAAAGACATTTAAAACTTTTTGTGTTATTGAGAAGTCAAATCAATTAATACATATGTATAGTTTTCTCCCTCCAGACATTTTGCTTCATAGTAGTAAAATGAAACTGTGATCAATGTTACTCAAAGTAAAACGATACAAAATATTTACAGGGAAAGTTTAAACAATACAAAAAATACTGGAGAAAATGAATTGGTTTTTGACAAATATCTATTCCAATGGCTTTATCCAAAACACTTAAGGAAAGGAATTCAAAAGGAAAAGTACAGACACTAAAGGCCTATCTATCTCATTTCTCCAAAGAAAAGAAGAACTACCAATCTACTTCGAATGATACATTTTTTTTTTTTACTTCTGTGTGATCCATTCTGGCCAAAACCAAATAACATGAAGACAATTTATGCACTGAATTTAGGAAATACTATGGCAGAGTAAAATTTGACTCCTCTGCACTCAAGTACAATATACAAGAACTCCTTCCTCTATGAACCATGCTTTCTAATATGAATTTGTGGGATTAAAACCTCTCCTGGCATTATAGGCTGTCATAGAAGCCTCTCCATCTCTTTCATGAAAGCTTCAGGCACATCACCCTTGGTTTGTACTGAAACAGAAACAGATTTTGGGACTGTTTTGGCAAGAGGTATAATAGAATCCTCTTCTGACTTTCTTTGGGAAGCAGCAACAGCTCCTTTGCTCATTGAACCCCCGATATAGTAGGTACAAATCTGGTAATTTCTGCTTTGGGATTAGTGATTTGTGGCTTGCCACTGATGGTGCCTGTGGCTTTCTTTTCACTAGTGAGTGCATTGGTTATCATCCACTTTGAGTCTCTGAATCAAATTGGGTGGGGCACTTAAAATGTCTGGATTAGGTAAGGGAAATGGTGGAAAAAGCACCTCCTACTGCAGCTTGTATCATTATTCATTGTTTCTTATTCATTTTTGTAATTCCCTCTTTCAGGCCTCTTTTTGAATCTGGTCAGTAGGGTTCATGAAATTCCCACTCTTGATGGATGATATAGAACTCTGCCCCCATTTTCACAGGTTATGTAGCTTAGTTAAGGGAGGAAAAAAACAACGAAAACATTTTTTTTTCCCACTCAAAGAAATACATCAAACCTATTAGCAGAAGACTAGGTGATTCTCAAATTTTTTCATCAGATTTTGTAACATCCACTTATTGTTGTACTTTAATAAGGGGCCAGTACTATGGCTAGGTACTCCTTGAAGTGCTTCTTGAAGACAGAGGACCTAGGTTCAGATTCCACATCTACCAGCTTGGGTAGGTCACATAACTTCCTTGGACTTCAGTTTGCTCATCATTAAGCTGCTCCCTGGAGCCACAAGTGCAATAGGGCTGGGCTCCCTATGCTCACATACCTCTTCACTCTCCTCTGGTCAGGGACTGAAAAATTGTTTTAATTTCATCTTCATTGGTGGTGAATTCACTCTTTTCATATTTATACTAGTTAATTTGGTTTTCTTCTTCCTTTGTAAAAATCAAATTAACCAGAGGTTTATCTATTTTATTGCTTTCCCCAATAAAATCAGCTATTGGTCTTATTTATTAAAATGTTCAATGTTATTTTTTACTTTCCATTTTATTAATCTTTTACTTTCAGGATTTCCATTTTGGTGTTTAATTGGGGATTTAAAAATTTGGTTTTTTCCAAGTTTGTTTTTAGTTGCATGTCCAATTTATTGAACTGCTTTTTCTCTCTTTTACTGATATATGCATTTAAAGATCCAGTTCTTCCTAAGAACTCTCCTTTAGCTCCATTTCATGAATTTTGAATTGTTGTTTCATTGTCATTCTCTTTATTTATTTATTTATTTATTTTTTATTTGGTCCATATCGTGTTTATTTTTAATATGGGATAGATGTAAGATCCTGAGGGCTAGACTTGTGGTTTTGACCATCCCATACTATGGAAGATAAATAATTGCTGATTGATTGATAGGACTGATCTGTTTCTCTTCTTTCCTCTGCCACGGCTCAGCTCCTTTGCTTCTTTGTGATTTCGCTGCAGTATCATGTACTGACTCGAGTTTCTTTTTTTTTAATTAATTTATTTTTTTTGAATTTTTTTTATTCTCATTTTGTACAAATGTTTTTTTTACATTAATAAAATATTCTTGTTTACAAGTAAACAAAATACCCCTCCTCCCCCATGAATATAGATAGACTTGCTTGGGTGGAAAGAGTAAAGGGGAGAGAAAAAAATTAAAATTAAAAATAAAAGTAAAAGTAATAATTGTAGGTATGGCCAGGTGGCACAATGGACGAAGCACCAGCCCTGGAGCCACGAGTACCCGAGCCCATATCCAGCCTCGTAAACCCAACCCAACAATCACCCAGCCGTGTGACATGCAAGCCACCTGATCCCCACTGCCCTGCAAAAACCAAAAAAAAAAAAAGAAAAAAAAAGACCCAAAATAAAATAAAATAGTAATAATAGTAGGGGTGGCTGGGTGGCAGACAGAGCATTGGCCCTTGAGCCAGGAGCACCTGGGTCCAAATCCGGCCCCAGACACCCAAAGATCACCCTGCTATGTGGCCCCAGGCAGGCCATCCAGCCCCAATTACCCTGCACCCCCCCCCCCAAATAATAATAACAAAAAATGTGCTTGAGTCTTTGTTCCAACACCAACAACTCTGTCATGGGTGGATTTCATTCTTTATGATAAGTCCATCACAAAGGTTACTTCCATATTTTTCCAATGTTGCCATTGCTGATTGCAACTCCCTCCTTTCTTATTTCTCCACTACCATGTACTCTATTTTCTCTCTTCTTTCACTCTGACTCTGCTGTAGGGTCATTGACTGGCTCAGCAGACAGATCCCTGGTCCTGGGGCCAAGAAGCCCTGAGACCCCATACCATCCCTTAGGCCCAGAATCCACCTGGCCCTATGGTCCTGGGCAGGCCTTCCAATCCCAGCCCCTTGCAAGAAGTAAAAAAAAGAAAATATGTTATATCTGACCACTCTCCCCACCATGGTCCATCCTCTCCTCCTTTATTCACATCCCCACTCCTTCCCCTGCTCCCCCCTCCTTCTTACTCCAGATGTCTATACCCCATTGAGTATATATGCTGTTTCTTCTCCTAGCCATCTCTGATGAGAGCAAAGGTTCCCTCAGTCCCCCTTGCCTCCCCTCTTCCATATCATTGCAATAGCTCATTGTAATAAAAAATATCTTGGACTATTCCCCCTCTCCTTTTTCTCCCATTCCATTTCCCTTTTTTTTTCTATTGACTCCATTTTTACACCATATTTTATCTTTGAATTCAGCTTTCTCCTGTGCTTCAACTATAAAGGCTCTCTCTACCTGCTCTATTAACTGAGAAGGTTCATATGAGTATTATCAGTGTCATTTTTCTATACAGGAATACATGCAGTTCATCCTCATTAAGTCCCTCATATTTTCTCCCTCTCCTCCAATATCCATGCTTCACCTGAGTCCTGTATCTGAAGATCAAACCTTCTGTTCAGCTCTGGCCATTCCAAAAGGAACATTTGAAAGTCCCCTGGTTCATCTTTTTCCCTGGAAGAGGACATTCAGCCTTGCTGGGTAGTTCATTCTTGGCTGCATTCTAAGCTCTTTTGCCTTCTGGCATATTGTATTCCAAGCCCTACGAGCTTCCACTATAGTTGCTGCTAAGTCCTGTGTGATCCTGACTGCAGCTCCACAATATTTGAACTGTGTCCTTCTGGCTGCTTGTAATATTTTCTCTGACTTGGGAGTTCTGGAACTTGGTTATAACATTCCTGGGGGTTGGTTTTTTGGGATCTCTTTCTCTGGGGGATCGCTGGATTCTCTCCATTTCTATTTTGCCCTCTGCTTCTAGAACATCAGGGCAATTTTCCTGCAGTAATACTTTGAAAATGATGTCAAGGCTCTTTTCCTGATCATGACTTTCAGGTATTCCAATAATTTTTAAATTATCTTTCCTAAGTCTTTTTTCCATATCAGTTGTTTTTTCAATGAGATAGTTCACATTTTCTTCTAATTTTTCATTTTTTTTGGTTTTGAAGTATTGACTCCTGATTTCTGGTAAATTCATCAATCTCCCTGAATTCTATTCTTTGTCTGAAAGATTTGTTCTCCTCAGAGAGTTTTCTTATCTCTTTTTCCATCTGGCCAATTTTGCTTTTTAAAGCATTCTTCTCTTCAATAACTTTTTGAACTGTTTTATCCATCTGACCTAAGCTGGTTTTTAGCATGCTATTTTCTTCAGCATTTTTTTGGATTTCCTTGACTAAGCTGCTGACTTCATTTTCATGTTTTTCCTGCATCTCTCTCCTTTCTTTTCCCAGTTTTTCTTCCAACTCCCTCATTTGATTTTCAAAGTATTTTTTGAGCTCTGTCATAGCCTGAGCCCAATTTCTGTTTTTCTTGGAGTCTTTAGATGCAGGAGCTTGTGCTTCCTCATCTTCAGACTGAGTATTTTGATCCTTCTTGGGCTCATTTGCAAAATATTTCTCAATAGTCTTCCTTTTGTTTCTCTGCTTGTTCATTTTCCCAGCCTGGGCCTGGTTTGGGGGTGCTTCCTGAGCTTTTGGGACACTCCCACAAGGGTCTCAGTGTGTGAGGCTCTGTCCTCCCTCCTGGTCTGTGAATGACCATAAGCTCCTCACTCTGCCACGGGCCGAGGTGGTGGGGCCCTGCTGTTCTATGGGGGGGCCTAGACTGTGTTCATGATCTGAACGTGGTCAGAGCCCCAGAGTCCTGTTCCAGGGGCAGAGGACCCTCCCTCAGCTCAATGGGCTCATGCCCTGGGGGCTCCTGCTTAGGGCTCCGCCTGCTTCTGTTTCCTGGATCAGGGCTGGGGAAAGAGGATGCTGCTTGCTGTGTGCCCTGAGGGCTGGGCTCCACGTGCTCGCTCTGGCAGAGGTCCCCAGCTGTTCCCCCACTTTGTGCTCGGTGCTCCTCGGGGTGCAGCTCAGGAGACTCCCCCACTGCTGTGAGCTGAGACTCCCAGCACCCTGGGGCTGCCTCTGGGAGGCTGAAGTTCTTTGGCTCTGGCGGGCCACCCCTCTGGTGGGCTGCCCCTCTGACCCTGGGGAGCAGAGCCTTTCTGCTCTTTTCCAGGTTACCTTGAGTAGGAGAACTGCCTCACTGGGTCCCTTTGTGGGTTCTGTCTCTCGAAAGTTTAGTTTAGAGTCCTTAGCTGATGAGTTTTATCAGAGAGCTCCTAAGACTGGATCCCTTCTTGTAGCCATCTTGGCCCCGCCCCCATTGTCATTCTCTTTAATGAAATTGTTGATCATTTCAATAATTGATTCTTTGACTCGCTCATTCTTTATGATTATTTAGTTTCCAATTAACTTTTAATCTACACTTGCATAGACTTTTATTAAATGCAACATTTATTGCATTATGGTCTGAAAAGAGTGCATTTAACATTTTTGTTTTTTGTTGTGAGGCTTTTTTTAATGTCCTAATAGATTATTAATTTTTGTATAGGTGTTATGTACAACTAAGGAAAAAAGTTTACTTCTTTCTGTTCCCATTCAGTTTTTTTTCTAGAGGTCTATGATATCTAACTATTCTAAAAATTTTATTCAGTTCCTTGACATCCCTGATTGCCTCACATCCAGGACCATCTCCAGTTGTCCTCATCCATATCTGACCACTGGACCCAGATGACTCCAGAGGAGAAAGTGAGGCTGGTGACTTATCACAGCTCCCCTTACTCAAATGCAATTCACTTGTATGTTATGGCATCAACTCCCTGATGTCATTTTTTTCTTCAATAATGAAGTTACAAGCATCATCAAAGTCATTCTGATTAGGTTTATCTATCTCTGACAAGGGGAAATTAAATTAATGCTAACATAGGGTTTGTGACTTGCCCAGGGTCATACAGACATTAAATGTCAAGTATCTGAAGTGAAATTTGAACTCAAATCCTCCAGATTCCAGGGCCAGTGTTCTATCCACCTAGCTGTCCCAGCAACATAATTTTACTCCTTATTTATTCCTATAATTTATTTAATGTTTCCTTTAAGAATTTGGATACTACTCACTCTTTAACAAAAACTGTTGGGAAAATTGGAAAATAGTATGGTAGACACTAGGTATAGACCCAGATCTCACACCTTATAGCAAGATAAGATCGAAATGGGTACAGGATTTAGATCATAACGCAATCAGGAGAACAAGGAATAGTTTATCTGTAAGATCTATTGAAAGGGGAGCAGTTTATGACCAAAGATGAAATAGAGAATATCATAAAATGCAAAATGGATACTTTTGATTACATTAATTGATTACATTAAATTAAAATAATTAAAAGGGTTTGCACAAATAAAACCAATGTAACTAAGATTAAAAAGAATCCAGTAAGTTGGGAAACAATTTTTACAATTAATGTTTCTGATAAAGAATTCATTTCTAAAATATATAGAGATCAGAGTCAAATTTATAAGAATAAAAGTAATTCTAATTGATAAATGGTCAAAATATAAGAATAGATGGCTTTCAGATGAAGTTAAAACTATAGTTGTATGAGGAAAAGTTCTAAATCATTCTTGATTAAAGAAATGCAAATTAAAACCAATCTGAGTTACTACCTTACACCTATCAGATCCAACAATATGATCAAAAAAGGAAAATGATCAATGTTGGAGGGATATGGGAAAACTAGAACACTAATGCATTGTTGGTGGAGTAGTGAACTGATCCAAGATTTCTGGAGAGAATTACACCCAATTTGGAATTACACCCGAAGGTCAACAGAAATGTGCATACCCTTTGATCTAGCAATACCACTGAAGAAATTATGAAAAAAGGTAAAAACATCACTTGTACAAAAACATTCATAGCAGCCCTGTTTGTGTTGGCAAAGAATTGGAAATTAAGTGAATGTCCTTCATTTGGGGAATGGCTGAACAAATTGTATTATATGAATGTGATGGAGTACTATTGTATGCAAGAAGTCACAAGTGGCTAGATTTCAGAAAACCTTGAAAGACTTGCTTGAATTGATGTTGAGTGAAGTGAGCAGAACTGGGAACATTGTACACATTGACAGAAAAATTATATGACTTGCTTATCTCAGAAGTAAAATAATCAAAGAAAATTCTAAAGGAATTGTGGTGGTAAATGCCATCAGAAAAGGAACTATGGAGTCTGAATGCAGACCAAAGTTTAGTTATTTTCAAATTTTCAAATTTGTTTTATGTTTATGGTTTTTGCCTCTCTCATGTTTTTTTTTTCTTTCTGTTCTGATTCTTCATTCATAATATGATTATTGTAGAAATTTGTCAAACATGTAACCTATATTAGATTGCTCTCTATCTGGTGAAGGGGAGATGGAAGAGAGGGACAAAGAAAATGTGAAACTCAAAACCTTACAAAAATGATTGTTGAAAACTTTCTCTTCTTACAGTTAGAAAAAATAAATAAATCAATTTAAAAAATAAAAAGAAGAATTTTGATGCTATACTGTTTGTTACAGATATATATAGTATTGATACTGTGTTGTCTGTGGTGCTTTTTAGCAAGATAATTTTCTGTGTATGCCTTTTAATTAGATTTATTTTTGCTTTATCTGAGATTATGATTGTCACCCATACTTTAACCCCTCTTTGCCTCAGTTTCCTCATCTGTAAAATGAGGATAATATTGACATCTTTCTCTCATGGTTGTTGTGAGTATTAAATGAGATTATAATTGTGAAGTCTTTACACATTGCTTAACACATGATTAGCACTATGTAAATGTTGTTTATTATTAATTTATTTTGGCTTCCATGTTCTGAACATCTGATCATACTGAGCATCAGTTCTCTGGAGGTCCTATAAGTTTCCTGGCCTAGACATGATTATAAATTGAGTTGTGTTTCATATACTTCCCCATGAAATGAATAAATAAATATAAGCTTCTTTATCAGTCTTTTGGTTGAGTGGCCTGATCACTGACTACTTTGAGAAGTCCTCTGACTACTTACTGCAAACCTCATTGCTATTCTCAATTACTCTCTCATACTCCTTAAGTTCAGATCTGACCATGTCATTTCCCTACTCAATAAACTCTAGTGGAATCCTAATACTTTTAAAGTTAAATATAAATTCCTCTATTCATCTTTAAAAACCCTCCACAGACTTGACTCAATTTATCTTTCCAGACTCCTGTACAATGTGAACTGGTCAATCTAATTAAGGTATATGCTCAAGTGAAGAAACATGCACTTGTTCTCATGGAAGTTGATGTTCTGCTATAATTTCTTTGCAAGACATTTGGAGTCACCTGAAAAGTTGAATCCTCATTTAACAAATAAAAACTTCAAGAACATGGACTTCTTGGCAACTAGATAGATAGAACACTGGGCCTGGAGTCAGGAAGATTTGATCTCAAATCCAAGGTAGAAGGAAGTCTTTCCTGATCCCCCTAGTCATTCCCTGGTATTATTATTTTATTATCTTTTATTTACTTATGCTCCTGATTATTGTGTACTTCAGGGGAACTTCTAGAGGGCAAGGGCTATTTCATTTTTGTCCAAGTATAGTGCCTCATAATTGATAAGTGTTATTGAATTCATCATTGCTAACTTGAATCCTCTGAATGTAATAGTTTTATCCTTTTGGCACTGGAAATTCATCCACATTTTAGTGTTAATTGAAAAAGGGATGGGGTAAAAATAAATCTGATAGAAAGCCAGTCTGTTCCCTATCAAACTTTTTTACCACTCTAATGGAAGGTTATAAAACAAATAGGGAAGTGATGTGGGGCAGAGGGGGAGGAGGAGCTGTTTACATGTATGCTAGAAAAATCAATGATGTGGAAAATCTTTTCATTTAATCTGTGGCAGTGATAAAGGCATTAATGTGGCTCCCTCCTAATGTGTTAAGATTTAGATGAATTAAGTAAATCTGCGGGAAATAAAACTTTTTCTGGAAATCAGTGCTTTTATGACTGCCTGGTGGATTATTTCAGAGCTGGAGGGAAAATGTTATGCCTCTTCAACTTTTGGGATAGCACTTTGTTTTTGTTGATTGGATGGAGTAATGTTCTTTTCATATGCTGATGCGGACCAGTTTAGAATCCAAATTCTTCTGCTGAGGCTGAGGTAAAGCCATTGAAGCAGAGGAGGAATTAAGGATTAACAATAAATCCCCTGGAAACCCAGAGTAGCTGGATACTCCCTGAGTTTAATAATAAAAATGTCAAAATAGGGTCTGAGCTTCTCAGGTCAAAGAGAGAAAAAGTTTATTTATTTGGGACTATGTCGTAGATAAAAAACCCCAAACCAAATCCAAAACAAAGCTCATCCTCTTAACTTCCCCTACCCCCAACCTTAGTTTCTCTCATACTTTTCTATTTTTTTTTCCCTTCCATTCTTCCAGGTTAATAATAATAATATCAGCATTCTTTTGGACTTTTTAGTCTATGCACCCTACCTAGCTATCTACATAGCATAGCTAGTCCCTTCTCTCTGCTCACATATCTACCACTTATGCATTATTTATATTTATTCTCTCTGTGTCTTTAGCTCTGTATCTCTTTGCTTCTCTATTTCTGTCATTGTCTCTGACTCTGACTTTCACAAACTTTCCCCTTTAGAATGTCAGCTGTTTACATGTATGGATTATTTCATTCATTGTATTTGTAGACCCAGTGTTTGACACATTAAGTGCTAGGCACTTAATAAATATTTTTTGACTGATCATAGATTTAGAATTGGAGAGGACCTTGGAGATCATTGACCCTAATTTTAAAGGTTCATTGAAATTGAGAGATTTACCTAAGGAAATGTAGGTAGAAAGTAGAATAACTAGAATTTGAACTCCAAACTTCTGACTCCCATCCTTGGGGGCTACTCTGAAAGAAAGAAAAATCAGATTGGGGTATCAGTAAATCTGGCTTACTCTGGGGATCTTGATTGAGAGATAATCAGTCCATTCAGATTTTCTCCCAGGGCTACAATAACCATACTAAACCAATCCCAAACTAAGTTGACTTTCTGGAGTCAGATCAGACTGATGAAGGGTTTTTAGAAATTGATTTCAAACTCCTCAGATCTTCAGTATCCCTCAAAATCATCCCAGATCAAGCTCCTTTTTTTTTTTTTGCAATAGGGAAAGTTATCACTTGTGTGTCTTGGGTGGGGGGGCACTTGGATTTGAATGTGACAGGGACAGAGATTGACAGAGAGAGAGAGAGAGAGAGAGAGAGAGAGAGAGAGAGAGAGAGAGAGAGAGAAGAGAAGAGAAGAGAAGAGAAGAGAAGGGAGAAGTAAAAAAAAGAGAGAGTGAGCTAAAGACAGAGACAGACAGTGAGAGAGAATGAAGGAATAAATCAAGAATGAAAATGAGGGGATTTTTCTTTTTCTAACAAGTGAAGTTAGCACCATCTGTGGTAGCTTCATTTATCAAAATCATGGACTCTGTAAGAATCTATTTCTCCAACCATGCAAAACTCTTTGAGAAGAAGAAATGAAATTGAAAGATAGAGTTGTAAAGTTTTCCTTTACCTTTACTTTAAAGATCATATTTTCAACAACTGAAGACTGGAAGGGATCTCAATAACCATCTAGTCTAACTCCATATCATATAATTATATAGATGAAGGAACAGGTCTTTTGACTCCAAATCTATCTTTTCTCCCCATCATACCATGCAGAAAAATAGAACTGGATGTTGGGACAGCAAATAAAATATCAAATTTTTTTTTTAAAGAAAGCTCTAAAATAAGCTTGAATTTCCAATGGAGGTGCAGTGGTGCAGTGAAAAGAGTATTGAGCTACAGACTCAGGAATTCTTTGTTCTGCTCTGAATTATGACAATTGCTTTCATTATCTACACAACTGAGGCAAGGATGGTATTTACTACTTGTCTGTCTCAAAAGTGGGTTGTGAGAAGAAATGAACAAAAAAAAATGAACTTGATTCTAACCTAAGTCCTCCCAGACTAAAAGAAATGGCCTTTTCTTACCTATACTCCTCAAAGCATCATTGATCAGATTCACACAGAGGCAAAGGTTAGGTTTAGGGAGAAGAAATTGTTACTAACCTCAGACTGAATGCTACTCTTTCAGTTTCCTTTTCCAGATATGTGTAGTAAATGGAGGCCATTCTTTATATGTGAATCAAATGAGGTAGAGTTGCTATGCAAAGTACTTAGGGTTGTTTTTTTTTCAAGTAACCCACCCTTGTCCCCACCAATTTTATCAAAGATTTTGAAAGTAAACAGATTTCAATAACATTTACTGATTAATTTAAAGTTTTCAGGAATTTATTAAGCTGTTTCACTAGTAACTGAGTTGGATTTTCAAAGAATAAATTTTATCCTTTAAAGAAAAGACAAAATCAATGTTAGGTGATATCAAGTGAATTGTACTCAATCATCTTTTCCAAATACATGGATTGAAATATAACCTCCAATCTAAGAAAGAGTATTTCAAAAGTTTACAATTTAGTTACTTGGAGGTCATAATTTATTTTCCCATAAATATTGAATTGTGAGGTTACATTCTCTTGTCTGATGAATATCCATTCCATCCTGAACATGGGGCAGTGGACAAAGTGCTAGGCCTGAAGTCAGGAAGATTCATCTTCCTGAGTTCAAATTCGGCCTCAGACATTTGCTAGCTGTATCACCCTGGGCAAGTCACTTAACCCTGTTTGCCTCAGTTTTCTCATCTGTAAAATGATCTAGAGAAGGAAATAGCAAACACTCTAGAATCTTATCCATGAAAATCTCACATGGAGTCATGAAGACTCAGAATGACTGAAAGACAACTCAACAACAATTACAAACAAAAATCCTTTAACACACATTCTAGTAAATTGGATGATCTAGTACACTGGTACTAGATTGTAGTATGGTTCCTTACTTCTCTTGTACATCAAATAGTTGTCTGTGGAGGTGGTGCCTGGCCCATTTTGACCTTCACATAGTAGTAATTCCCTTATATCATTTGAACTTCTTAAAAATAGTGATAATCAGGGTTAAAGACTATTTCTAATCTGTTTCATTTTTCGGAGTTAACAGCTTGTTGGTATTTTATAAAATGATTATTCAAACACAAAATAGTTCAAGTGAGAGGTGTCTGCATGTAATCTCTTCTCTATCCTTTCTTCTAGATTGATGTTAATTTTGACCTTTGCATTAATAGATTTTTGACTACACAAAGATAGCTAATTCTGAAATGACTCGCTTGCTAAAAATGATTGGTAAAAACCACCATTGCATATAGTCGGAGAAACAAATAAATACAATATTTAAATAAAAATAAAGAAAATGCTATCCACATCTGGAGAAAGAACTATGGAGTTTGAATACAGATCAAAGCATACCATTTTCACTTTGTTTTGCTTTTCCTTTCTCATGGATTTTCCCTTTTGTTCTAATTCTTCTTTCAGAACATGATTAATGTAGAAATGTGTTTCACATGGTGTTACAAGTATAACCTATATCTGATTGCTTGCTTTCATGGAAAGAGAGGAGGAAAACTGGAAACTCAAAATTAATAAAAATGAATTCTGAAAATTCTCTTTACATGTGACTGGAAATTGCAAGATACAAAGATTTTTCCTCTCCCATTCAAGCACTTCCTTTCTTAATATAGGTGTATTAATGTTGTCTGTACAGAAGCCTTTCAGGTTCAAGTAATCAAAATTAACTCTTTTATCACTTTCATTTGCCTTTATTTCTTGTTTGATTAGGAATACAGCTCTGCCTATAGCTATGAGAGGTATATGATCTGTTTCTCATTTAATCTTTCAATATTATGATCTTTTATATTGAGACTGTATATTCATTTAGAATGCATTGTAGAATATATTGTAAGGTGTTTGTTTAAATCTAATTCCTGTCACACTACTTTCCAATTTTTCCTAGCATTTTTTTTTTTTTGTCAAATAAGGAACCTTTACTTAGGCAATTTTTGTTTTTCACTTTATCATAAAGCAGATTAAATTCTATTGTTTCTGATTTTTTCTGCTTAGTCTGTTCTATTGATGTATGCCTTTATTTTTTTAAGCAAAACCAGATGATTTTGATGACTGCTGCTTTGTAATTAAGTTTGAGGTCTAGGAATATTATTTCTCCTTCAGCCTTATTATTTTTTATCATTTCCTTTGATATTTTCCAAATAGATAATATATTTTTTAAGTTCTATAAAGCATCCTCTTGGTAATTTGATTAGTATGGAATTAAAAGTGCAAATTAATTTAGGTAGTATTGTCATTTTTGATTATATTTGTATAACCTTGACATGAGCACTGAATACATTGTTCTTTATTTATTTAAGGTTCACTTTGTAATTGAATTGTGTGCTTTGGGAAGTTGATCTCTAGATATTTTATCCATATGTAGTTATTTGAAATAAGACTTCCATTTCTATTCTTGTTTCTTGTATTTTGATAATTTTGATATTGATTTTTGGGAATTTATTTTGTAGCCTGAAAGCTTTTTTAAAGCTGTTAATTTTCTTAATGAATACCATTCCTGGTTCCCTAGGAGTTTCCAGCATATAGAGATTTTCTTCCTCCTTGTCTATTTTCATGTCTTTTTTACACTTTTTCATGTCTTATTGCTGCTGCTAGCATTTTGAGAATAAAATTCAATAACAGTGGAGATAATAGACATTCTTGCTGCATTCTTGTATTTATTAGAAAATATTCTAGTGTATGCTAATGTCATGTGATGCTTGCTTTTGGCTATCTAGAACTCAAACTTTTCATAATAACATAAAGTCATTTGCATATTATGGTATTATCAAATGGTCCCTCTATGCCTATACTTTGTGTGTTTGTGTGTGTGTATGTGTGTGTGTTTATCATTTTAACAAGGGTTTTTTTCCAGTATATATAGAGATGATTATGTGGTTTTAGAAGTTTTCATTTTTAATATGGCTAATTATGTTGATTACTTTCCTATTGTTTTGTTTTGTTTGTTTAGGTTTTTTTTTTTTTTTGCAAAGAAAATAGGGTTACATGGCTTGCCCAAGGCCACACAGCTAGGTAATTATTAAATGTCTGAGACCGGATTTGAACCCAGGTACTCCTGACTCCAGGGCCAGTGCTTTATCCACTGTGCCACTTAGCCACCCCCATATTTTCCTATAGTTGAGCCATCTTTGAATTCCTGGTAGAAATCCCTCTGGGTCTTAATGAATGGTGTTTTTTTTTTTTTTTTTTTGGTATAAATCACTGTAGTGTGTTTATTAGAATTTTTGTCAACATTTTTTTGCATAATTATTATTAATGATATTGTTCTTTAGTTTTTTCCTCATTTTTGTGTTATCTTTCCCTAATATAGTTATTAGGACTAGATTTGTCTCATAAATGGATTCTGGTTGGTGCTTTCTTTCTCAGTTTTTTAAAATAATCTGAAAGAATGAGCATTAAAGTTTCATAGAATCCTCCTGTAAATTCACCAGTACTATGAGTTTTTTATTTGGTATTTATTTTATAGCTAGATTTATTTCCTTTTCTGATTTTGTGTTATTTAAGATCTCTATTTGATCTCATTGAGAGTTTGAGTATTTTATACTTTTGAAGGTGTTCTCTATTTCTTTTTGTTCTGTTTTATTAGCATATATATAATTTTCTGATTATTCTTTTATTTCTTCTGATTTTCTTTTAATTTTATTCAGCTCATTTGCTATTTTATTGATTTGATTTTCTACTCTCTTTTTAGTCAGACTATTTAAGGACTTATCAATTTTAATAGTGCTTAGAAGGAACCAGATTTTTATTTATCATTTCTATGGGCTTTTTTTTTTTGTTTCTAGTTCATCTATTTCTCTTTAAGTTTTTATATCTTCTCTTTAGTGTTTATTTGAAATTTATTTTTCTTTCCAATATTTAAAAATGAATATTAAGTCTATTAAACTTATTTTTGTCTATTTTGTCAATGTATGGTTTTTAGGGATTGTGATTTACCTCTGCATACTGTTATAGGTGCATCTCAGAAATTTTGATTTTTTTCATTATTATAATTTTTACATAATTATAAATTATTTCCAGATTTGTTTTTTACCCACTCGTTATTTAGGATTTCATTGTAAAAAAAAATCTATTTAAGTCTATCTTTTGTTTTTGGTCTCTGAAAAAATTTCAATTCTTATTAGGTTATGGTCTGTTAATGATGAATTAACTGTTTCTGCCTTTTTCCAATATTTCTGTGGCCTAGTATATGATCATCTTTTGGTAAAAGTTCCATGTGATGGTGAGAAGTAAGTATATTTTGCAGTATCATTTAGAAGACATCATAAATTTTTTGACTTTAGCAATTTGTTCAGTTCTATATTTTCTCTTTTGTGTATCTTTTTTTGTTAGACATTCAAAACTGAGAGAGGACTATTGAAGTTTCCTGTCCTTATTGTGTTATTGTGTGTTTTTATAGCTCAGATAATGTTTCATTTATGAATTTGGATGTTATGCAACTATAGGCTTAATTCTGATATTGGTTAGTTGTCTATGGTTCCTTTCAGCGTAATGTAATTTACTTGTTTATCTGTTTAATTTTTACTTTTGTTTTGGCCGAAAGTGTGATTGCAATACAGCTTTTTTGGATTTATTTTATTCTTAGAAAATTTTTTTCCCATCCCTTTTGCTTCATTTTGCTCATGTCTTTGTTTTTGTTTTTAAACCTGTTTCTTGAAAGCATCAGATTGTAGGGTTTGGTTTTCTTATCCAATCCTGACACTTTTTCATTTTGCTGGATTGTTTAATCCATTTATATTTAAAGTCATGAGAGTTAGGTTTATATTTTACTTTAAGTGTTTGAAATATTTGTATTATTTAAAGTTATGATTTTTTCCTCTTCTGTTATAAATACAGCATATATATTCCTTAAATTAAATTTATCTTAATCCTATTTACCTTAAACCTATTCCCACTAACTCTTTTCACTTCTGACTTATTTCTATCATTTGTTACTCTTTTCCCTTCAGTGTTTTGGTTATAAGTTCCTTTTCATCTCCTGTTTTTATATTTCCCTATTTTCCCTTTCAGTTCAAGTGGATTCTTCCTTCCTCTTTCCTCTTCAGTAATCTGGTTCATTATAATTTTAAATTTCATTTTGACCATTTTCAAAAAGATTTCTCTTCCTCTCTTCATTATATATTCTCTCTTTCTGTGTACTCAAGACATTCATTTTCTGATTTATGAATTTCTTAATTATTTAGTCTCTATGGTTCACATTACTCATGCAATCAAAACTTCTATAGAATTATTGTAGGCAGTTTCTCTACCACTACCTTGTAGAGCTTGACCCACAGATTCATCTTTTCTATTGTGCCACACAAGTGATAATTATAAGTGTTAGAGAGGATGCTGTCCTATAGTAGACCTCCTCCCCCTACCTTGTTCCTGATTATGCAATTTAAGACTGGTCTATACCTTCTCCTGATTACATCCTCCTCTCTTCCTATTTACCCAAAGTTTCCCTTCTTGGTTTGATTCCCTCTTACTTCCCCAGATGACTGTCATCTTCAGGAGTTCTAAATCCTTTCCTCCTGAGATAGGATGAATAGATTTTAATCTTTTAAACCATACCCAGTGCAAAGTCTCCATCTCCTTTCACAGACTCTCTCTTTATTTGTAGGAAAATTCATCAGTGACATCCTCTCCCACCACCAAATCAAGGAGTGCTTCCTTTCTCCTTCATTTTAATCATCCCTCTCTCCACCTACTCCCCTGTAGTTTTTTTTCTTGCTGAGAAAATACAAGACTTTTTCTTTATTGATCGCCCCCCAAATCTGATCTGGGCACAACATATATTTGTTTTGATCCCTCTCTTACCTCTCCCTAGTCATGTACATTTACATGATGTAATATAATCCCATAAAAAAAAATCTTGATTCACATTTGGGCAGGATGTCACTAGGTTTCATCCAAAAGCTCTAGATCTGCTTTTTCACTGCTAACTCTGCCTTACTTTCACTTTTACCCCAGTACCCTGGTGAAAATTTAAAATGTTTCTTACTGTGCTCTCTGTTGTCTGTTAACTATTACTGTGCTCAGCTTTTGAATTTACTCATTCCTGATACATTTCTGTTGTATCAAATAATTTCTTCAGTTCTGGTTTTCTTCTAAATGTTTTAAATGTTTATTCTTGATTATTCATATTTTTCTCATTTATCGTTAAGTTCAGATTTTTAGAGTAAGTCACTCTGAGCTACATCCTGAGTTTCATTGCTCTTTAGAACATATTTTCCAATCCCTCTTAGTTTTCTGGTGAATTAAGAGTAGTCTTGTATTATTTACATTTCTTTTCTTTTTATTTGAAGTTCTTTCTCCTGATCACTTGTAGAACTTGTTTCTGAATTGAATAGACCACTATGAGTCTTGGAATTTGCAACCTTGGTTTTTTTTCCAGATGTGATCTGTGAATTCTTCTAATTAGTATTATATTCTGAAGTTTTAGTCAGTTCTCATCTATATTTCCTTTATTTGATGTAAAGGCCTTTTTTTTTCCTGTCATGTTGTTCTGGGAAACTTACGATCTTTAGTGTTTCTACCCATCCTGTCATCAAGTTCAGTATGTTTTGCTTGCTCATCTCCTTTGAGCTATTCCTCCATCCCACCTCGGCCACATACAAAATGGTTGGATGTCTTGATCTCGCCATTATCCACAAATGTACCATTCCTATGTTCAAGAATTCTGAAATTCCCTTATCTGACTATAATCTATTTGTTTTGCACCTCCTCTCTTTTCCTTCCCTTATATAACACTACTCTTCATCTACCCTATGCCCTCCAATTTCTTGACCTCTAGGTCATTTCCCCTGACCCTCTTCTCTTCTTCCCATTTTTTCTTCTTAATAAACCAATTCAACTCTACATTGCCTCATCTCTTGAATCCCTATCTCCTTATATTACTGATTACCTGCTGCCCATCCTCAGCCTTGGATCACTCCCACCATTTGTTGCCTTTACACCTATACATGTCTTGCTAAATGAGAGTGGAAAAAAAAATCACATAACTGTTCTGAGTGAGTGGTCCACTACAAGTTTATGCTATATAGTCTCAACTGCTCCTTACTGTTTCTAGGCAATCTTACTATGCTTCCTAAACAACTCACCTATTCTACTTTATACATTAGTTTTCCAAACCTTTTTATCCTTTCTTGAATCTCCTATGACTGCCCTTTTCCCACTTTCTTTTTTTAGAATTAATTAATTTTTTTGTCCAATTATATGTAAAGATAACTTTCCACATTCATTTTTGTAAAGTTTTCTTCCTCTCACCCTTCTTTCCCTCTGCCCTAAGACAGCAAATAATCTAATATAGGTTATACATGCACAGTCATGTTTCATACATTTTCAAATTAATCATGCTGTGAAAGAAGAATCAGAACAAAAGGGAAAAATCACAAGAAGGAAAAATACATTTAAAAAGTGAAAATAGTATGTTTTGATCAATCTGTGTTCAGATTCTATAGTTCTTTCTCAGGATGTGGATGAGATTTTCCATTGTTTTTGATCATTGTATTGTTGAGAGAACCCAGTCTATCTTAGTTGATCATAACACAATGTTGTTGTCATTATGTATAATGTTCTCCTTGTTCTGCTGACTACACTCAGCATCAGTTCATTTAAATCTTTCCAGGTTTTTGCGAAGTCTAACTGCTCATGGTTTCTTATAGCATAATAGTTTTCCATTATATTCATATAACAGAATTTGTTCAGTCATTCTCCACTTGTTGGTCATCCTCTCAATTTCCAATTCTTAGCTTCCACAAAATACATGTGTGTCTTTTCCCTTTCTTTATTATCTTTGGGATACAAACCTAGTAGTCGTATTGCTAATATGCATAGTTTTATAGTCCTTTGCTTCTCCCACTTTCTAAGCTGAGAATCTTACTTTATAATTAAATAAAAAATTGAGACCATTCATCATGAACTTCTCCTCTTCCTCATCTTTTATCACTAAGGTACCTTCTACAACTCTCTCCTCCTTCATCCCTATTTCATATGATGAAGCAGTCTTACTCCTTACTAAAGCTAACCCCTCTGCTTTTCAAGAGATCTCATTCCATTTTGTTTCTTCCTGTGTACTGCTACCTCTGTAATCCCAAATCTCACTTACTTTAAATCTTTTCTTCTCTACTGGCTCATTTCCAACAGCCTACAAAAATGTTCAGGTTTCCTAAAAAACCTTCCCTTGATCCTTTCATTTTGGCTATCAAACTATATATCTCTTCTACTTTTTATGGCTAAACAACTTGGAAAGATTTTCTACAATAGGTGGCTCCACATTGTTTTCTCTCACTTTCTTTTTTTCACTCAACTCTTACCTCTGACCTTATCATCCCTCAAATCTGTTCTCTCTAAAGGTAATAATAGTCCCTTAGTTCTAAATTCAATAGCCTTTTTTACACTCCTATTCTCCTTAGTCTCTCTGCTGCAACTTTTGATACTGTTGATCCCTCTCTTCTCTCTCTATTTAGAGGATACAATTTCTTCTGGTTTTCCTCCTACCTTTCTGACCACTCTTTCTCTATCTCCTTTCCTGAATCCTCCTCCAGAGACCTCTTCTTTAAACTATTTTACTTGATTGACTTCATCGACAATGGTGGATTTAGTTGCCGTCTCTACACAGATGATTCTGAATTCTTGCTTTCCTGCCTCAATTTTTCTGGTGACTTTCAATCTCATATCTCCAACTGTCCTTTAGACATCTTGAAATGGATACCCAGTAGATACCACAAATTGTCCAAAACAGAACTCATTATCTTTCCTCCTGAACTCTTCCCTTTCTACCATTACTATTTCCTATAATACTATTCTCTCAGCTTCTCAGACTGGTAACCTTAGAGCTATCTTGCATTCCTCATTATCTCTAATCCTCCACTCCTCCACCCCATATCCAAATTTTTGCCAAAGTCTGCTGATTTCACATTTGCAACGAAAATGGAAATATATCTCCTTCTCTCCTCTGATACTGCCACAATTCTAGTACAGTCCTTCATCACCTCAAACTCTGATAATTGTAATGGCCTATTGGTAGGTTGGCCTGCCTCAAGTTTCTCCCCACTCCAATTCATTCTCTATTCAGCCATTAAAGTGATTTCCATAAAATCAATTCTGATCATGTTACCACTCTATTCATGGTTCCCTTTCACCTCCAGGAAAATATATAAAATATTCTTTTTAGCAATCAAAGTTATTCATAACCTCACTTACCTCTTCAGTCTTCTTATTCTACTACATGTATTCTTTGATCTAACAATCCTCCTGCCTGTTCCATGAAAAAGACACTCATTTCTGTACTCCAAGTTTCATGTCTAAAGCTCTCTCCCCTCAGTTCCTTCTATTGACCTCCCTGGCTTCCTTTGAGTCCCAACTAAAATTCAATGCTTTACAGGAAAACTTCCCCAACCCCTCTTAATTTCAGTGTTTTCCCCTCTAATTATCTTCTTTTTATCTTGTAAAAAATAGAAGATAATTAATAATATAAAATATCATATAGAGAACAAATCTAATATTATGTATTTAAATAATATAGCTTATTTTGTGTGTTTTATTGTTTCCTTCATTAGATAGCAAGTTCTTTCTGGACAGGGACTAACTTTTGCTAGTTTTGGTATCTTCTTAGCACAGTATCTAACAAATAGTATACACTAGTTAAATGTTGACTGATTGCATAGAATATTTTCTTTTAATGTTATTGCTATTTTGCTTCTCTTCTACATTTACATTCCAATTCCTTGTTCTTTTCTGTTTCTTTGGTGAGACTTACCATCTCAGATTCTGATTTTCTCTTCTGCCCACTTACTTTTGCTATGTGGGCCATAAAAACTGCTCTTATAATTCTTATTTCTCCTTCAGATCTCTTGGGAAAAGCATATTGTGATTCTGTATTCTCAGATTCCACAGGCTCTTCCTTTTCATCAATGCTAGACTATTTTTCTTTGTTTTTCTGTATTTATTCTGCAATTCATTCTGCAAATTTATGAACTGTTCTGAAATATCCTGAACTATATAGATTTCTGAACCAATTTACAAGATCTGGAAGTCATATTTCTTTATTGTTAATTCTATCTATCATTGCTAATGATTTTCCTATTGATTTATCTGCTTGCGTTCAAGGTCTTTGAGTTTTCTTCTTCCTGCACTCCTTGGCAGTTTCAATATTCTCTCCCCCCCACTTATTTTCCTTTATTAATCCATTTCTGAGTCTCTAACTTATTCCCCTCTGAGGATTGTTTCTTTGGGGGGCTAAAGTAAATGTCTCAACCTCCTCCCACTCTGGGAAAATCATGGTACACCCCTTAGGTCTCTGCCCCAGTGATTTTTGAGTGGACAGAACTGGCCCTAACTGGGAATTAAGTATTTTCTCTTTAGCTTAATAAATTTCATTGTCCCTACATATATCTTCCATGTCCTGTCGTATTCCCTGTATTCCTGGATCACTGCAGCAATATTTTACAGGACAGAACTCTGTTCCTGCAGCATGGGCATATGGTCCCAGCAGGCTTCCATAGGCTGATAGTTTGGAACTCTGTAGAGGTTATTTGTCCTGACCCTAGCTACTGGGGTATGAAGTTTTGTTTTCTACTCCCTTCTCTCCTTCCCTTCCTCCCTTCCTCCCTTCTTCCCTTCCTCCCTTCCTTCCTTCTCTTATGCAAATATAAATAGCAAATATTTCTGCTTGCTCAAAAACCTTGATGTCTTTCCCTCCCAGATTGATTTTGTTTTTGTTTTTTGGACTAGGCAAGAGGACATTCTTTGCTTTATTTCTTTTTACCCACCTTAATCTTGAAATGGCCATTGCCTGAGTCATACTGAGACCTAAGAAAGACCTTAGCTTAAAAAGACTAGAATCTCCCACTGAATCCAGGGCCACTGACAATTATTTTGATCCATATTTGACCACTGGATACAGATGACTAGGAGAAGAAAGTGAGGTTGACGATTTTGCAAAGCACTCCCTCACTTAAATCCAAGTCACCTCTTTCTCAATGTCATGGTCCTCTTTGAGAATGAATGACAAACAGCATCAACATATATTAACATGCTTCAGATAGCGTGGAGTATGGGGGAGGGGTGCTGAATGAGCTTACTATAGAAGTCACTATCAGAGGTTTATTTGTTTTGGAGAAGCTGAAGTTTATTTTTTTGGTGTGTAATTTCTGCTTTGGAGAGATATGAAGACTATTTCTTCCATCTTGTTTATCATATCTCATTATTTGTCTTTATATGATAGAAGTCTTTGTATCAGTTTTTCTCCTACTTATACCTTATGCTGTATTAGCTTGTAAAACTTGCCAAGTTTCCCTTAATTCTTTATATTTGTCATTTCTTATGATGCAGTAATATTTGATTACCACAAAATAATTTATTTTCCAACTGATGAACTCCCACTTTATTTTCAGTTCTTTGCTATCACAAAAAGGCTCATGATGGATTTTTTCATATATATATATGGTGCATTTTCTGTTGTCTTTGGTTTCCTTAGGGGTATGTATAATTCCAAAGCATTTATTGAAAGGGTAGAACAATTGCAGTTCCATCAATAATAAGATGATTATATTATACTTTAAGGTTGCAAAGTACTTCATGCATATTTGCATATTATCTCCTTAAATTCACATGACAACTCTCTGAGGCAGGTTCTAATATTATCCCAATAGTATAGATGAGGAAGAGAAGTTGTGACTTGCTCAGCGTCACATAACCAGTAAGTGTAAAGTAGGTTGGCTCCAAATCTAGCACCTCTACCTCTTGATCCCTTTCTTCACCTGTTTTTTTTATGTAAGCCCTTCAAGATGAATACTTTTATCTTTATTATCCTTTACAAACTGATATAAATGATCAAAATGAGAGATCTTAATTTGAGTTTTTATGTAAATTATTTGGATCAATCTTTCCTATGACTGTGGACAGTTCTCATTTCTTTCAAAAGCTTTTTCATTTTGACTTTTTATCAGAGAATATCTTACAAAATCTTATTGTGTCAATTGTTTTTTTGATTGATGATTTCTTTTGATTCCCATTTCTTTATCAGAGAGATAGTTGCTTTATCAGAGACAAATTTCCCTTGTCTTTATTGTAATTAATGTTCTTGTACAAAAGTTTTTTTCAATTTATATAATTGAAATTGGCTATTTTATATATTCTGATAGAATTTATCCCATATTTAATTAAATAGTCATCTTCTGTGCAAAGTGCATCCTTCCATCCGCTAAGCTTTTTAATGATGTGACCTTTTACATTTAAGTTGCATATACATTTAGAGTTTATGTTAAATGGTATAAGATGTTGAATGAAACTTAAATTCTGCCAAAACTGCAGTCCAGTTTTCACAGCAGTTCTTATGGAGTCGTTAACCCAGGAGGTTGTCTTCTTAGATTGTCATACATCACCTTGCTATGGTTGATTGCTTCTGTGTTCCTCAACTTTTCAACTAGCATCAATAGTATTTATTTTAATCTGGAAACCCTAGATTCCCTTTATTCCTACTTTTTAGCAGTTATTTTCCTTGAGATTTATTGTCTATTGTTCCATCAAATAAAATTTATTATTTTTGTCTGGTTCTATAAAATAAAGGAATAGCTGGATCCACATCATTTCACCTTTTCTTCCCCCAGGCAAGGTCAAACTTGTTATTTCTCTCTCTCTCTCTCTCTCTCTCCTCTCTCTCTCTCTTTCTCTTTCCCTCTCTCTGTCTCTGTGGTATCACTATGTCAGTCTAAAGACTGTAGCTTAGTAAATCCCATATAATATTTATTAGTAAAAATAACTGCCTAAGAAAATGAGAAGATATTTTGAAAAATCACTGCATTGCCCCCAGGCCCCTCAAAAAAGGATTAGAAAATCATATTTCACGAATCCTGTTGTTGCCTGATATGATTCCAAATGATAATAAAATGATGGCTCTGTTGTATCTGGTACCAGTTCCAATGTGTTGATTTTTTCCTTTTGTCTTTTGGCATATTATATTCTCCTCTCTCCTTTCTTGCATTTCCTATGTTATCCTGTCAAATTTTGACTTGTTCCATTATTACTAACGCGACTTTTTCAATCTCAGTTTATTCATACATAAAAGATATATAAAAGGAAGAAAAACATTCTGAAAAGACCTTCTCTGTGTGACTTTTTTGGTGGGGGTGGGGAGTTTACTGAGGAAGTTTGCATTTTCTAAAAGACATTTGTTACAACTTGACATTTGGAGATGCTAAGATGTTCTAGTTGGAGGCCTTATAACAGCATCATTATTCTAAAGGTTTGACTATAATGAGTCTTTTTTTTTTACAGTTAATGAATGGTCTTATTGATATTGAGCTGGCCTCTGAGTTAGGAATATTTGGGTACAAATTCCACCTCTGAAATATGGGTTGTGTGAACCCAGCAATTCTCTTAGACTACAAGTTGCAAAGATAATTAGTAGAGTACCTTACTTAGAGCTTCCTACATTTACTTAAAAAACAGATGTACTTGAAAAATACTTAATGAAAATTCACTTCCATATTAAAGGACTGTGAATAGACCAGAAACTAGAGCTTCATCAAAGACCAGCCTATTGCTTCTGAGTCGATGGTGAGCCTCTTGGAATATTTTTGCCCTCTCTTTGAAATCTGTCAAGGATCCTCCTTGTAACACTGTGCCTCTCTCAAAATCTATTAAGGAGCAGTGCGGGGAATAGAAAACTCTTTGGATTTCTTTTTCTACAATAAGGTAAGATAAAAGGGACAGAAATGAAGTATCTCGATAATGGGCATAGCTTTTAAAGTATTTTCTATGTTCTGGCTCCTTATGGGGCAAGGTTAAAACTGCAGGACAGAATAAGCTATATGACAATGAAACCTGAGCTTTTACTGAACATTCTCTGATTTCCAGCAAATTCAGACCAAAATATTATGCACATTTTAATGAAGCTCATTTTTTTTTTTTGGCCGGTGATTTTCACAACCAAACAACAAGATAATTTACATTTTTAAAAAAGACAATACTAAAAAACATTAAGGGAAAGGAGTGTTGCTATGGGAATCATAATAAGTGTGGAAGTCTCCATTTGAAATGTGGAATTGACTCTAGAGAAATATCAATTTTTAATTGTAACAACAACCATAGCAGCCAGAACAACAGTGCTAATAATAATCCTACTTATATGAGTTACTTATTTCTTCATAATTATGTAGCAAGGCTGGGACTAGAAACTTTTCAAATAAATGACATAGGGAGGAACTAAATTGACAAATTGAAAACTCTAATTCCATAATTTGCGGGTCATCAGCTAGTGCACAAACATCAGGTCTTAGTAGAAAATGAACATATGTTTCAGCCCTGTAAAGGTTTTGTCTTGGTTCACTGATATTTATTCAGGAACTGTAATCAAGGTAAGTGTCACCCAGTGCCAATGATTGAAAAAATTATAATTAGCAAATGGAACTGTCTCTAAAAGGGCATACTAGATAAATTGGACTATAATCTGCAGCATTAAAATGTGTTGACATAATGAAAATACAGTTTGGACAAGCATTAACTGAGAAAGGAACTAAAAAAGGCAAAAAGATATTTGCTTGGGAAGACTTAACTCTACTTGCAGTGGAAAGGGTTCTAGATTTAGAGTCAGGAGACTTGAGTTCAAATTCTAACTTGCTTCCTTGTTGCCATGTAATCTTGAACAATTGCTACCCTTATCTACATTTCAGATACCTTACTTGTAAAATGAGAGGACCTAGATTAGATGGTTTCCAGTGCTCCCTTTGGCCCCAAATCTATGCTACTGTGAACTTTGCATGAATATAGTCCTCCCTTCCAAGATAATGACACTCTCCCAAGGTTCCCATAATAAATATTCTATGATGAGATTTCTGGAGTCATTGCTCCTACTGTTTTCCTTCTTGAGGATCTTTGAATTTCTTTGAAGTTCTACATGTAAAGGAAGATTGCATTAGAATTTTCAGCACCTTTCTTCTTAGTTATATGACAGATTAAAAATAAAAAAAGACAACAACAACCAGTTAAAACTACACTAAGGAAATCAAATTCCACTAAGCTCTGATACTGGTAATCATGGACAGGATGGATACTGAAAATCATTCATTGCTTCTAGTGGACAGTCATATAGCTTTTTAAGATTTTTTTTATCTATTATTATGGGAGAGAATTTCCTCTACTGATATAAGATATAAGGCATTTCTGTAGAAGGTCTTCTGATCCCTAGAGAGCAATTCCATTAAGGGTTATCTGGAGCATTGTTAATAGACCAAGGAGTCAATAAGAGATACTAGGATCATAAATCCCCGAGGAATAGAGACCCAACTCTGATTGATGATTACTGTAGGTGCCATATGAAACCTAAAATCTTGAAGCATTTCTTCTCCAGAGTGATGGCCTAAAAAATAACTTAATGACCTGTAGTTTAAAGAATGGAGTAGATCTGAACAAAAGATAAAAAGAAAGTTGACCACTCCAGATGGAGTTTAGTAGAATAGGCAGAAGAGCGCACAGGTCTTGAACAAAAAGAAAGATAGTTCAGGAGGAGGATTCCATGACTAGAGACATTGTCTTACTTTTGTGATTGGCATTCACAGCATTCAATATTATATGGCACCTTGTGGGTGCTTATTGATGATTTATTAATTGAAAAGGAATCTTCACAGATAAGGAATGCTATAATCATTACAATCAACTAAAAGAATTGTTTTAAACTGTGTGAGATAAAAATCCACTTAAAAAATTATAGTATGCTTCTGAGCAAAAAAAAAAAGTTTATTTTGGCTTTTCTTGAGGAAAGGGGCACACTCCAAGTCTCACAAAAGTAGTGAAAATCAAGGAGCTGCTCTGTATTGACAGTCAAGCAAGATTGTATGGCCTAACAGTGATCCCCTCCTCCCCCCCCTACTGCCCCTCTCTGTTGACTCCTTGGTTAGTTTTCAGAGTTACATTCTACTTGTGAAAATCTACCTCAGCAACAAAGAAAAGAAGGAAAGTTTTTCATAAAATATTACCTCACCATCCACATGGTGAGAATAACCTTCAGGATTATAACTATCTTATTAAAATAATGTAACTTATCTTGGAATGCAAGGTCTAGGGACAGTCTACTTACCATCAAATAGGAGGTTTATGAGCTCCTTTGGAATGCAAAGTTTTTCCCTGAGAAGTCTACTGTTCTCCTAGATAAGATAGTTTTATTATCAAATAGGTGACTAACTAAAAATGCAAGGTCTCTCTGGAAATAGTCCATTGTTTCCTCCTCCTAATAGAATTAGAAGGGTGCCTGGTTTGGCATGCAAGGTCTCTCTCCCTCTTTCTTCTAAGAATAGGCTAAAAGTAATAGTCTGTCTTTGCTTTAATGATTTTTAACCCTGAGAGGACTTCATTAAGAATATTAAGTCTTAAAAGGGAATATTCCACTCAAAACCTACTGGGACAGAGAGGTTGGATTAATTTGAGAAAGATAGGTTTCAGAAAACTGGAATGCTAATAAATTTAAAAGGGTCAAAGGGCCTGAGAGAAAATTTCTTTCCCAAGAGTTTATGGTATAATTGAAAGAACTTTGGGTTTGGAGTCAGAGTCCAAGTTCAACACTCTGCTGAATCAGTTAAAACCTGTATGATTTTGGGATGCTAGATTAGCCTTTATGGATTCATTTTTTTCCATTTGTAAAATGAGGGAATTAGTTTAGATCAGGATTTTTCAGTTTTTGTGTCATATATACCTTTGATGATCTGGCATAGTATATAGACTCCTCCTCAGACTACTGTTATTAAAAAAATCAAAATTGAATCTATTATTATTTTCTCCATTCTGCTCCTAAAATCTATCCATGTACTCCATCAGTGACCATGGACCCCAGGATAAGACCTTTGTTCTAGATGAACTCTAAAGACCAATTTAGATAATACTTTGATGATAAATAAATGAACAATAGTGATGTTTTTGACTCTTGGTACCTTTGTGGCCAGAGGCAAGTTTCTTACCTCCTGGGCTTCATGTCTCTCATGTATAAAATGAGAGGATCAGAGTAGGTTATCCTTTAGGTCCTTCCTAGCTCTAGTTTTAGTATCTTATGATGTCCCTCCTATTGCTAAGCAGAAAAGTAAACGCTGACTGAATGCAGAGGTTATGAATGAAATTCCAGTTCTAACTAGTTTTTTTTTTTTGTAAAGAATAGGAATGCTATGAACTTCATTATTTATGTCAAAATTATTGTTATGGGACTCAATTGTACCTCATGTTAGATGCTTAAAGAGGTAAGTTAACTCTTTGAAACCTTTTGGCCATTATTCTACTATTATATTATTATTATAGAATTGCTGTCAATGGCACTGTGGGACTAAAGAATAAATCTACCTCACTCACTTGGTGTTGTATTGTTTTGGGTACAAATGACATTAATGTCATTTTTGTAGAAGTCATTGGTACACTGAAACCAGAAAAGAATGGGCAATAATAGTTGACAAACTGTACAGGAAAATAGAACAGGTGATAAATTCAAATAAAAAAGGTTAAATTCTATTTTGACACAAGAAATTTTCCAATAAGTACTCAATATTTCCCTCCCCATTTAAACTACAGTCCTCCCTAAACAGTTAGGTTATCAGTTCATCTTCATAAGAAAATGTATCCTTTTAACTGATTATATGATCCTAATATTGGTACCATTACATGACACAGCAGATAGACCACTGGGATTTTGAATAAGGAAAATTCATCTACATGAGTTCAAATACAGCTTCAAACTAGTTGGGTTATCCTGGGCAAGCCACTTAAACCCTGTTTGTCCCAGTCCCTCATCTGTAAAATGAGCTAGAGAAGGAAATAGCACAGCACTTCTGTATCTTGGCCAAGAAAAGCTTCAAAATGGGGTCATGAAGAGTTGGACACAACTGAACAACAAGGCTTAAATTTTGATTATAGTATTAGGACATAATTTGTTGCATCTTATATGGACTTTATATACATTGTTTCAGACTGTGTATATTGTTCTTTTGGCATACCTTTCTTGTTCTGCCTCATTTCAACCAAATCTTCTCATGCTTCTCTGAATTATTCCAGTAATATTGCATTATAATATTTCATTCCATAGCATTCCAATGCAAAATTTATATTCATAGATCATAATTTCTTCAGCCTTTATTCAATCCTTAGACAATTTTGTTTTCAAGTTTTTTCTACTATGATTAGTGTTATTATGTATATTTTTGAGTATCTGTGTATACTCCATATCTGTGTACATGTTGTTTTCCGCAGAATATATGCTCTTTGTGGGTAAAGGTCTGTTTTGTTTTGTCTTTTCTCTTTTTATTGACTATAAGAGAGCTTGACACATAACAGGTACTTAATAAGTACCTGATGACTAGATTTTAACAGTTTCAATTTGTATTTAAGAATGATTAATCAGTTCACAACTTCCTTAGAAATTAATATTTGTTGTCTTTCTATAGTTTTCCAACAATAAATTTTTCTAACTTTTAGAATCTTTGCCAGTTTCACGGTATGAGAAGATACCTTAGAGTTGCCTTAATTTATATTTATCTGATTATCAATGTATTGAGCATTTTTCATAAGTGGTTACTGATAAGTTTTATTTCTCTGTTCTTATCCTCTAGTCATTTGTCTACTGGGGAATAATTCTTATTCTTACAGATTTGTCACAATTCCCTATATATTTTGCAAGCCAGATATTTATCAGAGATGTTTAACACCAATGTTTGACAGATCTATATCTTTGGTTTAATTCTAGTTATATAGATTTTATTTGCATAAGAGCCTTTTAATTTTATAATAGCAAGATTGACTGTTATGTCTGTTAGGATTTTTCTTTCTTATGTCTGTTTACATATTTTTCCCTATCCAGAATTAAAAAAAGAATTATGGCCTTTCATTCTCCTTTAAAAATTTTATGGAGTGATATTTTTTAAACATTTAGACCATTTATCCATTTGGAATTTATTGTAGTATAAAGCCCAAGATACTGATCTTAACCTATTTTTTGCTAGACTGCCTTTCAGTTTTCCCAGAAAGCTATATTGAATAAATCGTCCTTACTCCACTTGCTTGTGTTTTAGGTTTATTAATTTATTTCAAGGTCTTCTTTATCTATTCTTTTACTTTTTCCCTTGTGTCAGCACTCTTCCCCTCTTTTTAATCCCCCTGACCCTAATATTCCTAATATTCTTGTATCCTTGACCTCTTTTTTTTTTTTTAAGATTTGTCAAGGCAATGGGGTTAAGTGGCTTGCCCAAGGCCACATGGCTAGGTAATTATTAAGTGTCTGAGGCTGGATTTGAGCTCAGATACTCCTGACTCCAAGGCCAGTGCTCTATCCACTGTGCCACCTAGCCACCCCAAACTTTTAATTCTACAAATAAATTTTGGCATTATTTTGCTTAATTCTATAAGGTATTCTTTGGTAATTTGATTGGTTTAACACTACTGAGATGCTCTTCTAAGACAAAAATCAATTGCTTTGAATTTATAAACTATCATCTTGGCAATTTTTTTGTTGTTGGATACTTAGCTCTATCTTATCAGACATCATTCTGTTATTAATATGTTATTCATATCACCCTGGGAAAATTGATTAATTGTATGATCCTTATTTATTTCTGTAAGTAAATGAACATTCAAGACTCATACGTCAGATCTGTTATAGAAAGGTATCTTGAGCTCATGAAACTTGAACTTCCTGACAGGGGTCTAGCCACTAAACCAAATGATCTTTTTTTTCCTCTTAAGCCTGGGACAGTTTTTCCAATTTCCAAGTTTTTTTTGATGACCAAGGAATGACTCAGAGAGTCTGACAATAGTGAAGGAGATGTCTTTTTTAAATGGTGCTAAGAAGAAATTATCTTTATATGCAACCTTTGAGTATCTTCCTTTCCCGCATCAACATGACAAAATAAGATCATAGATTCAGAGCTAGAAGGATCTAAGAAATCCTTTTAGAGTCTAAACTCCTCTTTTTTTTTAATAGATAAAAATTGAAGCCCAAAAAGTTAAGTGACTTATTCGAGGTCACATACAAAGTATCAAAGGCAGACTTTTAGTATAATTGTCTGATTCTAAATCCAGTATTATTTCTCCTATGCCACATTAGCTTAAAAATTGTAAGATTTAGTTGGAGCTGTGGGAAAATTGGAATACTAAAGCATAGCTGGTGGAGTTGTGAACTCCAATCAAATCAATCCAATCATTCTGTAGAGCAATTTGGAATTCTGCCCCAAAAGCAATCAAACTGTGTATACCCTTTGATCTAGCAATATCACTACTAGATCTGTATCCCAAAGAGATCCTAAAAAAGGAAAAATTTGTACAAAATTTGTTTGTACAAAAATATTTGTAGCAGCTCTTTTTTATTAGAAAAGAATTGAAAATTGAGGGAATGTCCATCAATTGAGGAATGGTTGAACAAGTTATGGTCTATGAATTTAATGGGATATTATTATGTTATAAGAAATGAGGAGCAAATGAATTTCAGAAAAATCTGGAAAGGCTTACATGAAGTTATACTGAGTAAAGTGAGCAGAATCAGGAGAATACTGTGCATAGTAACAGCAACATTGTGTGATAAACAACTCTGATAGACTTAACTCTTCTCAGTATTACAATGATCCAAAGCAATTCCAAAAAATTTGTGTTGGAAAATGATAACCACATTCAGAAAAGCAACTATGGAGTTTGAAGGCAGATCAAAACATGCTACTTTCACTTATTTTGGTTTTTATGATTTTCCCTTTTTATGCTGTTTCTTCTTTCACATGACTAATTTAGAAATATATTAAGATGTTATCAGTGTTACCATATTTCCCCCATGTATAAGACAGACCTTCTTTTGAAAACTTTGAAGTCTTAAAACTGGAAGCGTCTTATGCAGTGGTTGTAGATTTTTTTTTACTTGCATTTCCTGCTTTTTGTTATCTTCCCACTCATTGTTTTGCATTTGTTGCAGGTATATTAAATTACATTTTGCCATGATATGCCCAGAAATGGCTCAGAAAAGATTTTCATACAGTGTTGAATTCAAGTTCAAAGTGATCCAGTTTGCAAAAGTGAATGGAAATTGTGCTGCTGAACATCAATGTAGTCCTCCTCCAACTGAGAAAACAATCTAAGATTGGCTACGGGAAGAAGAAACCAACTGAAAATGCCCCAGCAGTAGAAAGCCATGAGAGGTGAATCGGCCTGAGTTAGAGAGGGAATTGAAGAGAAGGATGGAAGAGCAAAGGGCAAGTGGCATTCCTGTGTCCTGTGGTCATCCACAGGCAAGAAGAAATACTGATGAAAAAGAAGTGACTGATTTCAAAGGAGGACAAAAGTGGTGCTTCAGGTTTATGCAACAGAATGGATCAAGCCTGTGTCCACACACCAGACTTGCCCAGAGAATGCTGTGGTCAACCCCAGACCAAAGCACAGGTAGGAGAGCAGTCAGAGTCTCTCCTAAGATAGGGATTCATCATTGAACACAATGGAGGGAGTTGTGACAGAGATGATGAGTTGTATTAATTTTATGATGAATTAAATTTATGATGATTTAAATTTGAGTTCAATAACTTAATGTAATACTTTTTTTTTTTCAGTTTTCAGGCCCCCAAATTAAGGTGCATCTTATACAAGGGAGTACCTTATACAAATGGGAAATATAGCACCTTGAAGAATCTCTTTATTCTCTTGGACATATGTTTTTATTTTAATCTATAAAATGAGAGGGTTCGTCCAAGAATAATTCAGGAAATCCCTGTTGTATAAGGCCTGTATATCTTTCCTTTCTTCCTCCATGCCCCTCTAGTTATTCCATTGCCATGCAAATATAATGGAATCCCTGATGCTTATTCCTCTATAATCACCTGTGAAAGGTTTTTCTTCTCTGAAAGTCCTGAGAAGGGAAATAATCCAGAACAATTAATGGTAGACATGCTGTAGGCATCTGGAGTTTTTCCCCAGATGCATAAGGAATTGCAGATGGTAAACATGTGGCTATTTGTATTTTATCTTATAATGAGGAGACTTTCAGGAATGTCCTATCCTCTGTTCCCCAAACTTGCAGGTGGTATTGCAAGTCAGATGAAGAATAACTGATTTAGTTTCAGCATTTTGGGAGTCATGTCCTAATCCATTCTTGTTAAGACAACCTGGTATCATCTATCTATTGAAAATGAAGCTAATTTAAGGAAGGCATCAGGTGAATATAGCCAATATGAATATTATGTACCTATATCTCTTCAATGACTTTAATTGTATATGAGCTTTAAATGTGTATATGTGTGTGTGTGTACATTTATTAAATGGCTATCATCAAATAGTTTTTCTTTTATTATTAGTGTTTATATGTTATCTCACTTCTCCCCTCAGCAAGAAGCTCATATTGCGAACTTTCTTTATCTTCTGTATAAACGAGTCACATTTCATCAGGCCGTGGAGAAGGTCTTGTGAAGTTTCAGGAGATAGGCTGCTTGATACAGTCAAAAAAACACATGTATCTTTAAAATTTTATTACTATGCTGTAAGTAAATGTATACCAGGTAACAATGTAATGCATCTGAAAGACTGAAATAGAAAATTCAGGACAATTTCTTATACTCAACATAACCACAACATTTCTTGTGGTGTTAGGGGAATGGAGTGGAGAATGGATTTGTTTGCCTTCTTTAAAGCAATCATTTGTCATAAGTTGTTTCAACAGTAGGTAGCATTAGCCCCATTGTCCTCCACATGGGCTAATTTAATAATGAATGGACAAAGATGTCTACCTTTTTGAAACTCCTTTGGACCCAGAAGAGGGATGGCTTGTATAAACTTCCATGATATATTTTGGTTTCCTAATAATTAAAAATAAGTTGATTACTCATTAAAAAGACTTTTACCAAAAGGTAAGTGGAAAGCCATTGAAATGGAAGCTATTTTGGGGGGGGTAGGGTATTGTCTCTGAAAGAAGGTTTTGTTTTTCACATGAGCATATTAGGAATAGAAAAGCTAGCTCTATAATGAAAGGATAGAACATGTTATTCACTTGGTTCGTCGGTTAGATTCATGCTGAAGAGAACAGAGGAGGTAAAGATAAAATGGGGAAACTGGGCAGGTTAGTTGTTCCAAGCATCCTTCTTAAGAAGGATGACAATAACCCATTTAGTTTCTAGTTCTTCCGCCACACTCCATAATTCAACATTATCTGTGCTACCAGTTTGTGACTGAGGAAGGCGCAGCCATGAAGGAGCTTATATTTTATTGGTGTGGAGAGGAAGGGACACCAATAAGAAAATCTAAAATATATATAAATTTAACATTGAAGGACCATTTCTGAGTCCAATGGAGATGGGATATGTATCACTCCCTTTTCTACTTTCAGATCATGATTCAGGTATAGAGAGCCATTCTAGACCAGGTTCAGTCCTAGGGCTATCTGATTGGTTTCTTTCTTTCTTTCTCTCTTTCTTTCTCTCTTTCTTTCTTTCTTTCTTTCTTTCTTTCTTTCTTTCTTTCTTTCTTTCTTTCTTTCTTTCTCTTAATCGCTGTAGTCACCTTTGAAGTATTTTTCCTCTCTGAAAGCCCAGAGTAGAGAAATAATCCATCTGAACATTTCCCCAGATGCACAAGGAATGGCTTATCCTCTTTACCCAAAATTTTTATGTTATGAAAGTTTTCAACACTCATCCACTTTCATATTTATAAGTTACACAATTTTCTTCCACCCTTCTTTCCCATCTCCCTTCCCTCAGTGGTGAACATTCTAGTGAACATTGTAATGTACATTTATGTTTAATGTGTTTATCTATTAGTCATTTTGTATATGAGGAATTAGGACTAAAGAAAAATACGATTATGTTTGTCCTTTTTTTATTAACATTTTAACATTTTATTTGTTTTCCAATTATGTGCAATAGTAATATGTACCCATCATTTTTTGCAAGGCTCTGAATTCTACAATTTTCCCCCACTTCCTCCATTCCCCTCCCAAAGAAGGCTGTCTGACAGTCTCTACATTATTTCCATGCCACACATTGATGTAAATTGAATGTTATAAGAGTAAACATAAGAATAACCATAACCCCCCCCCCCCGAAGATGAGAAACCTCAAGAATACAGAGAGAGGAAAAAAAATTGTACTTCAGTCTGTGTTCAGATTCCAATGGCTCTGTTTCTGTAGTGAGTTGCTTTATTATAAGTCCAGAGAAGGTGCTTCAATATTTTTCCCACAGTTACTATTACTAGCTGTACCGCCACTCTATTTCTCCCCACTCTCATTTATTCTATTCTCTCTCTCCTTTCATCCTGACCCTGTCCAAAAGTGTGTTGAATCTGAGTACCCTCTCCCTTGAGCTTTACTCTCTTCTATCACTTATTCCCCGCTTCCCTCCCCCCCTTCCCCCTCATCCTGTCTCTTTCCTCTCATCCTTCTCCAGGGCAAGATAGATTTCTTCACCCTATTAAGTGTGTATGGAATGAAGGCTCACTCATTCCCCCTTGCCTTCTCCCACTCCACTCCATTGAAAAAGCTTTTTCTTGACTCTTATGTGAAATCTCTCAGCTTCTTCTTCATCTCCTTTTCCTTCCTTCCAGTACTTTCCCCCATCGCCCATTGACTCCATCCCTTTACCACATCATACCATTATATTCCACTCCTTCCTATGTCCTGTCTATATATGTTCCTTTTAACAGCTCTTATAAATGAGAAAGTTCATATAAGTTATCAATATCTTCTTCCTGTGCAAGAATACAAACAGTTCACCATCATCAAGTTCCTCATAGTTAGTCCCTCTCTTCTACTCCCTCTATGGTCCACCAGAGTCCTGTACTTGAAGATTAAACTTTTTGTTTAGCTCTGGTTGTCTAGATAGGAAAGTTTGAAAGTCCCCTGTTTCATTGAAAGTCCATCTTTTTCCCTGAAAGAGGATGTTCAGTTTTGCTGGGTAGTTGATTCTTGGTTGTAAACCAAGATCTTTCACCTTCTGGAATATCATATTCCAATCTCTATGAGTTCTTAATGTAGATTCTGCCAGATCCTGTGTAATCCTGTCTATGGAGCCTCGGTAGTTGAGTTGTTTGTTTCTGGCAGTTCTTAGAATTTTCTCTTTGATTTGAGAGTTTTGGAATTTGGCTATAATATTCCTGGAAGTTTTTCTTTTGGGATCCCTTTCAGGGGGTGACTGGTGAATTCTCTCAATTTCTATTTTACCCTCAGATTCTAGGATCTCAGGGCAATTTTGCTGTATTATTTCTTGAAAAATGAAGTCGAGGCTCTTCTCCTGGTCGTGGCTTTCAGATTGCTCAATAATTTTTAAATTATTTCTTCTCAATCTGTTTTCAAGGTCAGTTGTTTTTCATGAGATATTTCACATTTTCTTCTAATTTTTGGCTTTTTTGGAAGAGTTTTATTTCTTCCTGATTTCTTGCAAAGTCATCCACTTCCTTTAGTTCCATTTTGCATTTGAAGGAGTTATTTTCTGAGTTCGTGTTTTTTTTAGGTTTTCTTTTTTTTGCAAGGCAAATGGGGTTAAGTGGCTTGCCCAAGGCCATACAGCTAGGTAATTATTAAGTGTCTGAGACCGGATTTGAACCCAGGTACTCCTGACTCCAGGGCCAGTGCTTTATCCACTGCGCCACCTAGCCACCCCTGAAGGAGTTATTTTCTTCAGAGAGCTTTTTTATCTCCTTTTCCAGCTGGCCAATTCTGCTTTTTAAGGCATTCTTCTCATTTGGCTTTTGTTTTGTTTTTTTCTATTAGGCCTAAACTGGTTTTTAACATATTATTTTCTTCAGTATTTTTTCATATATCTTTCACCAAGCTTTTGATTTGGTTTTCATGATTTTTCTGCATTGCCCTCATTTCTCCTTCCAAGTTTTCCTCCATCTCCCTTAGTTGCTTTTCAAAGTCTTTTTTGAACTCATTCATAGTCTGAGCCCATTTTGTATTTTTCTCTTGGAGGTTTTAGATAAAGAAGCTTCAATTTTGTTGTCATCTGAGTATGTGTTTTGATCTTCCATGGGACTAAATTAATTCTCTATGGTCAGATTCTTCTTTTTCTGTGGTTTACTCATTTCCTCAGCCCAAGACTAGTTTCCAATACTTCCAAGCCTTTAGGGTTGGGTTTTTTTGGGCGGGGCAACCCACTAGAACTTTTATTCCTCCAATGTCTTATGCTCTTTAGCCTGTGCTTTGATATGTAGATGACTGCAGCAATGCCCTCTGCCCTAGGGTTATAAATAGAGATCCAGCTTGGTTATTTAGTATGGAAGCCCAAACTGCACTGCGGATATCTGCTTGTGCCCAAACTGCAATATCTGCTTGAAGGCAAACAGCAGGGTCCTACCCCAGGAAGAGCAGAGAAATCTCTGCAGACTTCCCTTACCATCTCAGGGGGTGCAGGCTGCTTTCTCCCGATTCTCGCTGCAGATTCTGCAGCCAGGGCTCCTCACTCCACACTCACCAGAGCTCTCTCACCAGCCCTTCAAGCCATTGCAGGGGCTGGGCTGGGCTGGGCTGGGCTGTGCCAAGGCTTTTTTCCCAACCCCTGGTCTTGGTGAAGCACACCTTTCCCGTGGAATTTCTAAGTTATCTTGGACTGGGAAAATGTATCACTCAGTCTTTCTGTGGGTTCTGCCCCTCTAAATTTTGGCTAGAGCCATCATTTGGTTTTTTGGGGTTGGGGGGTAAGAGTTCTCTGGAAATGCTGCCTTCATGCCACCATTTTGGCTCCACCTGTCCATTGTTTTTGAAGAAGACCATGATTTCAGGAAGGTGATGTCATGACAAGCACGTGAAATGAATTTGAGTTGGGGGAGGCGGTGCTAAGTTACCTACCTCACTTTCTTCTCCAGATTCATCTAGGTCCAGTGGTCAAATATGAATCAGGACAACTGGAGATGGCTCTGCATGTGAGGCAATTAGATTTAAGTGACTTGCCCAAGGTCACACAGCTAGTATCTGGGGCTGTATTTGAATTATAGTGCTCCTGACTCCAAGGTCAATGCTCTAGATAGCTAGCTACCCCCAAGGAAAAAGAAAGAAAACCATGGGATAGTAAGGGAAAAAATGTGAGAATTTTTTTTAAAAGTGAAAATAGTATTCATTCAGATTCTGTGGGGTTTTTTTTTTTGGATGTGGATGGTATCGTCCACAATAGATCTCCCAGGGTTGTCCAGCACTCTGAACTGATGAAAGGAGTTGCATCCATTATAGTTGATTGACTCACAATGTTGTTATTAATGAGTATAATATTTTCATGATTCTACTTCCTTAGCATCAGATTGTGTAATTCTTTCCATGTTTCTCTAGAGTCCAACCATTCATGGTTTCTTACAGAACAATAGTACTTCATAACATTCTATGTGATAACTTGCTCTGTTAATTGATCTATGGTATCACCTTTCATGTCTAAATCCTGCACTCATTTTGACCTTATTTTGGTATAAGGTGTGAGATGTGGGTTTATGCCTAGTTTTTGCCACAGTTTTTCTCAAATAGTGAGTTCTTAACCCATAAGCAAATGTCTTTGGGTTTGTCAAACAATAGATAACTATAGTCATTTATTACTGTTTCTTTTATATTATTCTAATCCACTGGTCTATTACTCTATTTCTCAACTAATACCAGGCAGTTTTGATGACTGTTGCTGTATAGTACAGTTTTAGAAAAGGTACAGCTAGACCACCTTCCTTTACATTTTTCTCATCACTTCCTTTGATATTCTAGACCATTTGTTGCTCCAGATGAATCTTATTACTATTTTTTTCTAGCTTGGAAAATAATTATTTGGTAGTTTGGCTGGTATGGTACTGAATAAGTAATTTAATTTGGGTAGAATTGTCATTTTTATTATATTAATTTGGCCTAACCATGAGCAATTGCCATTTTTCCAATAATTTAGATCTGACTTTATTTGTGTGAAACGTGTTTTGTAATTGTCTTCATACAGTAGGTTCCCAAATATTTTATGTGGTATGCAATTACTTTTAATGGAATTTTTCTTGCCCTTGGACTTTGCTGATTTATATAGGTTTATTTTATATCCTGCTACTTTACTGAAGTTGTTAATTACTTCAAGTAGTTTTTAGACGATTTTCTCAGGGTTTTTACGGTATACCATCATATCATCTACAAAAAATGAACGTTTTGATTCCTCATTGCCAATTCTAATTCCTTCAATTTTTTTCTTCTCTTATTGCTAATACTATATGGAATAATAATGATGATAATAGGCATCCTTGTTTTATCCTGATTTTATTGGAAATGCTCCTAGTTTATCTCCATTACAATAATATTTCTTGATTGTTTTAGATAGATACAGCTTATTATTTTAAGGAAAACTCCATTTATTCTCATACTTTCTAGTGTTTTTAATAGGAATGAATGTTGTATTTTGTCAAAGGCTTTTTCAGAATCTATTGAGAAATCATAATCATATGATTTTTATTGGTTTTGTTATTGATGTGTTCAATTATATCTAGTGTTTTTCTAATAATGAACCATTCTTACTTACCTGATCTAAAACTACCTGATAAGATATTATCCTAATAATAACTTGTAATCTCTATGCTAAAATTTTATTTAAGATTTTTATATCAATATTTATTAGGGTAATTGGTCTATAATTTTCTTTGTCTGTTTTAACTCTTCTTGGTTTAAGTAATAGTACCATTTTGGTGTCATTAAAGGAATTAAGCAGAACTTTTCCTATTTTAAAAAATAGATTTTGTAGAATTGGAATTAATTGTTCTTTAAATGTTTGGTAGGATTCATTTGTAAATTCACCTGAATCTGGGGACTTTTTCTCAGGGAGTTTATTGATGGTTTACTCAATTTCTTTTTCTGAAACAAGGTCATTTAAGTATTTTATTTCCTCTTTTGTTAATCTCAGTAGTTTGTATTTTTGTAAATATTCATGTATTTCACTCAGATTGTCAAATTTATTGACATAGTTCGACAAAATTCTTCCAAATCATCTCTTTAATTTCCTCCTCATTAGAGGTGAGTTCACCCTTTAGATTTTTGATATTGGTAATTTCCTTCTTTTTTTTCTTAAACCAAATTAACCAAAGTTTTATATATTTTATTGTTTTTTTTAATAACACCAACTCAATTTTATTTATTAGATAAATCATTTTCTTGTTTTCAGTTTCATTAATCTTGGCTTTGATTTTCAGAATTTCTAATTTGGTATTCAATTGGGGATCTTTAATTTGTTCTTTTTCTATCTTTTTTAGCTTCATACCATACCCAACTAATTGATCTCTTCTTTCTCTATTTTATTCATATAAGCATTTAGAGATATAAAATTTCCCCTAAAATTGCTTTGATTGCAACCCATAAATTTTGATATGATGTCTTATTATCATTTTCTTGGATGAAATGGTTGATTGTTTCTATGATCTCTTGTTCAATACACTCATTCTTTGAAATTAAGTTTAGTTCCCAATTAATTTTTGCTTTATCTTTCCATGGCCTTTACTGCATCATGCTTCAAAAAGCATGCATTTGTTATTTTTGATTTTCTGCATTTGATTGTAAGATTTTTTTTTATGCCCTAGTACATGATCACTTTTGGTATGGGTGTCATGTACTGAAGAGAAAAAGGTACATTCTTTTCTATCCCCATTCAGTTTTCTCCAAAATTCTATCATGTCTAAGTTTTCTAATATTTTGTTTACCTTTTTTTGAAAGACATTTTATTTTATTTTATTTAGGTTTTTACAAGGCAAATGGGGTTAAGTGACTTGCCCAAGGTCACACAGCTAGGTAATTATTAAGTGTCTGAGGCCAGATTTGAACTCAGGTACTCCTGATTCCAGGGCCAGTGCTTTATCCACTGCACCACCTAGCCACCCCATTGTCCACCTTCTTAACTTCCTTCTTGCTTATATTGTGGTTAGATTTGTCTAATTATGATAAAGGGAGGTTGAATTCCCTCATTATAAAAGTTTTCCCTGACCATGTTTCCTTGTAATTCATTCAACTTTTCCTCTAAGAATTTGGACACTATACCACTAGGTGTACATATATGTATGTGTGTGTGTGTGTGTGTGTGTGTGTTTATTAATGATAAAACTTCACTGCCTATGGTGTCTTTTAAGTTGTAGTTTCCTTCCTTTCCTTACGTTCTAAACCCTTCTATTTTTGCTTTTGCTTTGACTGAGATCAGGATTGCTATCCCTGATCTTTTCCACTTCTGCTGAAGCATAATATATTGTGCTTCAGCCTTTTATCTTTAGCCTTGTATGTATCATTCTATTTCAAATGTGTTTTTTTTAAACAGCATATTGTAGAATTCTAGTTTTTTAATCCATTCTGCTATCTGCTTCTGTTTTATGGGAGAGTTCATCCCATTCACCTTTACACTTAAGATTACCAATTCTGTATTTACCTCTATGCTGTTTTAACTTTTCTCTTTCCTTTCCTCTTATTTCTCCTCACCAATGTTTTGCTCCCTTTCCACTTTAACTTTTCTTTTAAATTTTAACTTTAACTTTACTTTTACTTTTGCCTTCCCTTTTATAGGCCCTTCTTCTCTTTTCTTTCCTCCCCCTGCCTCCTTCCCACCTGCCTCCTTCCCCACAGTAGAATAGATTTTTTAAAAAATTGTACTTATTTTAAGGCAATGGGGTTAAGTGACTTGCCTGAGGTCATACAGCTAGGCAATTATTAAGTGTCTGAGGGTGGATTAGATCTCAGGCCCTTCTGACTCCAGCTGTTCCTAGATTTATTTTTTTAGTTTTATTTTTTTTGCAAGGCATTGGGGCTAAGTGACTTGCCCACGGTCACACAGCTAGGTAATTATTAAGTGTCTGAGGCCGAATTTGAACTCAGGTCTTCCTGGCTCCAGGGTCAGTGCTCAACTCACTGTACCATCTAGCTACCCTCTGCCCCTAGCTTTTTTAAACCCAATTGGAAATGTATGTCATTCTCTCTGGACCAAATCTATTGAGTAGATTTACTTAGGTTTTACATCCTTCCTTCTTTTCCTTTACTATAATAGGTCTCTGTATCTTTTTACCTGGTGTTATTTATCCATTAAAGCCTAGCCTTCTCCTATGATTTTATGTTTTGTTATTTTATCCCTGTCTTGAATTTACAACTCTTTGTCAAAATATACTTCTTTTATCTGTTCTGATAGAAGTATTGTTCTCAAAGGTTAATTGATTTCTTGCTTGCTTGATAAGCAGCATTGGCCAATAGTCACCAAGTATCCTCCCCTCTTCTCATTAGAAATACAAATTTTTCAAGAGTCATAAAGCACATTAAATTATGATCACTTTATACGTTACTTCTTTTTCAAATACCCTTCATGGATATATAATCATCATGAACCAAAGCATCATGCAAAGTCAAATCATTTCATGAACCATTTACATCCATCCCTACCTCCCCCCACCCACCCCATATATTGCCTCCAATTGAGCCACTGTTTCATACAAAGGAAAATCTCTTCATGGTGTTTTCATGACCAGTCCCTCTAAGTACAGTCTCTTTTCTCTTTCTCTATAGTTCTGCAACCATAGTCTTACAATCCTCCTCAACAAAGTATCTGGTATACTCTCTCCCTCTGTCCCTTTAGCACCTCAAGCATGATACCAAAACTCTCCTTAACTAAAGTATGGATCAAAGCAAGATCTCTTCCTAATCTCTTTATGTCTAACCCTTCTAAGTATGCTCCCACAGGATTCCCCTATTATACTACAACCCTCCTTAACTAAGATATCTAGTAAAGTAAGATCATTTCTGATTTAATTATCTATAGAGCCTCTAAGTGCTCTAAGTGCTGGGACACTCTATAGGTCTCTCTGAAGAACTTTAGAATTGATCATAAGGCATGGGCGATACTGGCACAGGACCACCCAACATGGGGGTGGGGTGGGAACTTCATCAGAGAAAGTTCTGCATTCTATAAGCAAGGTAGAATTAAAGTAGCTCAAAGGAAGTTTAAGATACTTAAGTTTATTGTAAACACTCCAGGTGTTCACCAGGACTATTTGTGCACAACCTGTGCTAAAACAGTCTGAGCTAATATTGATCTGATTAGCCACAGTCGGATACACTTTAATTTGTCTCAAACATAGTGATGTCATTTTGGTCTTTTTCTGAAGAAGAACCAACCATACCCATATTCTCTAAGTACAAAATCTTCAACTTTATTTACCCTTTTTTAACTATCCTAAGAGAAATACAATTCTCAAGAGTTACAAGTGTAATTTTTCCTTGTTGGAATGTATACAATCTAATATTCTTGAATAGTATTTTTTTCCCCTTTCCGTTTACCTCTTCATTCATCTCTTGAGTCATGTATTGGAGATTTAATTTTCTGTTCAGTTTTTTTTAATGAGAAAATTTCGTAAGTCCTCTATTTCATTAAAATCCATCTTTTCCCCTGACAGAATATGCTGAATTTTGCAGGGTAGTAAATTCTCAGTTGTAATACAAGGTTTTTTGCTGATTAAAATATCATATTCTAGACCCTCTGATCCTTTAAAGTTGAAGCTGATAAATACTGTGTAACTCTGATTGAGCTTTCTTTGCACTTAAATTGCATCCTTTTTTGGCCACTTGCAGTATTTTCTCCTTTATTTGGTAATACTGGAATTTGGCTCTAATAGTACTTGGAGGTTTCATTTTGGGAACTCTCTCTGTAGGTGTTTTGTGTATTCTTTCAAAGGTTATTTTCTCTTCTTGATCAAGGATATTAGGACAGTTATGCATGATAATTTTTTTTTAGGTTTTTGCAAGGCAAATGTGGTTAAGTGGCTTGCCCAGATTTGAACTTAGGTACTTCTGACTCCAGGGCTTTATCCACTGTGCCATGATAATTTTTTGAAAGATAATTTTTAGGCTCTTTTTTTGATTTAGATTTTCTAGTAGATCAATAATTTATAAATTCTCTCTTCTGGATCTATTTTCTAGATCTTTTGTTTTTTGTAAAGTATGTTTTATGTTTTCTTCAAGTTTTTCAACCATTTAATTTTGTTTGATGGAATCCTGATATCTCATAGATTCATTAGTTTCTATTTGTCCAATTCAAAATTTTAGGCTTTTTTTCTTTAGTTATCTTTTGTCTTTTTCCATTTGGTTAATTTTACTTTTTTGCTGAGTTTCATTTCCTTTCCAGTTGATCAATTTGAGTTTTTGGTGAGTTGCATTCCTTTTTTTCTTTTGATCAATTTTACTTTTTGATTAGCTATATTCTTTTTTCTAATTGGTTATTTTTACTTTTAAGGGAGTTGATTCCTTAGGTCAATTTTTCATAATTTTTTTGCTTGGTTCTCATTTCTTTTTCCATTTTTCTTTTTCCTTTATTCTTTGGTTTTTTAAAATCTTATTTAAACTCTTCTATGAGGTTTTAGAGGAATTGAATGTAATTCATAAACTCTTTTGAGAATTCCCATGTAATTTATTACTACTTTCTTTTTCTGAGATGGTATTTTTATCTTCATGATCTGAATAGTAGCTTTCTATGGTTGGTGCTCTTTTTGGTTTTTTGCTCATTTTGATTATCGAGCTCTGCTCCTGAGGCATAGGAAGTATAGTTCCCAAACTTTTTTGTTCTGGGACTGGGGTCTGATCCCTGGCTTATCACTTGACAAGATGTTGCCTATGCAGCCCAGGTGTTGCCTTTGTAGAGGTTTGTTTTCTCCTTTATGTCCAGGCTTTGCCTATGATGTGATTTGTTTCTAAGCCAGACCTGTTTGTGGCCCCCTTGTTCACAGGGTTCAGAATCTGGGAATGAGACCTTCCCTACTGGCCTCCTGTCTAGCTGCCAGGACCTCAGCTGCTGTCTAGATGATGTGACTTGTACTGCACTGTGGCTAGAAGCCATCCTGCTTTCCTACATAGTTGGGTTTTACCCTAGTTGGGTTTAACAACACCCTTCCTCTTCTCTGATGTCTTCATTTGAAAATTTGATTCAATTTTTTTTTTTGGTGGGATCTGTGGCTTTACTGTCTATGTTACAACTTCATTTAATATTGTATAGGGAAAAGCTTCAAGAGCATGCTAGCTTCACACTGCCATCTTGGCTCTATCCTGGAAGTTGCTATCTGGTTTCTAATTACTATTATGATCTTCTAGGAGATTGATGCTTCAATTTGTGGGATTATTGATTAGGTATTTCATATTGCACTTTGACTCCAAGTCTGAATCTCCTTTGGACTTAACTTTCAAATTTTTTCAGTCACTCACTCCTACTGGCTTCTGTTAATCACTCTTCCTATTCAATCCAGGACCTTAGTATCTCTCAAATTCATGTTTTTTTTTTGTAAACATGAATGTCTTGAAGAGACTTCTTGGGAGAAAGTATGAGGGACCCATATAGGACAAGCAATGATGAGGTGGGGAAAAGAATACTGTGCATTCTCCCATCTTCTCATGGGGTCTCTATAGACTGAATCCACCACTTGCTACACAGAAGAGTCAATGTAAGAAATAGACTGGAAGCTATTTTTTCTTTTAATAGGCAGCTTCCTACTCTTAGCCTGTTGCTGTGTTAGTAATTAAAGCTAGAGTGAGAGAGGGAAAGGAGAGGACTTCTTGTAGTTTGCCAAAGTTCTGATCAACCAAATCCTTTTGGGTATAGTTCCCCTATGGTTGATCAGAACCAGAAAGGGCAACTCTGAACATACTCCAGGGGATTTTCTTTGTTAGGAGAATATGCAAGGAAAATACCAAAGTTGGGGGGGGGGGCTATTAACTGAGGGGAGATGGAAATCAGGATGGACTTGAAGTAGAATCTGAGTAAAGATTTAAGAGGGACGTGCTGAAACTTAAGCTGGGACAAGACAAGAACTGGAGGTCAAAAGAGAGAATATTTTTACATTCTTTTCTAGAAATCATTCAAGTTTGCTTGTGTGGAGAGACAGATTATCAAAGAGAGGAGAAGAGGAAGGGTGTATGCTAGTCTTTAAAAAGGTTTAAACTTAATAGGTTTGAATAAGGAAGAAAAGAGACTTTATGAAGAACCTGGTTCAGAAGGGATAACCTGTCCTTTTCCAAAGAATGGGTGAGTGTTTGACATTTCTGAATCCAATTTCTAATCTCCATTGGGTTTCCCACAACTTCCAATGGCTGTGAGACAAATGGAAGAGAGAAATTCTTACCTTTAATATTTTCATAGGAAACTTATTTTGAATGTGTTAGTGATTCAGAAGAGTAAAGGGTTCAGGACCTAAAGGGTTAAATATGAAATTGTGACATTACTCCTTCTTTTAGTCCTTTTGAATCTAGGGCACATTCCTTGCCAATTCTTTCTCTGCTCTCATTCCTTTCCATTCCATTCTATGAAGTGCTGCTATGTTGATCTTCTTGATCATCATGTCCTGACAGCTCACACACATGCACACACACACACACACACACACACACACACACAAACACACACAAAGACAGTTCTTTACTGCTTTCAGAATAAGTCCAACTTCTTTAGTCTGGAATTCAAGCCTCTTACTACATCTCCATGGTCCCTTACAATCATGAACTCTCCACTTTAGCCACACTGGTCTTTTTAACAGGATTACATTCTCACAATCCACTCCACCTTCCTCTTTCTATTCTTCCTACTTGGAACCCCCTTCTGCCTTCTCTCTTGAAGTTTCATGATACTGAACCAAAACATCAGGGCCATGGCTTTTTAGCTAAAAGAGCCTGGAAGCCATCCATCCAACTTTCTCATTCTTCAGATGAGGAAAGGAAAAAGAAAGGAAGGAAGGAAGAAAGTGAGAGAAAGAAAGAAGAAAGCAAAAGAAAAAAAACTATGAACAAAAAGATACAGACAAGACAGTTTGGAGTAGTCTCAGAAGGAAGGCACTAGCAATTACTGAACCTTGAGAAAGACTTTTTGAAGAAGTGTGACTTTTGCTGAGAACTGAAAGAAGCCATGGAAAGCAGAAGGCAGAGATGAGGAGGGAGAAAATTCCAGGCATGAGGACAGTCAATGAAAATTCTCAGAGTTGGAAGAGTGATATAAAATATAGGAATTGTGTATGATGACTTATATAGGCTACACATAAAAGATCCTCCATCTAAGGACCATAGATTTAAAGCTAGAAAATATTAGAAGCCATTGAGTTCTTCCATTTTACAGATGAGGAAAAATAATCACAGAGAAGTTAAATGATTTGTCCAGTGACACACAGCTAGAAATTATTTGAGGTGGATATCTGAAACGAATTTTTCTTGATGCTAACTCCAATTCCCTATCCACTAAGCCCAGTGCCCAACTAAGATACTACTACTACTACTACTACTACTACTACTACTACTACTACTACTACTACTACTGATTAACTCACAATTGAGAGACTATGAAAAGAGTTAATCTCATTTTAGCCTTGAAAATTCTCTCTAATCTGCTCTACTTCTCCCTCTTCAAAGTTCAGAATAACTTCTTTTGGCCACCAGTAGTAGGTCTTTAAGAATAAGAATTTTCTTTTTCATTTAAAAATGAAATTTTCATTCCATTTTGCCTTTGTATCCCCAGCAACAAGGATAGTGGCTTACAAATAGTTGGTGCTTAATAAATGCTGGTCAAATTGAATTGAAACCTTTTTGTTTATAAACGTACAGGATATATTGAAAGTGATGTGCTTTTGCATTAAAAAAAACCACATGGTTTATTTATTTTTGACAGACTTGTTTTATGTGATACTTGACAATAGATCTAATTAGTTTAAACAGAGTCTCATGTTTCTGCCCTGAAGAACTTACTGGAAAGACAAAGCAGTGTGGAGAATGCAAAACAATCTAATGCAGGTAAATGGGAGCTGTAGCCACATCTGTTCCAATGTCCATTAAACAAATGACAGCCCCTATGACTGTCAGTCATTTATCATCCTAGAGACCAAGTTGTCATTTGTTTGGCTCTGACAGACATTTTCCATTAATGACTTTGGTATCAATATCTCAAGAACTATTATTTCCCCAAAGAAGAATGAATTTTTTACAGTGTGAACTTTTTAGTTTAGGAGCTGTCCCTGCCACTTTCTAAGATTGTAGGCTTTAGTAGCACATGCATTGAAGAGGTAGTGTGGTACAGTAGATAGATAGAGTCAGGAAGACAGCTTCAAATCCCATTTCAGTCATTTCCTGGCTTAGGCAAGTCACTTAACATCTCTATAAAATGGGGATAATAATAATAATAACAACAACGACAACAACAACAATAATAATAATACTTCCCTAACAGGGTTGTCCGGTTGATAGAATGTGATGTCGTATGCAAAGTGCTTTGCAAACTTTAAATAGTAATAACTGTTATTATTGACAACACTAATGGCACCCCTAGGGAATTTGAGGAAACAAGCCTAAATATGAAAAAGATAAGAGCAGGGTGGTAAAGATATGTAAAATCCATATATAGGCAATACCTTCTGTAGGAGATCAGAGGCAGAAGAAGTCACTTCTAGAAAAGACATCCAGATAAGGTTTTACAGAGGAGACTAGATAGACGTTTAGTCTTAAAATATGTTTAGGATTTAGTGGAGGGGGAAGGGAGAAAATCCCAAGCAGGACAAAAGTCATGAACAAAGGCACACAAATAGCCAAAAAAAGTATAAACTTGCTTAATCAGAATAAATGTGATTAAGGTGACCCAAAGATAACATGGGATATAATTATTAATCCTCAAAAGCAATCTCAACCTTTTTTGTATCATGGACACTTTAAAGATGATCTCCTTTTTGAGACTCAATGATAGAAAACAAATATATAATCAACAAGAATAATTTATATCCATCTGGTCTTGTCATAAAGATAAGCTGCTGACTTGGATCTAACTCAACCCTATTTAGAAAATCAATTTGTTTCTGATTTATAGAAATATGAAATGACAGAAGCCTAGGGTCAGACAATAAATACAACTGAACTAAAATGTGTATAGTTGGGAAAGAATTGGAAGTAGGGTTCAGATATTTATTCATGCTATCCAAGCATTATAAATGCCACATTTGTGAGGAATTACTCACATTTCTATGTTCTGTATTAACATATTAATAGAAAATATTGCCTTAGTTCTCACTCTTTGGATGTAGGGTCCCACCGAAGTTGGCAATGAAAATAGACAAAGAAGTTTAGAAATTGGATGGCATCCTTTGGGATGTATGCACTCAAATATTTAAAGCAAATGAGAAAGCTGAAGTTAGGTCACTTCTCTTCTTGTTATGCCTCCTTCCTATCATCTCCAGCCCACCAATTATGACTAAATACCTAGTTTCCAGTGGAATCATATTTTGGGAGAGGAGCCTTCTATTTAGCCAGATATATCAGAAATTTTTACACAACGATGACCTTTAAATTAGTTTCTTTCTCACTGGTCAGATCAACTTTGGACTTGTGTCAAAATTGGATGGTGGCAATTTTGATGTTAGAGGCTATCTGAAGTAAAAAAAAGGTAAAAACAATCCAACAAAACATAAAGCTGATACTCAATGAGAAACATAAAAGAGGTAGATAGCTCTTTGACTTGTTAGGTATGTCTAAAATGTATGTTTATTTAAAGAGGGTCATGTGTTCTTTTGTTTCAGTTGGTGTTTGTGAAGAAGGATAAAGGAGAGTTTGAGTGATTATTTAATGTGATTATGTGAAAGTGGTCATTTTGGGGTAATGTGCATAGAAAGAGACAGAGGATATAGTGGGTGCAAGATCATGCATTTTGGGACCATCCTCTCTCCCACCCCTCCAAAAAGGAGGAGAGTTATAACTGGCTTTCAATCTTTTAAGTCTCAGCTTTCTCATTTATAAAATGGGAGTAGCAATATTTGTATCACCTACTTCACAAGCCTATGAGCAGAGTGTTTTATAAATCTTAAAAGCTTCTTTAAATATGAGCCATTATTTAAAATGTAAGAATTTGTGATTTCATCTGTTAAAGACCCCCTCCATTGACATGGATCTCAATCTTCATTTATTTCAGAGAAAAGTGTTTTTGTTGCTAGAACTGAGAAGATTTACCCAAAGTTTTGATGATGTGCCTAGCTTTTCTTAGCTGGACTCACTTGTGAAGATAAACACATGCTTATTGGCAGGTCATACTCAGTCTTTTCAATTTGGTAGGACATACCAAAGCTTATACTTCATTTGGGTAGTCTTCAAGAACCTAAGGTCATCTTGAGATGCCAGAGTAGGATATTAGTATTAGAGTCTTAGATTAAACCTACCAATGCATAAAATTATTATGTTGCTTTTTTTCTCTTTCTAATAAAGAAGGGTGTCATTCAGATGGACCTGTGGTTTCTGCAATGTGAATATGCTTTCCACTGATGTGAAATGCAACCTTATCTTTCCATAAGCATGTCTCTTATTCAAGTCTTTCACTGATTTAATTACAGAATATCCATTCAGTGTGTTGGGGTCCTTCAGCACTTTCCCCTGATATCTCTAGTGAAGTTCTCAGACTGTCCATCTGTTATTCCTTACTCTTGCCAAATGGCCAGTACACCTTGAAAATGAGGAATGCTCAAAGAATAGGCAAAACAAGTTGTTGTTGGCTATTACCTTGCTTCAGTTATGTCCAACTCTCTGTGGCCTCATTTGGAGTTTTTTTGGCAAAGATACTGGAGTTCTTTGCCATTTCCTTCTCCAACTCATTTTATAAAGGACAAATTCAGGGAAACAGAGTTGAAAAAGAAGGTGTGTTGACTTCTTTTATCCTTGTTCTTCTAAATTTGTTGTATGCTACAATTTGGGCAGCTAGATGACACAGAGGAAAGAACTCTGGATTTGGAATCAGGAAAGACTCATCTTCCTGAGTTCAAATCTAGACTCAGACATTTGCTAGCTTGGTGACTCTGGGCAAATCACTTAAGTCTGTCTACCTTAGTTCATCATTTGTAAAATGAACTGGAGATGGAAATGACAAAAGATTCCAGTATCTTTGCCAAGAAAATTCCAAATGATGTTACAGAGAGTTGGATATAACTGATGCAACATAATAAAAACAATTTGTTTTGCATATTCTTTGAGTACTCCTCATTTTCAATTTTTCAGATTGTGCAACATTACTTGATTGCTTATCATAGCACCTAGAAAATATTAATAGATACCACCATGCTTATTCTTAGTTGATTTTTTAAACTCCATTTCCTCCCAAAAATAATCACCTTAAGATCTCTCTTCCAATAAGGTGCATTTCATACATCCATCAAAATCATTCAATAATCCTTAAATAACCTTATTAAGTGACCCTGTAATCATAAATCTCAAGTGAGATGTACTCCTGAAAGGTGTTTGATAGAGGAGGTCTAAAGAAGAAAGCAAGTTGCAAAGGGTATGGGTAATGAGGTCCTTCAGAATGATCTTTGCACAAATGATATTGTGCTAGTTGCATTAAGTCCTAGAACTTCTCAGTAATTTTTGGAGATTAGTAATCTTTTAAAAGAATTTTTCATAAAGGAAAAACTCATAATTGATCTCATAAAGGAAAGATTAAGTGGATAATGTTTAACTCACTCATTGTTACCACTTGTCCCAACTTGGACCACAGAGAGAGAAATCATGGATACTCCCCTCAGATGCCTAAGAGTAACCCTGAGGGATTGTAGCTTTTAATATTATCAGTCAAAATCCCTAAATTCCAATATCAATCAACTAGTAGATACCTATTAGCTAATTGAAAAGGCTGTTTACTGAGAAGGTATATCAAGAAAAATAATTACTTAATATACTTTTCCCAACCTCTAAATCACCATCTCCCCTTACATGCACACAAGATTCCTTGGAGAGACTGAGATTAAACTTTAAAGTACAATGAAAGTGTATAACAATATATAAGAAGTACAAGCACCAAATGGAATCTCCCCCTATTTCTAGTCCAAGGAGTCATTTTCTTCCTTTCTGGAATCCTAATGAGTCAATAATCATTTATTAAATGTTCTAGGCACTGTCCTAAGTTTTGGAAAAACAAATGCAAGCAAAAAGGAAGATAGCTCCTGTCCTCAAGGAACTTAAATTATTTTTTAAAAAATTAAAAAAAATACTTTTTTTTATTGAAGTCTCATTTTTTTTACATGATCATAATTTCCCCCACTATCCTTCCCTCTACTTCTCCACAAGAGTCATCTTCTATAACAGTTAGTACTTTTAAAGACAAAAAAGATTAGAAAAGATAAAGAAGAGGAAAAATCAGCATAATTGATCAATGAACTGGAAAAGAAAGTTTGAAAACATATAAAATGTGCAACTCATGGACTTCTCAGTTCCACAAATGAGTGGGTTGGGATTGTCCTCTCATGTCTCATTATTCAAATCATGTTTGATCTTTATCATTTTGCTACATTCACTTTTTATTTTGCATATTGTTTTGTTCCGTTTACATTGTTAGAGTCAATGGGCATATTTTTTTTGACTGCTTATTTCACTCTGCATAGGTTCATGTAGGTCTCTCCATACTTCTCTGAATTCATCATATTCATTATTTCCTATAATACAGTAGTACTATATTATATTCACATGACATTATTTCCTTGAACATTCTCCAACTGATGGAAATCTATTTTATTTCTATTTTTTTCCTTCTGTCACAAAAAGTACTCTGAATGTTTTGACACATATTAGAACATCCTTCTTATGAATGGTTTCTTTTGGGTAGAAGTTCAGTAATGGAGTATTTGGCTCAAAGGATTTAGACATTTTTGATATTTTTATGCATAATTCCAAAATCTTTGTAACACTTCATAGTTCCATTAATAAAGCATTAAAGTGTTTATTATCCCACAACTTCTCCAACATTGATTATTGACATTTTTGTTATCTTTCCAATTTGCAGAGTATGAGGTGAAACCACAAGGTTGTTTTGATTGCATTTTTCTTATCATTAAGGGATTTGGAAATTCATGTGGTTGTGAATATTTTGTAATTCTTTTGAGAACTATTTGATCATATCCTTTGACTACTTATCTATTGGAAAATAGCTATTGATTTCATATACAACACATACATATATTTAGGATGGCAAATCACTTCCAGAGAAATTTAATACAATTATTCCCCCCATAATAACACTTTCTTTCTTATTCTAGGTGCATTAAATTTGTCTGTGTAGAAGTTATTCTATTTCATCTAATCAAAATGATCTATTTTATCTTTTGTAATGCCTCTATCTCTCGTTTATTTTTTGGTTAAGGATACATCTCATGACTATGCGAAGTATATGATTTGCTTTCTATTTTTAATAGCATGTTATTTAATATTAATATCATGTATCCATTTAAAATATATAGGTTGCCATTAAGACTTCTGATGGTTTTGAATTCATAAATCAATTGCCTGGGTACTTTTTTTTTTAGAATAAAACATAAAAGAAATAGAGACCCTATAAGATGTGGCCATCTCTGTCTCCCCTCAACAGCAGCTCAAAGCATTCTTCTTCACTCAGAGGAAGAGGGAAGAGAGAGAGGGGGGGCAGGGGAAAAGAGAGACAGACAGACAGACAGAGACAGAGACAGAGAGGCAGAGACAGAGAGGCAGACAAAGAGATAGAGAGAGACACACAGAGGCAGAGAGACAGAGACAGAAAGAGAAGAGACAGAGTCAGAGAAAATACGTTTGCTCAGATTTTTTGTATTCCCTTTTAAAACTCATATGCTTCTGAATAAACAGTCCTTCTAGCTCTGAAGCCCACTAGATGAGTTTTCAGCAACAAAACAAATCTTTGTAGTATCATGATTCAGTTGTGTTATTAGTAGAAAGTAGAGAATATTTATATATTCTTTAAGGAATGGGCTCTCATTAGCCAACCCCATTCATTATAAAAGCAATAACTTTTGTTCAGATTATGACTAGCATATGCATGGATAATCTATAGTATCTATCCACTGGTATGTATCTATGAATATATATGTGTGTGTATTTATCTTTTTCCATAGATAGTCTCATTGTCCATCTGTAATGTCTGTCTATGATGTGGATGTAAAGATTTATCTCTATGGGTCTATAGGTCTATACACCTCTATAGATATATACCTCTGTAAAGAGAAATCTATACATCCATATCTTGGACAGACAGCATAGATGGATTTTTATAGAATTAAACAGAATAGGGATACTAGGCTCAATTATGTTTAGGAAGTTGTAAATTCTTTTAATGATTCCAACTTTTCCCTAGATGTAGCATAGAAAAAAGGAATTTGTTTTGAAAAATTTAATCAGGATCCTATAAGTGGACCTACTTTGGTTGTGAGAGAGATAAAGTCTCCATCCTTGCCTAAACTTGGGTTTTCATTCTGTAGGGTAAGAGCAACTTGATATTTAGCTATGCAATATTTCTAATAAGCAAGTGAATTTCGTTTAAAATGTGCATACATTCTAGGGGAAAAATAACATGCTTTATAAAACTGTATCTCCATATAATATTTCCATATCTTCATGTTATATTTGATAGCAGGAAGAGATGTTCGGATAATGTTTCTCCTTGCTGAGATTCACTTGTGCAGTAAACAACAGGGACACTTTCGCCTTACTTGGTTATTATATCTATCTTTTTCTTAGTACTTGAGTACTATGGAGATAAGTACCTTCAAAGTCTCTAGAGAGAAAGAGATGAATGGTTTTGTTTTTCAAATATCTTTGTAAAAGATTTGAAAATTATTATTTGGAAAGACTATAAGTATATACTTAATGAAACATGGAGAATTAAATATCCCCCCCAGATATATTAAATTAGCATCATGGACCCAAGACCTCATAAAACAAAACTATTCTAATCTAAAGTGAGTTTACCTCAGGATTCCAACTAACTTCAGCTTGGCAAAAAGTTTACTCCTGGGAACTGCCATGTTCTGTCATTCTGAAAATCATTTCTTCATCTTCTCCCACTTTTCTCCCATGGTAGAAATGATACACAGTATATAGGTTGGGTCCCCCAAGGCAGTGCAGACTTTCTCTTCAGTTTAGACCATGTGACATTTGCACAGGATTCTAAGAACTAGATTTCCAAAAAGTATTTCTTTTCTCTATTTTGATCTGACTCTGTCTTTTTCTCTCAGTCTCTGTCTCTGTCTAAGGAAAGAGTTGGATTGACCCAGACCAAAGGCTTGGCAGGTTCCTTTTATGAAAAATGTTTCCTACATCCAAAGATTTTGAGTTTTTCAGTCAATAGTTAGGTCTCATGATTTGCCATATTGTTCAGTCCCAAATGTTCCCTCCTACCTTGTTATAACATTCTTCTGAACTGTAATAAGCTTATACCAGATTTCTGTTCATTTCTCACTTAACTGATATATGATTTGTCCCAATATAGAGCTAAAAGACCAGTATTTAATAATACTGGGAACTTACTCATGTTTTTTGTTTTGTTATTTTGGTACCAAGATTTTTATATGAATATTCTTTTTACTTTTTCCTTAAAAGACTAGATAAATGTGAACTTTATTTTCCCTAAATGATTCTTTTGTCATGGAATAATTAATTCAATTAGTGGAAAGCAGGGTTGTATAATGGTTAGAGAGCTCCCTGAATCAGAAAGATCCAAGTTCATGTCTTTGACACAATGAGCTGAGTGATGATGGGCAATTCACTTAATTTCATAGAGCCCTAGTCAACTTGTAAGACTAAATTGGAGAACATGTGCTCATTTATTTTTTGGAGGGAATTTCCTTAATGAAAATTTCCTATATCCCAGGGAAATCAAAGTCCTGATCAAAAAGAAAAATTAAAAAATGATTGATTAGATTCTTTCTTACTGTTTTTCTGTTCCAACTGCATGAGAGAACGGGAATAAGTTGTAACCAAACTCTAGGAGGACCATGAATTCTATATGATTTGACAGAAAAATCTGACAAACTTCTTACATTCCCCAGTAACTGAATAGTCTTGCATCCTCTTGATAGGTTTGTATATGTCATAGACTTTTAAGTATGTAGTTTGTTTATATGTTTGTGGGTAATGAAAAGTTAATGAAACATCTTTCTGGAGAATGTATAATTTGAATATGAAGATAAGACTGTTGAACCATTTCCACATTTTTAATGATAGCTACTGGGGATAAAAAGAGCTGTCTTTGGCTTTGGGATTAGGTGAAGTAAAATGATCTGGGCCATTTATGAAGGTAAATAGATGCTAACACCAAACTCTACTCAGCTGAGGTGATGCATCATGGACATTTAATTTTATGATTCATATGTACTCTGGCAGGTTACTTTTATCAAAATGTTAAAACAATTTGCATTTGTATAAAAGTGAAGTTCACCTGAAGACTGTTGCCTAGGAGGTTGGCATTACTGGGACCTTGTAAAAAGACTACTGGGGATTTGTTTATAAGTAAAGAATTCACACAGTTCTCTGACCCAAAAGATCATAAATGTTAATTCACAGATTACTACAAAGGTTTACAAGTAAATTTAGAGTTCTTTAAGGTAAAGATGGTGAGTTTCTGAATAGAGATAGTAAAGGTACGAAAAGAGGAAAAGGGAGCAGCAAGCACTAACTTGCAACTTGTTTGGCAAGAGAGCAGCAGAGCCAGTTGCAGCCTTAAGTAGAATGGGGGGGGAGTATGAAGAAGAGAAGGTGGGAGCAACTGCAAGAAGTTTGCAGATAGGCTGACAATAGCATCATAACAGAGAGGAAGAGCAGGACGTTTAAGGAGCCTAGTGTGCTACTACCCATGCCTAGAGGAGTTGGGGAAGGTATCAAGGAGTGGCCAGTATCTGAACATGACTGGGGATAGATTTCTAACTTGGTCAGGGGAAAGGGACATGTGGTAAGTGCTAGGAGAAAGGGAAGGGAAGGTTTGGGGGGGGAGGGTTGAGGTTACTTCTATTATCTCAGTGAATTTACAACTCTGCAGGGTTTGAGGTTGATTTCGACCATCTCAGTATTCACTTTACATTAGGAAAGTCCTGGGGTGAGTTTGATAAAGAGGCTAAAACATTTATAGTGAGTTTGGAAGGAAGCTAAGGCATTTACATTTCAGTGGGTCTAGGTGCTGGTATCAATGGGAAGGAAGTTAGACATCCACAGGTATGCTAGGTGAGCACAGATAATATTTCCCTTAATATTTCTCCTTCATTATTTTTCCCATTCAAGAAATTTGGACCAAATTCATTTGAGAGTTGGGATAGAGGTCTCTTCTTGTATACATGATTGGTGTAAGACCCATAGTTTGACCTTCCACCAGTCCCCTGCTAAATAGGGGTCTTCAAGGCCAGTACAGAAGGGAAAAGATTCTAGCAATACACAAAGAGAAGGTTTATAACATTTGTATGGATTACAATATTTGTCTAATATAGAAAGGGAAAAGATTGCAATATTTCTCTCTGCCTAGTGTACTCCTGCTTCAGACTTTTATCTCCCCATGGGGACTAGACTTATGAGCACATGGTCTTGCTTTTTTATGTTTCTTTTCTTTCTTGCTTTTGGTGAAGGAAAATTGAAAATAGCTATAATCTTGTGAATCTTGTGAAGCACTCCAGTCTTTTTTTTTTAGGTTTTTTTTTTTTTTGCAAGGCAAATGGGGTTAAGTGGCTTGCCCAAGGCCACACAGCTAGGTAATTATTAAGTGTCTGAGACCCAATTTGAACCCAGGTACTCCTGACTCCAGGGCCCGTGCTCCAGTGTCTTTTTCAAGAAAACCCCATGTTCCTGGGGACACAAAGAATAGGAAATGGCTCAATAACTCAGCATCAACAATAACAATAGCAACAATCATCCTGTGAACTTTGAAAGGTTTCAGGAGCTGTGTAAGCCTGGGCAAGTCACAGTTAACCTCTCTGTACTTGGGTTTCCTAATTGCAAAATGGGGGTAATAATAGCACCTACTTTTTAGAGTAGTTGTGAGGATCAAATGAAATAATATTTATAAAGCATTTAACTAATAACAGGTAATTAATAAATGTTTCCCTTTACTCTTTGTTATGAGGATCAAATGTGTTTGATAGAAAGTATTTTGCAAATCTTAAAGTCCTGGATCAACACTAACTGTTATAATGATTGCCCAAAATCATGCAGTTAGTTAAATACCAGAGTGAAGATTTATATCTGGGTCATCTCATTCCAAATCTAGTGCTTTTTTCTATTACTGGATGTTGCCAAAGCAACATTTTGATAAGCTGTACATTTTATGAGTTCCTGGTTATTATTAATAATGAGTATAGTTAGTGGGTCTCCAAAATCCAAGATTCAAGAAGTTTATAGCCCCATGTCTGTTTTGGGAGCTGTATATTTATTCAGAATTTTTATTCCTGTAAGTCTAATACAGAACACAGTAACAGGGAGACATCTTTTGCCAAGAAGTGTTCAAAAGAAAAGTAAGTACTAAAGGTTTTATTTAAGGGAAAATATTAGGTTTGTTCCATTACACTTCTCCTTCCCTCCATGCTCCCCCAAAACATATCCTTTCCTAATTCTGATTACTCTTCAACTGCCTTTCTCTCTCAATTGTATAGAGATATATGGAATGTGGCAAACTCTCTATATAGTGAGGCCTTATGTGTGGCAAGAGCTGTCATTGTGTGTCTTGAAGGAAAGCAGAAAAAGACATCTCTAGCCTCTTCTCCTCTTCTCCTTTTCCAAGGGAGAATTCCATGTCTGCCAGGAGGTAAAGCAGGAAGGTGGAGTCAGAGGCTCCTCTGTCTTCTTCAGAGAAAGAAGGTAGGGACTAGAATTATATTTATTTTTGCTCTCTTAAATATTTTTTTCATCTGGGTTATATGATTATTTAGGTTCCTTTTAACTTTTGATCTATTTGTCATGTGGGGGGGCAGAGGGCCTTCAATCTATATATCCCCTTTCCAACCAGTTGCACAAGAAACACCACATGGTGAATAACAAAGAAAATCATTTACTCAAATCATAAGAAAGCTCAAATCAGAGAAGGTATAGGAGTAAATATATATATATATATGTATATATATATATATATGTGTGTGTGTGTGTGTGTGTGTGTGTGTGTGTGTGTCTGTGTCTGTGTGTGTGTGTGTGTGTGTGTGTGTGTGTCTGTGTCTGTGTGTGTGTGTGTGTGTGTGTGTAGATAGTATAAAGTGAAGGAATTTTCCCATTTAGAGTTCAATTCAATCAAAAGTGAATATCCTTGATCTCGCCCAAGGAGAAACTCCCTGAAGTCTCTAGTGTAGCAAACTTGGAATAGGGATATACTATAGATTATCCACTCCTCTCATGTCTGCCCACAGTCTTTTTCTTCAGCAAACTAAAGTGGAATTGACCTCTTCAATCTTCCTTCTTGAAGCTGGAAGCCAGAAGTATCTGACTTGACATTAAAAAACTTGATAAATTTACCAAAGGGGACTGGCCCTGAAGAGACCAGAGGTGGGAACCAGCAAAGACTGTAACTCTCTTGCCTTTTACCAACTCTACCCTACCCTTCACATAGGGCAGGGCTCTCAGAGTCCCACATCCAGGATAATTCCAAAGTATGTAAGATGAGAAAATGTTCTCCAGCTCCAGAGAGAGGACTGATAACTTTGAGTGCAAAGTGAAGTATAATTTTCTTGCTTTATTTTTTAGCTTTTTTCTGATATGGCTAATATGAAAATATATTGCATGATTTCATTTATATAAATTGACATCATTTTGTTTGCCTAATTGAGTGAGAAATGTTAGAAGGATGGGTTGGAGGGAGAGCATTTCAAAATCCAAATTTAAAAAGAAAATAATAAAAAGAAATAAAAATAAATTTATTAAAATATAAATTGGTGCCGTCTTCCCCAACTCTGAGGCAGAGGGATGGAGTTCACCTAATCCAATTATTGATTATTCTGCAACCAGCTTTCAACACAGCAATCCATTTTTTTAGCCAGGAATTCATTTATTAGTACTCTAGAGGTGTTAATTTTGAATGGCAACTGCTAAAATCTTTATAGGAAGGAGCAGAAGAAAGCAAGTAATCAAATCTTCAAAGCCCACATAAAAGATGATCATCTTATATTATTCTATATTTCTTGACCTGATTTCCTCACTTCTACTTTGACTTCCTTACAAATAGATACCCCTACTTTCATGATGTTAATACTTCATGGAATTTTGAGAAAGTATTATCATCTAAATGGTGATTCTTATACAAATTTAATTCCAATTCATGATTGCAACTTGATCCTGCTATTCCTCCTAGAAAATAAAATGGGAATGTTTGATTGACCAAATTGGCTACCTTAGTTAAGTGCAATTTTTTCCCCTCTGCAAGGCAACAGAGTTAAGTGACTTGCCCAAAGTACACACTTAGTATTAAGTGTCTGAGACTGGATGTGAACTCATGTCCTCCTGACTCCAGGGCTAGATGTTCTATCCACTGTGCCATCTAGCTCCCACCCTAAGTACAGTTCTGAGAAAAGGGAAAACTTAAATCTCTATATCAATGTGAATTTGAATTTTTGCTCTGAATACAGGTGAGAGATACTTGAGCATTAGGGCCTCCCAGTGATCCCAAGCAGGTTTGCTCTTTAGTGTATTGGGGTGGAGTCACGTTGGCAGTAAGAGTCAGGGTGAAGTCATTTTAAATGAGAAACACCAATTATGGATTATTTGTGGTTCCTCAGCAATGTCCTTGAAATATGGAAAGAAGCAAGGTGATTAAGAGTAAATAAAGCGCTTCATGATGATTCCTGGAACTTTTGTCAGAAAGGCAGACTTAAGTAATGTGGCTTCTGTGGTGGGAAAAGTCATCATGGCAAAGAAAGCTTGTGATGAATCAAGGGCAGGCAAGAAATAAACACTTAATATTGTCTCTTCTGGTCTGTACAGGGAATCACTAAATGGCAAATTGAACAACCATTTTCTAAACCTGTCTTGAGATGATGAAGACAGTTGTGGTTTTTGTTATCTCTCATAAATAATTCTTTATCTAAATCTGAAGATCCTGTGTGTCTTGGGATAGAAAGAATATTTTTCCTCAAATAAGTAAGTCATTCCAGAGGTTCCCTTCTGTCCTTTCCTTCTAGAGAATACAATTCCACATTCCTTCTAGGGATCCAATCCCTAGAAGCCCCATTGTACCTTTGTGAACCTTTATGTCTAGATGTCTACAATAGGAGATCCCAAAGAGGATGCTAAAGAATAGATTCTCCCAGGAATGTTTCTCCCCTTCTCTGCTCTAGTGAAAGTCCTTTCAGGTTGACTCTACTTCCAAGCAAGAACTGGATGGATGGTAAATGGTGGAGATGAATGAGCCATCTCTTTCATTTGTATCCTCCCCATTCCAATTTGCTAAATCTTTTCAAATGAAAGAAAATGATTGAAAGTCAAGAGAAATGGAGGGCAATTCATGTCAACTGGAAGACAAATGAAATAAACTGTGAAGAGGCCTTCCTTTTGTGCCACAAGTGTTGGTAATTTCCTATGGTATCTAGTGATGATTATACTCGGTCTGATGATTGACATAAGACAAAGGAACTCACACAAAAAGACAGAGTGAGAAGAGGAAATATAGAGTTTCCTTTTCATGTAGATTTATGAAAAACCTTCTGTTTCTTCCCTCCTGAAAAGTGAGGTTCAGATCTAGATTTGATTACAGCAAGCCTGGATTTTTGCTACAGCAGAATTGCATCAGTAATTTTCGACTTTAGAGACAATTGTCCAACTTGTCTCCAAATGTGCAGCTCATGTTGTTTGGGGATACTTGACACTAGACAAACATTCTCTTCTGCCCCACTGTTCCACTTGATTTGTGTGTGCTTTGGAAATGGCGTACTCTGCTGGGACCCATAATTGTAGAAATAAATTATTCTCCTCTGGCAAAATGCCTCAGGTCAAACACTTTCCAGTATCAAATACTATTGATGGTGGTTGTGCCCAAAAGCATAATTTGCAGCTCATTAGTGCATATGGCAGTGATGTTTAATACAGTACAGTTAGGATGTGTGTGTGTGGGGGGGGATAAGAAGGGAAGGGGTACTTTTCTTTCTTGCAAAAGCAAGTTTGACATAGAAGATATATTTATAACATGTTTACCATTTGTAGCAATGAGACCTTTACAAAATAGAAATATTGAGGTTTGGTGGTACTAAACCCAAGGAAGAACATGTTAAAATAACTGCACCAGGTCACTTTGTCAGTCAATGAATACTTTATTCAATATCTACTATGGGAAAACTCAATGTTTCTTTCTTTCTTTCTTTTTTTTTTGATCAGAACTTGATCTTTCCCTTGTGAAGGGAACTCACTCTGGGAATCAGAAAATGTTTTGCAACTTTGAATAATGGAGAACTCACTTGAGTTTGTAGTTTGAGGGTAAGGGGCTTGCTCAGGTCACATAGTTGGCATGCATTTGAGGTGGGTGAGTCTTGACCCCAAGTATGTCTGATACAGATCAGTTCTCTATCCATTAAAACATACTGTCTGTCTTGAAAATGAATTTTTCCCTAAACCATAGTGCAGTGTGAAGACTGGCTTTGAAAAGACTGCATCTGTAAATGTACAATGTTGGGAGTAGGCATACTGAGATCAAGCAAGTAAGTTCATTTTGGTTGGATCATAGAGTGCATGAAGGGAATTAGAGGGAAATAAAGTTAAAAAGATATATCTAAATAAGTCTGTGAAGGGCTTTGAATGCTAGGTGGAGTTTGTATTTTGTTCAATATGTATAATTGGACACATAAGGAAGTCATGTGATCAGAGCAGCACTTTTGTGGCTCTATGAAGAGTGGATTGGAGAAGGAAAAAAAAGATCAATTATGAAGATGCTACAAGAGTCCAGGAAAGATAATGAAGGTCGAAACTAGGTTGAAAGCAGTGGAAATAGAATGGGAGACTAATGTGACAGATATTCCCTTGGGTCACTCACAGAGCTAGCTTTTTCTTCTGCAGTTTCAATATAGATAGGACTTTAATACAAATTTATGATCAGCAGATGACCCAAAGACCCTGCAAATATCCCCAGCCATCAAAAATTTGGTTTTGCATACTAGATTATATTGAAACACCAAATAAGGGACCTGATGATAGATTTTAGAAAGATTTTCCATCAAATCTAAAACCAAAAGGTTTATCTAGTGAATCCTTAGTTAATTAGACAATCAATCAAATCACAAGAACCTACACTGGGCCCATCACTCTGCTAAGCACTATGAGAATGAAAAAAAAAGCATACTACATAGCCCTGCTTATGAGGAACATGTAGTGAGGAAGAGGTGGAGTTGTTCATTTCTGAACTAAGACCAGAGAAGGCTGAATCTCAGCAAATATCAGAGGCATGGGCACTTTAAACTGGATAATTTAGTTGATATAGAGACTCAGACCACAGTATGTGTATATATATATATATACACATATGTATATATATATATACACAATATACAAGACAAATTATTTAATAGTGAAAATAAATATCTATTGCTCTTGTATTGAAAGGAACCCAACCAGTTTTATCTTCCTACATTTGTTTGATGATGAAAAAAACATTTTAAAACATAAATGTGACAAATGGTTCAGAAGAAATTCAAGTCATTAAATGACTCCCATAAACTAAAAACATAGCACTAAAGAACATTTTTGTAGAGTAATAAGAAACCCATTAAACATGCTGTCTGTTGCTAGGGGGTGGGATGAAACCAACAGAAAGCCTGAGCTAGGGCCAAATTATGATGTCTGAGACTCACCAGAATTTTCAGAGTGGCACCTCCAATCGCCCTTCCCTCTTGGGTACCCTTTCTGTAGCAATAGAAGCCCAGGATCCCTAAATTTCATTGGAAGTGTTAGGGACTGTTGTGTGTGAGAATACTGTAAATCATCACCACCTGGTGCCTTTGAGCATCAGAACCTTATCTTACTAAATGCCATGGGAGTGGGAGTGGATTAGAGACTTGAAAGGTATTTAAGTATGTTTTGGTAAATAAATGGAGCACTTGGAGATCTTGATGGAGTACTTGTCTCCTTTGTAATCCCTATCTTCTACCACTCCAACACTTGCCTGGGGAGATTGAGTCCAGAAGTGGGACTCAACTTAAGAGTCCAGGAAAGGGACTCTACATATTGTCATCTGAACTGGGATAATAAAGGTGGAGTTAGCTGAGTAAAGTCCAGAATAAGGACATAGCAGATACAAACAAGAAGACCAGGCAACAGCCTAGAGCTGAGGACTCTGGAGAAAGTAACAGGTTGATTTGTTACTTAGGGGGCTGATTTTAAACAAAGAGGAATCAGTGAAAGTGAGAAAACAATTAAATATTTAACATTGTGGAGTCAGTGGGGAGTAGAGTCTCTGAGGCAGTGCCCTAGGGGATGAAGCTTCTTGCTCAGCAGGAGCCTGTACTAGCACCATGAACAGAATGTGGAGGACCTGCTTGCTGCTCCTTTTGGTCCAGGCTGCCAGCCTCATTGAGCTATGTGTGGTAAGCTGATCCAAACCCCTAAATCTACAGTGAACTTTAGAGACATCTTGTTGTTGCTGCAGACCCTGAAGCAGACTTTGATGAAGACCCCAACAATGAATTTCACTCTAGAAGCCACAACTAGTTCCACTTGCCAGCCTACAGCTGGCTGCACCTCAAGGAGCAGAGGGCAGTGAATGGAACACTAGCTGTTCTTCCTGTATGGAAAGCTAAGGTGTCACATGCTATTGGACAATTTGTAATGGTGTTGACTACTGTTTACAAAATGCAACTACTCCAGATTGAATTGTCAGCATTTTAAGTAATTTCAAATGCCTTCTCTCATTCTCTGCCATTCTGCCCTCTGTGTGTATGTGTGGGGAGAAGGGAAATCTTTCTTTTTGGAGCTTCAAAATTCAAACCTATGTCTTAAAACACTTATTTTAGAAATCTTTCTGGTTTGGGGAGGAGAAGGGGGTGGGAAATGACTATGTTTTTCAATAGGTTATAGATTAGGAAGCTTTGTGGTTTTAGTTAAGAGAAAAAAAAGATTTTTTTTCTGGGACTGGGAAATTTGGATTTTGCCTTTCAAATGAAGTCTGTGCCTATGGTTTGTATTTCTGTTGACTGGTCTTAATTGGTGTATTATGTGTATATGTGTATTTAATCATCAATAGGACGCTTTTTACATCTCTCCACTGGCCTTGTGAGTGGGAAAATGTTTTTATATTCTGAGATTTTGGTGCTGACCAGGTGTCCAGGTGTCCAACAATCTCACTTTGATAAGTTTGAGATACAAAACAATTGTTTTCTGTGTTTGTGTTAGTGTCTAAACTCTGAAATAGGTAAAATTAAGTATTACTCCTTTTAGTTTGAATTTTGAATTTGATTGCTTTGAAAGGTTTTTGTTAGCAAAAGAAAAAACTTTGTGATCTTTGTAAGTTGGGGATAAAATGTCAAGGAATTTGGGAATAATGATTTTTATTATTATTTAATTGACATTTGTTTGTACTATTTTGAACTTTTATTTACAACTTATGTGGCATTCATTATGTAATAATTTTCTTTCAAAAACAAGAAGGGGGATATGTTAGGGACGGTTGTGTGTGGGAATACTGTAAATTATCATCACCCCTGCCTTTAACATCAGAACCTTATCTCAGTAAGTGCCATGGGAGTGGGAGTGGATTAGAGACTGGAAAGATAGTTAAGCACTGGTGTTTTGGTAAATAAATGGAGTACTTGGAGCACTTGGAGAATTTTTCTTCCTTGTCTCCCACCCCTCCATCCCTTGCCTGGGGAAGGTTGAGTCCAAAAGTGGGACTCAACAGGAAGGGCTCACATTTGTCATCTCCTCTAACCCTTCTCTGCTGTATAAATCTCTTCTAAAATATCCCTGACAAATGTTTTATCCTGGTAGATGATAATCTCTTGGAGGGCAGGACTGTTTTCATTTTTTCCTTTACATTGTTATCATTTAGCCTAATGTTGGATCTTGATAAGTCTTGATAAATGGTTTTTTTAATTAAATTGGATGAATTGGAATGGTCATCCAATGTTTCTTTCAGTACCTTTACTTTTTCCTTTGCCCACATTCCTCAGGGCATTGTTCTGGGCTCCATTCTCCTTTTCCCTGTAAGATTTTGTTATTTATTAGTTTTGTGACCTTAGTCCATCTTTTCAACTGTGAAATGAGGAAATCTGATTTGCTGTTCTCTAAAAATCCATCAGTTTGCAAATCCTGTGATCTTATGCAGTCTTACCTCTCCTGTGGTTCATTTCCCCAAGATAGTCTGAGAAGGAACTTATGACATCCCATCATTTGGGGTAGGCAGGTTATAAGCTAGACCCTAATCAGGATGGTTGGGTGGTCAAGTTTGGGAATATAGAATAAAAAGATACTTATAGACTATCTGGTAGTTAACAAAAGGAATTTTACTCAATGTGGCACAGATACAACATTTTTACAGTTGAATATAAATTTCTTTGTTCTGGGATCCCTATGCTGACATCCCATATGAACCTGTGAGTGAATTCCTGATGACTTATGTGCTGACTCTTACTCAGGCAACCTGGGAATTCTGCTAAATATTTGAACTTTAATCCTCTTGGTCAATTAAGAGTCAAGAATGGTTTCAAAACTTTTAAGGAAAAAGCCAATATGAGACAGGCGATATGGAGTAAGGACTTAATATATTGCTCCCATCACATCCCACCCCTTGGGAGCTTGGTCTTTTTAAAAAAAATATTTATTTATTTATTTTCATCCATATGTGCATGCATATTTTCAGGTTACAAAATTTAGCTCCACCCTCCCTCCCCTACTCCTCCCCTCAGTAGGAAGCAGTCAGGTTAGCATTTTACATACAAATTTTGTTAAATATGTTTATAAATTAGTAAGTTTTGGCATGAGGAATTAGGATTAATGCAAAGAGATATATAAAAGATAATTTTTATAAAGTGTTCATCAGATTCAGAAGGGTTATTTTTTTCTGTCTTTTTTTTGTTTTTATTTCTCTGGTTGGGGATAATATAGTCCATAACAAGTCAAATACAGTTGTCCTGGTTCTCTGGTCTGCAGAGAGGAGCTGCTTCCATCAAGCTGCTTAATGCTGTTGATGTGTTCTTTAGTCTCTTGATTCTACTCCCTTTGCTCAGCATCAGATTCTGTGAATCATTCCAAGCCTCTCTGGAGTCCAACCATTTATGGTTTCTTATAGAACAATAGTATTACACAGTATTCATGTATCATAACTTTGTTTAGCCATTCCCCAATTGATGGGCCTCCCCTCAATTTCCAATTCTTTGTTACTACAAAAAGAGCTGCTATGAATACTTTGGAACATATAGGATTTTTTCCATTTTTATAACTTTTTCTAGATATGGACCTAGAATTGGAATTGCTGGGTCAAAAGTGTGAACAGTTTCATTGCTCTTTGGGTGTAGTTCCATATTGCTCTCCAGAAAAGTTAGATCCATTCACAACTCCAAGAAGTGCATCAATGATCTGATCCTCCCATAACCTCTCCAACACTGATCATCTTCCCTTTTTCTCATCTTGGCTAATTTAATAGGGGTGAGATGATACCTCATTGTTGTTTTAATTTGCATTTCTCTAATAGTGATTTAGAGCATTTCTTCATATAATTATATATAGCTTTAATTTTTTTCATTTGAAAACTGTCTGCTCATATCCTTTGACCATTTATCAATTGGGGAATGACTTGTAACCTTATAAATTTGATGCAATTCTCTATATATTTTAGAAATGAGACCTTTATCAGAACTCCTATTTGTGAAAATTGTTTCCTAGCTTTCTGCTTTCCTTCTAATTTGGCAGCATTGATTTTATTAGTGCAAAACCTTTTTAATTCAATACAGTCAAACTCATTCATTTTTCAGTTTATAATGTGCTCTAATTTTTCTTTGATCATAAATTTATCCCTTTTCCATAGATCATATAGAGTATTTTTGGTCTATTAATTTATCTGTGATGTCACTCTTTATGTCTAAATCTTGTACCCATTTTGACCATATTTTGGTATAGGGTGTGAGATATGGATCTATGACTAGTTTTTGCCATACTATTTTCCAGTTTTTGCAACAATCTTTGTCAAATAGTGTGTTCTTATTCCAGAAGCTGATGAATTTGGGTTTGTTAAATAGTAGATTGATGTAGTCATTTGCAGCAGTTTCTTATGAACCTATCCTAATCCACAATCCATTACTATATTTCTTAACCAGTACAAGGCAGTTTTGATGACAGTATAGTTTTAGATCTGGTAGACCTAGGCCACATTCCTTTACATTTTTTCCCCCATCAGTTCCCTTGCTATTCTTGCCTTTTTGTTGCTCCAGATGAATTTTGTTACTGCTTTTTTTTCCTAGCTTGGTAAAGTAGTTATTTGGTAGTTTGATTGGTATGGCACTGAATAAGTAATTTAATTTGGGTAGAATTGTCATTTCTAGTATATTGACACTTTTTCAGTTATTTAGATCTGACTTTATTTGAGTGAGGAGTGTATTATTAATTGTGCTCATTCAGTTTCTGAGTTTGTCTTGGGAGGTGGATTCCCAAGTATTTAATGTTGTCTATAGTTATTTTAAATAGAATTTCTCTTTCTATATCTTGCTCTTGCATTGTTATTATATAGAAATGCTAGTGATTTATGTGGGTTTATTTTATATCCTGCTACTTTGTAGAATTTATTGTTTCAAGGGGATTTTTATATGATTTTCTCAGGTTCTCTAGGTATGTCATCATATCATCTGCAAAGTGTGAAAGTTTTGCTTCCTCATTGCCAATTCTGATTCCTTCAATTTCTTTTTCTTCTCTCATTACTTCTGATAGCATTTCTAATATTTTATTGAATAGTAATGGTGATAATGGGCATCCTTGTTTTTACCTACCCCTGATTTTATTGGAAATGCTCCAAGTTTTTTTCCCCATTACACATAATATTTGTTGATGGTTTTAGATAGAGACTATTTATTATTTTGAAGAAAACTCCATTTATTCCTAAACTTTCTAGTGTTTTTAATAGGAATGGATGTTGTATTTTATCAAAGGCTTTTCAGCATCTATTGAGATAATCATATGATTTCTCTTAGTTTTGCTATAAATGTTTATTTATGTTTAATTATGTTGAGTATTTTCCTAAGGTTGAGCCATCCATGACTATCTGGTATAAAACCTACCTGATTATTATGTATCATCCTAGTAATAACATGCTAATTAGTCTCATTGCTAAAATTTTATTTAAGATTTTTGGAACAATATTTATTAGGGAGATTGTTTATAGTTTTCTTTGTCTGTTTTGGTTCTTCCTGGTTTAGGTATCAGCACCATGTTGGTGTCATAAAAGGAGTTTGGCAGAACTCCTCCTATTTTTAAAAATAGTTTATGTAGAATAGGAATAAATTAGGGGTGGCTAGGTGGCATAGTGGATAAAGCACCGGCCCTGGAGTCAGGAGTAACTGGGTTCAAATCTGGTCTCAGACACTTAATAATTACCTAGCTGTGTGGCCTTGGGAAAGCCACTTAACCCTGTTTGCCTTGCAAAAACCTAAAAAAATAAAAAAGAATAGGAATAAATTGCTCTTTAAATGTTTGGTAGAATTCACTTGTAAATCCATCTGGACCTAGAGACTTTTTCTTAGGAAGTTTATTTTTATTGATGGTTTCTTAAATTTCTTTTTCTGAAATGGGGTTATTTAAGTAATTTATTTCCTCTTCTGTTAACCTGGGAAGTTTGAATTTTTGTAAGTATTCATCCATTTCCCTCAAGTTATCCAATTTATTGGCATAGAGTTTGGCAAAGTAGCTGTGAATTATTTCTTTAATTCCTCCTCATTGGTGGTTAATTCACCCTTTTTATTTTTGATACTGGTAATTTGGTTATCTTTTTCTTTTTTTTTTTTTAAAAATCAGATTAACCAAAGATATGTCTATTGATTTTTTCATAAAATAAACTCACTTTTATATGAGATCAATGGTTTTCTTGTTTCAATTTTATTAAACTCTCCCTTAATTTTCAGAATTTCTAATTTGGTATTTAATTGGGGATCTTTAATTTGTTTTGTTCCTACCTTTTTTAGTTAATACCCAATTCATTGATCTCTTTCTCTATTTTATTCATAAAGGCATTTAGAGATATAAAGTTTCTCCTCAAAATTGCCTTGGCTGCATCCCATAAATTTTAGTATGATGTCTCAGTATCATTTTCTTGGATATAATTATTGATTATTTCTATTATTTGCTGTATGATCCACTCATTATTTAAGATAATATTATTTAATTTCCATTTAGTTCTTGGTTTATCTTTCCCAGACCCTTGATTACATGTAATTTTTTTATTGCATCATGGTCTGAGAAGTGTGCATTTATCATTTCTGCCTTTCTGCATTTGATTATAAGGTTTTTGTGCCCTAGTATTTGGTCAGTTTTGGTAAGGGTGTCCTGCACTGCCAAGAAAAAGGTATATTCTTTTCTTTCCCATTAAGTTTTCTCCAGAGGTTTATCAAATCTAAGTTTTCTAAGATTTAATTCACCATCTTAACTTCTTTCTTGTTTATTTTGTTGTTAGATTTGTCTAGTTCTGAGAGAGTAAGTTTGAGGTCTCCCATTATTAAAGTTTTGCTGTGTATGTCTCCTTGTAATTCACTCAGATTTTCCTCTAGTAATTTGGATTCCAGCTTCATTACCAATGGTGTCTTTTAAGAAAATGTCATTTCCTTTCTTATCCCTTCTAATGAGATTTATTTTTGCTTTTACTTTGTCTGAGGCAAGGATTGCTCCCCCAGATTTTTTTGCTTCAGCTGAGGCATAATATATTTTGCTCCAACCTTTTACCTTTACCCTGTGTGTATCTCTCTGCTTCAAATATGTTTCTTGTAAACAACATATTGTAGGATTCTTGTTTTTATGCCATTCTGCTATTCTCTTCCATTTTATGGGAGAGTTCATTCCATTCACATTTACAGTTAAGATTACTAATTCTGTATTTACCTCCACATTATCTTTCTCCATTTACATTTTTCTCTCTTCTTTTCTCTTATTCCTCCTCACCAAAATTTTACTACCTTTGCCCTTTGATTTTTCTTGTACACAATTTGATGGTATTGACCAACATTTTTGTTTTGTTTTGTTTTCTTTCCCCTTTCCATTTACATTTTTTTAAATGCAATTTTTCAGTCATGTACATGGTGATTGAATTCTCTGTTCAGTTCTGGTCTTTGTGACAGGAAATTTTGGAAGTCCTCTATTTCGTTGAACTTCTATCTTTCCCCCTGACAGAATATGCTAAATTTTGCAGGGAAGTACAGTTTGTGTTATCCTAGGTCCTTTGCTCTTCAAAATATGCTATTCCAGTTCTTCTGATCCTTCTGTATTGAGGCTGATAGGTCCTGTGTGAGTCTGATTGTATTTTCTTCATATTTGAATTGTTTTCTTTTTTGCTGCTTGCGTTATTCTCTCCATTATTTCAGGGTTCTGAAATTTGGCTATTACAGCCCTTGGAAGCTGTTTTTCCTGGGGTTTCTTTCTGGAGGGGTTCTGTGGAATTCTTTCAGTGTTTATATTGTTATCTTTTTCTAGTAGATTTGGACAGTTTTCCCTTATAATTTCCTGCATGATGTTTTCCAATTTCTTTTGTTGGTCTAGGCTTTCTAGTAGTCCCATGATTGGTAGATTGTCTCTCCTGGATCTATTTTCCACATCATTTGTTTCCCCTAAATGATTCTTTAAATTTTCTTCAATCTTTTTCAGCCTTTATATTTTGTTTGGTGGAATCTTGTAGTCTTGTAGATCCATTGGTTTCTATTTGTTCAATTCTAATTTTTAGGGTTTGATTTTCTTCAATTAGCTTCTATGTTTCCTTTTTCTAGTTAGTTAGTTTTACTCTTAACGGAGTTGATTTCTTTGGTCAACTTTTCATAATTTTCTTGCATGACTTGAATTACTTTTTTTCCATTTTTCTTCTTCATCTCTTCTTTGGTTTTTAAATTCTTTTTTAAGCTCTTCAATGGCCTTTTGTATTTAAGTACAATTTAAAGACTGTTTTGATACGTTCCCTATGAGTAATTTCTCACTTCTTTCTTATTCAGACATGGCATTGCTGTCATCTTTGTCTGTAAAGTAGTTTTCTATAGTGTGCACTCTTTAAGCTTTTTTGTTCATTTTTTTTGTTTGTTTCAGTTCTGCTCCTGAGGTATATGGAGTATCGATCCAAGTTTTTATTTTGCTGGGGCTGGGGTCTGATTCCTTGCTTGTTGTTGACCAAGATGTTGCCTATGCATTCCTGGCCTTGTCTTTGCAGAGGTTTTATCCCTCCTTTATGTCTAGGTTATAACTTAACAGTGTTTTTTTTCTGACCTAGTCCTATCTTTTACCCTGGTGTTTTAAGGGTTCAGATTTTGTTTGGGGTTGGGATTCTCCCTGCTTGCTTGGTATCTAGCTGCCAGGACCTCTGCTATTGTTAAGCTGCTGAGGCCTAGATGGCACTGTGGCTAAATGTGGGAACACAGGCTATTCTAATGGCCCCACCACCTGGACACAGTCTCAGGAGCTGGCATGCTGCCCTGAGAGATAAGGTGTGCTGGAGTCCTTGGGAGATGGTCATTCAGCCCCACAGACCACGGGCACAGGACACAGCTGTGTTTTACCACCTCCTCCCTAATGTACCCTTTTATCCTGTAACGCAAGTGCTGCATGTAGACCTGCTTGTCACATCCCCCATTACCTCATTTTTTTGTTCTACCCTGGAAGACCCAACAGTATATATGTAGAAGCTAAGCAGTAATAAAATTGAGCTGGAGGCATAAGGCAATGTGGCTTGACTCCTTATTCTCAGCTCCCCTCTGGGAGGGAGGTAGTTGCTGATAGGGCCCCAAGGTGAAGCAAGCTGCAACAGTTAAAAGTCTCCTGCTGGCTTTCCCCACTCTCCCACCTCCTGGGCTTCACTTCCCCCTTTCACCCCAAAGAGACAGACCAACTCTGATGTCTATAGTTGAAGACTTCTTTAAATCTTTTCTTTTTCTTGATGGGATCTTCATTGTGAATGTCAGAGTAGAGGATTCATTTATCTTTGATAGGGAAAAGCTCAGAGAGAATGTTAGTTTCACGCTACCATTTTGGCTACACTCTGGAAATCTGGGAACTTGTTCTTAAAGGGCATCTAGAGAATATTCTATTATTTAAATGAATTTCAGATTAGTATTGGACAAACCCTGATATTTGAGGTAGGAGATATCTAACCTGGGAAATATTGGATGAGGAAAACTAAAACAATTTGTTATTATTTAGTTATGTCTGTTCATGCTCTCCTTTGAGGTTTTCTTGACAAAGATACTAGAAGGATTTGCCATTTCCTTCTCCAGCTCATTTTACAGACTAGTAAATTTAAACAGAGTTAAAAGACTTGCCCAGGGTCACACAGCTGGCACGTGTCCAATGCCAGATTTGAACTAAGGAAGATGAGTCATCCTGGCTCCAGGCATGGCACTCTATCCTATCCATTACCAAGTTACCCCAAAACTAAAACAAATTATAAAGAAAAAGCAAACAAAATTGAAGAAATAGAGTGACATAATATGATCATAATAGGTAATCTCTGTGCAGTCAAGGCAGTCAAATGCACAGAGAAATTCAATGACCTAAATTCTCTTATCTTGAGAATGTCTATTATATCTATTCTCTGTTATTGGTGGTAAGTTCATTATGACATTTTGTTTTAAAGCTTGCAGTTTATGAAATCTGTAAAAGGGTTATTATTAGATTCCTAGAAAAATAAGAGGCAAAAGGACCTCAGCAAGTTTTGGGAATTCCTTTTAGGTTGGGAAGTCAGGCATCCTGAAAGATCCTGAAGTCTTCAATCCCATTCAGAATACTGGCATGCAGATCTGGCTGACATCCTTAAAGAAATGATTTAGGGAAGATTCAGAGAATGGCAACCATATGATAGGTGCTCTCCTGTGAGGTAAGATTAAAAAGATTAGGACTCTTTAATCCTGAAAGAGGATATGATCCCATAAAAAGTGCAGATGATGATGATTGTCCTTCATTCTTGAAGAAGACCAAGACATCAGGGAGGTGATGTCATGACAAACACATGAATTGGATTTGAGTGAGGGGGAGTTGTGCTGTCACCAGTCTCATATTTCCCTCCAGTGCCATCTTAATCCAGTGACCAGATAGGAATCAGGATGACTAGAGATGGCCCTGGATGTGGAGAAGAGTTAAGTGACTTGTCTAAGTTCACATAGTTCGTAAGTGGCAAAAGTCTGTGTCTGGTTTCAAACTCCCATCCTCCTGACTCCAAAGTCAGTGCTCTATCCACTGTGCCATTGAGTTGCCCCTAAGAAACAGTGTAGATAAAGCAAACTGGAATTCATCAACCAATTCCAGAATACTAAAATAAGGGAGAATAGTGAGCTAGAAGAAAGTCTGAACTGAAGCAGGTAGTGAACTAAAGTAATTTTTTACATAAAGACATTTTCCCCCAACTTCTGTTTAGAAAAATAGGAAGTTCTGAGAAAGGCTTAGATAAAATTCATGGATGAAAGAACACCAGTGGATTGTTAAGAGAAGTTAATGGCATTTGGGGACATATTTCTAACTTTCTGAGGCCATGGAGATCAATCTTTTCTTCCAAGAAAATACCCTTGGTTTCATTATGATAGACAGGGACTGAGAGATTGATAATAAGAAAGACAGATAAAGAGAAAGAAAGAATGAGATAGGGAGTACTCTGACCTTAGATGGAGTTCTATGGGTAAAATTTTTATCCTAGATCCTGTTGCAGACTACTGTTGGAAGCCTATGGATGCTAGTCCTTGCAGAGTGGACATAGAATCAGGTAGACTTGGATTGAAATTCCACTGCAGACCTTGACTAGCTGAATGCCTCAGTACACTTACTCATCCTCTTGCCCCAGTTTCATCATCTGATAAGGTAGGGATAACACTATCTATATCTTAGGGATTTTGTGAAGATCAAGTGAGATGATGATGATGATGTTCCTTGCAAACCTTAAAGATCTCCTTAAATATGTTATTGTTATTAGGCTGTTAGTTAAAGAAAAAGGAAAACAGGTCACAAGTACACCAAGACCAAGGCAATAATTATCAGGTTATTGAATTCTAGGTTCTTTTATTCATCTATAGTTCCCCAAGTATCTGGAACTAGGGCAGTAAAGACACCTCCAAAATACATAAGCTTGTGTTTTGCAAATATCTCACATACATTTTTGGAATGGATAGTGTGACACTGATAGTCACTTTATCACTTTGATTTTGCACCTTCCCCTTCCAAAATGACTTGTTATTTATTCAAAAAGAACCTGAACCTGTAATTTAGGTATGCTATCATAAGATGGCAGTCACTGGGTAGTAAGGTATCAGCTTTAGAAATCTTTGCTCTGCAAAGCATGGGAGGTTCCCTTAAAAAATAAACAAAACTTCTATTATATTTTTTCTTTCTCATGTTTTTTTCTCCTTAATTCTAATTTCTCCATTGCAACATAACTAATATAGAATTATGTTAAACATGATTGTACACATATAATTTTTACCTGGTTGTTTGATACTATGGGGAGAGCAAGAGAAGGGTGGCAGAAAAATGTGAAACTCATAAACTTGCAAATGGATGAATGCTGAAAACTACCTTTGGATGTAATTGGAAAAATTAAATAAAATTTCAACAAAAAAGAAATGTTTGTTCTAGTAGATAACACAATTTATACTCCCTTTAAATACAAAAAAACAAGTTAAATACTAAATGATCAATAAAGTCATATATGCTTTAAAGGTTAATGTTATATATTTACCTTATCTATCTTTACAAATTATAAACTCGGGGCAGCTAGGTGGCATAGTGGATAGAACACCGGCCCTGGAATCAGGAGTACCTGTGTTCAAATTTGGCCTCAGACATTTAATAATTAGTTAGCTGTGTGGCCTTGGGCAAGCCACTTAATTCCATTTGCCTTGCAAAAAACAAAAAAAATTATAAACTCCATGAAGGCAGAGATCATAAAAGTATTACTTACAAATGACCCTCTTGGTTCCCATCTTCCAAGTGGAGTTAATGTTCAATAAGTACTTGGAGAATCAGAGATGTACAATCCAGAGATTTGAGTACTAGTTCACTCTGCTGGTTGGTTGGTTCTTGTCCTTCGTAATCGAAGACCAAAATGATGTCACTATGTTAGAGACAAAGTGCAGTGTGTCTGACTATGGCTGATTGGATCAATATTAGCTTGAAATGTTCTACCATAGGTTGGACACAAATAGTTCATGTGAACACCTGGGACGCTTACTCTAAACTTACCTATCACATTCCCTTTGAGCTGCTTTGATTCTGCCTTGCTTATTAAGCATAGCACCCTCTCTGATGAGGGCATGTCATGTGACAGATCTGTGCCAGTGTCACCCATGCTGCACAATCATTTCTAAAGTTCTTAAGAGAGACCCTCAGGGTGTACCAGTATTGCTTCTTCTGACCTCCTTGTGAGTGCTTGCCCTCTGTGAGTTCTCCATAAAATAGTCTTTTTTGGCAAATATATGTTTGGCATTCTAACAATGTGGTCAGTTCATCATAGCTGCACTCTCTGTGGTAATATTTGAATGCTAGGCAGTTTAGTTTGAGAAAGGACCACAGTGTCTAGTGTCTTCTCTTTCTAGGTGATCTTCAGAATCTTCCTAAGACAATTTAAATAGAAGTGATTCAGTTTCCTGGCATGGTGCTGCTAGACTGTCCAGGTTTCGCAGGCATATAGCAATGAGGTTGGTTCTATGGACCTTCAATTTGCTAGTTAGTTTAATACCAAAGATATGACTGTGCTAACCAAGTTCAGACATTGACTATTACCTCTAGAAAAAAATGTCAACCTCTCTATTTAGACTTAGAAGACTGGTACAACTTGGTGCTAGTCACCCATCTTTTCTGCCTCATCAGACATTGGTCTCCTTCCTAGACTCTACTATCAAACCAAACTGACTTCCTCTCTGTAACTCACATCATTTCTGTCTCCAAGCCTTTTTACATACCCCTACACACAGAGTCTTTTTCTTCCTTTAATATGTGTGACTAAAGCATCATCTTCTGCAGGAAATCTTTCATGATTTCTCCAACTACTAAATATTCTATCTCCATATTCCATATATTTATATTTATCCATTTATATCTATATGTATTTTCATGTGTACTTGTTGTCTCCCCTATTATAATACAAGTCCATAATGAGTAGTATATGTGTATTTCTTAAACATAGTAGGTACTTAATAAATACTTAATTGAAAGTCACAGGGATTTTGTTCATGTTAATGGTACATTTAAATATATGGAATACTCCAAACTCTGAAGAATGAATTGAGAGACACCACTTGTTAATATTTGAATCACTGGAAGAGTTACCAACATTGCTGAGGTCATGTATCCATCCCTGGTTTTTAATTACATTGAAATATCTCAATTTAGACCCTAAGCAATCATTAGAAATACCAATTATTTCCAGTTTTTCATTATTACAATTGAAGAAGCCGTAAGTAATTTTTTACAGATTTTTCTATATAAAAAGTACATCTCTAGTATAGTCAGAATAATGTCTAGATGGTCTTTTATCCATCAATAGGGAGTTCCATAAATTACTTTGCCAACTCATTATAAGCTTCTTTCTTCATTTATTATTTAATTTTCAGTGAATGACTTTCTATCACCTGTCACCAAAATAAAACATATCTATTCTCTATATTGTTTTCTAGGAAAGAAGAAAAATTTATATAGCCACTGGTTCAACTTTTTAACTTAACTACTCCTTTCTCAGCTTGTAACTACCAATATGGCCCCAGATCCATGTGGCTGGATCTATGTTGATCCAAGCTTTTCTTCTCTTCTCTCTTCTCTTTCCTAAGCTATTCTCCCTTTTTTCAAAGAATGTGTAAAAATAAAATAATAAAGTTGAAAATCAGAACTATACTGGTCTTTTTTTTTTAAGGTTTTTTGCAAGGCAAACAGGGTTAAGTGGCTTGCCCAAGGCCACACAGCTAGGTAATTATTAAGTGTCTGAGACCAGATTTGAACCCAGGTACTCCTGACCACAAGGCCGGTGCTTTATCCACTACACCACCTAGCTGCCCCATACCGGTCTTTCTTTACAAAAGATTTCACTTGCCATCATGCGGACAGACTCCCAAATCCTTGTGGTTATTTCCAAAGACTTTGTTAAGTTTTAAATTTCTAAAATTCAACTACTAATGATGATAAAAAATGCCCCTCCAGGGAAAGGGTGTGTAGGGGTGCTTAACGAACAATTCTAAGTGGGAAAAACTCATAGACAGAGACCCTGGAAGTAAGAAATACTTAGATTTTAATTCACAGGTTGCATAAAGATTTACAGGTTACCACAATTTCAAAAGTCACTAACAGTTCACAAAAGCTAATAGCAAAGATATGTAAGAAAGGGGAAAAGAGGAAAGGAAGAAAACAGCCATGAGATTTAACTGGGCTTGGACCCCTGTGAATCCAACCACATAGAAGTAGGGTCATATTGGTAGTTATGAGTTGGGAAATAAAAAATGAAGTTTAAAAAGGGGAAAGAGAAGAATAGCTTGGGAAGGAGAAGAGAGAAAGAGAAGAGAAGAAAAGAAAAGCTTAGATCAACATACAGCCAGCCACGTGGAGTTGGGGCCATATTGGTAGCTACAAGCTGGAAAAGGATTAGTCAAGTTAAAATAGAGAAAGAGAGAAGAGAAGAAAAGTTTAAAAAGAGAAAAACTTAGATGGGACAGAGAGAGAGAGAGAGAGAGAGAGAGAGAGAGAGAGAGAGAGAGAGAGAGCTAGCACAGAGCTTGCATCTTGCAGGAGGAAAAACAGGTAAGCAAGAGGGAGGGCTTAGCAGAAATTAGCTCAAACACTTCTCGGGAATGGGACAAAGGTGGTGCTTGAAGAATGGTTTAGCTCTGGGTATCTCCAATATTATGCTACACGGCTTGACTCTAAGGAGTTGCTAAGATGGTATTTATTGTGCCTGGGATGTACCCTGATACTACATGCTAGTCCTCCTTCTGCCCCAAAAGGTGTGACAAAAAGTCCAAGTGTTTTATGAATCAGAAATTAAATGGAGAACACCTTCCATCATGCAGAAAAGTCTTAAAGGATTACAGATATTCTCCAGGTCCTACTTCATTGAGTTCATTTCAATTCAATTCCTTTCAACTCAAGCATTTATTAAGCACCAACTCTGTGGTGTGAAGGTTATCAGAAGCTCTTAGTATTCATATCATTTGAGTTCAATTCAATTCAACAAATGTTTTTGAGCCCCTACAATGTATAAGGAATTGGGGATACAAAGAAGAAGAAAAAAATGAAACCACCCACCTCTCCCTTCAGGTGGCTTTTAAATTCTACTGATTATTATTAATATAATAAAAATTTATACCTAATTTCAGGTTTTTATTGACTTCAACAAGTTCTTTTATTGGAAAAATATTTTATTGAAGAAGTTATTTTATTGATTTGAATTTTATTAGGCTAGACAAAATGCTCAATATTTATTTCTATTAGTATTCTATTAATAATAAGGAGTAAGGGATCTTAATCTTCACTTTATCATTCTGGTCTTTATTTTTCCTTTACTTTTCCATTTATATTTCTTCAACTATTTTTTTTTTATCCTGGTTTGTCAGTATTTCAACTTCAGCCAAGGACTTTATTTTGTTTCCATATTTTGTATCCTCCAGAGTTACAGCCACTGAAATGAGCCTGGAATGTGGGGATGGGTTTCTGCATCATTTTGCTGAGAACCATGCTTTTCCTAATCTCATCTAAGACCTGACCACAAAGTGGCATTAAAAGCATTTTAGCCCTATGATACTTTAATTTAAGAACATTATAGGGGCAGGAGACATCCACTTTTCATTTACCAAGATAAAAATATGTTCATGCACGTGCACTCACACACACATTCATACACCCACATACACACAAGCACAGATACACACACAGACAAACAGAAATAAGAAAGCATTATCCATAAACCAGGAGTCTTTATCTTGGTTTATAAATATCCACCATGTGAATCAGGAAGACTAAGTTCCTCTTTTTGGATGCTGATGGGACTCTATGTAGAATCTTATTGACTTATTGTTTGGAAGACAAGCTGCTCATATCCTCCTAAAGTCATTTAAGTGGGTGGGGGTAAGCTTAGGTTAATGTTATTACATTAGACAGTGGATGGTACAACATTACTGGTGGGAGAAAGAGACCACAATACATCCCTGCAAAGAGAATTTATTGCCATTTTTCAGGTTAATGTTGGCAATATCTTAGCATATTAGTTATGGCCAGTGAGGTAATGTTTAAATAAATCAATTTTGTCACTTTGTTAGTAATAACAATAACAATAGATTCCAAGCAGACAGCTGTCTGGGTTAGGATTAGCTTTCAGTCGGCATTTCAAGCAATTTCCCTGTCTTTTTTCCTCTATTACCTAGGAGGATGGGTGGGTAAATCATATTAGATGTCTTAGTCTGAAATGATCAGGACAATAAACATGTGTCCTCTTTCTCTCCTGGTATGGAGTCTGGGGCTTATGATTCAGTTTTAATTCAACTCAACAAATACTAATTAAACATTTACTATGTTCAAAACATTCTGCTAGGCAGAGCTGATGGGTAGAGGGGGAAAGTACACAAATTAGAAATAACAGCTATACCTCAGAGAGTTTAGGGTGGGGGGGTGTTTAGGTGGGCACTCAACAACGAATAATGTTAAATTGGTGATGAGTGGAGCAAAAGAGATTCAGGCAATGTTCTAAGAGTTAACAGAACCAGAATAACAATTCATATTATAGAATCAATATAAAAATGAACAATTTTGAAGACATATATGATACATCAGTAAAATACTGATGGATAATGATATAAGGAAATCTGGGATTACAATTTCTGCAATATCAGCAACTCTGTTAAAATAGATAGCTTTGGAAGGTTATCAGCACCACGACTATCCATGATTCCAAAGATCCTGATTATAATGCACACTACCTATCATTTAACAGAAAGATGGGAGACACAGGATGCATAATGAAACTTTTTCTATTTTTTTTTGAGACCCAATATTTGAGGAAATGCTCAGTGTTTATACTTATTTGTTAATAAGGGGATTTGTATTTCTTTAAATGGAGTACAAGATGGGAGGGAGAAGAAAAATATTTCTGTTAATGGAAAATAAAATTTAATTTAAATCATTAAAGTGTTCTAAGAAATAATGAAGTAGAGCTCATTTTCAGTGGGGTTAAGGCAAGCATTGTGAATCAGGAAAGGTTTCATGGAGGAGACTCCTGATTTAGATCCTGCAAAAGAAAATTTATACAAGGTACTAGCAGTGTAATGAAAGGCCATTGTACCATATAAGCATTGCATTTAAAAAAATCATTCATTTCTTTATTTTTACAAATTTATATAAAGATAATTTTCAAACTTCATTTTTGTAGAATTTTCTCTTTCCCCTATCCTGTCCTGGGATATCTTGGAAAGTACTATAAGTTTTTACTTGTTCAATTATGTTATTATACATATTTTGAGAATCAGAACAAAAGGGAAAAACATTTAAAAAAGTGAAACTAATATGCTTTGATCTGAATTCAGATTCCATAGCTCTCTGCATATGGATGACATTTTCTTTCACTGGTCTTTTTTCTTTAATATTTTCTTTATTTGTTTTTCCAACTATATGGAACAATAGTTTTTAACCATTCATATTTTTTGAGTAAGGTCTTGAATTTTATATTTTTCTCCCCTCCTCCCTTCTCTCCCTCTCTACTTGAACAGAAAGAAATCTGCTATAAGTTCTACATTTATAATCATGCTAAACAATAGGTCCATAAAATGGATTCTTCCAATCAGGATAAAAAAAAGTTAGAGAGAAAAAAATGACATGATGCATAAGAAAACTTTAAAAAATTGAAGCTAATAAGCTTTGTTTTTCATTTAATGCATAGTTCCTTCTCTGGATATGAATGGTATTTTCCATTATAAGTGTTTCAAAATTCTTTGATTTTTATACTGCTTAAATGAACAAGTCCATCATAGTTGATCATCACCCCATGGTGTTAGTGTGTATAATGTTCTAGTTCTGCTCATTTCACTTAGCATCAATTCGTGCAAGTCTTTCCAGACTTTTCTGAAATTCCATCCCTCTTGATTTCTTATAGTACAGTAGTGTTCCATCACCTATTTATACCACAATTTGTCTGGTCATTCCCCTACTGATGGGTATCCCCTCAATTTCCAATTCTTTGCCACCATAAAGAGCTGTTATGAATATTTGTGTAGGGCAGCTAGGTGGTATGGTGGATAGAGCACCAGCCCTGGAGTCAGGAGGATCTAAGTTCAAATCTGACCTCATATACTTAATAATCGCCTAGCTGTATGACCTTTGGTAAGTCACTTAACCCCATTGCCTTAAGTAAATAAAATTTTAAAAAAAGGAATATTTATGTACACGTGGAATTTTTGCCATTTTTCATGATCTCTTCAGCATACAGACTCAATAGTAGTATTGTTGCACAGTTTTATTGCCCTTTGGGCATAGTTCCAAATTGTTCTCCATAAAAGATGAATCAGTTCACAAACCCACTAACAATGCAATAGTGTCCCAGTTTTCCCATATCCCCTCCAACAATGATAATTTTCCTTTCTAGTAATATTGGCCAATTGAACACAGATGTTTTAACTTGCATTTTTCTAATCAATAATGATTTAGAGCAATTTTTCATATGTCTATAGATATCTCTGATTTCTTTGTCAGAGAATTGGCTTTCCATATCCTTCATCATTGAGCAACTGGGGAATAATATTTTAATAAATTTGACTCAGTTCTCTATATATTTTGAAAATAAGTCCTTTGTCAGAAACTCTAGTTGTAAAAATTATTTCCCAACCTACTACGTTCCTTTTAATTTTGGTTACAGTGATTTGTTTGTGCAAAAACTTTTTAATTTAATGTAATCAAAATTATTCACTTTTGATTTTTTAGAATGTTCTCTATTCCTTCTTTGGTCATAGACTGCTCCTCTTTCCATAGCTCTGTCAGGTAAACTATTCCTTGTTCTCTTAATTGATTTATATTTATTACATTTTATGTTTAAATTCTGTTTCCATTTTGACCTTATCTTGATATAGGGTGTGAGATGTTAGTGTAATCCTAGCTTCTGCTATCTTCCAGTTTTCCTAGTGAGTTCTTATCCCAGAAATTGCTATCTTTGGGTTTATCACCAGTAGATTACTATAGACATTTACAGTTGTTTCTTTTGTATCTAATCTATTCCACTGATTCACCACTCTATTTCTTCCAATATTAAATTTTGATGACTGATACTTTAATATAATTTTAGATCTGGTATGACTAGGCTGCCATCCTTTGCATTTTTTCCCATCAATTCCCTTGATATTCTTGACCTTTTGTTCCTCCATATGACTTTAATTACTAATTTTTCCAGCTCACTAAAGTAATTGTTTGGAAGTTTGATTGGTATGGCACTGAATAAGTAATTTAATTTAGATAGAACTGCCATTTTTATTATATTAACTCAGTCTACCCATGAGCAATTGACATTTGTCCAGTTATTTAGATCTGATTTTATTGGTGTGAAGTGTTTTATAATTGTTTTCATATAATTGTTTCAGTCTGTGTTGACAGATAGACTCCGAAGTATTTTGTTTCTGCAGTTATTTTAAATGGAATTTCTCTCTCTCTCTCTCTCTCTCGCTCTCTCTCTCGCTCTCGCTCTCGCTCTCTTTCTCAGGTTTTTACAAGGCAAATGGAGTTAAGTGGCTTGCCCAAGGTCAGACAACTAGGTAATTATTAAGTGTCTGAGGCAGGATTTGAACTCAGGTACTCCTGATTCCAGGGCTGGTGCTTTATCCACTGTGCCACCTAGCTGCCCCCTCTTTCTTATCTCTTGCTGCTGTATCTTGTTAGTAATATATAGGAATAGTGATTATTTTTGTGGGTTTATTTGTATCATTCCAACTTTGTTAAAGTTCCCAATTGTTTCCAATATTTCTGTAGGCATACCATTTAATTTCTTCAGTTTCTTTTTCTTCTCTTATTGCTAAAGCTAATATTTCTAACACAACACATAATGCTTGTTGATAATTTTAGATAGATGCTGCTTATTGTTTTAAGGAACAGTTCATTCATTCTTATGCTCTCTAATGTTTTAATTAGGAATGGGTGCTATATTTTGTCAAAGGCTTTTTAGTATCTATTGAGATAATCATATGATTTCTGTTAGGTTGGTTATTGATATGATGTCCATTACATTTTGATGGATCTTTGTTTTCATCAATCATTCACTTAGAAAATCTTGGACCTGGAAAAAATCTCAGAAGTCATTTGATCCAACCCATACCTAAATAAAGACTCCTTCAACAACTTAATCAACAAGTGGCCATCCAGTCATTGCATGAAAACTATCAGGGTGATAGAACCCACTACTTCCTATAGAACCCCTTTCCACTTTTAATAGCTCTTCTTTTTGTTAGAAAGTGTTCCAAAATCGGCCTTTCCATATCTTTTACCCATGACTTCTAGTTCTCCCCTTTGTAACCAAGTACAAAAAATAAATTTAAAAAAATGCCTATTAAATGCAAGAACCCTTTAGGTATTTGAAGACAGCTATCATGTGTTCTCTTCCCCCAAATGAATAACTCCTATTCCTTCTTGGTTTTCTTCTCTCTCAACTGAGTACTTTGCTTCTTACTTTACTGAGAAAGCTGAGACCATTTGATATGAAATCCTTCTCTTAATTTTCATCACCATCCCTCTTGACAAATCTCCCCTCTTTCCTTTCTCTCTCTGTCTCTGAAAAAGTGGTGGTCTGCCTTGCCAAGCTAATCTATATCTTACCAACTTTCCCAGTAGATTATGCTCTCAATCATCTCCTTCACCTTTGTATTTCCAATGGGTCCTTATCAACTGTTTCCCTTACCAAATGTCTTTAAATTTTTCCAGGTCTCATTCATTCTAAAAAAAAAACAACAAAAAACTCCCCCCCAACACAAAATTATTTTCTGCAAAAAAAGAGAGCAGCACTCAAATACTGTGTTCTGCATGGTTTTTCCTATGCCCTCAGCTAATAGTGTCTTTCCTCACTTTGTATTTATTAATTATATATATATATATATATATATATATATGCTCTATATGTTTTATAGTTATTTCTTTCTCTCATTAGAACATGAGCTATTTGTAAGTAGGGATTGTTTCATTCTTTACATCCCTAATACTTAACATATATTAAGCACTGAATAAATACTTGCTGATTATCATCATGCCATGATCTTTATTTCTCTTACAATGTGATTGTTTTCTTCTGAGTACATTTCAGTGTGTTAATGTTTTTTCTAAAATGTGGTACCCATAATTGACAACCCTCAATGCGTGGTGGGAAGAAAAGGTTTCATAAACAATTTTTTTGAAGTGCAAATTAGCCTCAGGACTTGATCCTTAACCCAACCCTTAGAAAATCAGGAAAAGGACCATCTCTGAGCAGGATGAGCAAGGTATTAAAGACAAAGGGAGAAGGGGGGGGGACTTTAATTTTCAGATTTGAACACATTATTCCTCAATGCATGATTCAGTTTCTTAGAACCAAGAGTTCAGAAGAAAGAATGACATATGAAAAGGCAGAGAGGGAAGCTCAGAATCATCAAAGAAAGAGGTTCTTCCCATATACAATCAAGAAACATTACTATTACTCTTGTAAGAGAACTAGATCATAAATTCAGAACTTTGAGGTCATCAAGGTCATCCTCCTTTTGGAGATGAAGAAAATGAAAATCAGAATTATGATGTTTGAGTTCAAATTCAAGTTCAGGTGTTCATGACTAAAAATCCAGTTCTCTATTCTGTGCCTGACTGTCTCATAAAGATAGATGTCCCTATAAAGACTTTCAAATAGTAAGGAGACCCCCATGACATCTACCAGTAAGGCCAAGAAATAAAACAATCATCTCCAGAGATAGAGTCCAAAATTGGGAGACATTCATAGATCACTGTGGTTACCAAACACTGTAACACCTGAGAAATAAATAGACATCTAGGTATACCTCTATTCCTCTAATTGCTACTCACTGAAGATTCTGGACATCCTTAGAGAATGGAGTGGACTGCATCCAAAATACATTATATGAAGATTGCAAAAATGTTCAGCTTTAGATAACCTCAGGGAGGACTGTACTGGTAAATGTTTAACAAACCACTCTCTGTTAGATACACTTTTAAGTTAAATAAACAGTATTACATTTTCTCCACTTTCTTAAGTCTAGACTAGAGGCTTGCCCAATAAATCAAATCCAGCCCAAATCTGGTCTACCACCTATTTTTCTTATATCTAGTGAACTACTAATCTGTATTTAAAATAAAGTTTTATTGGAACATAGCTCTCATTCATTTACATATTACAAATGACTGTTTCTAAAGATCTTGTCAATTTTGAACTGTTGCTTGGTTCATAACAAATCTCAGTATTAGAACAATAATTTCAATCATCATGCCTCAACATTAGTTTTTGTATTACTGGTTCATACTTTCCATGTCCATACAAGAAGATACAAGGAAAACATTTTTGAATTATTTTTTGACCACAGAGTTAAAATAAATATTTTTCTAGACTCATTGTTTTAGAGTTTGAATTTCATCAATAAAAATTTTGTGGAAATTTGTTTTCTCGATTATTATATAAATTGCTCCATAATACTCTCAATTTTGCCTTTTGGATTGTAGAGCCTGCAATATTTATTATATGGCCCTTTACAGAAAAAAATTGCCAACCCCTAGTCTAGACAATGACCAAAATAACAAATCAAACCCTGATTTGTATTTGTCAACTTCTAAGGTGTAAATGCTCACACTGGAAATTTAATAATCGACTAACTCCAGTACATCCTTGCCAGAGAAGCAACAGACAACCTCCCCCACCCCCCGCCCCCATACACACACTTCCATTAAGGTGAAGATTGCAAGGTTTCTGCTAACATCAATTTTCTCTTCTGAGGTGATATTTCTGAGAGCTTTACTTCCACAGCACCCTACTAAGTTAAAAATGAATTTAATGATAAGACATGGAAGACTTTTCTTTAAAACATACATCTCTATCCACAGACTTCATAATGATAAGAAAAATATAGTTGGGGCAACGTTTTCTAATGCATAATTCATTGTTCATTTTAAAGGAGACTTTTTTCTTTTTTGTAAGTTCTTATTGTTACATTTTGTTTTGGCGTCATCAGTGCTTCTCAGTGTATCTCTCCATTTTCCTGCCTCTCTAACTGTTGCTTGTAAGAACAAATTTAAAATGGGTATGGGGCAGGGAGGTTCAGAAGGATTAGCCAATACATGATAAAAGTCTGACATTTTCTAGAATGTTTCTCATATTTATAGTTCCACAAATCTGTAAACAAGTGAGTGAAGAACCTTTTTGTGTCTTTTATTTGGATCCAAAGTGGGTCCCTAAATATTATAGTATTTAGTTCAAATTGTTTTGTTATTTTTACACTGTATATATCATTTATTTGGTTCTACTTGCTTTGATTTTTATCAATTCACATAAATCTTTCCATGGTTCTTTGCTTTCACCAATTCTTAGGAAACAGAAATATTCAATTGCTTTCATGTATTTTGACTTGTCTATTAGTCATTTGCTTGTCACCTTTTTTGTTTCTAATTCTTTGCTACTACAAGACATTCTGCTATAAATATTTTTGTGTACATGAAGTCTATCTTTTTATCACTGGCATCCTTGTGCCTAGCTGTAGCATTTCTGTTTCAAAGGATATGGATTTTTAGTCATTTTCTTAGGGCAATTCAAAATAGTTTTTCAAAATGGTTGGACTAATTTCCATTTCCAACAATAGTGCATTCCAACATTGATTAGTCTGACCTTTTTTCATCTTTGTCAATTTGCTGAGTGTGGGGTGAAAATTCAAGCCTGTTTTGATGTGTATTTCTCTTATTACTTTGTACTTTGGAGAATTCTTTCATATAGATGTTAAGAGTTGTAATTATTTTGAGGACTCTGCTCAGATTTGTTGAACAATTAAGAACTAGAGAATGATTTTGGTATTCATTTCTTCTAGTTGCTTGTATTTGTGAATATCAGATTCTTAGCAGTAATATGTAATATAAAAATTTCTTTCCCTAATCAACTGCTCAAAAAGGACCACTTTTTATAATACCTGGCTGATGACATTAGTATGGACCTCTGGATGCATTTCTGTATGGTTCTGGCTTGAGGTCCAACCTTAGTCATTCTTTAGCATTTGCAGCAAAAAAAATCATAATATATAGAAAATCTCATTCTGGATTTGAATTGAGAGCCTGACTATAATTCTTCCATATTCCTCCTTTGATCTTCCAAATCAATTTGTGAAAGGTATTAATTTTTTTCTAACAGTTTTCCTAATATTGAACCAACCCTGCATTCCTGGAATAAATCCTACTTGATCATAATGTATTATCCTAGTGATGACTTGTAATCATTTTGCTAAGATTTTATTTAGGATTTTTGCATCTATATTCATCAGAGAAATTGGTCTATAATTTTCTTTCTCTGTTTTAACTCTTCCTGGTTTAGGTAGCAGTACCATATTGGTTTCATAGAAAGAGTTAGGCAGAGTTCCATCTTTCCCTATTTTTCCAAAGAGTTTATATAGGATTGGAACCAATTGTTCCTTAAATGTTTGGTAGAATTCACTTGTGAATCCATCAGGCCCTGGAAATTTTTTTTTAGGGAGTTCAATAATGGCTTGTTGAATTTCTTTTTCTGAGATAGGGTTGTTTAGGTATTTAATCTCTTCTTCATTTAACCTGGGCAATTTATATTTTTGTAAATATTCATCCATTTCACTTAGATTATCAAATTTATTGGCATAGAGTTGGGCAAAATAATTTTGAATTGTTACTTTAATTTCCTCCTCATTGGTGGTGAGTTCACCTTTTTCATTTATGATACTAGCAATTTGGTTTTCTTCTTTCTTTCTTTTTAATAAAATTGACCAGAGGTTTATCAATTTTATTGGTTTTTTCATAATACCAACTTTTGGCTTTATTTATTAATTCAATGGTTTTTTTTGCTTTCAATTTTATTAATTTCTCCTTTAATTTTTAGAATTTCTAATTTAGTATTTAATTGGCGATTTTTGATTTGTTCTTTCTCTAATTTTTTTTAGTTGCATGTTTAGTTCATTGATTTCCTCTCTCTCTAATTTATTCATGTAAGCATTTAGAGCTATAATATTTCCCCTGAGAGTCACTTTGAATGAATCCCATAGGTTTTGGTATGTTGTTTCATTATTATCATTATCTAGGATAAAATGGTTAATTCTTTCTATAATTTGTTTTTACTCCACTCATTTTTTAAAATGAGGTTATTCAGTTTCCAATTTGTTCTCAGTCTATATCTCCTTGGCCCAGTATTGCATATGACTTTTATTGCATTGTGATCTGAGAAAGATGTATTCACTATTTCTGCCTTTATGCAGTTGATCATTAGGTTTTTATGTCCTAGTACCTGGTCAATTTTTGTATAAGTTCCATGTACTGCAGAGAAAAAAGGTATATTCCTTTCTATCCCCATTCAGTTTCCTCCATAAGTCTACCATATCTAATTTTTCTAACAATCTATTTACCTCCTTAACTTCTTTCTTGTTTATTTTATGATTTGATTTATCTAGATCTGATAGTGGGAGGTTGAGGTCTCCCACTAATAGAGTTTTGCTATCTATGTCTTACTGTAGTTCTTTCAGCTTCTCCTCTAAGAATGTGGGTGCTGTCCCACTGGTTGCATATATATTCAATATTGAAATGACTTTATTGTCTATGGTAACTTTTAGGAGGCTAAAGTTTCCTTCCTTATCTCTTTTAATGCTATTTTTGCCGCTGCTTTGTCTGAGCTTTTTTTACTTCTTCTGAAGCAAAATATATTTTGCTCCAACCTTTTACCTTTACTCTATATGTATCTCTCTCTGCCTAGCCACCCCAGGTTTTGTTTTCTTGTTGCAAGGTATTAATTGTCTCTCCCAAATTTTTAAGCTCCTTCCTTATTTCTTCAATGAAGTCTTTCTGTGCTGAAGACCAGATTGTATTCTCCTCAGAGGTTCCAGGTCTCTCTGAGTTAGGGTCTTTCCTTTCCAAGAATTTTTCTATGGATCCACCTTTCTGCTGACCCTTCTTCATTTTGCTAAGACCTGAGTTTTGGAGGGGCTGGTTCACTGGGATTTGGGATTGCTAAAGGCTTTATTCACTGAGTGCAGTTTCTCTGTCTGGCTAGTAGGAGGTGCTGGTTGCTTTCTCTGGAGTGTCTGTGACCTTGGTTGAGGCCTTCTCCCTTTGTTTGAAGGGATGAGTTGGAGCTACTGAATTCTTTTGCCTTCAATCAATGGTGGGCTTTACCCTGGCTTGAGGTCATTCCTCAGCTGGGCTGGTTCTTCTGCTCACACACCTGGGCCTGAGGCAGAAGTAGTTTGCATTTGTTTGTTAGGGAAGAAGTCTGAGTTGTAATGGGACTCAGACCAGAGGAGCCCAGGGATGGTGTCCGAAGCCTTCCTGCTCCAGAACTTTCCCACCCGGCCCTGTCCTGGATCTCCTGGGGGACAGCTCCAACACCAGCACCTTGGCTCTCCCATGACTCACAGCCCACAGTCCAGCCCCACCTCTGATCCAGCAGGTTGGCTCTCAGGACCTCAGACTCCCAGTTCCAATTTAGCTGTGAATCTGGCTGATCAGGGCTGATCCTCCCTCTGAGCCCAGACTCACCCGCCGGAATTTGGCCAAAGCTGCAGGAGACAAATCCTGAGGTAGATGTTCTTTCTCCTGGCTTTTCTTTCTGGGTTTTGTGGGTCAGATTTCTTTTAAGAGGTTTGTTTCATATGATAGATGGGGAAGAGATCAGGAGAGTTTAGAACTGTGCCTGTCTTCTCTCCACCATCTTGGCCGGAAGTCTGGTATTAATTTCTTTCTAAATTTTTTTTATTTTTATAATGACATACAAAGATAGTTTTCAACATTCATTTTTTGTAAGGTTTTTAATTTCACATTTTTCTTCCTCACTCCCTTCCTTCCCTCCTCCCCCCACAGAGAATAATCTAGGTTATACATGTATAACTATGTTATACTTAATTTCATATTAATCATTTTGTGAAAGAAGAATCAGAACAAAAAGGAAAGAACATAAATCATAAGACAAATTTTAAAAATTAAAAATACTAAGTATTGGTCTGCATTCAGACTACATAGTCTTTGCAGGTCCTTTAAAATTGTCTTTGATTATTGCATAACACCATAGTTGATCATCACACAATATTTCTGTTAAGGTGCACAATGTTCTTTAGGTTCTGTTCACTTCATTCAGTATGAGTTCATGCAAATCTTTCCAGGCTTTTTTGAATTTCTGCCATTCATGATTTCTTAAAGAACAATGATACTCCATCATATTAATATATCAGTTTTTCAGTCATTTCCCAACTGATGACATCACCTCACTTTACAATTCTTTGCCAGTACACAAAGAACTGCTATAAATATTTTTGTCCATGTGTGTCTTTTCCACTTTTTTATGATCTCTTTAGGATATAGATTTGGTAGTGGCATTGTTGTATCAAAGGGTATGCATAGTTTTATTGCCCTTTGGACAGAGTTCAATATTGCTCTTCAGAAAGATTGTATCAGTTCACAACTCTAACCACAATGCATTAGTGTAACAATTTTCCCCACATCCCCTCCAATATTAATCATTTTCTTTTTTTGTCATATTAACCAATCTGATAGATGTGAAGTGGTACCTCAGAATTGATTTAATTTGCATTTATCTAATCAGTTATGATTTAGAGTATTTTGTGAAAGTTATTAATTTGATAATCTTAGAAACTAGAGTCCTTTGGACTAGAAGAAAAATATATGAGATATATTTTTTTCTCCCTGTTTTCTTTTCCCCTCATTAGCCAATTGGGTTTTGGAAGGTGATAGACAAAGGGAGAAAGATGAAGGAAAGGAAAGGGGTAAACAAATGAAGACTTCCAAAATAATTGGGATTCTTTTCCCCAATTTCATTTTAGCCCTCTGGAAAAGCATAATGTTTCTTTGAGGAAGCAGTGTGAGTTGTTTCATTCTGCAGGGACTCTGTTTTGAACTCTTCTAATTTGCAGAAAACATGACCAGTAAGGTGGAGGACTAGATATTTTCTCTGATCCTCATGACCTCTTGAACCTCTCCAAAATAAAAATTACACATTATACAGAAAGTAATTGTCCTTGTCCCCATAGTTTGAGACATTGGGAACCCTAATGAAGAAACAAACTGATAAGCTAATAGCAGAGAAGGTTTATCTCTAATTCCTGACTTGCTCACTTGTTATCCTCTCCCCCCACCAGTTCCTATGATCTGGCAGGATTTAACAATGGTATCCACGGACTCATGCTCTGGTATCTACTCAGCAATTCCATTGTTGGTGTTGTAGCCTCTGCCAGTTACTCCATCATATTCTTTATCTTCAACCCCTTTACTCCACCATTCTGAGACAACAAGCAACCAAACTCAACTTTCTGCCCTTTCCAAAAACCCCATGCAGAACAAAGAGAGGTATTAGGAAAGTAGAAATTTCCTTTACTTTGGGTGACAGTCTGACAGTGTATTATGCTGTTGCAAAGCACAATCAGAGAACTAAGGAACAGAGGTGGTGTTTGTGTGTTTTGTGTGTGTGTGTGTGTGTGTGTGTGTGTGTGTGTTAGAAGAAGAGAGAAAGAGAGAGACAGAGACAGAGAGATAAAGAGCCAGAGAGAGAATATTATTCTATCAGCCTTCAAGAAAGGGAGTGGCATGTAGCTGAGGTCAGTTCTGTCTCTTTAGAGGTTATTTGAGGCAGAGATTTGAGACTGGTGAATCCCCTGGCATTGCAGGAGACTAAGACAACTTTGAGGTCCAGTCCTGAGGATATCTATCATCAAAGGGAATGGAGGGGAAAGTGATATGAAAGTGATATGAAAATTTACAAATTTAACAAAGATCTTCAGAGAGAAAAAAAGTTCAGTTAAATTCCTTGAGCATAGGCAGATAAATCAATAGGTAAATATTAACATCAGAAGGAGAGATCATCTAAACAAGTTCAGATATCTTTGAATAACTATTGTAAGGCAACAGGATATTCCCTAATGGTTCAAGACAAATGGAAGAACTGTAAAGCATAATTTATGATTGCACAGCAGAAATAATTGATAAAAAAAACCCCTAGAATCCATGATAGCAAATTTGTAAGAAAGCAAACGAGAGATGTGACTGAGAATGCAAATACCTAGAAGTGAATGACAATATGGAAGAAAAAAAGCAAAAACCAATATATTTAGAAGAACTGAATTCAACTCATATTACTTAATGGTTTACAAAGCACTTTTATATTCTTCCAAGCAACTCAACTGGAATCAATAAACATTTATTAAGCCCTAATTTGACCAATGCTTCTCTCATAATAGCTTTTGGAGGCAAATAGGGCAAGAATTCCTATTTTATTTTATTTTGTTTTTGTCTCTCAATGGGGTTAAGTGATTTAAGTGACTTGACCAAGGTCACACAGGTAATTATTAAGTGTTTGAGGTTGGATTTGAACTCATGTCCTTCTGAATCCAGGGCTGGTGCTCTATCTACTACCATCAAGCTGCCCCAAGAATTCCTATTTTATAAATGAGAAAATCAAGCCTGAAGGAAGTTGGCTTAACTAAGGTCATACAACTATTCAAATAAATCCATAATCAACAAAACATTTATGAAGCACCTAGAAGCAAAGCATCATGCTGGGTCCTGTGGATTGTTCAGTCATGTCTTACTCTTCATGACACTAATCCTTTCAATCCTACACTATCTTTTCAATCTGAACAAGCTCATGTTTATTACTTCTGTGACACTATATATCCATCTCATCCCCTTCTCCTTTTGTCTTCAATCTTTCACATCAGGCACTTTTCCAATGAGTCTAGTCTTTTTATTGTGTTATTTAACCATTTACTGTATATTAAGCAAACATCAGCCTCAGTATTTGTTCTTCTGATACAAAAAGAAAAAAATGATAGTCTTTACCTTCAAGGAGCTAACATTTCACTCTCTAGGAAATAGTAGAAAAGTACAGATTTAAGTATAATCCAAGGCATAGTAATTAAGTGGTAAAACCAGATCTAAAACGCATAACTTTGAACTTTAAGTCTTTCACTTTTCTGGACCTGACCACCAGGAACTTTAAAAGTACAGCTGCCAAGTAAGTATACAGTGTTGGGTTTTTTTTTCAGGGATTCTTTATCTTTGCTCTCTTGAACAAGAAGAAGAAGAAGAAAAATGACTTACAAGGGAATTTGTGTTTATCTGTCTTTGGACACTGTAGGTTGTGGGGGCTGCTGCTTCCAGGCTGCCAGATCATCTATCAGTCAAGTAGAAAGCTGGCAGGGGGGAAAGCAGCCCATGGCAAGGAGAGGGCAGGAGACCTCTCTAGAAGTAGACTTGGTTGGGGCAGGATGAGAATGGTCAAAAGCAGGAACATTTCATTTTAAATTCTAGGCCTTCAAGCAAATATTTTCATAAAGATTCCCCCTTCCCCCACTCTGTTATTTGGAAAATAAATGGATTAAAACCAGAGAAAAGCCTCCATCCTTGGATGATTCCTGCTTAATGGTACAGGGTAGCATTTATCCCAGTATATGAAGACAAAAGTAGGAAAGAATTAGTGAAGGGGAATAAACTATCATTTACATACATGCTCTGATGCTAAGACACTGCATCTTCCTTTCCTCTTACCAGCTCTAATGGGGATTCAGAGCTCCACCAAACAGTTAAAGGATCTGGGGAGGTTCTGACAACACTGCTCTGTTGAGATGCCACTAGCCCAGCATACCCTCAAGTTTAACAGCCAGTCACATAGTTTGGGAACAGCTGCCTCCAGGATTCACTTCCATGTGAAAACCTCTTTGAACATTCACAAATCACTCACTCTAGGAATGAGTTTAATCTGTAGCACAAATCTATAAAACTGACAGAGATTGGCATAGAGATAGACACATACACACCACATCACATTCTTGACTTCCACGTGGTGGTATCATTTTCTAATCACTTTCTGAAATATACCTTTAATCACTCCAAAAACAGCACTATCATTTACACTTTGGTTTCTACACTGGATATTATACATTTAGGGGCTAAATTTCCCAGTCCTTCCTACTCTACCATTTACCAAAATAGGTCCTGACCTGGTCTCTTCTTTAGAGCTAGGAGTCAGGGAGGATTAATCAATAACAATAAATAGCCATGAGCCTTGCTTAATTTGGATTTGTAAACACTTTTACAACAGGTTCTATATCTGAACCTGAGGTCTTTGAATTATTTTTAATAACTATAACTGTTTTAATATTAATTGGTTCTCTTTATAATCCTATGTATTTGTTTTTTGCATTTCAAAAATATTCAGAGAGAGAACTTTGGAGGCTGAAGTGTAGAAGTGTTCCAAGTAAACAGCAGTTGAACGTGGGTCAGTCAGTCCTGAAAGATAGGCAAGTGCAGTTCCAAAGGTATGGGCAATGGCCTCCATTGACCTTCATGATGAAAGGATTTGATTCCTGAATCTAGAGTGTTGGACTTGGGTATTCACCTACCCAATTCCAGAGAAGCCAGTGGGAACCCCTTTTTTTGGGAAGAGCAGGACCATCCTGGAATGGGTTTGCCTAGAGAGAGAGCCCTTGGAAAGGATCAAGGTCCTGGAGGCCTCTGGTGAGCTGATCATTGGGTGACAGCTAGCTTTGCCCTACTGTTGAAAGTTTGTCTCCATAAAATTAGACATCAGCAGATGGTAGCATACTGCTAAAGAGCCTTGGTGATATGGGAAAGACCTGATCTAAAGGTCAAATCTCCCTTTGATCAAGTGTCCTGATCTAACCATGCCAAGTCACTAGGCTCAAGTCACTAGTGAGAGTGGATCATCTTTTCATAAAACTTGCTTACTTTAGTCAATCTTATGTAAGTGATGACATCACTTTCCTGGTGGTGGTGTCTTCTTTGATTCTGAAGGGTATTAGGTAAAGCCCTTTACTACCATAGACTTTACCAAACTGCCAAAGGGGTCCATGACACACACACAAAAGGTTAAGAATGCCTGATCTAAACTGTTGGAATAAATAGGCAAGAGATTACAAATCTTTAACTTAACTAAATTTATTGCTGTAAGACTTCTCAAGAAATCATTGAAACTATAGGATCTTTAAGTCTAACTTACAAGAGATAAGGATATAGATAAGACATGTGATTTCATTGGTATAGGCAACTCCCAGAGTATATCAAATGCACCTTCTCTTCAATTTATGGTTTAAGAGAAATGTTCAGAAAACTGAGAAGTCAAGTGATTTGCCTAGGATCATGTACCGAGTATGGTATAAGTATGATCTGAATTTTGGTTTTCCTGGCTCTGAGGTCAGCTTTACATCTATTATACCATACTGCATCTTTTACTGTTTACATCAACACTAATAAATTCCAATAGAAAATAAGCACTATAATTCATTATAGTACCCTCTTATCTGGGGCAGCTAGCTGACTTAGCAGATAGAGCATTGGCTCTGGAGTCAGGAAGATCTGAGTTCAACCTGGCCTTAGACTCTTACTAGTTGTATGACCTTGGGGAAAGTAACTTAACAAGTCCTCAGTTTCTGCATCTGTTGAATGAACTGGAGAAGGACATGGAAAATCCAGTGTCTTTGCTAAAAAAAGAAAAACCTCAAATAGGATCCTGAAGAATCAGAGACAACTGAAAGGACTGAACATGAACACCCTCTGATATATATATATATATATACACATATATATATATATATTATATATTATATATTATATATTATATATTATATATTATATATTATATATTATATATTATATATTATATATTATATATTATATATTATATATTATATATTATATATTATATATTATATATTATATATTATATATTATATATTATATATATGTGCGTGTGTATATATATAGATATAGATATAGATATAGATATAGATATAGAGGTATATAGATAGATAGATACATAATACTCCTTACTCCTTATATAAGATAACTGCTTAATGAACAAGGAGGTATACATTTGCAAATTCTCTATGCTATAAAAGCCAAGTGATTCTATTTTAAAAAAGAAGAATGATAACTTCCTTTAGTTTATAGATTTAATAAGTTCTCAGGAATTAGGTAATTAATAATAACAATAATGACATTAATAATAATTAGCATTTTAAAGTTTGCAAATCATTTTACAAATATATCATCCTATCCTCACAACTTTGGGAGGTAGGTGCAATTATTTTCAACATATTGCAGATGAGGAATTGAGGAACCCAGAGGTAAAGTGACTTGTTATCTGAAAACTAGGAAGTGTCTAAGGTTAGATTTGCTCAATTCTTCGTAAATCCAATTCAGATACCTCTATTCACTGCTTTACTTAGATGATTCAGGTGAAAGATAAATGCCAGAAAACTCTAATGGGAAATCATCTAATGGTTCTACTTTTGTGAAATCATCTTTGTAGGACTACTTTGGAAACTGATTAGCAGAACAGTGTCAATCAGACCCATATATCTTCTTGACCACTTATCACATAATTTCCAAGACTTCGGTTATCGTGGAAGGAACAGTGCAATTGAATTTAATTAAATTTGATTCAGTTCTAGTAAATTTTTTCTATGTGCAAGGTACTACAACAGTTAACTTGGTCTAGCTCTATTCTTCCTTGGAAAAGTCCTTAGGTATAACTAAGGGCAGGGTCAAAAGTAATCATAGAAGCATTCAGAAATGTAATTTGCTTTCTATGTCCTCAGGTAAGTATGAATAGAGATGACAAGCATTGAAATAGCATTTCCTTAGAAATTAGGGAAGACCCAATGTTGCTGCTAAATTTGAAATAAGCTCAGAGATGAGAAACCTGTTATGACCCATTGACCAATTTTTCTCCCAGGCCCTTTGGTGTTGTGTACCATCTTTTCAGTTTATTTACTTGAGAGTGATGTGTCAAGATATTGTCTGACAATTTGTTTTCAATAATTGGGGAGGGGCACCTAGAATGATGGACCTGGAGTTACGAAGGCAATCTTCCTGAGTTCAAATCTGACCTCAGTCACTAAGTAGCTATATGACCTGGACAAGTAATTTAGCCCTCTTTACCTCAGTTTCCTCAACTGTAAAATGTGTTAGAGAAGGAAATGGCAAACCACTCTAGTTCTTTAACCATGAAAGCCTCAAATAGGGACACAAAGATGTATCTAGGGATAAAGTGCAGGATTTATAATCAGGAAGACCTAAGTATAAATTCTACTTCAGACACTTGCTAACTGAATGACCTTGGGCAAGACACAACATCTATGGACCTCTGTTTCCTCTTTTATTTTTTTTATTTTTATTTTTTTAGGTTTGTGCAAGGCAAATGGGGTTAAGTGGCTTGCCCAAGGCCACACAGCTAGGTAATTATTACGTGTCTGAGACCGGATTTGAACCCAGGTACTCCTGACTCCAAGGCTGGTGCTTTATCCACTACACCACCTAGCTGCCCCTCTGTTTCCTCTTAAAAGCATGAACCTTACAGTATTATTGTGTGGAACAAATGAATTAATTTACAATTTCTTGGCAAAACAAAGCTTCTATAAATACTAGCTTATTACTGTTGTTATTATTGTTATCTAAGGTCCCTTGTATTTCTAAATTTATGACCCCGAAAGGGTCTATTGGAAAGCTTCATTCACTTTGAATTCTACATACAAGGTAATCATGTAATGTGATCTAAGAAATTTCCAGATTAAAGCTTTGAAACAAATTATGGGTGCAATTTTGCAACATACGTAGAAGTTCCTCCATCTTTTTGGTAATTCTCCAACAATTCTTTCCAGTGTTGGTGAGAAATATGCTTCCAATAATCCCTAAGTTTAAAAAAAATGCCTTATTTTAGATGATTCAGGAATTTTGGGGGATTTTATGGTGACATATATTAGGGATATGTCAGAAGCACAGGACAGTTTTGTTCAAGTACCTTGCTTGCTTCAAGACAGAGCTAATGTCTTGCTATATCTCAGAAAGTTTGTAGACTAGGAACTTTTTCTAAATGCTACAAAGAAATCATTCATTGAAGCCACATTTCATTGCTTACTAAAATACTCAAGAGTAAGTATGGTTACATTGTCAGTAATTTTCTAGCTTTCACAGGATTTTATCTTATTACTGAAATGGGTGTTTATGATAGATATCAGAAAACAGGCAAGGAATGAGTAGCCTTTTACTTTGATTCATTTTCATTGCTCCAAGAGCCTAGAAGCCAGTGGAGAAAAGGTTTTAGAACTGAATAGCTCTTTTTTTGTGGTGATGAAAAACTGGGAATTAAGGAGATATCCTTAATGAGACCATGACTGAACAAATCTAGTTATATGAATGTGACAGAATCTTATTGTGTTGTAAGAAATGAATATATATGTATATATAATGTATATATATATAATATATAATATATATGTATATAATATATATATATATATATATATATATATATATATATATAATTTCAAGAGACTTGGAAAGACCTAAGAACTGAGGCAGAGTGAAGTGAGCAGAATCAGACAACCAATTAACACTATAACAACCATATTATGAAAAATGTCCAATTTTGAAGGCTTTTATTAAAGGTGAACTAAGCAAAATCAGTAGAACAATTTATACAACAGCAAGACATTAAAGAAAAATTATTTTGAAAGATGCAAGAACCTTTGAGGATCAATGCAATGATGGATGGTCAATGCAATGACCATAGGACCAACAAAGAAGCATGCTATCGACCTCTGCATGGAGAAGGGATGGATTCAGGGTTCAGAATAAGACATATATTTTTGAACACAGTCAACTATTGTTTTTGAACATGCAGATTTATTAAAAGGAATGTGTTGTTCCTTTTCCTTTTTTTCCTTTACTGAGATGGGGAAAGAGGAATTGGAAAAACAAAGTTTCTGTTAACTAAAAAAAATAACTTAAAATATAACCAAAGGAACTCAAAAGAAGAAAACAAAATGAAGCAAACATACCCAAGGGGAAAAAAACCTTAAGAAATTCGATAGTGGGGGAAATGTCCACTTTGATATCTCAGAAAGCATGCACAGAAACCAGTTTTAACATTAACGGGAAATGAGAAGACAGCCTAAGATTCAATATACATGATAAATCTTTTTTTCCTCCTGTAGGAATCATTTTCTAGCATCATTGCTCTTCCTCTAGCTCAAAATGTCTTAGGGTCTTATAAATTGCTCCTTCTTCATAGTCTATTTCTGCCTAAAATCTCAGAAGCAGGAAGGTCCTAAGCTTACCTTGTGATCTCTTCTAATATTCCCCAGGACCAGGATCTGCATTTGTAGATATCCTGCCTCCATAGAAACAAATTAAACATCATTTATTTATTTATTTCACCAGGACACAATACTCCAGCAGCTATCTCCAGGTGCTTTGTTTCAGCAGACTCCCCACACATCATAGCTACCTAATGTTACCTTTTCAACACTCCCCACACATCATAGCTACCTAATGTTACCTTTTCAACTTACTCAGTTTTGAGGTCATTCTGATGGAGGATCATTCTAGTTCTTCTGTCTGGAAATGCCATACTTTGGACATCTCTCAGTCAATTGTTTTCCTTCTTCTCACTCTCCTTTATAGTTAGACCAATAGTTAGATTTCCCTAGCTTCATCATGTCAGATTTCAAAGGGTACCAATGCTTTTTTGATGTCTTCATTTATTAATTTTCATCATTCCATATTATTTTCCCCTTAATTTTTCCAATTGGAAGGAAAAGTTCAAGAAAATCCATTATTTACTATCTGTGGGATTTTTGGTAAAACATACAACCTGAATCTTAGCTTCCTTGTCTGAAAAAAAGTTACTCTTGCCTTGCCTACCTTCCAGGGCTGTTGTGATAATCATGAGATAGTGAACTTGAAAGCACTTTGTAAGCTATACAGTATTATGAAGGGAAGGGAAGGAAAGGGAAGAGAAAGGGAGGGGAGGAGAGGGAGTGGAGGGAAAGGAAGGGCAGGGCAGGGGAAGGGAGAGAAGGGGTGGTAAGGAGAGGGAAGGGAAAGAAATAAACATTTATATAATGCCTACCATATGCTAGACATGGTTCTAAGAATTTTACAAATATTATCTCATTTTATGCTTACAACAACTCTATAAGATAGGTGATATTATTATTCACATTTTGTAGATAAGGAAACTGAGGCAAACAAAAGTTAAGTGACTTGTCCAAGGTCACATAGGTAGTATTTGAATTAGGGATTCTTAGCTATCAACCAAGTGCTACCATACAGTGTGCCCCTAGAACATCAAAATTTAAATGTGTTATTATTTTAAGTAACATTTTAGAGGGCATATCATTGTAACACAAGGCCAAACACTGGGTAAGAAATTTCATTTAGTTCCAGGGACAGGATTTGAGGCTCCTTTACAAAGAATGGAAGTCATAGTTTTAAAAATGGAAGAGAAAAATGTCATTATTTCTCCTTGAACTGACAATCCAATAGTAATATAATACCTTCAGTAATAGCCAAGACAGAAATAGAATTCTTGTGAAGTAAATCAAGGATGTGCAAAAATGGGGGAGGGGAGGGAGGGTAGTTTCTCACTTTCTTTTATTTTTATTCAGGGGCTCAGGAAAAATTTTCCTTTTCAGAAATAAATCTGATGGTGGATTTTGTCACATTATGGAACACCTGCTTGGGCAAGTGCTAGTTATACACACATATGTGTGTATAACTATATCTATATATGCTTATAATATACATGTGTATGTATATGCATATATAATATAGATATTTTTGAATCTGATTTTGAAAGAGAGATGTTCCTAGAAAAATAGATTGCAGATGGATCTTATGTCACATACATTGCAGGAAGTTATATGTAAACTGAGTTTTTGTTAATCATATTATATTTTAATTATACAAGGAACAATCTATTCAAAGATCTCTCCTCCATCCTTTTACAAAATGGATTATTTTGTGAATGATTCACCCTATTAATTGATTAGTAAATCTATATATTGACTTTTATCTAGTCAGTCTGTTGCTTTACTTCTAGGAATTCATACACTAATGGGGATAAAATATGGAAATGATTAGGCACATGATATAGACATATACAATCACTTCATAAAGCAATGAATTGAAATCAACATTTCTCAATTTAAACAAGCAAGCAAACATTTATTAATAGTCTCCTAAATCTACATTATTGAAATAGATTGGAAGATAAGACACTATTCCTAGAGTTTATAAAATAAAGGGGAAGTAGTATCATGAAAATCCTTCAGATTCCAGGCCATAATGCTAGAAAAATTCACATTTCTCTCCATTCTTCTCTGTTGGTCTTAGAAAGGGCTGATAAGTCCCCCCATTTAATTAGTTGAGATTACAATTTATGGATCTTTACCTTGGCGTCTTACTGAGAGGACGTTGGAAATTTCTGTTTAGTTCTCAGTGATTAGGACTTAGGCCCCCAAGATATTGGTGTCTGAGAGTAGTCTCCTTTCTACATTCTCATGATTACACTTCCTCCTGAGTATTCTTATATTTCTCTTCTCAGTCCCATTTTCTGACTCATCATCCATAGCATGCCTCCTCCTGTGAGCATAACTCAAAAGTTCTATATTAGACTGTCTTCTCTTCTTTCTACACATACTCTTTCTTGTTAACTTCATAAGCTTCCAGGGCTTTAACTATATCATCCTTATTCAAAATGTTTTTCTTATCTCTATATCTACCCCTACTGGACCAACAATTGTCTATTAGACATTTCAAACTAGATATCTGATACAGCTTAAACCCAATACATCTCAAATTGAGATTATTAACTTTCCCCTAGGCATTACTATTTTCTAAACTTGCATATTTCTATTGAAAGAACCACCATCCAGTCTCCCAGGTTTGTATTCTTACCTTTATTCTGGAAGCCTCTCTTTCTCTCACCCCACTTATCCAATTTACAAATCTTATTTCTATAGCATCTCTCTCTGTCTCTGTTTCTATCTCTCTTTGTGTCTCTCCTCTTTACTCATACAGTCATCAACTTAGTTCAACCCTTCAACCCCTCTTATCTAGATTATTTCAAATTTCTTAATTGATCTCACTGTCTCAAAACTTTCCCTGTTCCAGTTCGTCCTTTATACAACTATCAAAATGATATTTATTAAAAGTAGATCTGACCATATGATTCCTCTTTTCAATCAATTCTTGTGCTTTCCCAATTGTCTCTGGGATAAAAAATATCAACTCCTATTTTTAGTTTTTAAAGTCCTTCATAACCTGGTTCCAACTTATTTCTCTTGTTTCTTTGGACATTCATCATTTCCCCTCCTGCTCTTTACTATCCAGACAAGTGGGTTATCTCTCTCTTCCTTACACATAAAATCCCATTTCCGGTCTCAATGTCTTTGCACTGACATCCCCTATCCTTGTAATGCACTTCTTCCTTTCCTCATAAAGTACGCTATTATCTAATGTGTAGCCCAAGCACCATCTTCTTCATGAAGCCTTTCCTTATTCCTCCAAATGCCGGAGTCCTCTACCCACACAACAGAAAAGCTATTGCTTTGTATAAATTTACATTTATTTACTTTACATTTATGCTCTATATATTAATATATATGCACTTATCTCTTCCCTTAGAATGTAAGCTTTCTGAGTAAAGATTGTTTCATTCCTTGAACTTGTATTAAGTTTGGCATTTAAAATACTTATTGACTGTCAAGAGTGGCTCCTCCCTTTCAGACTATAAAAGTGATCTGGTCTTTTTTTCCCCCCTTTCTTTCCCTTCCACCTTTCTTCTCTGTTTCACCAATCCCACAAAAAACCCTGGAACATTTAATGGCTATTTATAGTAGAAACACTCAACTAGTTTCAAATACATGCACATAGTATGGGAAGGGAATTGAAGGACATTGTTCCTTAACCTCAATTTTCTTTATAATGGGGTTTTAATTCCCAAAGTAGAATGTTCCAGGAATTCTCTCCTGAAAAGAGAGAGCTCCCAACCAGCAACACTTTGGGAAATACCTCATGTGTAAACTCTTACTGACAATGAGAATTTGAACCAGTCTCCTAGAGAGAGAGATCTCCTCAACAATATATCCCTTCAAAGTAAGAGGATTGCCCTGCTGTTGAAGGTCTGAAGCCAAGGTGGTGGTAGTGGGGTTGGAGGGTTGAGGTTTGGTGAAAATTTGTTCCTAGTTAATCCCCTATGCTCTTTATTGTTTTGATAGCATAGGTCTAAGGTGATACTTCTTTACTAGTCCTCAAAGAACACTTACCTTTTGATGTGAGAGAGTCTAAGAATCTTTTTGAATGCTTTATGTATTCTGTGTTTTCTTCAAGGGGTAAATAAAGGCAATGGCTCATATAGTAACCATATTGAACACTGAATGCTTTTTGGAATTTGTGGAACCAGGGTCCCCATATTTGGGATAATCTAAATATAAACCATGCCAAAGCTTTATTTTGGAGATTCACCTGGAGCTAAACTGTTCGATGAGAACAATGGGACAAAAAAAGAAACTTTCTTGGGGTCAACCTCTAATTACCATCAGGGAAAATAAATAGCTGGATTTGGAATCATGAATACTTGGATCAGAATTCTGTCTTATATGCTAACATACACAAGCAACTCTCTGAGTCTTCATTGTCTCATATATAAAATGAAATGATTCAACTTAATGGAGCCTTTCTAATTTTATGATTCTTTGATCCTATGATAGTGAGTCTCAAGTTTTGGAGGTCTTAGGTCATGTACTAGATATTTGCAGAGGGGGATTTCTATGAAATACAAGAGATTGATTTCCAATCAATTCCAAGTGCCTGATTCCTTTCACATATCTTTATGATTTTTCCTTCCATTTGTATTATTTTATTTTGGGGGGCAGATCAATCCTTTTTTGCCCTACATGACACAAGACTTATAATGGGTAGTGCATTATCCTTCTAGACAACAGATCCATATAAAAGGAGTAGCTTGATGCTTTCAATTTTAAGTTTTTAAATTTTAAATGTTCTAAATTTTTATTGATTAGAGAAAAGCAGATTTAAACAACCTTGAGATATCATTTTGCCCAATGATGGAAGGGGAAAGTGACAAGGGTTGGAGGGTATGTGGGAAAATCAGAGCACTAATTAATTGTTTGTGGACAAAGATGATTAGGGCAAAAGGAAAAGAACCCATATTTTCTAGAATGTTTATAGCAGCTTTCTTTGTGGTGGCAAATAAATGAACATTTCAGGGATGCCCATCAGTTGGGGAATGGCTGAACAAGGTGTGGTATATAATTGGGATGGAATACTACTGTGAATAATAAATGATGAACTCAATGATTTTAGAAAAACACAGAAATACTTGCATGAAATAATGAAGATTGAAGTAAGCAAAACCAAAAGAACACTGTATATACACACAGTAACAATATTGCTTTAAGAATGACTTTGAGAGACAGTTAGGTGTGCAATGGACAGAGCATCAGCTCTAGAATCAGAAGGACAAGTCATTTAACCCCATTTCCTTACAAAAACAAAACAAAAAAATGATTTTTGAATGAACGAGTTATTTTGTCCATGATAAATACCCAAATTAACTATAAAGGGAAGGAGACTATCTGCATCTAGAGAAAACTGCTAAATAGAAGTATGTATAGAATAATTTTATATACATGCGTATTTACATATTTACCTACATGTATAAGTATTCATATGAGTATATGTATATGTGTATATATGTATGTGTGTAAATATATACATACACATACAAACACACTTTTTGTGTCTGATGATAGCAATCTCTAGGGCAGGGAGGGTAGAAAAAATTACACAATAATTCTGTTGCAAATTTGAAAGGAATAGCAAGTTGTGCACAGTAGATTTGCAGTCTCATGTATAATTGTCTTTTTTATTGTATTCTGTTATGAAAATGCTTATTTTATTCCATAAATTGAAAATAAAATTAAAAATAAAGGGAAATTTTATTCAATCTCTCCATTTGGATTGCCCTATTTACTGTGGTGATCCACTGAAGAAACTGTCATTTAAAAACTCCATTTGAGGTTTTCCTGCGAGATGCAGAAATCTTTGGGGAAATTTTCTTTTGGGGTGAGACTGGGTCTCTGGGGGAAACAAACCAACCAACCAGAAAACAAACAAAAAACACGTGTCTAAAGTAATCCTTTACCCTACTTTCTAAAGTCCTCAGTAAAAGATGCTTTCTTTATTGAATGATTCACAAGACAAATGGTTCTTTTTTCTTTAGGCTGATCCAAGAACCCTTCCTTGCCTGTCTCTCTTAAGTAGAGAGGTACACTGAGAGAGGTACTCATGTCAATTCTGGGAGATGAAAGAAGGACCCAGACTGGGGGAATCATGAGACAGGTGGCATTTGCAAAATCTGGAACCAAATAAAGCTGCTATATCTAATTTAATGCTTATCCATCTTTAAAGTATCATTGGAATGTGGAAGGATGCTTTATTTTTTTAAATTTTGTTTATTTCCCCCCTTATAGAAATTATTCATTGTAACAATGATTTAATTACGTCCCTAATTTACCTCTTTCTCCCAATCTTTATCTTGCTTTTTTTTTTAATAATTTTCTTTCACATTCCAAGGAAAACTTATATTTGCCAGGCAGGAGAAACTTTTGTTATGAAAGAGCTAGACTCCATATTCTGAAAGCTTTTAGCTCTTCTCAAAGTGATAGAGAGCCCTTTTGCTTCTTGGCAGAACCAGGGCAGTGTAGTTTACATTCTTAAAGGCAAATAACTAAGTCCTTTATTACTAATATTGCTTGTGGCTACTTAGCAATATTTACTTCAAAAGTTCTTCATAGATTTTATAAGCTAATATCATCAAGCTCCATACTGAGGAGGCTAAGTCAAACCAACAGCATTTATGAGGTGCTTATTATATACACTGGGTTCTATGCCAAACATTGAAAAGAATAGTCCCTGTCCTAAAGTAGTGCAAGGAATTTAAAGGTGAAAACAATATGCAACCAACCATATACAAATTTTAAGCATATATATATATATATATACATATATATTAGAGTTCTATTGGACAGAGAGATGGGAAGGAGAGGTGAAGAGACAGAAAGAAAGAGAGAGAGACAGAGTCAGAGAGAGAGAGACAGAGAGAGGCAAAGACAGACACACACAAGATAGAGAGAGACAGAGAGAGACAGAGACAGAGAGAGAGAGACAGAGACAGAGATAGAGACAGAGAGACAGATAGACAGAAACAGAGAGGGGATAATCTCAGAAAAGAAAAACAGTAGAATTAAGTGTGATCAGATAAAGTTTTAGAAGGTGAGGTTTCAGATGGGACTTGAAGGGAAGATATAAGAGGGAGATAAGAAGGGAGAAAACTCCAGAAATGAGGAATAGATAGAAAAAATTGTACAAAATCATGGGAGATGGATTGTCTTATGTGAGACCCAGCAGAGAAGCCAATGACACTGGATTCTATAGTGTTTGGAGGAGAGTAAAATATAAGAAGGTAGGTGATGTTATTTATCTTATTCAAGTAGATGAAGTTAAAATGATTTACCCCAGGGAACTCCAAGGGAGAATGAGTGATTCCAAAATAGATTCCATTTGCTTACTCACTCTGGGTAATGTTGTGCTTATATAGGGGAATGATATAATAAGACATGGGGAGAGGAAATAAGATATACCTAAATTATTGAAACCAAACCTAATTGTTTCTTTCTATTTCCCACTAGGTCTCACTCCTGGTTGAGTTAGTTGTACAGAAAAAACTTTTTTGAACCAAAATGATACTGCCTTTTTCCCCATTGTGTCAAGAGACCTGTATTTTGCTTCTTGGATTCTTCTGTTCTGGGTATAGGCATGGTCAACACATTTAAATTTTGCTTTTCTGTTATTAGCTGGTACAAGAATAGCCTGTATCATGATGGCTTGACCAGGACTTTCCTATAGGTTTACAAAGTACTTTACATGTCTTTTGATCTTTGAATCAACAAGGTGAAGTAGGTTTGATAGGCATTATTATCTTCACTTGACAGAAGGAGAGACTGAGGCTCAGATGTGTTAAGTGATTTGCCAACATTCAAAAAGTTGATGAATATCTGGAGCAAGATTTGAAACCAAAACTCATCTGACTCTTTCCAATACACTATACTGTCTGTATGGTTCAGACTTCTTCACTTAAGTCTATCTTTAAATTTCATATTATATTACAAAATGCATTTGGCTTACAATGCAGGGACCTTGAATTGACTTCATTGACTAGTCAGATGCTCCTCGTGAACTTCACCAAAATAGAACACTTTCACAATTAGGAAAATCATTTTGTATGAAAGGCTGTGCTTTTGGAAGTTTTCCAGATATAGATGCATGTAGATCATGGTGCGGGAAAGTAGAAGAGAAAATTGAAAACTATCTTGTTGAAGAACTTCCTGGATAGCATCGGTTATTCTACCTTATTTCCTAGGTAGCATCGGTTCCAAGTGAATATGTCATCTCTATTTCAGCCTTCTTAGGTGATTGTAGAATAACACTTCTCTTTTCAGTACTGATTGGGTCCTCTATTTTCCTCAGTTATGAGGAGTTGCTCTCCAGTAGAGTGAACACAGATGAGTTGGATGCTATTGGGGTTTGCTTCACCTTAGCTTGGGATTATTTTCAGAACATGTATGGATACTGTGCCTTCAAGAAGGAGTGATGGAGGTATGTAAAAATTCTTAGATCTTTTACCATTACTGACATGGGTGAGAACTGAAATGAACTGCTTTATCCAGGGGGTTGATGCACCCTGCCCCATCTTTGTAGTGTTGCTCTGGTCACTGGACCTAGATGGCTTTGAGGAGAAAGTGAGCTTGTGGCTTTGCACAGCCTTCCCTCACTTAAATTCATTTTACTTGCTTGACATAGTATCATATTTCTAATGTTATGGTCCTCTGACAATGAAGGGCAAACACCAATAACAACAGCATTATGGTATTACAAGTGTTTTTTTCATGGCCTACTCCAGATTATCTTCTTGGACTTGCCTTAAACACCATGCTAGAGGCAAGACTGGGCCTTCCCATTTCATACAAGATGCTGTGTGTGTGTGTGTGTGTGTGTGTGTGTGTCTGTGTGTGTGTGTGTAAATTGCTGTGTGTGTAGAAATCGCTAATGTCTTTTTTTTCCCACCTAGTGTTACTCCTCTGAATAGGCTCCTTTGCTGGTAGTTGTCAGATGGTTCTAATGGCTTGCACTATGACAGTTTGGACATCTCCTGACCTTAAATTGCAGGGAGAGGATTATCAGAGTAGTGAGGAAAACCAGAATCAAAAATTTATTGTGACCGATTGCATTCCAAGTATTCAAAGAAGAGCTTCGACCTATTAACTTCAAAAGGATAACCTTTATTAAGTAATTATCATGTGACTGGATCCTTTTCTAATGATTTTTCAATTTATATCAGTAATAGTATATTATTCAGTGAAGTATATTTCCAAAGGATGGATGATAGAAAGAAATTATTAGCGTTGTGTTATAACCAAAGGCTTCCCATCTTTCCTTCATTTTGAGAGTACTCCTCAAAGAAGTTCTCTGCTACTCTCACTGATGTACAAGGGAAAGTTAATTCCTAGCACACAATAGTAGGGAGGTATAAGTTGATAAGCAGTTAATAGCATCATAGAGGAGGAAGAGGAGGGTATTCACAGGAAGGAACAAACATTTTTAAAGCATCTACAATGCTCCAGATACTATGTTAAACAGTACAAATATTATCTTTATTTATTTTCACAGCAACTCAGAGAGGTAGTTGTTATTAGGATTTTTTTGGTGGGGGGGATTGCAAGGTACTGGGGTTAAGTGACTTGCCTAAAGTCACACAACTGAGGTTGGATTTGAACTCAGGTCCTCTTGACTCTAGGGCCAGTGCTCTATCCACTGAACCACCTAGCTTCCCCAAGAAGTAAGTGTTATTATGATATCCATTTAATAGTTGAAGAAACAAGCAGGCAAGTTGACTTGCCCAAGGTCAACACAGCTAATAATTGTGAAGCCAGATTTGAAATCAGGTGTTCCAGGCCTTGGATTCTATCCACTGCACCACCTGGCTGTCTCACAGGTTGTCTGATGGTTATCTAGTTTAAGCTATTCATTGTACAGAAGGGGCAAAAAAGCCCCCCCCCCCCAGAAGTAAAGAGATTTGTCTAAGGTTATGCAGGTATTGATTGGGTCAGAGTCAGGATTCAAACTCTGGTCCTGTCAATTGACTCCAAGTTCAGTACGCCCAAAATCAGTTACTGTTGCCTATGTGGATAATTATAATGGTTATAATTGTCCTTCACTGTCCTTCTCCAAGACTGGAGTGTAGAGGATGAAGAAGGAGTGACTTCTGGGCTTTTCACAGCTAGGCTTGAGATGAACAATGGCCATCTTCCCTGTTATTGATGCCAGGTTTTATCAATGGAATTGCAACTTGAAGTTCCCTTCTGTGATATATGCTATCTTCTCCAGTTAGAATGTAAAGTTCTTGAGTGAAGAGACTATCTCACTTTTCTATTTGTATCTTCAGTAGTTGACACATTTGTTGTTCAATCTTTCAGTCTTTTCCAGGGAGGTACACATTGACAATGAGGTTGACACACACATTGCCACAGCTAGCTCTGTATTCAGGAGGATCTGAAAGAAAGTGTGGAGAGAAGAGGTATTTGATTGACTACCAAACTGAAGGTCTACAGAGCTGTTGTGTTGACTTCATTGCTATATGTCTATGAAACCTGGACAGTCTACCTGAACCAGGTCAGGAAACTGAATTGCTTATATTTAAATTGTTTTAGCAAGATTCTGGCTGGAGAAGATCCAGATACTGAGGTCCTTTTTCAAGTTAAATTGCCTAGCCTTCAAATGTTACTACAGAGAGTGCAACTATGATGGGCTGGATGCATTGTTCAAAAACCAAATGTACACTTGCCAAAAAAAATATTTTATGAAAAACTCAAAGGGCAAGAACTCACAGGAGGGTCAGAAGAAGTGATACCAGGACTCCTTGAAAATCTCTCTTAAGAATTTTGGAATTGATTGTGCAGCATGGGAGACAATGGCACAGAACCACTCAGCATGGTATTCTCTCATCAGTGAGGATGGAAGAATTGAAGAGTTAGGAAATGTGATATATGTAAGTTTAGAGTACCCACCCCAGGTGTTCACATGGACTGTTTGTGCCCAACCTGTGGCAGAACATTTCGAGCTTGTGTTGGTCATTGATCATCTCTAACATACATCTCTAACATAGTCATTTTGGTCTTTTTTAATACCAAAGAACAAGAATCAACCAACTGACTCTACTGTCATGATCTCATGTATTTTGTTCATGGAATTTTCTTGGCAAAGATATTGGAGTGGTTTTCCATTTCCTTTTCTGATATATTCTCATTTTATAGAAGAGGACCTGAAGCAAATAGGGGTTAAGTGGTTAAGTGACTCGTCTAAGGTCACATAGCTGAGTTCAGATTTGGATTCAGTTCTTCCTGACTCTAGGACTATTACTTTATCCAAGGGGACCTAGCTACCCCTTCTTGGTTTAGTAGGTGCTTAATAAATACTTATTCACTCATTCATCTATAATAGTAGCAGCAGAATTCGTGTGTGTGTGTGTGTGTGTGTGTGTGTGTGTATAAAATATAGTGCTTTATAGACCTGTAAAGAGAATATTGTTTACAAATGACTCTTGTGAGGAAAGCACTGAAAATATGAGAGTTCCATTTTTCAGAAGAGGAAACTGAGGCATGAAGATTTTAAGTAATTTGTTCCATGTTAGCAAGTAGAAGATGAGCGACTCAGACTTTTCCATTGATAATAACTTAGCTGGGGCAGCTTGTTAGCACAGTGGATAGAGCACTGGCTCAGGAGTCAGGAGGACTTGAGTTCAAACCCGGCCTCACACATGTAATAATAATAATTATTTAGCTGTGTGACCTTGGGCGAGTCACTTCACCCCTTTGCCTTGCAAAATCTCCCCCCCCAAAAAACTTAGCACTTTAAAGTATATAAGGTGCTTTACACAACATCTCAGAACACAGCTGTCAGGTAAGTTCTTCAGGTTTTACTGTTCCAATTCCAGAGACGAGTAAATTGAAACTCAGAAAGGTTAAATGCCTTGCTCTGAGTAACATAACTAGGAAGTGTCAGAGATAGGATAAGACTCTCTCCTGACTTTAAGATTATGCTGTCTCTCCTGCCCTACATGATAAATACATTCCAAGAAAGATTTTTGGTTTCTATCTTGGCTTAGGGTTGGGACAACAAGAGAAATAGTCAAGTAGCCACTGAGATTCCTTCAAAACTACTTCATACCTCCTAAGGGAATTCTCTCAAATTCATACTATATTCCTTTGTCATGACAGACCCACAAAGAAAATTTGTTCCTTGTCCCCATGAAGCAAAAACTAATCAGAAGTGTCAATGAAAATAAGAATTGATTGACTCCAAAGCAGTACCAATATATCTGGGAACTAGTACCCAGATATAAGCCACTCTACTGATTTATCTGGTAGACCACACCACATCTTTTCTAATAAGTTAACTTGCATGTGATCATCTTGATACAGGATTGCACTACATTCTATCCAGAACTGAAGGGCTTTCAGTTTGCCAAGATTCTATTTGCTCAAGGTTCTGTCATAATTTCCCTCATTATGAAATAGTAATTAACCACTTATATTTATTAAGCATTTATCATCTGCCTACTGGGCATACAATGACTAGGAAGGGCCTCTCAAGGTAGCAATTGAGTTGAATTATGAAAGAAATCATAAATTCTAAGAGGCAGGAGTGGGAAGAAAAAGTTTTTCCAGGCAGATCATTAATCAATAAACATTTATTAAGCACCTATTATATGACAGATACTATGCTAAGCTAAGGTAAAGGGATGGGAGACAGAGTGAGTGAAAGACAGCAAAGGGATCAATATGTACCAAGATTGTATGAATGGGAGCATTGTCTAAGGAGTCTGCAAAAGAAGGAAGAGACCAAGCTGAGAAAAGCTTAAAAAAGCCCCAAAAGAAGACTTTTCTTTTTTCCTTTTCTTGCCTTTCCTTGCATGTCCTGTCCTATCCTTGTCTTTTCTTTAATTGGAGGCAGGTGGAGCCATGGAATCTTAAGGAGGAATGTAAAAGTTTGGCAGAACCATTGTGAAAAGTGGGTTAGTGAATTGTTGAAGGAGGTATAGTAGGATTATCTTGCAATAGTGAGGGTCTAGTTGAGGTTGTTTTACATCCAATTAGAATGGTTGTATGGTTTTCTCCACTTTTGTTCAGCAGCGTGTAGGAGTGAAGACGGCAAATGGTGGCAGTGATGCAAGACTGATGATTGGTGAGACAGTCAAATTGAAAGGGGAACTAGATACTTAAGAAGAGGATATTGTAGATAGAGTTGAATTGGTTTACTAAAGGGACAAGATGAAGAAAAGAGGAGAGAGTGGCTACTGAAGGGAACATTGCCTGGGAGAGAATTGAGAGGTCAAGAGAGATTGAAGATCCTGGTGTGGTTGAAAAAGAGGCTTTGATAAGGGAAGGTAGAGAGAGAGAGTTGGAAAGTCAATAGACTGTGGTCAGATAAGGTAATAACTGAAGAAATCTTGAACATGGAGCTAGTACATTTGTGGATGATGACAAGATCAAGGGTATCTTTGAATGTCACTTAGGTGGGGTGAAAGAAAAGTAGCTAAATTGAGGAACTGAGTGATCTAGCTGTTTTCTAGTAGTGAAGTTTCCAAGCAGGAGTTAGAAATTGAAAAGATCATGAAGAGGGAGTATAGAAAGAGAAGAGTCAAATATAGAATTTTAAGGGACACTTCTCAGCCCTGGGATGGGAATGTAAGATGACCTAATCTTTTTCCCAAAGTCATCCCTCCCCCAACTTCCCTATTCTTATCAAGGATAACACCCTTCTTTCAATGCCCAGGTTTGCAATGCTGGACATTTTATTTTCTTTCAATAACCCATCCCCTCCATATGAAATCATTTGCTAAGATTTATTGATTCTAACCATTCAATCTTGATCCTGTCCTCTTTTTCCATTTAAACCACAAACCCCCATTAATTCTTGCCTGGACTGTTACAATAGCCTCCTTTGTGGATTCCCTACTTTCATAGTCTCTTCTCTGAAAATCCATTTGCGGTAGTAAATGTTTAACTTTTAGTTCTCTGGGGAGGGAAAAGTATACTTGACACACTTTTAAGTAATTTGCTTTATAAACATTTTCTCTATCATTTTCTTATGTCAAAGCAATCAATAAAATATATCATATCCTTATTTTTATAGCATTTGCTAATTTCTAAGGTATAAATGTTTATTTTAAAAAATTTATAATTGACTATTGGGAGTGGATTTGACTTAGCTCCAACACTGATAACTTATTTGCTTTCTATTTACCCTTCTGCCAATCCAAGAAGTCAGAGCAAGTGACTTCTCACTGAACTCACTCCTCAGGCATCAAGAGACCCAAGAAGATTTCTTCCCATGAGTGTGTCATCTCCTGGCTGATGAAAATGATCCCATCTCTTCCAGAGTGTTTCTTTGCCTGTGATTTTTCCTCTGCAAGAGTAGATCTTGACTATGGCTATTTGTATTTCTGGCCCTCTAAATATTAAGCTTCTTTACTGGTGACTCCCTAAAATGTACAACCTCTAGTACAACATCTAGTTTTCATATCTCCTGTTTATGGACAGCCCTGGAGAGTGGTAACCATAGCTACCTTGTTACATCCAAGTGGCTTTCAAGTGAATTGTTCTGAAAGAAATTTTGAGCTGAACCCGTAAGACTGCATTGGGAAGAGAGGATGGAATAGAAAAATAAAGAGAATAGGAGGTGTCAGGGAGCTCTGGGAGGTGAGAAGTCTGGTTAGAAAGCTCCGAGTAACAGGAAAAGATGAGAAGAAAAGCAAAATAAACTCTGGACTTTGCATTTGATGAGAAACTATGATGGTTTCAAAACTAGATACCTATCTTGTTTCCTAGTTTTCCTTAACAGCATAGTTTTTGTAAGCTTGCTTTAGACTTTATGATTTTTCCCTGTCTTCTGTTGTTATCCGCTGGTTAACCTCCTGCCCCTGTAGCCTTTTCAGACTCTCTTGAGAGAATAATGAATTTGTCATTTGCAGATCTGCCCAGTATTTATTACAAAGTTTATATATTGTTTCACATGCTTAGGAATTTAATACGGAAGTTCTGGGAGTGCTATGGATTTGTTTAGACAATTGACCCATGCTGATTATCTAAGTCTCCCAGCCCTAGCTTGGTTTGAATAATGAACTTCAACTATGAAGCTTTGCATTTATATAGAGCAGAATCAGATAAAAATAATCCCCTCTCTCTAGGGGGTCAGGAATTGATACAAAACAGTTTCAGGAAGTGCTGGAAAGAAGGAAGGGAGAAACAGTAATAGAGAGCAGAGGATAATACATTTAATCCACAAAAGGATCTAGGGGTCAAAATCATTTTTGTTGTTGTTTTAAAATGTTTATTTCATTTTTAATTTCTGGAATAACACAAGCATTCCCATTACATTGTATAAAAACATGCTTGTACATGAAACTACAAATCTACTATGTACAACTCTCTATTTTTAAGTATATACTAATTATCTTTTTTCTTCCCACCCCTCCATGTCTACCATTAGACATAAATATGTATATGTGCATATGTATGTATAAGTCTTTGTATATCTATATATCTATATGTAAAATCATTCTATACATACTTCTTAATACCAATTCTTTCTCTGTATGTAGATAGTGTCTTTCTTAAGTTAACTTTTGACTTTGAATGGGCGATGGAGTGGCATGGGGAGAGTGGTGGTGGTGGTAGAGGAATGTGGGGTCAGAGCAAAAGTGACTCTTCTTTTCCAAGTTCTATTAATTCTTCCAGACCCAGCTTCTTTTTGATAGTTCTTCTTAGTGCCTCAATCTATAGTCATCACTTCCCTTTCTGAACTCTTATAGCCTTGAACTCCTGCAGCCTATAGTTTCATTTATTTGTAGAAATGCTTCACCTGGGTCTCTAACTCTTTAGATACCTTTTCTCTTTTCCATTCCTAGGATTTGATACATGGTAAGCCCTTAATAATAATTCATTTATTCAGTCATTGTGGAAAAAGCACTAGATGAGTTATCTTGAAAAGTAGGTTTTATGGGTGCTTGGAGTGTTTAGAGAAGATTAGAATTTCTGGTGTGAAAGTTTGCTGAGCCCCTTTCAGGGCTTCTCATCCTTCTTTGGTATCTACCTTTCACACTACTCTCACCTGTTGCTCCAAGAAGCTGTATCATGTTTAGTAGTCACATATTGCTTAAAGTGTTTGGGCAGATGGTCTAAACCAGGCTGAAAGTAACCAACAGGCTTCAAACCCTTTGGTGAGTGAGGGGAGGTGTCAATCCAAAGAATGTAAAAACTTCCCCAGGTGGAAGGGACAGATGTTTGTTCCAAAGCTTTTACCTGAAGGTGGTGATAGCAGGAGTTGTGGTGTGCTTAGAGTTTGGTTAGATATTGAAGATACTGAGATCAATCCACTGCATTCCAGGTCTTTGCCAGTCTTCTTGATTTTTTTGTCTTGCCACTCTGGAGGAGAGAATGAGGTTGATGATTTTGTGCAACTCTGTCCACTTCATTTAAATCCAGTTCATGAGCAAGTCAAGATATCACAATTGTGATATCATTGATCCTCTTTGAAAAGAGAGGTCAAATAGCAAAAACAGTCTACCACTAACCACTTATCTGTTTAATTTCATATCGGAGGTTATCTAACCCCAAAATGGTAACTGCAGACTGCAAACAATCCATAACACTCCTGAGGGCAGTCTGAGCCAGGTTAAAAGGTAATTGGGAAATACTTAACAAAATAAATAAAAATAAAATAGATAAATGATGCCAATATTAAAATTTAAAGCTGTCACTATGTAATTTTCAGGGATCTTTAATGGTCTCTATTTCTAATTGAGTTTAACACCACTAATCCATATCTGAACTGGAATTCCCTTTAAAACTTCCCCTTGAAGCAGTCCTCATATCTCCAATGATGGGGAACTCACTACCTCATGAGGTATTCTATTCTCCACTGAATCAGAGTTTCTTCATTTGTAAAATGACTATATTAGATTAAAAATATTAAGATCCCTTTCAGTTCTAATATTCTATTAACTGTTTACTACTTTGTGTTATTTATATTTTACAGATACGCCCTTCTGGTTTCATATTCATGAAACATGTTAGAGGATGTTTTGTCTTCTCAACCTGATTCCTTGGAGTGGAGTCGTCAATGATTTGATTGGAGAATAGATTCAGAGATCAGCAGAATCTTAGACATCATCTCTAGGTCAAGTTGTCAGGAAGCAGCTAGGATTAAGACTGGATTTTAGGTCCTCTAATTCTAAATCCAAATACTCTTTCTATAGCACCATGTTGTCTCTACTGAGTGATGCTGGTGGTGCCTTCACCAATCTAGGCCTCAAGAACCTCACTTATCAAATGAGGTCTTATCTAGCTCTAAAGCAAATAATTGAGTGACTTCCTCACATTCTCAGTATCCCAAAATGCTTTGAATAGAGGTTGTTTTGATGGCAATATCTGATTCAATTTGACAAACTTAGCTATTAGATATATAGTGTTTGCAAAAGTTCTGTGCTCAGCTTTGGGATCAAAATATTTTTTTAAAAAACATACAATCCATGTCACTGAGGATTTTATAGTTCATTTTTGAAGAGGAGCATGCATAAGTTAGGCATTCAAATTAAATATAAGTAGACAATGTGTTAAGATTGGTAACAAGAAAAGTCTAAGAATGGCTCAAGATATCTGAGGGAAAATGGCCTCTTCCAGTAGAATCAGGAAGGTATTCTTCTTTCATGGGATGATGGTGGAATGCAATCTTGGCGTGAGAAAAAGAGAAAGATTTCCAAAGGGAAAAGAGCCAGAAGGGAATTTAGAGGCCATTGAATGCAATACCCTCATTACAATTGAGGAAAATGAATTTCAGTGATGAGATTTCACAGCTGATTCATATTTGGAACAGGATGTGAGTTCAAGATTCCTTGATTCTAAGCACATTTTCTGCTATACTATGTTTCTCCATCAAAGTACAGAGTAAAGGGTAAAAGAGCAATGAGAATGTCCTCAAAGAGGGGGGTGAGTGAAATGAGAGTTTTTTAAAAATTTGAATGAATTAGTAAATATTCAAGTCTCTCAGACAGTATTTGATTTCTTCATTTAGGAATATAGGCATAAAAAGAAATTTTTTCTTTACTTCTCTAAATTCTTTCAAAGTTTATCCCTAACTTGGAAGTCACCTTAAGGATGAGGGTGGTGGAGCTTATGAGACTTAAACATTAAGTAAGAATAAGATCTTTGATGGGGAAGAGAGCCCTCCCAACCAGGAGAATCAGGAAAGGCTTTACACAGTAGCTGTTGCCAGAGATGAGTCTTGAATGGAATGCTGTGAGTAATGAAAATATGAATATGCCCATGTAGATATAAATAGGGTAGATTATTGTGTCTCCTCATACAAAGAGCCAATTGTTCTCCTTGTCTCTATGCTACCTTTCAATACAGCTTAGAGATAATAATTGAAACCACAGGAGTAAAGAGGTCACCAAATGAAATCAGTAGAGTGGGAGAAGAGAAGACAATTCAGGACAGTCTTCCAGTTCCAACAATGGATCTAATATAGATATAAGACAAAAAAGTTCAAAAATTGACTTTAGGGCTCACCTTTCTTCATAAGGATTTTCCTGAGTAACAGAAAATTGGAATATTAAATCAGAGAGTATATGTATGTATGAGGTGTTGATTGAATTAAGCAATCAAGTCTTACCACCCCACTTGAGGTAAGTGCTTAAGGATTGGAATAATTTAGCCAGTTGAAAATAATCAGTTAATCTTAGCCATAGGCTTCATGTTCAGTCAGCCTATTAGTTATAAGCTTTAGATTTAGGCAAAGTCTTTGGAGCTGCATAGGAATTGTGTTCAGAATGAGGAAACTGGGTCATGCTGTAGGAGTCATCTACTGAATATCAAGCTTATTGATGTATCTCTGAAGATATGTCAGAGATGAGTTTGAGTGTTCTGATCCAGTAAAATCATTGAGAAGGCAGAAGAGACCATGGCCTTATCCCAATCCTGACCCTCTTCCCCATCTTTGGCCAGAGGAGACCTTTCAAGCTTTTGAGGGTCTGGAGGGTTTGGAATTTCTCCTCTTTCTATCTCTTTCCCTTGATCAAACAACAATGTCTGCATTCAGAGTCAAGGGCAGATTGGACAAAAAGTTGCATCTCTAAAGCTATATAAAACCTAATGGGCGCTTTTTGAGCAGTACGCAAATGAGAGAAAAGGTCTTTGTCTAACCCAAAACTGTGAATTAGTTATCTTTTTTCCCCTAGTATTCCCTCTAAGCCTATTTATACCTGGATTGTGTGTGTACATATGGGAGAGTATGTCAGTGGGGAATGTTTTATACCAACCATCAGATGCTGTACCAGCTTACTAAAAACTGCTGAAGGCTGATTGATTAAAATTCTTTTAATCTGATATTCTGGATGTATACTGCAATGGATGCTATTAGAAAAAGACACCTCTAGCTAACCTATTATAGAGTACCCCAGAACCTGGAAAAGAGGTAATAACACATTTTAGGGACTTGATTTATGAGGACTATAGGGAGTTGGGCTAAGAATCTCAGTACATGTACTACATGAATATTATATTTAAAAAACCCAGAGTGAGTAGTAGCTCCTCAAATAACAGCATTCATCTTATGAATAAGGTGGAAAGTACTTTCTCCCATGATGAGGCACCAGTTTGTGGGATTGGTGGTCTGTCTGACTTTTGTCATACAAATTGACTCTTGAAGGAAAACATTTGAGAATGACAGTATTATTCAATCCTAACTCTTGTATTAATGAAGTAACAGAATTAATTGGCGAGCAATAGATCAGAGACCCAGAAAGAATTAGAATGAGAATTGAGCTTTGAACTCATAGTCACTACATTTGCCAACAATAGTTCAGTGCTCCCAAGCAATTAATCTTCCTTTCCTGAAGTGATATTGTCTCTTTTAGCTTTAAAATTTCTGGCCCAGGGCTTGTGATTTCTCTGTAGAAGAGGTGGAGGAGTAGGGGGTGATAATATTGGTTCAGTTATTCCATGGCACTTACCTCTGTGATAGTGTGGGAAGAAGTTGGACCAGGAAAAGATCAGTAGAGTGGCAGGACACTGAAGGTGATCACTGTACAGTGTGAGAGGACCTTGACCTTGGCATCACAAGGATGGCAAACTGATGTTGGGAAGAAGCACTTCCGGTGGGGAAGTGAGTCCTCTGAGACAGCCAGCACAATTCAGTTTTAGCTCAGATTCCTGGTACTTATAAGGTTCCTGTGGTGAAGAGACCAGAACAAGACAGAACATGAAAGGGAAGGCTATCCATTACAAGTATGTGGTTTATTGATAACTCCTAGACATGGCAACTTCCCTTTAGACCTTGTTTAATATGAGTGAGAAGGAAAAAATGACTTTGGTTTCTTAAAAGGCCTCCTTTTCAATTTAGACTAAATAAAGTAACCAATGGTTTGGGTGCTAGTTTAATATATGTCACCAGCTAAGCATTTTAATAATCAACAGTGGCATGCTGACCTGCATAGAGTTTCCTCAGAATGAGTTATCAAATGCAAATAAAATTATGGTTCTGAACCAAAAGAATGGATTACTCCATTAGCCATCTTGGAAGCAGCCTTTCCATCCCTAGAGTACCTAAAAATAATGTTGGTGGTATCAAAAAGAACCTACAATAGACAGTATCAATGTCAAAGTTTAACTGTATAGAACCAAGAGTCCTCCATACTATTACTACTACTACTACCACCACCACTACCACTACCACTACCACCACTACCACTACTGTTGCTATTGTTGCTGCTGCTGCTACTGTTGCTGCTATTAACCAACATTTAAAAAGAAAAATAGCAAATAACTTTATTTGTATTATCTCCTTCATCACCTCAACAAATTCTTCCTTTTCCTGGTATGTCAAATGAATTAATTTCCATTTTCTAACAGTGAAGAATGCTCAGATTCATCATCTTGATCATAAGTTCATTATGAGAAATGATGGCCATTCATTCATTCATTCATTGCATTCATGATGACCATTCCAAACAGGGAACTTCATGTTGGTCAGGAAGATCTGAGCAACTTAAACAGCACTGCAGTTCCTTTAATGTACTTTTTATGCTAATTTTATTTGTCTTAGAAATTATATCAGCCCCTGATGACTCCTGGGGACAGACATGTATTTGTATTTTCCTCACATGACCCTATTGTTTTTTAACCCTGGAATACCATTGCACATTACACATCATTTAATAGATTTCTCTCTTGGAACTATTCTGTCCCAACCATATAAGACTCTCATTGAGCTGCAAGGTTTAGGTATCTTTAACATGAGCAGTTGCAGTGGAAGAAAAAGTAGAAGACTAATAGAACTCTATTTAGAAAATCAGAGATGTGAAATCTAGTTCTCTTTAAAAAAATCATTCATAGCTTAAAAGGGGAGAGGAGAGTCCTTGGTAGTAAACTGAATATGGGGGAAAGTTACCTTCCTTTTTTTCCCCTTAGTTCTGAATGCTCTCAGTTTAGATGTACCACCATCACCAGGATGTGGAGAAGAATGGGTTACATAGAATTCTAAGAGTACATCTCAGCATGATTAAAACTGTCCTGGTTTATTCTTTGTGTGTGAACAAGAAGAACCTCAACCATGAGCTCAAGGTCACCACTGGCATTTAAATACCAAGTTAAGGAAGGAATAAAAATCCTAATGTAACATTTACATTTAAAAAGTGGCAAACTAAGTAGCTTTGAATCTTGACTGCTTTCTTTCAAAAATTTAATGGGTATAGAAAAAACTCTGATTCCTTCTCTCAGTGATTTCCATGATTCTAAGGACTTGTGGCTATAGAAATATTGTAAGATGTGACTCACTTAAAAAAAACTGGATTTTTCCAAATCTACAATGATCAAATCAATTAGGACGTATTTTCATAAATTCAGAGACTAGAAGGGACCTTAGAAGATTATCTAGTTTAATTTCCCCAAAGTCAAGGAAATCAAGGTATAATTATATTATGGAAGAAATCATTTTGCAAGATTCATTTAAAGTACTTCAGTAAATTTAGATTGTGCCAAGTAATAAAAATTGGGCATACCTAACATATACATTAGATAATCTTTTTGCTTTCAATTGTATGTTGGCATACCATGAGTAGTGGTTGAAATCATAAGGACTGGATTTCATTTTAAGTCAATTTTTGCTTGTTTTAAATTTGCCTCTTAGTCAAACCAAGCCAAGAAAATACTATGCTATTAAAAAATGTTGATAGATGAGATCCTTTCCCTCCCTTTCACATTTGGTAGTTAATAGCAGTAGTAGCTTTTAGACACTGAGGGGTTAATGAAGTTCATTCATTAAAATTCAGACTTTATAAAAAAATCTTTCCATATTACATAATTATCATCTTTTGGAAACAGAAGGAACTTGGTAAACTATCCCTATCCTGGAAAAGCATGTAGAAATAAAAGTCTGTTCTTCAAACCATTACCACTGTATAGTAATATCAGGTATCTAAATAAGGCAATGGGATAAAAAGTCTTCCTGTGGAGGGACGATCTGATTTCCTTCTCATTTCTATCTCTTGTACTTTTCTTTTTTATCATGGGCATGTATAAAGTAAGGTTATTTAGGAATTCTTAAATTCATTTGACCAGAACAGATTAAATGAATAACTTATGATGGCTTCCCCTGAGAAGGAGGTAGGAGCATCTAAGACCCAGTGTAACTTATGGTATGCCTGTAGTAGGTTAGTGTATTCATGGACAAGATTCAGTATTCACATACTTGTATTTAGATTAATTCGATGTAAAATACCTCTTAGGAGTCATATGTGAGTCTGGGGATATCATCTAACATTAGACTTGGATTGAGTCAAAAGAGAAAAGGACTCTTGTATGACTACTGAGATATGGAGAGATGGAAAGAAAAGGAACAAAAGAGAGAGAGAGAGAGAGAAAATGACAGCTACAACATCTGGCATGGTCCTTGATATGACAACGAGAGCTACAATCTCATTTAGTGTTTTTCTAGTTGCCATGATGATAAACTAGCATTCTGAAAATATTTTATTTAAAAAGGGTCTGTTGATGATTTTTTAGCATTGCTGTAATTTTCCAATGATTTTCTTCTCTTCTAATAGAATCCTTCCTTGAAACAAAGCAATCTAGTTTTCAAAACCAATCAACACACTGTACATTTTTAATAGCGTATGTTTCATTTGACATAGTCTACCATTTCTCATCAGAACAAATGATATTATTTTACTTTTCCTCTTTTGAAATCATAGTTCAATGACCAGAGTTATGAAATCTTTCAATGGTATTTTCCTTCATGTTATTACAGGGAAAAAGCCCACTGGATTTGAAGTCAGAGGACTCAGGTTTGAATTCTGATCCTGTCACTGGTCATTCAACATCTTCAGGGTTCAATGTGTGGAATGTAAAAGGAGATGTTAGATTAGAGAACCTCTGAGGTCCCTGCAAACTGTAAAGTTATGGTCCTGTGGTCAATTCAACAAAAACAAAAAAGATAAAAGAATAAACTCCTTAAGAAAGGACAGAAGGCAGGGTGGCTAGGTGGCATAGTGGATAAAGTCAGGAGTACCTGGGTTCAAATCCAGTCTCAGACACTTAATAATTACCTAGCTGTGTGGCCTTGGGCAAGCCACTTAACCCCATTTGCCTTGCAAAAAAACCTAAAAAAAAAAAGAAAGGAAGGAAAATGACAAACTGATGGTTTGGCATTTCGGAGACCAAACATGGAGATGACTGACAAGATTTTTCAGCTTTTAGACATTTGTTTGGGTATAAGAAATGCAGAGACTCAGCACCTCAGCCAACATTTATTGAGCTTCTAATATGAATATAGTATTACACAAAGATGTTAAGAAATAGAAGATCCTTTCCATACACACAAAGTGCTTACAGAATTTCCCATGTTAACTACTCTGATCTTGTACCCATCCTATATTACCCTCCCATTCTCTTGTGCCCTTTGGAACCCTGTTCTATTATCAAACTTCTCTTTGTATTAGACCCCATTGTCTCACCAAGTTTCATAACAACCTATCTTTTCCCAGAAAACACTGTCCTTGGCTACCCTCTCCAATAGTGGATATATCCTCTCTTATGATCTACACAGTGGACCAAGAGTGCATTTTTTTCTCACCAACACTTGCAGGTCTTTTCTTTCCTTACCCATTGATGATTCTTTCTGTCCAGATATATCAACCACTGGATTTGCAGGCCTAAATAGCAGTTATATATAAGCCTCTAGATCATCTCCCTCATTTTCACTTCTTTCTCAAAGAATTTAGTCTTTCTGTGGAGGACTTTGATATACCTGTTAATTATCTATAAATGTTCCACTTTTATGATAAGAAGCTCTGAAATTTCTTTAACTATAAATATCATGCTTCCATCTCTCTCTCCAAATCTCATTTCTCTACCATCTATTCCAAATCTTTTCTCCCCCTCTTAAAACATTCAAATCATCCTCAGCTTTTCCTTCAGAGCCAAGGACCCCACCTCATACTTTACTGAAAAAATGGAGCTCCCACTTCTCTTATCTGAACCCCCCTTAATTAACATCTTTCCCATTTTCTCTTTCTCTCCTCTAGTTTCTGAAGCCAGTCACTCAATAAGCATTTATTCAGCATCTACTATCTTCTAGGCCCTGTGATAGGTGAAAAGACAGTCTCTGTCATCAAGGACCTCAAAGTCTAACAGGGGAGACACTATGTGAACAAACAATGTACTCATGAACTCTATGCAGGATAAAGAGGAAATCAATAGAGGGAAGGTGTTAGAATGGAAAAATCAGAAAAAGCATCCTGGAGAAGGTGAAATTTTAAATTGAGATTTGAGGGGAGTCAGGGAAGCCAGGATGTGAAGATCGAACATTCCAAGTGTGGAAGATGGAGTGTCTTCTCTCTTCAAAGCACTGGCCCTTTCTGATATACTTGTTCTTATCCCTATCTATGTCCTCTAGAAATCTCAGTTAGGATATTCTATAGGCACCCCAAGTTCAACATGTCCAAAACAGTACCCATAGTCTTCCTCTTTAAATTCATACCTCTTCCAAACTTCCTTTTCTCTGTTGGCATATCACCATTTTCCAGAGATCCAGTTCTTAACCTCAGAGTCACACTTGATTCTAACCTTCCCATACCTCTTCTAACCTTTACATACAATCACTTACCTAATTTGGTCAATTCTGTCTCCTTAGCATCTCTCAGGAGCATTCTTTTTTTTCAGCAATTACAAACTTATGCATGCTCTTCTCATCTACCACCCCTCAGAAAATTCTAACTGGTCCCTTGTTGATTTCTCTGCTCTTTCCACCTTTGCCCTCCTTAATTCATTTTTTTGCATAACTGTCAATTCCTAAAGCGTATTCATCTGCAGTATGGGCAGCTATTGCCAGGTCTGGAGTAAGGAAAGTTCATATTTTTTAACTCAAATCTGGCTGGAGACAATAGCTGTGTGACCCTGGAAAAGTCAATTGAATCTATTTGTCTTAGTTTCCTCATCTATAAAATGAATCGGAGAAGGAAATGACAAGCCACTTCGGTACTTCTTCCAAGGAAGCCCCAAATAGGATCATGTCAGATACAACTGAATAACAACAACCACCTTATTGTTCCCTCTAGAACCAGTCTAATTGACCTGCTTGATGTTCTTCATTCATGTCAGTTCTTTTCCAGCCTTAATGCTTTTGTTTTCCATACCTGGAATGTTTTCTCCCTTTTCACCTCCATCTACCTTTAGGAACTCAACTCCCTTCAGATTTAGCTCAGCTATCATCTTGATACTTGACATAAGAGACTTGCCCAGATTACCCCAGTTTGTAATGTTCTTGAACCCTGAAATTGTCTTGTATTTATTTTGCACATATATTATATTAACTTGTCTATTTAGATAGCATTTCCCTCCAGTGGACTGAAAACTATTCCAATGTTGATTTTTTTGTGTTTGTATATATTTCATCTAGCCTCATCTCTGGCATAAGGTAAGTGATTAAGAAATGCTTGTAGTATTAAATTGAGTCTTGGATCAAATCTAATAACATGAAATTTCCCAAGAAGACTTAGGTTAAACAACAAACCTCATAAGTCCAAGATGGGGGCTGCATGAGTAAATAGCAGTCTGAAAAAATGTGGGAGTTCTAGTGGTCTGGAAAATCCATGTGAGTTATTAATGAGATATGGCAACTGAGAAATTTAATGTAATGTTAGGGTGTGGTGAGAGGGGGACTGAATCCTGGAATGAAGTGATGATAGACACACACACACTATTCTGTTTGGAGTACTGTGTTCAATTCCAAATTACATAATTTTAGAAAAGCTAGAGGCTTCCTAGAGATAGGCCATCTGAATGAGAAGGTCCTGGCCTTCCTATGAACTGAAGAAATTCGCAGTGCTGTGAGGGAGAAAGTCAATTGTTAAATTTTCACCATGAGCATTTACACCTCAGAAACCATAAATATCAAGACTTAGTTTAGTGTTTTGTTAATTTTCTAGATTAAAGAAAGTGATGGAGAAAGCATTAATAATGCAGATTATAAGTTTGTCATGTCTAAATTTTTTTTTTCAGAGAGGTATTTGTTAAACATTTTGACAACACACTCCTGGTAACTGTTGATGTTTAGCCTAGAGGAGAGGAGACTGAGATAGGAGGAAACACAAGAGAGCTATCAAGTGGAAGGAAGATTAGACTCAAGCTTCTTGATACCAGAAGGCAGAACTAAGGATAAAGGATAGGAGTTGAAAATTTACTCTGGATGCTAGGAAAAACTTAATTAGTGTCTGGGACGATCCTAAAAATGGAATGAGCTTCTTTGGGAGGTCTTTAAAGTTTGGTGATTATTTATAACCAGTGGGCTTCAAACTCATTGGTGAGTGAGGAGGATGTCTACTCTAAGCACATGAAGACTTCCTTAAGTGCAATGATGAGGACAATTTTTTAATCGCTATGAAGGAGGCTGAAGTCAATGCTTAGTGCTTGATCAGGCATAGAAGACACCAAGGTCACATACACTGCATCCTGAGCCATCATCAGCCATCCTGACTTTTGTCTTTACACTGGACTTCAATGATTCTGGAAAAGAGAATGGAACTCTTTTTTACTTAATTCCAATCTGCTCAGTGTATAAACAACCTTACTGAAATGTGGATCCTGGAACTAAATACAATATTCTAGACATTGTCTAACCGGGGCAGAGAGTATAAGCATAATGACCACCCTTTCATAGACATTCTTCCTCTCCTACTATAGCCTAAAGTTGCATTGGATGACATATTACACTATCGCCTCATACTGAACTTTCAATCTCTAAGTTGTATTTATTCATTAAATCAATGATAGGGATAGAGAATGGACCTGGAATTATAATTGCATATAGAAATTCCTGGGTGAAGAAATTGCTATCAGCAATGCAAGCTAATTCTTTCTCTGTAAATCACTGTCTTAGAGAATTGAGCAGCTGAGTGATTTGCTCTGAGTCACAAAGCTAATATGTGGCAAAGGCAGGACTTAAACTTGCCTCTTCTTCACTCTGAGGACAGCACTCTTTCTCCTACACGGCCTCTTTTATATGAATACTGCTTCACTCAATACTATGAAGAACATAAAGAAAGACTTTAATTATCAAATTTTATTTCTATGCCTAAATAATCCTTGTAAACATTGGACTGCCAATTTTCATAATAGCAGCAGTTGATTTTATATAGCAATTTAAGCTAAAAATAGCTACAAATAATCTCACTTATTCAGTATTTATTAAGCACTAGCAGTATGTTAGGTGTTGGTCTACAAAGACAAAAATGAAATAGACCCTGCCTTTATTAGGGCAACTGAATAACCATGTACACAGATAAGTAATAAAAATATTTGTATATAGATAATATGAGGCAAATTATGAAGAGGGTAAATACTCGAGGAGAGTAAGTTAGACTTCTTGTAGGAAGTGTAACTTAAACTTAGCCTTGGAGGAAACTAGAGATTCTAATGGACTGAAAAGAGGAGGGATTGCATTTCAGGTCTGGTAGTCAACTTTTTAAAGTCATGGAAAAGGGAGATAGATCATAATGCACATGTATGGCATTCCCTCATTGGAGCTCAGAGAGTCATCCTTATACCCTGGGGATTAGTGGGAAGGAGATCCACAGAGAGTAAACCATCAGCAAAAGCACGATGTTTTGTCTCAATGGCTAATTATCATACAGGAACCATCAGAGGGTATCTGCCTGTGTACTGTAGTGTGTGTGTGTGTGTGTGTGTGTGTGTGTGTGTGAGAGAGAGAGAGAGAGAGAGAGAGAGAGAGAGAGAGAGAGAGAGAGGAGGGAGGGGGCAATACCCTATCATAACATACTTTCAGCTGTCTAAAGGAATGAGAAAGTATATGAAAGAGAATATTAGACAGGAATCCTGGTCAGATATACTGAAAGTCCTTTTAACAATCTCATAGAGTAATATGTACAGGTATAATTATTCTTATTTTATAAGTGAGAAAATTGTGGCATCAAGAAGTTAAGGGATTCGCTCTTGGTCACACAGCTACTAAGCATCAGACCGAGCATTAGAACTCAGACCTCCTTGACTTCAAGCCTAAAACACCTTTCATCACGCTGTGGTGAGTAACTCTTAAATGAAGATGAATTCTGGCCCCTTCTTTACTATGACTTCTTTTATCTTTCAAAGTTTTATTGTTAGAAAAAACGAAGTCTCAGGATTTAATTTAGTTGAGGTTTAATAGTATTAAGAAAGACAAATGAATTGCATTGGGGGGTACTGGTTGTCAGGAAGAAAAATATTTTTTTAAAGGGATAAGAGATCAAATTACTTCTAAAAAATATATTGTTCCTATAGGACAAGTGTTGGGATCAGTTGGGAAGATTAAGAGTGTTAGATCAATACTGAAAAACTCTCTTTTTTAGTACCTTTAGAGGAAGGTCATGGGTTTATCTAGACAGTCAAGGTGACACAAAGGGATGGAGGGGTAAGATGCCCTATTATTGACATCACATACACACACATACACACACACACACACACACACACACACACACACACACACACACACACACAGCCCTGGAGCTGAGACCAACACTTAAAATTATTTCTGTCTTGACCAGACACTCCGAGGATCTTCTCTCTGAGATTCATTTATTTCTTTTTGGACTATGCAAAAGAGGCTCCCCTTGCTTTGTGAGTTGGGAAAGACCTAGCTTTAAAAGTTCCAGGTTTTCCACTGCATCCAGGGTCAACTCTACTAATCCTAATCCATATCTAATCACAAGACCTAGAAGACTCTGAGGAGGAAGGGGGCAGCTGGCAACTTTGCACAGCAGTGCCTCACTCAAATCCAATTCACTTGCATGTCATGGCATCACTTCCTGATGTCATGGTTCTCTTTGAGAGCAAGGACAAGGACCTGGGAAGGTCAGGGAAGGAATAAAACCTGGATTGTTTCCTTAGACCCTCAGGTAAAATGATCTTTAGCCTGTAGCAAGAAGTTGTCCATGACACCTTGAGAGAAGCTGCTGCTCCCAGGTTTTTATGACTTTTTATTACTGTACCAGGATCTCCCCAGTATTCCTGCAGTCATGCATTAGGGCAGGTTAGAAAAGAGGAAGAGACCCAGAAATTTTATTTTCTTTTAATAATTTAGTAATTCCCTCCCCCAATCTAGTTTCTCCTTCTGCTTCCTAGGGAACCAACCCATATAATAAAGAACATGTTTTTTTTTTTTTAATTAAAAAGAAAAAGGGAGAAAAAAGAGGAGAAAAACAATTAGAAAAATTGATCAATACATCAAAAACATCCAGACTAGGGGAACTTACTGTTTTATAGAAAGGGGTTGTTTAATTGATTTTCCCACCTTTGGCGTCAGAGGTAGGAGTGATGCCAGTTAACTAGGGAATGGGAACTTTCTAGCTTTGAAAGCTTTCAGGCACAGAGAACCAGCTGACCAGAGGAAGGATACCTGGCTAAGGAATAGACAGCTTGTTGGATGGAGAAAGGAAGCCTAGGTTTTTCTGGACTACAATAAAAGGGATAAACAGAAAAGTGAGAGGCATTATATAGACCAGATACTTGAAATTTACAACGGCTTATCACTGGAGACATGGAAAAGGTTGAGGATAGTATATCTTGTCCTGTCAAATGTTATGGAACACATTACAAATTCCTGCAATTTTTTCCAGGGGAGAAATTTTATCAAAACTTAGAAAGTCTCCACTTCAGCTAAGGCTAGAAATAGAAGAAAAAGTGTTTGGGAAGTCCTATAATCTAGTAATAGTTTGTAATTTTTTCCCTAAGGAACTTAGAACCTTGCTCTTTTTTCTTTTTTCTTTTCTTTCTCTGTCTGTGTCTGTCTGTCTGTCTGTCTGTCTGTCTGTCTGTCTGTCTGTCTCTCTCTCTCTCTCTCTCTCTCTCTCTCTCTTTTGCCTTCTTTTGGCAAATAGGATTAAGTGATTTGTCCAGGGTCACACAGTAACTAAGTATTTGAGGCTGGATTTGAACACAGGTTCCCCTGACTCCAGGGTCAGTGGTCTACCTACTGTGTCACCTAGCTGCTCCAGGGTTTTTTGTTTTTAATGCTTTAGATGAACATGTCACTAAATAATGGAAACTCCTGGTTAGATAACTGACCTTGGAATCAAGAAAACCTAGGTTTTAGTTCTGCCTTGGGCAGATACTGACTTGAGGGCCTGGAAAGAGTAACTTCATTTCTCTAACATCATAAATTGCAGGCCAGAGTAAAGTACAGATAGGTAGGCATAAAGAGTATTCTTTAAAATCAATGAAATCATAGGTCAAATCAAATAATTAAAAAAACTAGTTGATAATTTGTACATATTAATGAGATTTCTAAGAAGTATGAAATAGGATCATAGACTTGGAAGATAGTTCAACCCTTGTCATTTTATAGTTGAGGAAACTGAGGCCCAGAAAAGTTAAGAGACTCACCCAAGGTCACTCAGGCAATATAGGTTGTAGAGTCAGAACCTTGAAGTTCATTTCTTAAACAGCTTTTCCTTATTTCCTCTCTATATTTCCTCAAAAAAAACACCTGATGCTTCTTTTAGAAGCAATCCTTCCTGAAGCCCCAGACTTAGAGGGTTAAGGACAACAATAATCAGGGGAAAAGTGACTGAGAAAATCTTATCAGTATGAGAATAGGATGGCTGCCTATGTTACCTTCCCTAGAATTATTCTTCCTGTAACTTTGGGCAAGTCACTTAATCACTTTGAATCTTTGTTTCCTCCTCTGTAAAATGAGACATTCCAGGGTTCCTTCTAGCTTTAAAATATATGCTCAGATAGAAAGAACCACGAATCTAATTGAAGCTTGGATTGCAAGTTTCTTCAGATGGTGCCAAGTCTTGTTCATTACACCATTTCAACTTCTCTCTCATTTAGTCCTTTCCTTTTTCATATGACTGTAGCTCTAGATCAAGTTTTTATCATCCCTCTTCTAGGGTATTACAAACATTGTCAAAATAAACTTCCAACTTCCAGTTCCTCCATTATCAAAACTATCTTTCATCCAACTGACAAATCAATCTTTCCTGATTATGGTTGTCTCTTGCTCAATGACCATATCACCCCTATACTTAATGACTCATTATAAAGGCTCACTGTTGCCTTTTAGATAAAAAGAAAATTCCCTAGGTTAGCATTTAGAGTCCTTCATGCTCTGTCTTCAGGCAGCCTTCTAGGCTAATTTTACATTATTTCCCCTTTACAATTCTGACTTGCGCTTCTCCAAACTCAGCACAGCATTTCCTATTTCTGTGCCTTTGTAGAAATTGTTTCCTCATGTTTGGAACCCATTTCTTTCTCATATCTGCCTCTTAGACCAATTGCTACCTGGAGAACAGACATGATGACTCATGAAGCATCCAGGTACATTGAAGGAGAGATAGGAAGGCTTAAACCTTCACCATCACCTTGACCACTACCTCTCCTCATAGCAAATGGTGATGGACCAAAAGTCCAAACCCAAGAACTTTGAGAATATTTATGTCCTTCCAACCACAAGCAAGCCCTGCTATTACTGGAAGAATTGAGAAGGGGAACCACAGCCCCTCCCCTCCCTTGTTATCACCACCATGAACTGCTAACCAACTGAGACTATGGGCTTGTTAGACCCAGAACTTTGGGAATTACAATCCTACTCCTTTCAGAGATTTCCATTCCCACTTCTAGTCTAACCCCTTCAGTCATTTCCACAGGAAGCCATTGTCCTAAGTGGAAAAGCTTCTTGGCAACTATGTTATAGTAGCCACAGTCATTGGAGATTTGGAAAAGAAAGTACTCATTATCAAAGTCCTGACATTGTCAAATGTTTCAATACCAGATATAGGTATAGATATAGAGGTAGTTTTATTGCAAAATGACATTACAGAAGAAGCACTGATAAATGCTTTGCTGCTACACCCTAAAGATCATGGGACCTTTCTGACTTGGCAGTTGAAACTTGCAATTTATATTGTCTTCCCTCTTAAAATGTGAGCTTTTTTGGGAAATCTCTCTCTCTCTCTCTCTCTCTCTCTCTCTCTCTCTCTCTCTCTCTCTCTCTCTCTCTCTCTCCCTCCCTCTGTCTCTCTCTGTCTCTCTCTCTTTCTGGCTCTGTATATATATACATATATATTACATGTATATATGATTATATATTCATATTGCTTAATAAATGTTTTTGCATTATTTGAATTCATTCAAAGTTCATTTCATATGCTCCTCCTACAGAAAGTCTTGCCTCATCCTCAAGTTGTTTCTTATGTCTCCTCAAATGGTATTGTACCATTGTGCTTTTTTGCAAGGTATATTCTTAGCACAGCCTTGCACATAGTGGTCATTTAGGCTTGTTGATTGAATTGGAAATCATTGGGGGGGGGTGAGTTTTTCCTTTCTATCTCTCATGTTGATATCTTATGGCCTTTATCACAACAATAGCTTCAAAACGTACACACACACACACACACACACACACACACACACACACACACAGACCTGAGAGTATGTTCCTTATCTCTTGCCCCAGGCATAGAAATTCTTATTATAGTTCTAATAATAACATATTTCTATAGCATTGAAGGCTTACAGAACATTTTACCTATACCATCACTCTTTTATTTATGTTTTGTTGCAAACATTTAGATTACAGCCACTTTGTGGGATGTCTCATAATAAAGTAAAACAATTGAGTAAAGTTAACAATACAGTGTCCTCATCTGAAAGTAGTAAAGCACATTTAACATCTCTAGCAAACCATATTTTTCTTTTTAAAAAAAATTAGAATAAAATTTATTTTCTCTTTCTCCCACCTCCCATCCTACTGGGAAGGGGGTAGTGGGAAAACAAATAAATTTTTTGTATATGTGTGTGTGTGTATGTATACACAAATACAATTATAATATTCTATACCCTAAGTTCATCACTTACCTGTAGTGGATAGCATGCTTCATATATAGTTTTCTAGAATCATAATGGTCATTCATCAATTATAGTGCCTACAGTTTTCAGAGTTGCTTGTTTTTTAATATTTGTTGTTATTGTATAAATTATTGAGCTTGTTTTGCTCATTTTTTTCCTTCCTTTATAATTTATAATATCAGAGGTGTTCTTTTTTATACATCAGTTTTAAAGCATAAATTAGTTTGGTTCTTACTTCATTAGATCAATTCATATATCTTTCCATGTCTCTTTGAATTTGTGCTGTATTTCTTACAGCACAATATCATATTCATTTATTGCAACTTATTCAGCCATTCCTAACTTGTTGGTTATCCTCTTAATTTCCAGTTTTTTTGCCACCACAAAAATAGCTGCTAGAAAAATTTCTTTGTACATAATTTTAAAATCTCTTTTGCAGATAGGCCTAGCAGTGGTATAGTAAGGTCAAAAGTATATCTTATCTCTACATATTTGTTCTTCAGAACAACTTTGCAAGTTAAATGTAACAGATATTGTTATTCACATTTAAATATGAGAAAACTGAAATTCATAGAGATTATGATTTTCTGTAAATAATAAGCATCTGAGGAAGAATTTGAACCCAAATCTTTTTGACTTCAATTTCATTACTTTACATACCACATCATGCTAACCTCAAGAAGGCAAGTTCAAATTCATTATTCATATTCATTTAATTTGAACTATTTTTTGTCACAGATTACTATCCTTGGACATATGTTGTTCATCAATTTTTGCCAACAGCTGAGATAAAAACAAAGATAGTTCCTGACCTAGAGCTACTACCTCTCTGAATATTTATCAAAATGATAGATAGACATATAAATGAATGAATCAAGCATAGACATTTCATTGAACCCTATAACTCTCCATCTATGGACTTATTAAATCTCCAAATAGTACTAAGCTTGAAGGGCCAGCTCATATTGTGGAAGAAAAATGCTCTACATCTTATGTTTTAGTCAGATCTGCCAGAGACATATTTTTTTTATTAATATACAAGGATTTTGCTTTAGGAGAGATTTCTTTTTTTTCTTTGAGAGATTTTTTATCCATTGATTTCATTAAATCAGAAAAATTCTCTTTTCTTAAGTAGTGTCCAGCTCATTCTGTAGTAATGGGGGGGGGGGGGGTTGAAGGGATTCCATAGCAAGATAAAATAAAAGCATTTAATTTCTCTTGGGGTTTTTAGAATTACTAAACAAAGAGGTGAATGCAAATGTTGTCATAGGCCCCTGGAAAAGAACTGTCTTCTCAGAAAACCAAGTAGTTTGGGGCTAAGGGTCACCCTTCTCTTATTTGATCTGATTAACATCATATTTCTTTTGTTTTACAAAAGGGCATTACCACTTTTGCTAGATTCTGACTTCTGCAGGGAACTGAATACACTCATCTTGGTATGTTGTTGTTGCTCATCCTTTGTTTTTGAAGAGGACCAGGGACATCACAGAGTGAAGTCTTGACTGATGTTCCAATTGGATTTAAGTACAGGTAGTTGGTGTAGTGGATAGAGTGCTGGCCCAGGAGGCAGGAGGACCTGAATTCAGATACTTACTAACTGTGAAATTCTGGGCAAGTAACTTTAATTCTCTTTGCCTCAGTTTTGTGATCTGTGAAATGAACTGGAAATGGAAATGGCAAACTCTTCCTGTATCTTCCCCAAAGGCTTCCGGTCACAAAGAGTTAGACACAATACCTGATCAACAGAAGCTGTAAGGCATCACCAGCTTCACTCTCTCTTCCAGTCATTGAATTCAAGTAGCAATACTAAAAGAGGATGACTATTGCCCAAGATACAGTGGATGACTGTGGTATCTTCAATATCCAATCAAGCTCTACAGAACCTGCTTCAGCCATCTTCAGGATTGTTGGAAGGAATTGTTGTCATTTTACCAACAGAAGTCTTTACCTGGGGAGGACAGCCCCTCTAACTCACCGATGGCTTTGTGACCCATCAGTTACCCTCAACCAAAAGCTCAACAGGTTGTCTGTTTGCTGAGATATTTTATTGGGGTGTGGTCCCTGAGATTGCTACAGCTTCATGTAGCCACAGGTGAAAGTTGATTGTCAGATGGACATTAAATGTAGATGAGCAGCCCTGAAAAGGGCACAGCAACCCATCCCAACTGAAATGTTCATCTTCCTTGAATAGCCATTCACCTTATTTTGATATGATCCCTGATTCAAGGGAATGCAGGGAAGTTAAGAATGCCAGATCAATAATATTTTTAACATAAGTTCTTTAATTTTTATTAACAACATTTATATTTATATAAGATGCATTGGTGCTGTATGCTTCCACAGCATGTTTAACAGTATGTTAAATGGCCGAATCAGTATACAACAACGTAGGCTGGAATGACTTCATAAGGGACAAAAACAGTTTTAAACAATTAAATTACCTAAGTGTAGGATGGGAAAATTTGGATTGATCTGACTAAAAGCTAAAAAATGAGTTAATAGCAAATTTGGCTACTAGAAAAACTAATGTAAATTTAGGATATAATAATAGAAACATGATGGATAGAGCAAGGAAGATAGCAGTCCCATTATGTTCTGCCATGGTCAGATTTTATCTGAATTAGTGTTCTAATTATGGGTATTATACTTGAAGAGGGTCATTTTCATATTAGGGAAAAAAACTAGAGGAGTGGGCACGATATAGCAAAGGGACTTGAAATCCTGTACTATTTATATACATTTAATAATCGATAGATGTTTAAGTTGGAGAAAAGAGAATGTAGACTAGTGCTTAGAGAAATAGACAGATTCTTGTCCAATATAAAAAAGGGCTTTATAACACTTGGATTGTTCCCTGATGGAATTGATTACTTTAAAAAGTGGTAAATTAGATACCAATGGAAGCATTTAAGTAAAGTTTGAATGGCAATATAACCGAAAAATTGTAGAAGGGGTTTCTATATTGGGTAGCAGGTTGGATAAAGGGTCTCTTGTAGCAACAAGGAAGGGCCTTTGATGCTCTAAGCATGGATTCTCTGAAGAAAAATTCATCCGGGAATAAGGGATATCAGATTTTAGAATATTAACTACTCTAAGAAAAGTAATGTGGTCTTTATGACTAGATTATGGTTTTGAAGTTCTGAGTATATGTGTTTGTGTGTGTATGAAATTATATAAATCATTTATATCTTGAGAGGTGAGGGGGGTACAAAGAATTAGAGTAGATCTTATCAGAGCTATTCTCTCCCAGGAATTCCAGATTAGTATATCAAGAGACTATATATAATAGAAAGGATATTGTTTTGATTGTTCCTTAACCACATCTAAGAAAATTTGAGGGTTTCCAAGTAAATTTCTGTGTAAGGAAGGTCTTATGAGGTTGTAAGCAGTGGTGGGATTTAAATTAGCAAATGATTCGCTGCCCTAATGAACATTTTAAGTATACAAAACGATATACTGAAAGGTAGTTTAACATCTCTTGCATTTAATACTCAACTAAGAACAATAAAAGAGGTATACAAAACTAGATTATTTTATATTAATACAATAAGCAAATGTATGCTTTTGGAGTAAAAGCAGCCAGGCAACCACAACAGCCAATAATATGCAAAAACCAAGACTCATTCTATCTATTCTAACTCTTTTTTCTTCTACTTCCATGGTTTTCAAAATGAGCGAAAACCCTTGACATCTCTCTATTGGTTCATTATGTACCAACTTCCTATTGGTTTTACCATTCAGGGAACACCAGCACACTCATACTATCCCAGAGGAATTTGGGGGTAATACAATGTGGGAACAAATGACAACTTGTCACCCCCTAGTTGGCACTTTTTACCTTTGTTATTTGTTTTACCTGAAGTAACAAAAATGAGGTAATCAAAATTTCATCAAAGGTATAATGAATTTTAAGAAATGAATAAATAAATATCATAAGCATTGCTCCATAATTTTTTCACCTCTTGATGGGATAAACATGAGGACTCAGAGAATATTGCTACTCAGATCAACATTAAAAAGAGTAAGGAATGTAAATTTATACCTTAAAAAGAACCTTGATTACAAGTACCATTTTAACAACTGGTTCATGAAATTCAACATAAAATTAGGTATCTACCAAACTGATATGAATTGGTTGAATCTCACCACTGGTTGTAAGGTATCCAAGGAAGATGAGTACCTCTGGGTGAGGGCTTGATGAACCTTTTTCATGACTACTTATCCTCTCTTGGTATCCATTGAGGCATTCAACTTTCACCTGTGGTTCCAAGAAACTGTAGCAAATGCAGTGGCCACACCCCAATGAAGCCATCTAGGCAGATAGGCTAAACCAAGTTGGGGGTCACTCCATCAGTGAAGACTTCCTCCAGATGAGAACAATTTATTCCATTGGTCATGAGGGCGGCTGAAGCAAGCATTGTGGAGTGCTTAGACTAGAGATTGGTCAGATGTTGAAGATGACAAGGTCATACACTTGCATCCTGGATCATTACCAATTGTCCTAACTTTTGTCTTGCCACTGAACTTCAATGATTCTGGAGGAGTGAGTGGGGTTGATGACTTTGTATAACTCTTCTTGCTGTTCAGTTTTTCCAATTATGTCCAATACTTCATGACCATATTTGGGGCTTTCTTGGCAAAAACACTGGAGTGTTTTCCCATTTCCTTCTTTAGTTCATTTTTCATATAAGGAAACTGAAGCCAATAGTGTTAAATTACTTGCCCAGAGGCACACAGTTAGTAATGAGTCCTCCTGACTCTAAACCTGGTATTCTTTCAATTGCATTACCTAGCTGAACTTAAATCCAATTGAACAAGACAGAAGTAAGGTATTTAGGAAGGTTTGAGTTTTTGGAAAAAGAGAGTGAGTTCAATTTTGCAAATATTGAATATTATGTGTAGTGTTATATATGTGATATATAATATATGTGAGACATAATAAATGATAAATAGTATAAACACGCATTTGTGCAGTGGTGGAATTCAGCTGGTTTGTACTGGTTTGGCAAAACCGATACATAATTTTAGGTTGAATTTGGTGACCTGGTTGTTAAAATGAGACTTGTAATCAGGATTCTCTCTAAGGTGGGTGCCTGGGCAACCACTGAATGTGGAAATCACAAATTTACATTCCTTACTCTTTTTTAATGTTCATCTGTGCAATATCATTTTCTAAGTAACCCTAGTAATGTTTATTCTGTCCATAGGTGAAAAAAATTGACAGAAATGTGCTTGTGATATTTATTTATTCATTTCTTAAAACTCATTATACCTTTGATGTTGTTTTTGTTACTTCAACAAAACATAAAGAGGAAATGTACCAGGGTGGCTAGGTGGTGTAGTGGATAAAGCACCAGCCCTGGAGTCAGGAGTACCTGGGTTCAAATCTGGTCTCCAACACTTAATAATTACCTAGCTGTGCGGCCTTGGGCAAGCCACTTAACCCTGTTTGCCTTGCAAAAAAACCTTAAAAAAAAAAGAGGAAATGTACCAAACAACTAGGGGGTGACAAGCTGTCATTTGTTTCTACTTTTTGTTACCCCAAATTTCTCTGAGATGTTACGAGTGTGCTGGCATTCCCTGAACGATGAAACCAATAGGAAGTTGGTACAAAATGAACCAATAGAAATAAAGATTTCAAGGTTTATCTTATAGACTTCTACTTATGGAAGTAGAAGCAAAAAGCAGTTAGAATAGGTAGAATGAGTTTTGGTTCTGCACAAGTTCCAACATTGACTGCTTTTGCTCCATAAGGATGTTTGCATACTGTGAGTAATATAATATAATCTAGTTTTGTGTACCTCTTTTATTGTTCTTATTTGAGTATTATATGCATGAATTATTAAACTACCTATCAGTATATCTTTTTGCATATTTAAAACATTCATTAGAGCAGAGAACCCGTTTCTATTTTTTAATAACACCACGGCATATGTGTGTATGCACATATGCACACACTGAATATATAAACACACTTATGCATATATATTTATATGTAATATATATAAATGTATATATATATATTATATAGTTGGAAATGTTGACAGTTGGTGATGGGGAGGAACAGGGCTTAGCAGAAAAAATTGACATGAATAGGTGTATCTGAGAGTCATATGCATAAAAATAATAGCTGAATTCTGGGAACTGATAACATCAATAAGAGGAGAGAGAGAGAGAGAGAGAGATACTGAACAAGCTGTTTAAATATTGAATATAATTATCATTGTAAGACATCTAAAAATTCTATTCAGTTTGAAATCTCTACTCATTTTACTTGAAACTTGAAAGTATATTAACCTTAAAGGAAATAATTTTCCAAACTAAAACAAAACCCAACAATTTAATATCTACACTTGCCCAAGTGCCATAACTTTTGTGAAACTAAATACCCATTGCTTTAATTATTTAGATCTCAGTTGTCCAGTGGAGATAATAGCTTACCTGCCTTAGCTCACAAGATTACTGTGGTTATAAATGGAAATAATAGATATGAACTGCACTGAGAGAAAAAAAGTGCTTCATGAACACTCAGGGTTATTAGTAGATTGGGTTTATCAAGCACTTGGGCTGCTTTAAAATTTCATAACTAAGCTGCTCAGATAGTATTTAGAGAAGGAACCATTTTCTTGCAAGCCTTGCAGGAAGAGTCCTAGTGTAACAGATGTGTGACCCAGTGCCTTTAACAAGAAGTCTTTCTCCACCTTCCCTTAATGCTATCCAGGGCCACAGATAGAGCCTTCTATCTATTGATTGCCTCTGTTTATCCTGTAAAGATGTTTACATATAATTTGCATGTTGTCTTCTGCATCATACTGTGAACTCTTTAAGAGTAAGGACTATCTTTTGTCTGTAACCTCACACTTAGCACTGTACCTAATATAGTAATTAGTCAGCTGAATGGTGCATTGGATACAGTGATTGACTTGGAGTCAGGAAGATCTGAGTTCAAATCCAGTATAAGATACTTCTTAAGTCACAGACTTAAGTCACTGTACAAGTTACTTAACCTCTGTCTGCCTCACTTTGTTCAACTGTGAAGTAAGTTGTGAAGATAAATTTAGATAATATCTCATTTTAGCACAATGCCTGGCCCATAGGTGTTTAATAAGTATTTATTCCCTCCTCTAATAAATGCTTGTTGATTGACTGACAATCCCCCAAAGATAACAGTATCTCTAGGTCTTAAAGGGATAACATACTTTACTTAAACATCATGCAACTCAAATTTCTACTTAGGAAGCTTCAAGAGATATTATCCTAAATATAATAAAAAAATTCTATTGTTTCCACTTTGTTTTTGTAAATAGCACCAGAGATACAAAAACAAAAATGACACTGGCCTTATTCTCAAGGAAGTTATATTCTATTTTGAAGAAACAACATGTGTGCAAAATGTTGGGAGAGTGAACTGCCCCTTCCTCATGAATCAAAAGCAAAATACTAAGTTATTGAGGGGATTAGAATGGCAAGTGGTTAATTGTAGGATTTGATGAACCACACCGACTGTCTTGTGGCTGGGTTCTAGAGTTTCTATTCTGTTCAATTAGGGATCTAGTCCAATTTCTGTCTTGTGAGAAAACATTATATAATTGTGGGAATTGTGAAAGGATTTTTGTTGCATTGTTTGAACCAGCCTTGTACGGCTGGGAAAGTGGACCACCTCTACCTATTGCTTAGAGACCCTTAAGTATGGGTCACCAGAAACTCAGTCAGCTCTGAACGTTGGTGCTAGAAATTTTCCTTCAATTATATATATCAAGCAATATGTACAGCAGTTATTACAGACATGAGGAGAACAGGATGTCCTTCTTTTTAATTTCAACATATTACACCTCATTTTGTCCCCCTCTCTACTTGGAAAGTTTCTAATCTTTACTTGGATTAGAATTTTGTTTCCTGGTTAGTTTTATGTCAATTGGTTAATTGTCTTCTTTAACTTGTAACAATAAAAATCTGTCTACCCGCATATTCAGGGTTTGGTGCCAAAGCTGAGGGGTCTGGTCCTGGTTTGACAAGCAATTTACATGAATTACTTAATAAATAATATGATCAGAAGTTTGAGTCTTTGTTTCCTTAGTCATTTTGTCTTTTTACCAGTCACATAAACACATACAAAAAACATATGAAGTGAATATAAGGCAATGTGTAACTTTAACTTCTCTCAGGGCAGTCATAACTACATCCATCGTCCACTGATTATTTGTCCTTACTTCAGAGATCCACAATCTCATCTCCCAGCTCTGACCATAGCCCATTCATACCTTTAAGTATAATTTTCAAGAGCTGTTGTTCATGAAATTGATAATTAGTATTTACATAGTGCTGTTGTGTTTACAGAGACTTAACATATGCTATTTTAAAGCCCCACAATAACAGTTTTATTATCCTTTTTTGAAGAAAAGGAAACTGAGGCAGATAGAGGTTAAATGATTTGTCAAAGTCACATGGCTAGTAAATGTCTGAAGCAGAATTTGAACTAGGTCTTCTTGAATTAAAGTCTAACACTAACCACTATATCATTGTTTATCAATACTAGCCATCTTGTGGGAGATGGATCTTTTCGAATTTATGTGGCCCTGGACTAGTAAACATGATTAGTTCAATTGTAGTTGTTTAGATTTTTCCATCATGTCTAATTATTTGTGACCCCATTTGTGGTTTTCTTGGTAGAGACATTGGAATAGTTTGCCATTTCTTTCTCCAGCTCATTTTACAGGTGAGAAAACTGAAGTAAACACAATTAAGTGATTTGATCAGTCATTCAGCTAGGAAGAGTGAGACCAAATTTGAACTGTCTTCCTGACCCCAGGTCTGGGTATCTATCTACTGAGCTATCTTGCTGCCCTATGTGATTAATCCAGTATAAATCTATTAAAACATTTCTATCACACCATACTAGTTGAGGGTCTCTAAAAACCTACAGGAATGAAATAAATTTAAAAAATAATAGAAATAGATAATATTACTCTCAAGTTTTTCTAAGTCAATATACAATAGAGATCTTTATATACAGTTTAATGAGTGCCATTTCTATTTGAGTTCGACATCATTGTTCTAGAGAATAAAGTTCAGAAAGATCTGAGTTCAAATCTTACCTCAGTAACTTACTAGTTACTTAACCTCTGTCAGTTTTCTTGTCTATGAAATAGTGATAATATAATGATAGCTCAGCTGCCCTGGATTGTTATCATCAAATGAAATAATAGTTGTAAAATGCTTTGTGAATCTTAACAAGCTAGATTAATGTTATTACTATTATCATTATGTGTGACTTTGGTCTTGCTTATTTAATTTAATTAAATATAATTAATGCTATTATTTCTACTATTATCATCTATGTGTGGCTTTGCTTCAGATTCAGGGGTGTACTGGCTTGGAGCCAGCTTGTATAATCTATCAAGAGCTAATCTTTAAATTTTTATTCGGAGCATTTGCACATGGAAAACAGCAAAGGCTGCAGATCAAGACTTGATTTATTGCTTTGTTAATTGACTAGACTTAAGAAAGTCAAGGACAAAATATTAATCATGCAGATTAAACTTAAAAGTATGTCCATTGGGGTTTGCTTTTCCTATGAGTTGATAGTTAAGGATTTACCAGAGAATTCCTCCTTGGATTCAGAGCCAGTTTGGCCAGTCTTATTTCAACTTATTGTTTTTCCTTGCTACAGATGACTATACACTTTGGGTGGGAGTATGGTGTGCGTGTGTGTGTGCGTGTGTGTGTGTGTGTGTGTGTGTGTGTGTGTGTGTGTGTGTGTGTGTGTGTGTGTGTGTGTGTGTGTTTGTGACAAGGGAGAGAGTGACAAAGAGAAAAAGAAAGACAGAAGAGAGACAGAGAGAAAGATAAAGGGGGGGGAGAGAGAGAGAGAGAGAGAGAGAGAGAGAGAGAGAGAGAGAGAGAGAGAGAGAGAGAGAGAGACACTGCTCTACACTTCCTCTTCTTGGTACCCAATGAGTGGTTGCCACTGAAACTAAATCTATATTTCCTATGCTTTAGGAAGTTGACAGGCAGCTGTTGCTATGACTGCAGGGATTTTAAAAGAATGCATAAGGCAGAGCTGGATGGCTGTTCCCCAATATCTTCTTTCTGGCTTCTCTCCAACACCTTACCTCCACATGCCCAAAGACCAGCTGTATGTGACAAACTGAGATCACTCTTTTCCCCCAAGTTTGATACCCTAGAATTCCAGACTGCTTATTAGGATTTTAATGGAACTTTGCAATTTGGCTCCTGGCTCCATCTCCTACCTTTGACTTCTTCAACTGCTCACACTATAATTCTGATCCCTGTATGAGCCAGAATACATGAGATGCAACTCTACTTGTCCCTTTTTCTTCAAACTGGTGAGCTTCATTGCAACACTATGGGCCCATCTCAGTTTGAGATGAACAAGCAGAGCTAGGGACAATGCTGCAGTTTGAATACAATCAACATAATTTATCAGGACCTGGCCCTGGAGTTTTGAACTTAATTTTTTTTAATAACCACATATCAGTATATTGACTTCCTTTGTAATTCTGTATATTTTATTTTATCAATTTAAAAACCTGAGTCTGAAGAAGGCTTAACAGACTGCCAGAGGGGTTTTTGGCACAAAAAGAATTCTTGATCTAGAGTAGACAATCATAAGAAGGTACAGAGAAATCATGAACAGACCTGACTTTTTCCCTATGCCTTCCATATAATTACCTACATTCTGATTATGGCCTCATGTCCTGGATTTTGTGAGGCAGTCCTATATCCAATTACTATTTTTCCCTCATCCTTAATATGATCTGGACATTTCAACCAAATCAGTCTTCATTGCACTAAAAATCTATGGTTTTTAAATGACGAATAACTATCTGAGAAACACAAAAGGAGTAAACTCACAAGTAGAAGCATCACAGTTACTTATAAAAGTGGAAACAGAAGAGCCTATATTATATGTGTCTATGATGCTGTGTTGTAGGCGTATAAGTGGTTTACTTATGCAATGTGGTTGTCATGATTGTGGGTGGGGTGCATCAAGGAATCCTAGACTCCATGCACTAACATAAAACTAATCAGTGGTCCTATTTACTACATCTCATGCCCCTAATGGTGCATGATTCTCAGGGACATATAATCAACCTGAGGAAAAGAGTCAGATAGACAACTCTAGGCTGAATCAGGGACAAAACTCACCAAGGTTCAACTATGCCCATACTGGGAACCAAATTATGATGCTGGAATGGTATACCACTCTAATGTAGTTGTAGCTATAATCCCTTTTGAGCCTTATAAACAAGATAGAACAGGTAATCTGATAGAAACATATTATTTCTTCCAGAGAAGAGAGTCACTTCATGGATGTCTTCTGTCATAGAAAAGAAATGCTCTTTTCTTATGATCACTTCTCCCAAAGCAAAGGGACTGGATCATTTACAGAGAAGCAGAGACAAAAAGAGAAAACTCAATAACCCTGTGCCCCAGTGATTGTACTACACCAATGAACCTCCTTTGGTCTTAATCTTTCATTCTTCAGATATAACTTTCTCAGTAAACAACTATGTCCTATGTCACCAGCAATTTAGTTAGATAGCGCATTACATATTGCTCAGCTTAAATGTTTGACTCATATATCGAGAAAGGTTGGAAATATTGGACTAATCTTTAAGGTATAGTTGCTCCTGTGCTCTGGTACTCCTGCACCCTATTTCTCTCTTTTTTTGTGTGTTAATACTGTTTTTTTCAGATCTAGTATTCCAATTTTTTATTCTAAATATGTGATTATTATGACCATATATGACTTGAAAACACAATTTGGCTAATGGTAAATGAAGGCGCAGAAAGAAGTGATGTACAGATTATTAAATACCTTTCTATTTAAATTGGACAGAGGTAGCTTTCCCTCTTGGGATACCCTATCCAAGGAAAGGAAAATTCAGTTTGAATGGGTTCAAAGGAAGCATTTTAAAGTGAACAAGCAATAGGGGATATTTAAATGTTTTTCAGGATTACCTCCCAGATACCTGCTGGTCTCAAATACTGTAGTGCAATGGGTAGAGATCTGGAATCAGATAACCCAGGTTCAAGTTCCCATTCTGCCATGGGCAAATTGTGTGACCTAATGTAAATCACTTAACCTCTTTGAAGCTAGTTGAAACCTAAATATACATGTATAAATATATGACTATAAAAATACTTGAACTCTTTTGGTAAATGGAACAAATGAGATTTTATATACACATATATGAGTATGTATATCTCTATTTTTCTATAACATCATTATCACCTCCACCACCATCATCACTATCATCACCATCATTATCTTTTTCTTCCTCTTCCTTCTTCTTTTCTTTCTCCTCTTTCTCTTTCTCCTGTTCCTCCTGTTCCCCCTCCTCCTCTTCTTCCCCTCCTCTTCTTCTTTTCTTCTTCTTCTTCTTGTTCTAGTCCTTCTTGTTCTTGTTCTTCTCTTTCTCTGCCTTTCCTCCCCCGAACTCTTCCTTTATCTCCTTCTGTCTCTGTCTTTCTCTTTGTGCACAGAAAACTCCTTTTGAGGAAATTCATCATATACATATATACTTGAGCTTAAGCTTAATATTCTTACAATACTCTCTCTCTCTCTCTCTCTCTCTCTCCCCCTCACACACACACACACATTACACAATTACAAACTGTTGTATAAATGTAAGCTGTCATTATTGTGATTATCATTGTTATTATTCTGCTGAAAGTGCCATGGAGGGAGAGGGGAAAGGAGAGATGGCAGCCCTTCTCACTAGGGTGTAACCTCTGCCAAGAATGAAGGGGGAAATGTTTGGTTCCTTACACATCCCAAAGGCACACTGATTGTTTGCTTTTGGTGATGGGGGGGAACAATGACTTTAATGATGGCTTTGCCCATAGTTTTCAATGCAAAACACACCACCAGTTACAGTTTAGTCTTCTATTATTTTGGAAGTAATTATTCTATTCATGGAACACAATAATTTGTAATATTTCTCAGAGGGAAAAGAACAAAGTATGCCTTTCTCAATTCAAACTCCAGAACAAATTCAAGATTTTTTATTGTTCTGTAGAAAGCACTCACACACACACACACACACACACATACTCACACATATATACACATATAGAAGCATCTGTTATTTGGGCAGAAAAGAGCTATGGATCATTCTTTAGCACTTCAAAATATCTGTGATTTCACACAGAGAGGCAGTTAGATGAATCACTGGATAGAGTTCTGAGCCTGGAGTCAGAAAAACCTGAGTTAAAATTTGACTTCAGACACTTACCAACTGTGTGACCTTGCCTCAGTTTCCTTATCTGTAAAATGGAGATAATAATAGCACCTCCCCTCCCAGGGCTGCCATGAGGATCAAATAAGATAATATTTGTAAAGTATTTAGTGCATCATTTGGAACATAGGAAACACTTAATAAAGACTTGTTTCCTTTCTTCCTTCATTGTATCAATATGAATGATAGACTATCTTCAGGAATTGATTAGGTAGATATTCCTTTTTTTTAGATCAAGGAAACAAAGGTTGGAGAAGTAAAGTCATTTGCCCAAGACCCTGAAGCTGGTAACAGAGAAGGCTGGCACCATACCCACCTTGGGCATCTATGGGTTTGGATACTGGAGGCAGGGGTACTGAAGAGGTTTACCATTTCCTTCTTTAGCTGAGGCAAACAGGTTTAAGTACTTTCCCAAAGTCAAATAGCTAGGAAGTGTCTGAGGTTAGATTTGAACCCAGGAGCATAATTCTTCTTGATTCCAGGCTCAGAGCTTCAACCTAGATGCCCAAATTGAGTTTTCAATCAAAAAAAGGCTCCCCTAAACAATTGGAACCTTCTATGGGTTAGGCTAAGGGAATTATGGCTCTTTTCATTATAATATTATGAAGTAGAAAGAGGTCTGGATTCATGCAGTGAGATGTTGCTCTGTCCCTTGCAAGCAGGGTGATGAGAAGCAAATAATAATCTCTTTAATGTGAGGGGGTCAAACACAATTGAAGCCCCTTCTAACTGTAAATCAGATTATGAGCATCATGAAATACTCCTTCTAAAATATAACTAACATTTGGCCACTGCTTTATCTAGAGAAAGAAATTCCCACTTTTTTCCTTGTAATTCTCTCAGAAGGGAACGCCCAACTTGCTTATTCTAATTTTGCTATTGTTGTTGAGTCATTTCAGTCATGTTTTACTCTTTGTAATTCCATTTGGTATTTTCTTGGCATATATATTGGAATGGTTTGCCATTTCCTCCTTCAGCTCATTTTACCTATGAGGAAACTGAATCAAACTAGGTTAAGTAACTTGCTCAAGGTTAAAGAGTCAGTCAGTGTCTGAGTCTAGATTTGAATTCAGGTCCCAACTCTAGGCTCAGCCCTCTACCTATATAGTTGTCCTCTCTTCTTATTTGATCTATTATTAATCAGGGACCACATGGAATAATGGATACTGACTTTGGGGCTTGGCATAATTGGAATGTAAATCCTTGAAGGCAGGGCTTGTTTTATATAGATATTTTTATGTCTAATATTTGTCATAATGCCTTGCACATAGCCTGATTTTTATAAATGCTTGTTGAGTTGAATTGAAAAAAAAAATGTTTTCATGTGGTTGATACCCAGTTTTGACATTAGAACTGAGGATATGTCTTTGTTAGTTTGATGTATCAGGTATGCTCTGACCCATTCTCCTTGAGCTCCCATTCTATATCTGCTCCTCAGGGTTCTAAGGCACTCTTGGATGTTTGGGAATGTCTTCTCTGCTGCCATAAGCTTGAATTTCCATAGACTGTGTTCCCCCATTATTAGAAGCCAGTGATTAACATCTTAACAAAAGCAAGCTTTTATAAAGGGGCATTTACTTCAAATCTATAACAAGAATTTCACAAGTACAAATATCACCTTCCACAGGGAACACCAAACAAACCTGGCTATACACTCTTAGCTCAGTTCTTATATAACATGTGTCTCACCAAGTTCACATCTAGTTTCTTCTCAACTGTTAGATGAGTTCTCATGTTAGCTGCCTCTGGTCTAGGTCCTGAAGATGATTCCAGAAAATTGTGTCATGCTCCTCTAGACACTGATGTTGCTTGTCTTTGTTTAGTCATTTTCCAGTTGTGTCCAAAATGTGTGACCCCATTTGGGATTTTCTTCTCAGAGACACTATAGAGGTTTACCATTTCCTTCTCTGAGGCAAACAGGGCTAAATGACTTGCCCAAAGTCCTTTAACTTGTGTCTAGGGCAAGATTTGAACTTAGGAAGATGAATCTTTCTGATTCCAGACCTAGAGCTCCAACCTAGGTATGTCACCAAGGTGCCCAAATTGATGCTGCACTATTTCTCAATCAAAAAAAAAAAAAGACTCCTCCTCACAATTGGAACCTGTTATAAAACATTTATGCAGGCTCTCCATTCTCTCCAAGTCACTTTTATTTTACTTTATCACGGCTCTCTCAAATGTAAGTTCCTCAACTTTTATAAATGAAGCACCATTCCAGTGAACTGACATGAGTCAGAACCCTGTTGAACTAGGAACATCCAGTATAATTATGAGTATATAAAACTGTAAGGAAGAGAAGGAAATTTTTCTGCAACTTTTCACTGAAAGAGACAAAACAGAATAAGAATACTGAATTTGGTGCCTGAAGGCATAGCTTCGAATATTGGCTCTGCTACTTACTGACCATTTGACTCTTCTTCTCTGAGATTTAATTTCCTCATCAATAAAAGGAGGGAGTTATACAAGATGGCTTCTGAAATCCCTTTCAGTCTTAAATATACATTCATGTTACAAATGTAATTTGGTGGGGGTGGCTAGGTGGCATAGTAGATAAAGCACCAGCCCTGGAGTCAGGAGTACCTGGGTTCAAATCTGGTCTCAGACACTTAATAATTAACCTAGCTGTGTGGCCTTGGGCAAGCCACTTAGCCCCATTTGCCTTGCAAAAACCTAAAAAACAAAACAAAACAATTGTAATTTGGTCACATGGGTTTTTAAAGAATGAATCTAATGTTATTGTTGTGAACAGAATTCTCAAGATGATAGCAGACAGACAGATGCCCTAAGAAACTTGATTCTGAGGTGTTTCTGGCTTTGATTGGGAGCCCATCACCAGGTAAGAAATAAAAGTATTGAAGAGTCTGTATCTGGAAAGAAAACATTGTTGACAAACCAAAGGAATACTCTAATAAATGTTGACTTGAACAGTAAAAGCTTACCAGGGGCTTCCAGGTCACTTTGACTAATGAATTTCATGATAATTTTTCCAGATAAATCTGCAGTTTTATAATCAACAAAACAGAAACAGCAACTTCTGGAACAACAAAGCCAAACTATTCAAACCCAGAAAAACTGAATTTCCATTTAGGAAAAATTGGCCTACAGGACAATAGTGAAGGAGTTGGTGAAGAATTCTGGATTCCTAATTCTTTGATTAGTCACTGTTCTTTGGGGAGTAAAAACACAGATTAGTCATGGTAAGACTTCTCTTAGGAATATTCCACTTCCTTAGGGATAGGCTAATAATAGTCTTCTCTAGTTCTACTTGGCTTTTTTCCCAGGTATTTTCTTCAGTTTTACAATAATATATTTTAAAATCATAACCCATTCCATTCTGTGACATATAAATGCATTTAAAGATGAGAGCACAAGCTTATCTTTCCTCCCTTTTTACTACATACCATACCCTAAATTCCAGAAAGTAAAAAAAAAAGCTATACATATTATTTCTTTATAGAAAATAAGTAAGCAAATTCAAATTTGAGTATTAAAGTTACTCTAGGTTTTAGGTATATTGTCGGGCATTATTCATTAATCTCTGTAGCTCCTGAGCCTCTATCTATGTATTTCTTTTTCCATCCAACCAGATCACACATTAGTCCAAAGTAAAAAATACTTCATTAAGCAACATCCCAAAATAATTGATGAGAAATACATACCCATAAGTATATTTGCATACACAAGTTAAGAAATAAAAAGTGGGAGAGGGGAAACCCACCAGGAGCACATATGGCCGAGAATAAACAAACCTGGGGAACACATATAGCTAGGCCAATTCATGCTTCTATTCTGACATCAATGAAACTTTCTTTCACTACTGCTTGCTTTCCCATAGCATTCTTGAAGTTTGCTAATAGTTTTGGGTTGTTTTTCTACTGAGCCAGAATTCTCTGCTGGTCTATTTTATCTAGTACCACGCTCTCTGCTGGTAGTTTCATTGAACTATTTATGCTATTCTCAACCAGTATTGATTGAATTGCAGCATCACCTTCTGGGATCTTAGTTACTCTTGCCTAGAGCTACTTCAGCTCTTTTGTGATTCCAGACCCATGCCAGCCTTACCTTGCTGGCAAACTAGAAGAACCTTAAGATATTTAATTTTGTATTTTTGAACTGATTTTTTTTCTCATATTTGAAAAAATCTACCTCAATCTTAAAATTTATTTGAGTGATAGTTATAGAACATCTTTTAACTTCTATCTATCATATAATTGGCTGTTAACTTGAGTCCTTCTTAAATCAGTTATGCTTTAGAAAACTGCAAAGGAATTGTGTGGAGTTATTGTGAGGAGATTTCTTTCAATCCCTAGTCTAATCTAGGACCAAGTATATCACCTAAAGATGAAAACTGAAAAGGGTAGAGCTTTACTTTTTTACAATTCCCTCTAACAATCAAATTTATATATTTTCTACATGTATAAAAATATGGCATGGTCTTGGTTCCAACAGTGTCTTTACATAAGTGATTTTATTCTTCCTTGGTCTTGTTTTTTTGCTAGAGCAAAATCTTGACAAATTGGATTGTTCAAGCAATGGACTATTCTGGTAAAATTAATTTTCTGGTTAACCCTGGGTTAATGAGGAGGCTTTTTGTTCTAACCCTTTGCTAAAAATATATCTAAAAAGTTTTGGTCAGAGTAAAGGTCAAGAGCCTACTTCTTCAATTATGTCTTTCTCCCTGATTTTTGAATAGTTCAAAATGACTCCAAATATTTTTTTTTTCCTTAAAAGGAAGGAGAGAGAAGAAATGGAGCAACCAAGGAGTTTCAAAAAGGAATGACTCTTTGGTATAGAAAAGAAAAAGGCAATGAGATTATTAAGTAGAAGAAAACAATTATAAAAACAAGCAAATATTATGGGAAATATACTATAGGGGAAACTAATTAAGTTAAAAATAGCCTCAAAGTTAGATAGCACAATATACAGCAAATCAAATAAAAACACTTTAAATAAAATGAAGAACTAACTGGTATTGGTTAAGAAAGATTCAGGACAGTGAAGAGGCATAATGGATGCGTGTCTGAGCCTATAGTCAGGAAGACTCATTTTCCTGAGTTCAAATCTGGTCTCAGACACTAACTGTATGACCCTGGAAATGTCTTTTATCCCTGTTTGCCTCAGTTTTCTTATATGTAAAATGAAATGGGAAAGAAATGACAAAACTCTCCAGTATTTCTGACAAGAAGACACAGAATGAAGTCATAAAGAGTCAGATATGACTGAAAGTGACTGAAATGAAAAAAAAAGATTTAGTCAGAGAGCTTTTATTAGCAAAAACAGGACAGAAAAAAATAAGACAATTAAAAATTGTGGAGAAAGTTTTAGAAATTTGAATGAAACCATAAATTGATGAAAAATAGAATTCTCAGGTTGAAAAGATCTATAGAAGTGGTAAAAGAAGGACAACTAAACTGGAAAAATTCCAAAAATTCTGTAAGCAGAAATTATAGAGATAGCAGGTAGGTGGGTCAGTGGTGGCACTGAGCTTGTAGTCAGAAAGACCTGATTTCAAATCTGGTCCAGATATTTACTAATTATTTGATCCTGGGTAAGGTATTAATCTCTGCTTCAGTTTCCTCAACTCTAAAATAGGGTAATAGTAGCACCTACCCTTCTTTATCAGGATTAAAGAGGATAATAATTATAAAGCACTTAGCAAAAAATGTCTGGCAAATAATAAACATGATGATTCCAAAACTAAAAGATATTGTTCAAAGCAATTTTAAATTCCTTGGATTACCTGAAATAAAGTGTGAAGAAAGAATTTGATCACTATTTTCCTCAAGAAATTTCTCAAGAAAACTTCCCCAAAGTAGTAAGATCAAGGAACAATAACATCAAGAGTATAGACCAAAAGATTTCATGAGATGTCTTCAGAGAGGGACATGAGATTTAACTATTTCTGATCCTTTACCACCCTCCTTTATGATTTCATTCTGAAAGGAAAATTCATATAATCAGCTAAGCTGAAAAAATTATATTAATAAATTTTTATTCAAATAAAACAGGATGATTTACCCATCATGATATAAAATACAGAAAAAAGTGGATCATAATTTATTGAAAATCAAGATTGGACTTCAGAATCTTCAGTCCAACTAAAAAAGAAATAATATTTAAATGTGTTACATGCATATGTGTGTGCAGAATTGTTTACATACATGCACATACCTATAATTGATTGTTTCTAGTACTGGCAAAGTAGTAATTAAAAATTAGGTGAAAACCTTTGAGACAGAAGTCAGCATAACAGACCTTTACTTAATTCTTTTAGAAATCATGCTAAGTAGAGAATCAGTGGTGAACTTCAACTAAAGCCAAATTTCAAACTCCAATTCACTATATAATAAAGAAATTCCACGTAGATATTATACAGATTTAAACTAAATGATCATCAGGGCATTATGACGTGAAACTAAATCTTTCTTTACTAATATCAATTAGTTCTTCATTTCATTTAAGGAATTTTAATAAAATTTATTGTGATGTTTGTTACATCTAACTATTTCAAGTCATTTTTAAATTAATCAGTTATACCTCCTCCCTCAACGATGACTTCTTTTCAGTATCGTTTACTCAATAATATTAGTTTAATATTTGTGGTGGTGTAGAATTAAGTTAAGGATTTATTAGAAAGCTCTTCATTTGGAAATCAAGTAAATGTCCTTAAATTGGGGAATGGCTTAAAAAACTGTGGTATATGTATGCCATAAAACACTATTGTTCTATTAGAAACCAGGACAGATGGGATTTCAGGGAAGCCTGGAGGGATTTCAGGGAAGCCTGGAGGATTTGCATGAACTGATGCTGAGTGAGATGAGCAGAACCAGAAGAACACTGTACACCCTAACAGCAACATGGGGGTGATGTTCAACCTTGATGGACTTGCTCATTCCATCAGTGCAACAATCAGGGACAATTTGGGGCTGTGTGCAATGGAGAATACCTTTTGTATCCAGCTAAAGAACAAAGTTCAAGGACTATTCCCTTTAATTTAGAAAAAAACTGATATCTTATTGTCTGATTTTATTATCTCTTATACTTTTTGTTTCTTCCTTAAGGATATGATTCTCTCTCACTCAATTTGGATCAATGTACAACATGGAAACAATGTAAAGACTGACAGATTGCTTTCTGTGGAGGGGTGGGGGGAGGGAAGTAAGAGTGGGGGAAAAATTGTAAAACTCAAAATAAAAAAAAATCTTTAATAAAAAAAGAAATGCTATTCATAATGAAATATATTTATTCAAGCTGTAAAAATCTTCTTTGGTCTCAAGAGGTGGAAGGACAGACAATTCTATGGGGTTCTCCGAAATGACAGCAAAATAACAGCCATATGGAAAGATCTATAATTACCTCAATGAGTCTGGAGATCTGACTCAGAAAGGGCATCAGAATGACAGGTATGATTAGCCATTGGAAACATCATAGAGGAACATCAAAGCAATAGAGTTTCTGCATCATTTTTAAAATTCTCAATAACAAAATCATTTTTATGATATCAAAAAGTCACAACTGAAATTGGAATGATGAGAAAGAGATCAATATCATAATATTTATGTATGTCATAAAGATATAGCATTAGCAAATTAATAAGGAAAAAGAATAGGTGATAGAATTATTTGATCATGGGTATCAATTATTAAACAAATAGAATGGAATAGGAGGGTCAGAGGATGGAGAGGAGAGATTTTATTTTTGTATTTCCATGGTCTAGCACATTGCCTAGGATGAGGATGTTTTATAAATCTTTTTTGGATTTAATCTTAAATATGACAATAAAAAGAAAAAGAGTAGATGGAGGAAAAAGAAATAAACACATGCATATGAACTGCAATGTAGAAATTAGAATTAGTGCTTTAGTAATGTTTATAAGTTATGTTTATAAAGACCAGGTTTCAAACTACATGTAGGGCTCTGGATAGGTCTCACAGAAAGTAGCTGTGTTGTATGTATTTATGTATGTATATATACATATATAAAACTGGGATTATATTTGATAAAGGAGACATATCTTACATTTTACTGACAAAATAATGAGTGGAGCCGAGAATGATAAGGTAAAAATCAAATATAAAGCTATAGTTGAATATTAGCATTTACCTATGAAACAAAGAAAATAGATCGCAAAATAGATTAAACAGACAGGGTCTGACACTATGTTGCCTACAGTAAACATACCCAGGACTAAAAGATGCAGTTTTAAAATGAAAGGTTGAAAAAATTTACCAAAACAACTTTGTGGTTTCACCTCACACCCATCAGACTGGTAAACATGAAAAAAGATGAAAGGATAGAGATGCTAATGCATCACTGACAGAATTCTAAATAAGTCTGACCATTTTGGAAAGCAATTTGAAAGTATGGCCCAGGAGTCACTAATTTGTACATTCTTTTTTATTCAGGGATATTATAGCCAGGCATATAACCCATAGAGGTCATAGATAGAGGGAAAGGACATGTAGGAATGAAAATATTTATAGCACCTTATTTTGTTGTATCAAAAACAGGAAAAAATGTGGGTGACTACAATCTTTTACTGGCTAAAAAATAGAGAGGTGAATTAGTGGAACTGATTAGGTATATAATACATGGTTATAAATGACCATAATGATCTAGTATTTGATAAACTGCAAAATCCAAGCTTTTGGATACAAACCCAATGGAAAAGCTGGAAAATTATATGACAGAAATTAGGTATAGACTAACATCCTTCACCAAGATAAAGTCAAAATAAATATATGATTTAGGCATGGAAGGTGATCCCATAAATAAATTAAGGGAACATGTAATAATTTACCTATCAGGTCTATGGATAAAAGAATTTATGATCAAAAGAGTTAGAAGCCTTTACAGAACATAAAATGAATTATTTTGATTCCATTAAATTTAAAAGGTTTTGCAAACCAATGCAACTAAGATTAAAAGGACAGAAGAATGTTGGGAAAATTTTTTTACAGTGTCTATGAAAAAGACCTCATTTCTCAAATATATATATATAGAGAACTGGGACAAATTTATAAGATTATACATCAATAACCAATTGATAAATGGTCGGAGGACTTCTCAGATAAAAAGCAATTAAAGCTATCCATAATTATATGAAAAAATGCTCCAGATCACTATTGCTTAGAAAAATGCACATTAAAACAATTCTGATATACCTATTTACTTTTCAGATTGGCTAATATGACAGAAAAGAGAAATGATAAATGTTGGAAGGAATATGGGAAAATTAGGACACTATTACTGGGCATTACACCAATACTGGGTATTTTTTTTTGGTAGTGCAACCCTCTTTTTTTAAATTACCCAATTGATGAACAATGACTTTATTTCCAGTTCTTTCCTGCAACAAAAAAGTGCTACAACTATTTAAAAAATTTTTTTAAATCATTTTAAACAAATGAGAAAAGAAAAAAAGAGCATTTCCATGCACATAGGACATAGAAGATTCAATATAACACAATACATTTCAATTTCAAACTGCATATTTTTTTGAAAACCTATGTAAAATATAATAAACATTGCTTTCAAAGGTACCTGCCCAGCTTTTCTGTACTTCCTTCAAAGCTTTCTTTTTTTCTCTGCTGGGCACTTTTTTTAATAACTTCTTTTTTATTTTGAATTTTTTACAATTTTTCACCTAATCTTGCTTCCCTCCCCCACCCCCCACAGAAGGCAGTCTATTAGTTTTTATATTGTTTCCATGGTATACATTGATCTAAGTTGAATGTGATAAGAGAGAAATCAGATCCTTAGGGAAGAAAAATAAAGTATTGTGCCTGATTGTTGCACTAATGGAATGAGTAAGTCCATCAAGGTTGGTCATCACCCCCATGTAGCTGTTAGAGTGCACAATATTCCTCTGGTTCTGGTCATTTCACTCAGCATCAGTCCATGCAAATCTTTTTGGGGCTTCCCTGAATTCCCATCCCCCGCCCCAGCTTCTAATAGAACAATAGTGTTCCATCACATACATATACTGCATTTTGTTAATCCATTCCCCAGTTGAAGGACATTTACTTAATTTCTAATTCTTTGCCATCACTAAGAGAGGTGCTATGAATATTTCTGTAAAAGTGATGTTTTTTTAATACATTACTAAAATATCCCCCCCCCCCAGAAAATATACACCCTCATGAGAAATAAAGTAAAGGAAAGAAAAAAAAATGTGTTACAGTTTGTGTTCTGATACCATCAACTCTGTCTCAGGTGGATCACATTCTTTATGATAAGTCCATCATAAAATTTACTTCCATATTTTTCCACTGTTGCTGTTGCTGATTATAATTCCCTCCATCCATTCCTCTCCACGACCATATATTATATTTCCTCTCTCCTTTCACTCTGTCCCTCTTCTAAAATGTGCTGTAGGGTAGCTAATTGGCACAGCACACTGATCACCAGCCCTGGGGCCATGAGGCCCCGAGCCCACATGCCACCCCTGAGACCCAGTAACCACCTGGCCTGTGGTCCTAGACAGGCCACCCAATCCCAGAATGTGTTATATCTGACTGTTCTCTCCTATGATCTACCCTCTCCTCTATCACCCACATCCCCCCTTCCTTCTTTCCTCCTTTTCTCCTTTTTACTCTAGATGTCTATACCCCATTGAGTGTGTATGCTGTTTCCTCTCTGAGCCATTTCTAATGAGAGTGAAGATTCCCTCATTTCCCCTTACCTTTACCCTTTCCATATCAATGCAAAAGCTCATTGTAAAAAAAAAGTATCTTTTATATGAAAATCTTAGCCTATTCCACTTCTCCTTTCTCCTACTCCCAGTGCATTTCCCTTTTAGCCATTGACTCCATTTTTACACTATATTGTATCTTCGAATTCAGCTCTCTCCTGTGCTTCATCTATAAAAGCTCCTTCTATCTGCTCTATTAAGTGAGAAGGTTCACATGAGGATTATCAGTATCATTTTTCTATGCAGTAGTACATTTAGTTCATCATCATTAAGTCTCTCATATTTTCCCCTTCTCCTCCACTCTCTATGCTTCACCTGAATCCTGTACTTGAAGGTCAAACTTTCTGTTCAGCTCTGGTCATTTCAACAGGCACATTTGAAATTCCCCTGGTTCACTGAAAGTCCATCTTTTCCCCTGGAAGAGGATGCTCAGTTTTGCTAGGTAGTTGATTCTCAGTTGCATTCCAAACTCTTTTGCCTTCCAGAATATTATATTCCAAGCCCTGTGAGCCCTTAATGTAGTTGCTGCTAAGTCCTGTGTGATCCTGACTGCAGCTCCATGACATTTGAATTGTGACCTAGCTCCTTTTAATATTTTCTTTGACTTGGGAGTTCTGGAACTTGGCTATAATATTCCTGGGGTTTTTTTGGGGGGGGATCTCTTTCTGGGGAGGATCGGTGGATTCTCTTAATTTCTATTTTGTTCTCTGCTTCTAGGATATCAGGGAAATTTTCTTGTAGGATTTCTTTAAAAATGAGGTCAAGGCTCTTTTCCTGATCATGACTTTCAGGTATCCCAATAATTTTTAATTTATCATTCCTGAATCTGTTTTCCAGATCAGTTTTTTTTTAATGAGATGTTTCACATTTTCTTCTAATTTTTCATTCTTTTGGTGTTGAAGTACTGTGTCTTGACTTCTTTTTTTAAAAATTAATTAATTAATTTATTCTTATTTTGTACAAATAATTTTTTATGCATTAATAAAATATTCTTGTTTAAGAGTAAACATAATACCCCCCCACCAAAAAAATATAGATAAGTGATAAAGTAAAGGGGAGAGAAAAAAATTAAAATTTAAATTAAAAAAATAATACTAATAATTGTAGGTATGGCCAGGTGGTGCAGTGGATGGAGCATTGTCCCTGGAGCCAGGAGCACCCAAACCGAAATCCAGCCCCATACACCCAACAATAACCCAGCTGTGTGACCCCATGCAAGCCACCCCAACCCCATTGCCCTGCAAAACCTCCACAAAAAGACCCAAAATAAAATAAAATGGTAATAATAATGATAGTAGGGGAGGCCAGGTGGCAGACAGTGCACTGGCCCTTGAGCTAGGAGCACCCAAGTCCAAATCTGGCCTCAAACACCCTAACAATCACCCAGATATGTGGCCACAGGCAGGCCACCCAGCCCCATTTGCCCTGCCACCCTTCCTAAAATAATAATAATAACAAATGTGCTTTAGTCTGTGTTCCAACACCACCAGCTCTGTCATGAGTTGATCACATTCTTTATGATAAGTCCATCACAAAAGTTACTTCTATATTTTTCATCATTGCTATTGCTTATTGCAACTCCCTCCATTTGTATTTCTCCACTACTGTGTACTATATTTTCTCTCTCCTTTCACTCTGACTCTGCTGTAGGGCAGCTGAGTGGCACAGCAGACAGATCCCTGGCCCTGGGGCCAAGAAGCCCTGAGCCCACATACCACCCCTTAGGCCCAGCATCCACCCAGTCCTATGGTCCCGGACAGGCCATCCAATCCCAGTTCCATGCAAGAAGTAAAAAAGAAAATTTATTATATCTGACCACTCTCCCCCCATGTCCATCCTCTCTTCCATCACTCACATCCACCCCTTCCCCCTGTCCCCCTTCTCTCCTTCTTACTCCAGATGTCTATACCCCATTGAGTATATATACTGTTTCCTCTCCTAGCCACCTCTGATGAGAGTGAAGATTCCCTCATTTCCCCCTTGCCTTCCCCCCTCCATATCATTGCAATAGCTCATTGTAATAAAGAAAAAATCTTTTTATATGAAATATCTTAGCCTATTCCTCCTCCCCTTTTTCTTTTTCCCATTACATTTCTCTTTTATCTATTGACTCCATTTTACACCACAATATATCTTCAAATTCAGCTTTCTCCTGTGCTTCATCTATAAAAGCTCCTTCTACCTGCTCTATAAAATGAGAAGGTTCATATGAGTATCATCAGTATCATTTTTCTATGCAGTAGTACATTTAGTTCATCATCATTAAGTCCCTCATATTTTTACCCTTCTCTGCCATTCTCTATGCTTCACCTGAGTCCTGTATTTGAAGATCAAACTTTCTGTTCAGCTCTGGCCATTCCAACAGGAACATTTGAAATTCCCCTGGTTCATTGAAAGTCCATCTTTTTCCCTGGAAGAGGATGTTCAATTTTGCTGGGTAGTTGATTCTTGGTTGCATTCTAAGCTCTTTTGTCTTCCAGAATATTATATTCCAAGCCCTATGAGCTTTTAATGTAGTTGCTACTAAATCCTGTGTGATCCTGACTGCAGCTCCATGTTATTTGAATTGTGTCCTTCTGGCTGCTTGTAATATTTTCTCTTTGATTTGGGAGTTCTGGAACTTGGCCATAATATTCCTGGGTTTTTTTTTTTTTTGGATCTCTTTCTCAGGGAGATCGGTAGATTTTTCTCCATTTATATTTTGCCCTCTGCTTTTCTAGGATGTCAGGGCAATTTTTGTGTAGTAATTCTTTGAAAATGATGTCAAGGCTCTTTTCCTGATCATGATTTTCAGCTATTCCTATAATTTTTAAATTATCTTTCCTAAATCTGTTTTCTATATCAGTTGTTTTTTCAATGAGATGTTTCACATTTTCTTCTTTTTCATTCTTTTGGTTTTGAAGTATTGTGTCCTGATTTCTTATAAAATCAGCAACTTCCCTCAGTACCATTCTTTGCCTGAAGAATTTGTTTTCCTCAGAGAGCTTTCTTATCTCTTTTTCCATCTGGCCAATTCTGCTTTTTAAAGCATTCTTCTCCTCAATAACTTTTTGAACTGTTTTATCCAATTGACCTAAGCTGGTTTTTAACATGCTATTTTCTTCAGCATTATTTTGGATCTCCTTGACTAAGCTGCTGACTTCATTTTCATGTTTTTTCCTGTATCTCTCTCATTTCTTTTCTTAATTTTTCTTCTATCTCCTCACTTGATTTTCAAAGTCTTTTTTGAGCTCTGTCATAGTCTGAGCCCAATTTCTGTTTTTTTCTTGGAGTCTTTAGATGCAGGAGCTTGTACTTCCTCATCTTCAGATTGAGTGTTTTGATCCTTCTTGGGATCACAGACAAAGTACTTTTCAATGGTGGTCCTCTTTTTTCTCTGCTTACTCATTTCCCCATCCTATGCCTGGTTTTGGGGTGCTTCCTGAGCTTTTGAGTATTAGTGGGACACCCCCCCCCACACAAGGATCTCCGTGTGTGAAGCTCAGTCTTCCCTCCTGGTCTGTGAATGATCATAAGTGCACCCCTCTGCCGGGGGGCTGAGGTGGTGGGGCCCTGCTGTTCTATGGGGGGCCTAGACTGCGATCAGGGTATGAATGTGGTCAGAAGCCCAGAGTCCTGTTCCAGGGACAGAGGACAGAGCTCGGTAGTCTCTCTCTATTCCTATCCCTAGGCTCAGCACTCATGCCCTGGGGGCTCTTGCTTACCAGCTTCTGCTTCTTGTTCCTGCATCTGGCCTGCCAAAGCCAAGTGCTTGCTATATGCCCTGAGGGCTGGGCTTTATGTGCTCATTCTGGCAGAGGTCCCTCCACTGATTCCCCCAAGTTGTGCCCATTGCTACCCGGGGTGTAGATCAGGAAACTCTCCTGCTGCTATGAGCCATGGCTCCCAACACCCTGGGGCTGCCTCTGGGAGGCTGAAGTTCCTTTGCTCTGGCGGGCCACTCCTCTGGTGGGCCGCCCCTCCAACCCCGGGGAGCAGAGACATTCTGCTCTTTTCCAGGTTACCTTGGGTTGGAGAACTGCCTCATTGGGTTGCTCTGTGGCTTCTATCTCTTGAAAATTTAGTTAGAGTACTTAGCTTATAAGTTTTGAGAGAGAGCACCTAAGAGACATCCTCTCTTGTCGCCATCTTGGCTTCGCGCCACCCCCCCTCCCCCGCCTTGACTTCTTGTAAAGTCATCAGCTTACTTTAGGTCCATTCCACATCTGAAGGATATGTTTTCCTCAGAGAGCTTTCTTATCGCTTTTTCTATCTGGCCAATTCTGCTTTTTAAAGCATTTTTCTCCTCAATAACTTTTTGAACTGTTTTATCCATTTGACCTATGCTGGTTTTTAACATGATTTTTTCTTCCGCATTTTTTTGGCTCTCCTTGACTAAACTGCTGATTCTTTTTCATGTTTTTCCTGCATCTCTTTCATTTCTTTTCCCAATTTTTCTTCTATCTCCCTTACTTGATTTTCAAAATCTTTTTTTGAACCCTGTCATAGCTTGAGCCAAATTCTGTTTTTCTTGGAGTCTTTAGATGCAGGAGTTTGTACTTCCTCATATTCAGATTGTGTATTTTGATCCTTCTTGGGATCATAGACAAAGGTTTACTCAATGGTGTTCCTCTTTTTTCTCTATTTACTTATTTCTCCAGCCTGTGCCTGGTTTTTGGGTGCTTCCTGAGTTTTTGGGTATTATTGGGACACCTGCTTTGGGAGGGGGGGGTTGGGACACTCCACTGGGACCTTTATTCCTCCAAGGTCTTATGTTCTCTTGCCTGTGCTTTGATATGTAGATGACCACAGGTACTCCCCTCTACCCTGGAGCTGTGAGGAGGATCCCTGCTATCTAATTATGGATGGCCAAACTGCAACCTGGATCTGAGTTTAGGCAAACAGCAGAGTCCTGCCCCAGGGATTGCAGAGAGATTTATGCAGTCTCCCCTGATTCCCTTATCATCTGTGGGCTGTGCTCTGGGGGGGGGGGGGGTGAAGAATAATTTCTCCTGATTTTTGCTGCAGGTTCTGGCCACAGGGCTGCTCTGTGGCCAGTGCTTCTCACTCCACACTCATTCTTCTGCAGCAGAGTTCTCTAATCGCCCCTTCAAGATGTTTCTGGTGATCCCTGGGCTGGACTGGGCTGGGCTGGGCTGGGTTGAGCTGTGGCTGGGGCTTTTTTCTCAACCCCTGGTCCTGGTGAAATACACCTTTCCCACAGAACTTCTAAGTTATCTTGGACTGAGATAATGCATCACTCAGTCTTTCTGTGGGTTCTGCCCCTCTAAATTTTGGCTAGAGTCATAATTTGATGGCTTTTGGAGTTTTGGAGGGAAGGAATTTCTGGGAAATGATGCCTTCATGCTGCCATCTTGGCCCCACCCCAATACTGAATAATATCGGTAAATTGTGAACTGAGCCAACCATATGACCAATATGGAACTTGCTCCCTGATAGCTATAAAATTGTTCATGCTCTTTGATCCAACAATAGATATTTATCCCAAAGAGATTATATTTTTTATAAAAGGTAAAGGACATACTTATCTAAAAATATTTAAAGTAGTTTTTTTCAGTGGTGGCAATGATTTGAAAATTGAAGGCATATCCATTAATTGAGGAACAGCTGAACAAGTTGTGGAAAATGATTGCAATGTAATATTACCATGCTATAAGAAATGATGAGCAGTATAATTTCAGAAAAACTTGGAAAGACTCATATGAACTAATGGAAAGTGAAATGAAGAGAACTAGAAGAAAAGTATGTTAATCAGTAGTGAATGAATTATTTTCAGCAATACAAGGATTCAAGATAATTCCAAAGGACTCATGATAAAAAATGTTATCTATATCTGGAGAAAAAATTGATGGAGTCTGAATTCATATTGAAACATATCATTTTTAGCTTTTTATGTTCTGTTTTCTTTTCAACATGACAAATATGGTTATATTCTTGTATGATTACTCATGTATAATCTATATCAAATTACTTACTGTACCAATGAAGAGGGGAGGAAAGAGAATGGAAGAGAATTCAGATTTCAAAATTTTAAAAAATGAATGTTAAAAATTGTTTTTACATATAATTTGGGAAAATAAAATATTATTAAAAAAGAAACCATGAAAGAGTCAATAGAAACATTACTTAAAATAACAACTTTGAGAAAGTATTAAGATGTGATGTAAATGTGAAATCTGGAAAGAAAATCAATATAAAAGTATTAGAAAGAATAATGTAACATATATATTCCTAATAGGGAAAAATGCTTTTTTATTACATTTTTGAGAAAAGTAATACAAAAGCACAAGTTAAAATAATAATTAAATTGAATAAACATGTAAAAATCAACTTCCCAAAATATTTTCACAAATATTATAGAATCAATTCTTAAACAATTTTACTGAAACAAAAAAGAATTAAATAATCTAATGGTCAGGATCATATCAAATTAAAAGTGTGTCTTAAAAGTATCAGTATATTTTAGGTTTTATAGTTTAAAACTGGAGTTTTGGAGCACTTTGTATAGTTCTATAAAAGTAGACAAAATAAAATTTCTGTAGAAAAATTAAAGGTTAAAAATCAAGTAAAAAATTGAAAAGGAAAACTGAAGAGTCAATTATACCTCATATCTCAAATACCTCATGCAATACCAATTATAAAACATATTTTGTAATGGACTGCAAATAGATTAATTAAATTGTTTGGAGTATTGCAAGCTAAGATCAAATATTTATAGCATTTGATAAAACTAGAATCACAAACTGGTGATTGTTATTTAGTAGAGATTGTTGGAATACTATAGCTAAGTCAAAAATGGAAACAGATCTATGTCTCACAGTATATACTATGAGATTCTAAATGGATTATTACTTAAATATAGATTTAAAAATTAAAAATTAAATGAAAGTAATTATTTCATTTTTCATACTTTAGAGGGATGGATTTTTAACAAACTAATATTTAGAGAAAAGTCTAAAAGATTAAACTGTGAATTTTATTATGCTCAAAAATGCCCACATGGATCTGTGATATTCATATTCCCTCCAGTGATACAGATCCACGGCTATCCATCCATTCTGTCTCTTGTCTGTGTGCTTCTATAAATCAAGCACAAAGCAGAAGTGGAAGGATCTACCCAGTGTTCTGGAGACCTTTCTTAATTTCTCTTGATATTTTGAAGAGACCGGGAAAGTGCATAGGCAACTTTCAAGTTATTCCATTTTTTAAAAAAAAGTCTACATTTCTGTAATTGAATATTTCATTCTAGTTCATCTTCATAGTTATTATATTTTGTAACTTCGACCTATTCACACATTGTTGCCTACTAAGTAAATTCAATTTTCAGACACTGTTGTATTCTAAGAATTGTCACTATAGAATAATACTAATTAGATATTGGTATTAAAACTATTGTTAAAGGAGAAGTTGAGGTGCCTTAAAGAAGTTTTACAATTTCCCAAAGACAATTTATCTTTCCTAGGTTCAACTGAGACTTTAATGCAATGTACCAGGGAAAAAAGCAATACATTCCCAGTATGAAGCAGGCAGACTAGGGAAAATGTGAATTTTGTAACTCTGAATAAAGCTTCACAAAATATACAACATCGTATAGATGCATTTATGAGTATAAGAATCCTTCTTGACAAGACAGTTCTAATAATAATTAATAATAGTTAACATTACTATAATACTTTAAGCTTTACAAAAAAAGCACTATAAATGATATCTAATTTTATCCTCTCAACAATCCTGAGAGATATGTCATGTCATTTGTTTGGTGTCTCACAATTAGCAAGTGTTTGAGACTAGATTTGAATTCATGTTTCCCTGATTCCATTTTGGTGTCCACTGTACCACCTAGTTTTGTCACTTAAAACACAAATATCAACAACCACATTTTAAAATATTCAAAATCTCTACAATTGGAGATATTTGCATTAAGATATGTCTTAAAAACCTGGAAAGACTTATAAGAATGAATGAAATATGAAGAACATTGTACATAGGTAAGTAGCATACTTGTGTGATAAGTTATTATGAATGACTTAGATATACTCAACAATTCAAAGATCTAATGCAATGTATGAAAGTGAAAATGCTATCCACTTCTAGAGAGAGAACTGATAAACTCAAAGTATAGATTGAACCATATTTTGTCATTTTATTTTTCTTGTTTTTTCTTTTTGTATGTGTGTTTTCTTTTGCAACATGGTCAATGTGGAAATATGTTATGTATAACTTCACATATTTAATGAATTAAATCCTATTGCTTATTTTATCAATGTATGTGGGAAAGGCTAAGTGGAAGGAGAGAATTTGTAACTCAAAATTAAAAAATGATTGCTATGAATAAACAAATAATTAATTTAAAAAGTTACATCGCTTATTTCATCCAAATTTCATCAAGGTGGAATAAATAAAGTTAGAAGCTAGCATGGATTTGATTAAATTGGCATATATTTGCACTATTGGTGAAATCATTAATTGATTCATCTATTGGGAAGGTAATGTAAAAATGTTAGAGAGTTACACAGGTGTGTGGAACTTAACTCATCACACAAGCTGTTTACCTATGTACATTTGAGTTACACTCCAAGGTGGCTATTGTCAGGAAAAAAAAACCCTTTGTACAAAAACAGTCTTAGCAGTACTGTATGTAGTAGCAAAAAACAAAAAACAAATGGAAATAAAACAAACAGACTTGGAAATGAATCAGATGTCCATCAATTAAAGGAAGACTGACAAATTATGGTATATGAATATGGAATGTTATTAAGTCTTAAAAATATTTATTATGGAGGTCAGCCTGTTATAGGGGATAAGGAGTTAAAGGATCTGGGTTCAAAACTCCCATTTTCTATTTGCTAATTTTGCAATTTGAGGACATTATTTAATCTACCTGGAACTCAGCTTCCTCATTTGTAAAATGAAGAGATTTTGTTATATCAGAGGTCTCAAACTCACTGTAGTGCCAGAAAAAAGACTGAAATGTAATTGGGATATTTTACACAAAATAAATAAAAATACAATATATCATAGATAATGTCAGTTTGTGATTTTCTAAGTCAATATTACCCCATCAGTGATCAGTTTTCTATTTGAATTTAATACCATTGATTACCTCTAATGTTCTCTTCCAATTGTTTGACTGACTTTCTGAACCAATGAAGTATTGATAGATGTAAAATGCTGCAAAGTGAAAAAAAACAAAACTAAAAAGCATTATATACATTGTCTATAGCTGTAAAGTCAGGAACTTTACTGTGTTAAAGGCACAGAAAAGGATAAAGAATGATCAATAAAATAAAGATGATATGAGTATTCCTATGTTAAAGTTTTTGGAGTGAGGTTAACAATTCATAAATAACAAATTTAGAGATTTATAATTTTAGTTTTGGTTATTCTTAAATGCACATTTTTCTTTTTTTCTTTTCAAATGCTCTTCTTTACAAATTTTCCATTGAAAATTAAGTATTCTAGTTCTAAAGAATAAGTGGATTAAAGAACAAATTATATAAATAATCAATAACTTCATCAAAAAGAATGGCAAATCAAAATTCATGTTTATGGGATGGATCCAAATCAGTACATAGGAGAAAATTTATTTCTCTACATTCTTATAACAACAAAGCAGAAAAAAGAAAAAAATAGTGAATTGGATATGATATTAAAAAAAACAAAAAAACCTTGAAAAAGAACAAATTAAAAATCTCAATTAAGCACCAGATTGGAATTACTAAAAAATCAAAGATAAGATTGAAAGTAAAAAACAAGCTATTTAGCAAATAAATCTAGGATCTGGTTGTATAAAAAATAAAATAAAATGCCTAAGCCATTGGTTAATTGATTTAAAAAAGAAGGAAACCAAATATCCAATAGCAAAAATAAAAAATGGTGAAATCACTAATGAAAAAGAATTTTAAATAATCATTAGGAAATATTTTTCTTGATTAGATGCCAATAAATCTGTTAATATGAGCAAAATTGATGAATATTCATGAAAATATAAATTTTCTAGATTAATTGATTCTAAAATGGAATGCCTAAATAACCCCATCTTAGAAAAAGAAATTGAACAAGCCATATTGAAATCTCTGGGGAAAAAATTCCTAGGGTCAAATGGGTTCATGAGTGAATTCTACTAACATTTAAAAAATAATTCATTCCAATTCTAGATCAACTATTTGGGAAAATAGGATAATAAGGGGTCCCATCACACTCCTTTTATGATATAAATATGGTGCTGAAACCCTAACCAGGAAGAGCTAAAAGAGAGAAAGAAAATTATAGATCAATTTCCCTAATGAATATTGATGCAAATTTTTTTTAAACAAAATACTGACAAGGCAATTACAGCAATACAGCACAAGGATTGTACACCATGAATGCAGGTGAAATTTATACCAGGAATGTAGGATTGATTCAATACCAAGAAAACTAACCATATTATTTTCTATATTAAAACCCCCCAACAGAAATCATTATTATCTCAATAGATGCTAAAATTTTTTTTTAAAAAATATAGCACTATTCCTATTAAAAATGCTAGGCAGCATAGGAATAAAAGAAACATTCCTTAAAATTATAAATAGTCTCTTTCTAAAACAATCATCAAGAATTTCTGTTCAGTTCTTATTGAAGAAGATCAAAATGACATCACTATGTTAGAGACAAATTACAATATGTCTGACTGTAGTTGATCAGATCAGTACTAGAATGCTATACCACAGGTCAGGCACAAATGTGAACACCTGGGATATTTCCTCTAAGGTTATGTATCTCATGTTTCCTTTGAACTGCTTCAATTTTGCCTTGCTCATAGAGCACAGCATCCTCCCTGATGCAGGGACATCATACTGGGCAATACTCTGCCAGTGTCTCTGATGCTGTACAATCAATTCTAAAGTTCTTAAAAGAGACCTTTTGGAGCTGTTTCTTCTGACCCCCTTGTGAATGCTTGCCCTGTGTGACTTCTCCAAAAAATAGTCTATTAGGCAGGCATACATTTGTCCATTGAAGTTGCTCTCTCTGCAGTAATGTTTGAATACTTGGCAATTTATCTTGAGAAAGGATTTCAGTGTCTGGTATCTTCTGCCAGGTGATCTTCAGAGTATTCCTAAGATAATTTAAATGGAAGCTATTTTCCTTTCTTGCTGGAGTCCTTCTCAATAGGTTGATCCTTCACCTGGAGGATGGTCACCTTCCTGAGAGCCATTATAGCTCCAGAAATGGTAGAGGAATAGTCAATATCATTGTTGGAATAGTTCAACATGGTAGTAGTCTGACAACTCCAGGAAAAATTCCAGGAACAGAACAGAGGTCTGTATACAACATTTGTAGATCTCACCAAGGCCTTTGATCCCATCAGTCATGAAGATTTATGAAAAATTGTGTCAAAATCTGCTTGCCTGAAGAAGTTCATCAGTATTGCATGTCAATATGATGATGCCATCACGCCTGGGTTCTGGATAGTGGATGATGCTCTTGAGATTTCCCAGTCACCAATAGAGTAAAACAAGGATATGTCATTACTCCCATGCTTTTTAGCAAGACCTTCATCAAAAAGGAACATGACCTCAAGGTCAACTACTGCACTGATGGCACATTCTTGAACTTGAAAAGACTACAAGCCAAGACCAAAGTGGAAGGAATGATGGTGTATGATCTTGGGTTTGCAGATGATTGTACACTCAATGCAGTCTCTGAAGCTGAGATGCAACAAAATATGGATTGATTCTCTGCTGCTTGTGATAATTTTGTTCTAGCAATCAATGAAGAATTTATGTTTAATGGGAATAAGCTAGAAACCTTGCCAATAAGATCAGGAGAGAAACAGGGATGCCTGTTATCACCACTATTTATTCAATATTGTACTAGAAATTTTTGCTTTAGGAATAAGAGAAGAAAAAGAAATTAAAGGAATTAGAATAGGCAATGAGGAAATAAAACTATCAATCACTCTTTGAATTTGATATGATGGTATACTTAAAGAACCCTAAGGAATCAACTAAAAATCATCTAAAATAATTAACAACTTTAGCAAAGTTGTAGGATATAAGATAAACCCATATAAATTATCAGCATTTCTTTATATGATCAACATAGCTCAGTTGCAAGATAGAAAGAGAAATTCCATTCAAAATAATGGTAGACAATTGGGAGTCCATCTGCCAGAACAATCTCTGGAACTATATGAACTCAATTTCAAAACGTCTTTTACATAGATAAAATCAGATCTAAACAACTGAAAAAAATATCAATTGCCTATGGGAAGGCTGAGCCAATATAATAAATATGACAAGTCTGCATAACTTAATTTACTTATTCAGTGCTGTACCAATTGAACTACCAAAAATTATTTGATAGTGCTAGGAAAAAATAACAAAATTCATCTGGTGGAACAAAAGGTCAAAAAATATCAAGGAATTAATGGAAAAAATACAAAGGAAGGTGGCCTAGCAATACCAGAACTCAAATGATATTTTAAAGCAGTAATCTTCAAACTGATACTGGCTAAAAAATAAAGGGTTAGGGGGCAGCTAGGTGGTGCAGTGGATAGAGCCACCAGTCCTGGAGTCAGGAGGACTTGAGTTCAAATTCTCAGACATTTAATACTTACTTAGCTGTGTGACATTGGCCTTGCAAAAATAACAAAAAAAAGAGGGTTGGATCAATGAAATAGAATAGGTACAAAATTCATAGCAGTTAATGATCATAGTAGCTCATGTTTGATAAATGCAAAGATCCCAGCTTTTAGGACAAGAACTCAGTAGTTGAGAAAAATTTCTGGGAAAACTGGAAAACAATAGGACATAAACTGGGTATAGGACAATGTCTCACAATGTACACCAGAGAAGGTCAAAATGGGTGCATGGTTTAGCCATAAAGGATGACACCATAAGGAACTTAGAAGAAGGAGAAATAGTTTACCTCTCAGATCTGTGGGGAGAGGAAGAATTCATGGTCAAACAAGAGTTAGAGAGCATTATGAAATATAAAGTATATAATTTTGATTACATTAAATTTAAAAAAGCTTTTGTACAAACAAAATCAATGCAACCAAGATTAGAAGGAAAGCAGAACTCTGATAAACAATTTTTACAGCAAATGTCTCTGATAAAGGGACCTTATTTCTCAAATATAAAAAGAACTGAGTAAAATTTATAAGAACAAAAACTATTCCACAATTAATAAATGGCCAAAAAAAATAGGAATAAGTAGTTTTCAGATAAAGTACTCAAAGTTCTCTATAAGCCTATGAAGAACTTCTCTAAATCACTGTTTTTTTTAGGTTTTTGCAAGGCAAATGGGGTTAAGTGGCTTGCCCAAGGCCACACAGCTAGGTAATTATTAAATGTCTGACACTGGATTTGGTCCCAAGTACTCCTGACTCCAGGGCCAGTGCTTTATCCACTACATCACCTAGCTGCCCTTCCAAATCACTTTTGATTATAGAAATTTAAATTAAAATAGCTATGAGTTACCACCTTACACCTATCAGAACAGCTAATATGATGAAAAAGAAAATGATAAATGTCGGAGAGGATGTGGGAAAATTGGGACATTAATGCACTATTGATGGAGTTGTGAACTGATCCAACCATTCTGGAGAGGCATTTGGAACTATGCTTAAGAGGGAACTAAGCCATACAACACCACTACTAATGTATCCATATTCAGATAAATAACTAATGGATTCTGAATCTAAGATCAAAAACATTTTTTACAATTACTTTATTTTTTGTCATGACTATTTTTTTCTTTTGATCTGTTTTTCCTTGTATAACTGAGACTAATGTGGAAATATATTTTACATGATATCACATTTATAAATGATATCAAATTGTCTACCATTTTCAGAAGAGAAGAGGGTTTAAAGGGAGAAAGAAAAATGTGAACTCAAAATCTTGCAAAAATGAATGCCAAAATTTTCACAATATTTAATTGGGGAAAATAAAATACTTTTAGAAAAACAAAAATGACAAAACATAAAAGTGCATTTGTATAAAGTAATAATGAAACATAATACTTAAAATAATTTGTTTTAAGCACTTGACTACTTTTTCTGCACTCAACTTTTGCTTTGATTATTCAAATCAATTTATCAGAGACTTTTAAGTAATTACTTTTTGCAAGAACATTAGATGAAATGTGTAAAGTGTAAAAGTTTGGGTTAAATTTGTAATGACTATAGAACACACACTAGAATTTGAATGTTAAACAAATCTTTGATAAATGCTTATATTCTTATGACAAATTCATTATCCTAAAAATGGAGTGACAGAAAAAAATCTCATCAGTTTTGCATCCTAGTTACAGTAAATGGAATTCAGTTAATTGAGATTTCACTCTATATAAATATTGGGAGAAAATTCCTGCTTTAGCTCCTAGAGTAATCATTAATTAATGATGTGAGGTACTTTGGGAAACCAAATAAAGTAAAATTCTTGATACATGATAAGCATTATTATTTGTAGCTGAAAATAAAATCACCAAGACCTTTTTACCCCATTTATTGTTACCAAGGTCTCTCAAAGAAAGAGGATAACAGTTTAACAAGAAACCACAAGCATGGTCATCTCTTATGAAATTCTACTGCTAAATTTTCTATGAGAAAATAGTTAATTGGAAAAGGCAAATGGTGGTGGTGGAGGTGGGATGCCTGTATGTTTGTTTGTGTGTGTGTGTGTGTGTGTGTGTGTGTGTGTGTGTGTTTAAATCAGTATACACTTCTGTTTAAAATCAGCAATAGTGTTGCCTGTGTGTGCTATAAATAAGAGGCAAATAAGTACCAGTGACTGAAAAATAAAATAACTGAAAGTATTAATGCTTACAAAAATAGATGGATGTTTAAATTTCCTAAAGACTGGTAATCATTTTTGAGAATGTGAGGTATTCAAAGTTTAAATTAAAGTTTAAATTTAAATTAATTCATTGTTACTTCAAGTCAAACTATGGGAAATTAGTGCCAACCAAAGAAGTTATTTTGGGGAAAAGTTCAAACAGATGTGTAAAGATAACAAACCATTTTGATAGGTTTGAGAATGAACAGGTAACTAACAGCTCCAAATAGACCAAAATTCATTCATCTAGCCACTCATCCAATTGTACATTCACTCATTTGTCTATCTTTCCATTCTCCCATCCCTTTGTTTGACAAGTATATTCTGAGCTTCTAGTATGTACATAACACTTGATTAGGCACTGAGTTATGAGAGATAAAAATGAAGTGTCTTTCCAAGAGAAGCAGCACATGAACAAATGTATAAACAAGAATATATCCTAAGTTATTACTTAAGGATCTCAGTGTGTGAATAAGTGACCCACAAAAAATGATGACAATTATATGTTATAAGAAAAAGGGGGAACTCAATGTGGATGGGTATAGACAGGACAGATCTCATAGAAAAGGTGAGATTGGAGATGGAACTTGGAGGAGAAGGAGGATTAAAATGGTAAGGAATGTAAAAACATCTTCAAGGGGTACATAAAAGGAAAGCAACATTCAAAGGAATGTGGTATTGGTAAAAAATGAGCACATGATTAGGATGGAAAAGAGATTGCATTGGGAAATATGGGATCAAAAGTTTGTACATGTATGTGAGGCTGCTCTGGATGAACTGTTATGGAGATTATCTGTAAGTAGTGCAGGCTTTTGATTAGCATAAATGGAACTGGAACTTTGGAATTTCTCTCAAGGTTGTGCATAGGATTAGAGGAAGATAGAATAGAAGTTGAAAGATGTTCAGTTGCTATTATGGTAATTCATAATAGAAGACCAAGATATGTATGTATGCATTTCCTTTAAGTAGACCTCATTATTTCCATTCATACATTTTTCAACACTGAGTGGGGGGGAGCATGTGAATGGGGTTTAATATCACAACTGATTTAACTGTGTCCAAGTGGTTATGGTTAAGGAGGGAAGGAGATTAAAAGTTTGAATGATACAGGTTCCTTTTTTAAAAAAAAAACCAAACAGTACTTGGGCATGTTGCCCATTTTTTAGAGTTACAAATTATGCAGAAAGTGGTGGTCTATTTTCTTTCTTAATCAGTTAGCCAATACACATTTATTAAGCACCTGGTGCTAAGTTCTGGGGATACAAAGAAAAGCAAAAAAAGAAAGACCCTGCTTTCAAGAAGTTCATAATCTAAAAGAGGAAACAATACATAAAAAGAAATAGAAACAGAGGGGAAGATGAGAGATAAGGCGGAAGATATCTTTCCAGGGTACAATAATGTCTAGAAAAGTACAACTGGGTAGGAAATGAAAAGATGACTGATTTGGGAACCCTCCTAAAATGGAGGAGCACTTCACACTTCTTCCACCCTCTCCAATTGGAGGAAAAGAAGAGCTTTGTAAGGGGTACTGAGGATATGTGAATTCTAGGACTGATGTGATCTTACAAGAAGATTAAATTCCTAGAAATCTCAATAAGTGCTTCTGAATGGCTATCATCCTGATTAGTAGCTACTCCAGGAAGCTCCTCTGTCCCACTGAATGGAATCTTCTGAATACTGTCCTATTGGATTAAAAAGAAAAAAAAATTCAAATAGGACATCTTCCCTCCCCCTCAAACCTTTAATCAAGGGGAACAATAAAATTTGTTTCCTAAAACGAGAATACTTTGCACTTAATAGTAACTTATCTCTCTAAATTTTCTTTATTTGTTAACTATATGGTAGATGGATAAGAAATGATGAAGGCTTAAGAGTTGAAACTATATGAATAGAGAGCAGGAAATTGATTCAAGAGATATTATAGAAGAATAGTACACAATACTTAAAATGATATCATGTAGAGGTATAGAGAGAAACAAGAGTCAAGGTTGATTATAGAGTTTTGGATGAGAGTGAATGGAAGGATAATAGTACCTTCAGGAAAAATGGGGAAGTTTAGAAGAGAGATAGATATATACAGCTTAACATAAAGCTAATAAATACAAATATACATAAAATAGATCCAAAGTAGTTTGAGAAAGAGGGGACTAGAAGATGGAAGGCAGGAGAGACTTCACTCAGAAGATGCTTATTCTAAATCTTAAAGAGTAACTATCTGACTTCCGACCAAGATGGTAGAGAGAAGCCAGGCATTGTGCTAAGGTCTCCTGGCATTCAAACCTCTTAACAGAATTCAAATTCACACAATCCAGAAAGAGCAACTACCAACAAGTTCTGTCTCAGAGGAGCACGGGTGAAGCAGGGGCAGAGAGCAGAGAACTGGCCCAGGGCCAGCGGAGTGAGACCCAGGAGTAACCTTAGAACAGACTCCAGAGGCTTTGGCTTCGTGAGCAGGCAGGAGAGCAGCACAGCAGGTAGGAGAGCTCCAGCACAGGGGCTAGACATCAATATGTTCAGCTCTGCTGACTAAGAAGATTAGAGTCAAATGCCCAATATTTTCATTGGAATCCCCATGTTTCCAGTTGACCCCCCCCATCTCTGTGGGAGAAAGGGCTTGCTCCCAGAGAGCAGGCACAGTAACAACCTCCACCTATCCCCATCCCAAGCTCAGGTGTGGCCAGTAGATCTCTCTCAGTGTTGAGTGAATGATAAGATTAACTAAATTGTCCAAGGATAATTCAGACCCTGCTGCTCTTCCCACCCTCCCAGGTCTAGGGAGTGGGCCACAAAGCAAGTTCATAGACACTCCAGAAAAAGCCTCTAGAAGCTCCAATGACCCATCCACTTGGAGTTACTAAGCCTATTGAGCAAGCCTCTAGGGTTTTCAAAACCAAAGGTCTTTGAATAGCCCCTCTCTCAACATAAGGTCCTATGAAAATGAAGAAAGGCCAGTGAAAAGGGGGGTCCACTGAAAGCCACCTTGAAGACAAAGATCCTAACTCAGAGAGAGCTAGAACTTCTGAGAAGAATATGAATTCCTATCCAGCCCTTCTTAGAAGACATCAGGAAGTGAAATGGATTCATACTTACAAAAACATAAGTTGCTCAGATTAAATGAAGAGGAAATTAAAAACCTAAATAACCCTATCTCAGAAAAAAATTCAACAAGCCATTATTGAACTCCCTAAGGAAAAAAATCTCCAGGATCAGATGGATTAACAAGTGAATTCTATCAAACATTTAAGGAACAGTTGGTTCCAATTCTATGTAAACTCTTTGGAAAAAATAGGTGAAGACAGCACTCTTCCTAATTCTTTCTATGACACCAATATGATGCTGATACCTAAACCAGCAAGAGTCAAAATAGAGAAAGAAAATTATAGACCATCTCACTAATGAGTATAGATGCAAAAATCTTAAATAAAATCTTAGCATAACAACTACATCAAGTTATCACTAAGATATTGAACCATAACCAAGCAGGGTTTATCCCAGCAATGCAGGGTTGGTTCAATATTGGGAAAACTGTTAGTATGATTAACTATATCAAAAACAAATCTACCAGAAATCATATGATTATCTCAATAGATCCTGAAAAAGCCTTTGACAAAATATAGCACCCATTCCTACTAAAAACATTAGAGAAGGTAAGAATAAATGAATTGTTCTTTAGAATGAGTAGCAGTATCTATCTGAAACCATCAACAAGCATTATATGCCATGGTGATAAGCTAGAGGTATTCCCAATAAGATCAGGGGTGGAACAAGGATGTCCATTATCACCACTACTACTTGGTATTGTGTTATAAATGTTAACCAGCAATAAGAGAAGAAAAAGAAATTGAAGGAATTAGAATGGGAAGGAAAAATAAAACTCTCATTCTTTGCAGATGACATGACGATCTACCTAGAAAATCCTAAAAAAATGATCTAAAAACTTACTAGAAACAATTAGCAACTTTAGCAAAGTCGAAGGATATAAAGTAAACCCTCATAAATACTCAACATTTCTATGCATTACTAGCAAGATACAGCAGCAAGAAATAGAAAGATAAATCCCATTCAAAGTAACTTCAGACAATATAAAATACTTGGGAGTGTACCTGCCAAGGCAGACTCAGAAATTGTTTGAAAACAATTACAAAACACTTCTTACACAAATAAAATAAGATTTAAATAACAGGGCAAACATCAATTGCTCAATGATAGACCGAGATAATATAATAAAAATCACAATTCTACCTAAATTAAACTACTTATTTAGTGTCCTACCTATCAAAATTTCAAAATATTACTTTAATGAGCTAGAAAAAGTTGTAAATATATTCATAGGAGAAATTAAAAAGTCAAGAATTTTCAGGGATTGAATGAAAAAAGTGCAAAAGAAGGTGGTTTAGCCCTACTGGATCTGAAATTATATTATAAAGCTACAGTCATCAAAACTGTTTGGTCTTGGGTAGAGTGGTGGATAATAGAGTGGTAGATCAGTGGAATAGACTAAGTTTGAAGGAGATAGCAGGAAATAATTATAGTAAACTGCTTTTTGAGAAATCTGAAGAATCCAACTTCTGGGACAAAAACTCTCTTTTCAATAAAAACTATTGGGAAAATTGGAAGCTAGTATGGCAGAAACTTGGATTAGACCAATATCTCATACCCTATACCAAGATAAAATCAAAATGAGTACAGGATTTAGACCTAAAATACAATATTATAAGCAAACTAGGAGATCAAGGAATAATTTACCTGTCATATCTATGGAAAGGGAAGTAGTTTATGACCAAGGAAGAATTGAGAATATCATTAAAAACAAACTAGATAATTTTTAAAAATATTTTATTTAGTTTGAGTTTTACATTTTTTTTGCCCTAATCTTCCTCCCCCCCCTCCTCAAATGCAGTCTGTTAGTCTTCACAAAGTTTCCATGGTATATGTTGATATAAGTTGAATGTGATGAGAGAGAAATCATATCCTTAAGGGATAAAAATAATGTATAAGAGATAGCAGAATTACATAGTAAGATAATGAGTTTTTTTTTCTAAATTAATTTGGTCTTTGTTCAAACTGCACATTTCTTTCTTTGGATACAGATGGTATTCAAACTAGATAATTTTGATTACATTGAAGTAAAAGCTTTTGCACAGACAAAACCACTGTAACAAAGATCGAAAGAAATGTAGTAAATTGGGAAACAATTTTTACAACTGGTATTTCTGACAAAGGATTTATTTCTAAAATATATAGAGAGAACTGAGTCAAATTTATAAAAAAAAAACTCATGTCATTCCCCAACTGGCAAATGGTCAAAGGATATAAGAAACAATTTTTAGATGAGGAAATCAAAGTGATCCCTAGTCATATGAAAAATTGCTCTAAATCATTACTTATTAGAGAAATGCAAATTAAAGCATCTCTGAGGTACCACCTCACACCTCTCAGACTGGCCAATATGACCAGAAATGAAAATTATCCATATTGGAAGGGATGTGGGAAATCTGGGACAATAATACATTGTTGGTGGAGCTGTGAACTCATCCAAACTTTCTGGAGGGCAATTTGAGATTACAAACAAAGGGCAATAAAAATCTGCATGCCTTTTGATCCAGCAATACCACTACTGGTATTGGGTCTATATCCTGAAAAGATCATGAAAAAGGGTAAAATATCAGTAGTACAAAAATATTCATAGCAGCCCTGTTTGCAGGGCAAAGAATGGGAAATTGGGGAATGGTTGAACAAAGTGTGGTATATGTACATTATGGAATACTATTGTCCTATTAGAAATCAGGAGGGATGGGAATTCAGAGAAGCCTGAAATTATGTACACGAACTGATGCTGAGTGAGATGAACAGAACCAGAAGAATGCTGTACAACATAACAGCAACATGGGGGTGATGACCAATCTTAATGGACTTGCTCATTTTATCAATGCAACAATCAGGGACAATTTTAGGGTATTGGCGATGGAGAATACCATCTGTATCCAAAGAAAGAATTGTGGAGATTGAACAAAGATCAAAGACTATTACCTTTAATTTTTAAAAAGTTATCTTATTATATAATTTTGCTATCTCTTTTATTTTTTCCTTTAGGATATTATTTTCTCTCCACATTCAATTTTGATCAATGTATAGCATGGAAACAATGTAAAGACTATCAGACTACCTTCTGTAGGGGATGGGGTGGAAGTGAGATTAGGGGGAAAATTGTAAAATTCAATAAAAATAAAAAATAGAAAAAAAGAGTAAGTATGAGGCAAAGGAAAGGGGAGGACAGCATTCTAATCTTAGGGAATCGTCAATGATAAATATGAATATGGAAAATGAAATGAGGGCAAAGAGAACGGCAGCTTGGTTAGATAATGTGAATAATGTCTGATAAGACTGGAAAAGTAAATGTGGGCTACATTGTGAAGGACTTTAAAAGCTAAACAGATGAATTTCTATTTTATTCTAGAAGCAACTAGAAGTTTATGGAGTTTATTGTGTAGGGAAGCAATGTGGTCAGTTCCGTTCTTAAGAAAAATCACTTTGTCAACACTGTGTGGGATACACTGAAGGGGTGAGGGGAGGGAGGGACCAAGTATTTATTAAATACCTACAATCTTCCAGGTACTTTGAGAAGTGCTTTATAAATGTTATCCCATTTGATTCTCACAACAGGTTTGGGAGTAGGTGTAATTATTATTAATTTCCACTTTACAGTTGATGAAAATGAGATAGATAGAAGTTAAGTGACTTGCCTAGGGTTGGACACCTAGGAAATATCTGAGGCTGATGCTAGATCCAGCACTCTATCCATTGAGCCACTTAGTTGGTTCAGTGAGCTAAAAGTCTGAAGGCAAGGAGACCAGTTAGGAAGCTGGTGCAAGGGTGAAAAATAATAGCTGTGCAAGAGGAGGAAAACGATTGGATTTGACAGATATTGTGAAGATAGAAATGACAAGGTTTGTTAACTTATTAAGTTGGTTAGGAAGGGAGCATGAGGAGTCCTGGGTAATGCCAAAAATGACAATCTTAGAAGATTAGAAGGATATTAATGCCCTAGTCAATGCTGTACTACAGAAGATTTAGAAAAAATATATAATGAGTTAAGTTTTAGACATACTGAGTTGGAGAGACCTCTGGGACACACAGTTTGAATGTTGAATCAACAAATGGTTATTTAGGACAAAGCTCTGAGTAGAGATAGGATTTGGATATGTATTTCTATGAGTCATCTGCATAGAGATGATAGTTAAACTCATGGTATTTGGTGAGTCTCCAAAGAGATTATTATAAAAGGAGAGGGAAATATCTTTGAACAATATCATTGAACAATCACATCTGGGGGACATTATGTGAATGATGATTTAGCAAAGGATATTGAGACCATCTTGCAATAAAAATTGAAAAGAGGCTGTCACTCAGACAGGTAGGAAATAAAGTAGGATGAAATTATGAATATTAAGAGAGGAAAGAGTTTCTAGGAGCAGATGAAGGGATGGTAGTCAATAGTGTCAAGGGCAGTACATATAATGACTGGGATTCAGAAAAGATTATATCTAGAGTCAGAAGTTATGAGTTCAAATCCTGATTCTCCTACTTATTTGGTAATTGATTTTTTAAAAAAAAATTATTTATTTATGTTCATCCATATGAACATGCATTTCATTGTTACAAAATTTTCTTCCACCCTCCCTTCCCACCCCCTTCCCCCAGCAGCAAATGACAGTTATATTAGCATTGTACATATGTATTTTTGATAAACATGTTTATATATTAGTTATTTTCAGTATGAGGAATTAAGATTAAGGGAAAGAGATACATAATAGATACTTTTTATAAAGTGTTGATCAGGTTCTGAAGGGTTGCAGTTTTGTGTGCGTGTGTATGTATCTGTGTGTGTGTGTGTGTGTGTGTGTGTGTGTGTTTTGTTTTGATTTTTTTCCTCTTGATGGGGATAACATTGTCCATAGTCAGTTTAATGTAGTTATCCTAGCTTTCTGAACTGCTTCCATCAAGGTTGTTCATCTCACAATGTTGTTGTCAATGTTCTCTTGGTTCTACTCTCTTCACTCAGTATCAGATCCCATAAGTAATTCCATGCTTCTCCAGAGTCTAACCATTTATGGTTTCTTATAGAAATCTTATAGAACAATAATATTCCATAGTATTCATGTACCATCACTTGTTTAGCCATTCCCCAATTGATGGACATCCCCCTCAACTTCCAATTCTTTGCAAAAAAGCTGCTATGAATAATTTGGAATATGGAGGACTTTTCCTATTTTTTACAATTTCTTCTGTATGTAGTCCTAGAATTGGAATTGCTGGGTCAAAGGTAATGAATGTTTTATTGATCTTGGGCATAGTTCCATATTGCTCTCCAGATAGGTTGGATCAATTCACAACTCCACCAGCAAACAATGAGTCAATGTGCCAATTCTTGCACAACTTCTCCAGCACTGATCATATCCCCTTTTTTCATCATGACCAATCTGATGGGTGTGAGGTGATACCTCATTGTTGTTTTAATTTGAATTTCTCTAATCAATAATAATTTGGAGTATTTTTTCATATGATTATATAACATTAATTTCTTCATTTAAAAGACTGTTTATATCCTTTGACCATTTATCAATTGGAGAAAGACATAACTTTATAAATATTTTAAAAATGAGACCTTTATCAGAACTCCTAGTTGAAAAGATTGTTTCCCAGCTTTCTCCTTTTCTTCTAATTTTAGCAGCATTGATTCTATTAGTGCAAAATTTTTTAATTTAATATAGTCAAAATCATTCATTTTTGCAATTTACAAAGTGCTTTAATTCCTTTTTTAGTCATAAATTTATTCCCTTTCCATAGATCTGATAGATAGAGTATTTCTTGGTCTATTAATTTATCTACGGTGGCACTCTTTATGTCTAAACCCTGTATATATTTTGAGCTTATTTTGGTATTGGATATCAGATGTGCATCTCTGCCTAGTTTTTGCCATACTATTTTCCAGTTTTCCCCAATGATTTTTGTCAAATATTAAGTTCTTATCCCAGAAGCTGATGTCTTTGGGTTTGTCAAATAGTGTATTGCTGTACTCATTTACTGTGGTTTCTTTTGAACCTATCCTAATTCACTTCTCTATTACTCTATTTCTTAACCAGTACCAGGCAGTTTTGATGACTTCCACTTGACAGAATAGTTTTTGCTATTCTTGACTTTTTGTTGCTCCAGATGAATTTTATTTTATTTTTTTCTATAGGAATTAATTGTCCTCAAGTGTTTGGTAGAATTCACTTGTAAATCAAGCAGGACCTGGAGACTTTTTTATGGAGTTTATTTATGCTCTCTTCAATTTCTTTTTCTTATAAGGGGATATTTAAGTAATTTATTTCCTCTTCTTGAAGTATGTATTTTTATAAATATTCATTAATTTTTCTCAGGTTATTCAATTTATTGGCATACAGTTCAGCAAATCAGCTCTGAATTATCTCTCTAATATCCTCCTCATTGTTGGTTAGTTTACCCTTTTAATTTTTGGTACTGGCAATTTGGTTATTGTCTTTCTTTTTTTTTCTAATCAGATTAACCAAAGGTTAGTCTATTTTATTGGCTTTTTTGATAAAACTAACTCTTAACTTTATGTGTGAGGCCCATGGTTTTCTTGCTTTCAATTTTGTTAATCTCTTTTGATTTTCAGAATTTCTAATTTGGTATTTAACAGGGTATTTTTAGTTTGTTCTCTTTCCTTTTTTATTTGCATACCCAATGCATTGATCTTTTTCTATTTTATTCATATAGGCACTTAGAGATATAAAGTTTCCCTTCAAAACTGACTTGTCTGCATCCCATAAATTTTGGTATGATGTCTCATTAGTATCATTTTCTTGGATACAATTATTGATTCTTTCTATTATTTGCTGTTTGATAACCCATTATTTAAGATAAAATTATTTGATTTCCAATTAGTTCTTTATTTTTCTTTCTATGACCCTTTATTACACATATTTTTATTGCAAGATGGTCTGAGAAGTACATATTTATTATTTCTGCCTTTCTGCATTTGATTATAAGGTTTTGTGCCCTAGTACATGGTCAATTTTGGCGCAGGTACCATGTACCACTGAGAAAAAGGTTTATTCTTTTTATCCCCAATACAGAGCTCTATCATATCTAAATTTTCTATGTTTTCATTCACTTTCTTAACTTCCTTTTTGTTTATTTTGTGGTTAGATTTATCTAGTCCTTGGAGATGGGGTTTGCACCCCTCCCCATTATTGAAGTTTTCTGTCTGTGTTTCCTTGTAACTCACTCAACTTTTCTTCTAGGAATTTGGATACTATACCAATAGGTGCATGCATATTTAGCAATGATATAGCTTCATTCCAAATGGTGCCTTTTAAAAAGATGTGGTTTCCTTCCTTATCCCTTTTAATGAGATTGATTTTTGCTTTTATTTTATCTGATATAAGAATCACTACCCCTGATTTTTTTACTTCAGGTGAGGCATAATATATTTCGCTCCAACATATTAATTTTATCCTGTGTATAATTCTCAGCTTCAAATGTGTTTCTTGCAATGACATATTGTAGGATTCTGGTTTTTAATCAATTCTGTTTTTCTCTTCCATTTTATGGGGCAGTTCATCCCATTCACATTTACAGTTAAGACTACTAACTCTGTATTTCCCTCCATGCTATCTTTCTCCATTTATATAGTTCTCTTTCATTTTCTTTTAATCTTCCTCACTAAAATTTTACTACCTTTCCCCTTTGACTTTTCTTTTAAAAATTTAACTTTCAGTTTATTTTCACTTATACCTTTGCCTTTGCTGTTATCAGTCCCTTCTTCCCTTTTGTCTTTCCCTTTTCCAGTCCCCCCCCCCCCCTCCTCCTTTCTTGTAGTTTAGGGTAGATTTTATTTTTACTTTTGTTTTTGTTTTAGTTTTTTTTCAAGGTAATGGGGTTAAGTGGTTTGCCCAAGGCCACACAGCTAGGTAATTATTAAGTATCTGAGGTTGGATTTGAACTCAGGACCAGTGCTCTATCCACTGTGCCACCTAGCTGCTCCTAGGGTAGATTTTTAAACCCAAATGGGAATGTATCTTATTCCCTCTCTGGGCTATATAGATTGAATATAATTTATTCAACATTCATATTCTCCCTTCTTTCCACTAAAATTATAAATCTTTGTGCCTTTTACCTAGGTACTATTTATCATTCTGTACTATTAATCAGGTTTCATCAATCAAAGTTTGATTATTTGATTGCTTGATAAGTTCATATTGTTATCCAAGTATCATCACAGATTGTTTGCTTGATTGCTTGATAAACAGCATTGTCTCAAATTACATCAAATTATGATTATAATCATTTTTTACCATACCCCCTTTTTAATTATCTTTCAAGTATACACAATCCTTCTCATGAGCCAAAGTATCATACAAAGCCATATTATTTTTTTCAAATTTTTGTGCCCCCATGTCTATTTTCTCTCCAACTTTATCCTCTCTCTCCATCCAGGGTACTTAACCCTTTTTTTAGTGAAGTAAGGATTAAGTCAAATCCTGATCTAATTAACTATAAGAATCTTAAATATCCCTAAGTACTGGAAGGCTCTGGAAGTCTCACCTGAGAACTTTACAAATGACTCTTAGTTTAAGAGATACTGACTCAGGATCTAGCAGTTTGTGATGCCCTCATTAGACAAATTTGGTGGATATTATCAGTAGAATTAAAGTGGGACAAAGGATAATGAGATTCTTAAGTTTAAAGTTAACACCTCTGCTTTTCTTCAGGGCTTCTTGTCTGAAATATAGTGATGCCATCTTGGACCTCTTCAATGGAGAGATAAGACCCAACTATATCCATATCCTTTAATTCCATTCTCTTCAATTATATTCAACTCTTTAATTATCTTAAGAGAAGTAAAGTTATAAAGAATTAGAAGTATTATATCTTCCCTTTTAGGGTTGTATACAATTTGATAGACTTGGCCAACATTTGTTTTATTTTTTCTTTCCCTTTTCATTTACCTTTTTAATGCATCTCTTGAGTCATGTATTTGGCAATTGAATTCTCTGTTCAGGACTGGCCTTTGTGTTAGGAAATTCTGGAATTCCTCTATTTCACTGAATATCCATTTTTTCCCCTGACAGTATATGCTGAATTTTTCATAGTACATTCTGGGTTGTAATAACAGGAATTTTGCTTTCCAATATATAGTATTACAGGTCTTCCTATCCTTTAATGTTGAGGATGGTAGCTCCTGTGTGAGTCTGATTGTGTTTCCTATGTATTTAAATTGTTTTCTTTTTGCAGCATGCACTATTCTCTCTTTTATTTGAGGGGTTCTAGAATTTGATTATTAGAGCCCTTGGAGTTTTCATCCTGGGTTCTCTTTCTGGAGAGGTTCTGTGGAGTCTTTCACTTGTTATATTGTTATCTTTTCCTGTATGATGTTTTCCAGGTTCTTTTTTTTTGATCTAGGCTTTCTATTTGTCTGATGATTCATAGATTGTCTCTCCTGGATCTATTTTCTAGGTCATTTGTTTTCCCTAAAAGATACTTTACATTTTCTTCAATTTTTCAGTCTTTTTGTTTGATTGAATCTTGTAGTCTTGTAGATTCATTGGTTTCTATTTGTTCAATTCCAGTTTTTAGGCTTTTATTTTCTTCAATTAGCTACTGTTCTTCCTTTTTCAGTGATTATTTTTACTTTTAATGGAGTTGATTTCTTTGGTCAATTTTTCATAAATTTCCTGCATGACTCTCATTTATTTTTTCCATTTTTCTTCTTCCTCTTTTCTTTGCTATTTAAATTCTTTTTTAAGCTCCTCAATGAGCTTTTGTATTTGAGACCAATTTATAGACTGTTTTAATACTTGCCCTGTGAGTGATTTTTCACTGGTTTCTTCTTCAGACATGGCATTAATAGCATCTTTGTTTATAAAGTAGTTTTCTTTAATGAGTGCTCTTTTTTCTTTTTTGTTCATCTTTATTGTTTTGGATATGCTCCCGGGGTATATGGAATATAGATCCAAGCTTTTATTTTGCTGGGACTGGGGTCTGATTCCTGGCATGTCATCCCAAGATGTTGTCAATGCAGTCCAGGCCTTGTCTTTGCAGAGGTTTGTTTCCTCCTTTATGTCCAGGTTCTGACTTAGTTTGTTCCCAACTCAGTCCAGGCTTTTGCCCCAGTGTTCTCAGGGTTCAAACTTTGTTTGGGGAGCCCTCCCTGCTGGTTTGCTATTTACCTGCTGGTACCTCTGCTATTGTTAAGCTGTTGGGACCTGGATTGTACTGTGGCTAAAAGCCTCCAGCTGGCTTTCCTTACTCTCTTATTTCTTCTTTTTCTTCTAAGAGACAGACTTCCTGGGGGCAACTAGGTGGTGCAGGGGATAGAGCATCAGCCCTACTTTCAGGAGGACCTGAGTTCAAATCCAGTTTCATACATTTAATAATTACCTAGCTATGTGATCTTGGGCAAGTCACTTAATCCCATTGCCTTAAAAAAAGAACAGAGACAGACTTTCACTGAAGATCCTCCATGATGTCTACAGTTGAAAACTTCTTTGAATCTGTAGGATTCATTTATCTTTGGTAGAGAAAAGCTCTGGGAGCATGTTAGCTTCACACCATTGGCTCTGAGAACTTTTGACAATTGATTCTTGATTGTTATTAAATCTCTTTTGCCTTCTGGAGTATCATAATCCAAGTTATATGATATCTTAATGAAGAAGCTGTGTTATTCTGTCTGTGGCAACATGATATTTGAATTGTTTCTTTCTGGCTGCTTGCAATACTTTATCCTTGACTTGGAAGTTCTAAAATTTGACTAAAATAATCCTAGTAGTTTTCATTTTAGGATCTCTTTCAGGAGTTATTGGTGAATTCTTTCAATCTTTACCCTCTGCTTCAAGAAATTGCTTTAATAATTTCTTGAAAATGTTGTTCAGGCTCTTTTTTTGGTCATGGGTGTCAGGTAGTCCAATAAATTATAATTATAATTATAATTTTTAAATTACATATCTTGGATCTGTTTTTCCTAGGTCAGTTGTTTTTCCAAAGAATTGTTTTACATTTTCTTTTAATTTTTCATTCTTTGGTTTTGTTTTATTGATTTCTCCCAAATTTATCAGCTTCCCTTTTCCTCCATTCTATGTTTTAAGGAATTATATTCTTTGGTGAACTTTTATATCTCCTTTTCCATTTGGCCAATTCTGTTTTATTAAGACATTCTTCTCCTCATTGGTCTTTTGGACCACCACTTTCTCCATTTGGTCCAGTATGGTTTTTTTTTAGGTTTTTTTGCAAGGCAAATGGGGTTAAGTGGCTTGCCTAAGGCCACACAGCTAAGTAATTATTAAGTGTCTGAGACTGGATTTGACCCCAGGTACTCCTGACTCCAGGGCCAGTGCTTTATCCACTGCACCACCCAGCCGCCCCCCAGTATGGTTTTTAAGATATTTTTTTCTTCAGTGTTTTCGGTATCTCTTTCACCAAACTGCTGACTTGGTTTTTGTAATTTCATTACTCTCATATGTCTTTCCAATTTTTCCTCTATCTCCTTTACTTGATTTTCCAAATATTTTTTGAGTTCCTCCATGCACTGAGACCAATTCATACTTTTCTTGGAGGCTTTGAATGCAGAAGGTTTGAGGTGGTTATCTTCTTCTGAGAATGTATTTTGATCTTCCACATGACAAAATTAATTGTCTATGGCTGGAATTCTTCCTTTTGCTATTTGTTCAATTCCCCAGCCAATGATTTGGTTTTAACTCTTTGTTAAGGTTGGACCCTGTTCCCAGGGTAGAGGCCCCCAAATCCCAAGCTTATGAGATTTTTTCAGAATTTTCAGAGATACTTCCAGGGACCTGCAAGTTTTCAATTCTTCCAAGGTCTTATAAGAGGCTATGACTACACTCCTGGACTATGCTCTGGTCTGTTGGTGACCACAAACTCTCCTCTCTGCCCTGGAACTGTGAGGAGAGTCCCTGTTCTGCTAAGATAGTTAACTCTGTTGTGATTCTACTTCTTTTCCTGAGACTGTAGTTGCAGACTGTTACCCAGATCTGAATAAGGACAAAGCATATTTTAACTTGCCTCAGGGATGGTAAAGAGAACCCTGAAATCTCCATGATCCCAATCACCATTCATGGGCTGAGAACTCCAGAAGTGACTCTCCAAGGCCTAGATCCAGGTCTGTGGTTCAGAGAGCTTTGCTGGACTGTGCTCTGCTCTTACCCCATTGAGGCAGAGTTTTCTTGTTGACCTTCCAAGTTATTCTTGGGAGTCTCTGGGCTGAGAAGTCTAGAAACTGCCACAGACACTGATCCAGTGCCCCATAGTCTGTTCCTGCATGATTGGGGCCTGTGCTGTGCTGCAGGCCCTTTCTAATCCCAGTGCAAACAAACCCTTCCCAGGATTGTCTTGGACTGGAAAATTATTTCACTCAGTATTTTTGTGTACTGCCTCTCTAAAATTTGGTTAAAGTTCATTATTTAAAGGTATTTGGAATGGTTTGGGGCAGAGCTTTGGTGAGTTTTTGCCTTTACTCATAGTCATCTTGGTTCTGCTCCCTAAGGAATTATTTTCTTAAGTGATCTTTTGTACCTCCATTTTCATTTGACCAATTCTGCTTTAAGACATTCTTCACTTTGTTGGCTTTTTTACCATTTGGCCTAGTCTGTTTTTTAAGGCGTTAATTTCTTCAGTAATATTTTATCTTTTTTTTCAAGATGTTGACTCGTTTTTCAGATTTTTTCCTTGTATCACTCTCATTCCCCTCCCCCAAGTTTTTCCTTTACTTCTCTTACTTGATTTTCCAATTCCTCTTAGATCTCTTCCATGACCAAATCATATTTGCTTTGGATATAAGAGCTTTGACTTCTTTGTTGTTTTCAGTTTGTCTTGAACTTCTTTGTCATTATAGTAACTTTCTAGGATCAGAAATGTTTCCTGTTTGCTCATTTTTACAGTCTATTACTTGATTTTAATTCTGTTAAAGTAGGATTTTGCTTCCAAGGCAGAGGGTACACTGCCCCAAGCTTCAGGAATTTTGTGCAACTGTTATTAGAGAGACTTCCGGAGATATATAAGTTTTTAGTTCCTTTAATTTAGTATGATCTAAGGAACTCTGAGGAAGGTCTATGCTCCCTTGTGACCACTAGCTCTGATGTACCACCTCCTCCTGGAGCTGCCACCCAAGACTATGGCACATCTAAGTATGGGCAAAGCAACAGAGTCCTGACTCAGTGCTAGCAAAGAGACTCCTGTAATTTTCTTCTGATTAGTTGCTTTACCCCCAATCCCTGTTAGAATCTGTGGACTGAAAACTTCAGAGGGAGCTTCTGTACCTGCTTATTCCTTGGCTCGTGAGCTGTTCCTGGTTTGCTGGGGCTATCTGTGCTGGTGATGTCTATGCTGCACTGTAGTCATCTCTCACCCTGGTACAGCAGACATTCCTGATGACCTTCTAAGATTTTGGGAGGCTGTAAAATTGTTTCAACCCATCCTTTGTGGGTTCTCCTGCTCTAGAATTTGGAGGGGTTTAGAGGACAGCTCATGTGAATCCCTGCCTTTACTCAGCAATTTTGACTTCAACTCCCCACTCTTCATTCTTTCTTGTCACTTTTGTAATGACTTCATCTTAAAAATGATATTTCTCTGTAATGGACTTTTGCTGAGTTCTCACTTAGAAGCAAGGATTCAATGCTGTAAGAGTTGTGTCTCCCTAAGTCAAAATAAATATCCTTACATATCCTGAGGGAAAAATACTAGATCCCAACAAATTAAAAATTTCAAAATTGAAAGCTGTTAGTAAACTCATTTCAGAGATGCTGTTTCAAGATAAGTTTTTTTCTTCTTCAGTTGAACAAAATGCCAACATCAAAATGATGGGATGCTCTTTGTCCACTTTTCTATAATTGTAAGATCCTGAATCATATAGAAAAAAGGTTAAAAAAGGAAGATAAAAAAGCAAAGGAAGGAAGGGAAGAAGAGAAGGAAGGAAATGATTGAAAGGAGGGAAGGAAGGAAAGGAGAAGAAAAAAGGAAGGAAAATGAGGAAGAAAAAAGAAAGGAAAGAATGAAAGAAAGGTGGAAAAGAAGGAAGATGGAAAAGAAGAAATGATAGAAAGAAGAAGAAAAAGGAAAAGAAAGTAAAAGGGAAAGAGATTAGAAAGTCAGAAAGGAGGAAAAGGATGAAAGAGAGGAAAGAGGAAAGATGGAAAGTTAGAAAAGGAACAGAATGAGATGGAAGAAAAGGTAGAATAGGCAGGAAGTAGAAAATCTTTCTCCTATGCCTCTTTTGATACTTTTAACTATATACATTACTATTTAATATTAAGTCAGAACAAAAAGAGCAATTATGAAAGATATAAAATATTTGAGGATCATAAGTAATTGATACCATCTGTGGAAATGTTCTAAAATAATATAAAATACCAATGAGATTCAAATTGAAAACAAAGAAGTTGGAAAGGAAACATTTTGGGATCAGAACTTTTAGGGTGGTCTATAAATTAAGGAAAGCAGTAATGAGGCACTATTGGAAGCCAGAAGCCTTCAGGACTGGATGAGAATAAGAGGAAGAATGAAATTCATGGTATTTATTGGTGAGATGAATGAGCTTATTAAAGACAATACCTATAAAGACCTTCTCTATATACATATCCATACCATGCCATCCCTGCATGGGGGTATCTAATTTCAAGGCTCTTTGGACTCATCAGTACTTCAGTTGCCTTGGATAGTATCTATGTTGTATACATGGATGGTAACCATGATAGTATCCTTCATATTAATTCCCAACCTGAATTATCTATATGTGGCAAATTTCAAAATTCTAGTTTGGCTTTTTATTCTAACATAGTTATTTACTCCAATAAGTATGTGCTTTGGGAGAAAACATTTCAGCATTATGCTAATTAAGGGATAGATATTATACCTGTGATTTAATTAATTTAGGGAACTCCCATATGGATAAATTCCCTCTTTGTTTTTTTTTTTTTTTTAGGTTTTTGTAAGCAAACAGGGTTAAGTGGCTTGCCCAAGACTACACAGCTAGGTAATTATTAAGTGTCTGAGACCGGATTTGAACCCAGGTACTCCTGACTCCAAGGCCAGTGCTTTATCCACTACAGGACCTAGCCGCCCCTAAATTCCCTCTTTCAAGGGAGATTGACAACTTCTCTATAAATTAGAGTCTTAGAGAGTTGCATTAAGTACTAAGAGGTTAAGTGAAATTTCTCAGGTCACAAAGCCAGTAAGTCAGAGGCAAACTTGAATTTCTTGCTTTATTTCTTCTAGGTAATCTTTTAGTTTTGTGTCCAGGACTTGCTGAGTCTCTGATTGAACTTGTAGAGTTATACTCTTCCATATCTATTTCTTTGACTTTTTCATTCCATAGAATTTTTTCAATGTCTTTGACATTTACTTACTTCTTTGATTATTTTCTTGCTCATAGTTCTTGGGCCAGACTCTCTTCCCTCCCATACTCTTAGATGGTGAGGGTAGGTTTTGTTTAATCTTGAATGTGTTTGTCAGTGTTAGGCTTGATTTCTTCAGAAGTTTCTGGATTTTGATTCAACTCCTGTGGTTTTAATTGACGTTTTGCCATGGACATTTCTCTTCGTCCTTCTCCTTGCATAATCTCAAACCTCTGTGACAAACAGAAGTTCCTTGTGTTGGTAGTGAGCCTCTTGCAAAATCTCAAATATTTACTTGGCTCTTGTTTTTGCTTTGGCTCAAGTTATGGGGTCCCAGGGTACCAGACTGTTGAATTTTACTCTTGCCTTTTTTCTGCTATGACTCTATTTTCTGTACCTTCTTCCTTTTTTCCCCCTTACTATTCAACTGCCTTCCCCAATTATTTCCTCCTTTATTCCAGTCTCACATGAAGAGGTGACCCTTTTTCTTCCCTAGGCCAAACCTTAGCCCTGAACAGGTTATATCAGTCTTGCTTATCTTTTACAGTAGATTGAACCTTCCATCATTCCCATGCTCTCACTAAGCTTCAATCTCTCCCTGTCTAATGGCTGCTTCCCTACTATCCACAAATATTCTCATGCATTTCTCATTCTCAGAAAGTACTCCTTTAATGTGTTCATACCTGTTTTCTAATGTCCCATAGCTCTCCTTTCCTTTGTGGTTAAATGCCTTGAAATGACTATCTTTATTAAGTGACTCTGTTTCTTTTCTCTCACTTGCTCTTTAACTCTATTAAGTTTAGCTTCTGATATTACTAATTCAATGGACACTGTTTTCTCCAAAGTTATAATGATCTCTTAATTGCCAAGTTTATGGATTTTTTTCAATACTCATTCATTTTGACCTTTCTGCAGTTTTTGACATTGATGCTCATTTTATTTTCTTTGATATTGTCTTCTCTCTAGATTTTTCCTCCTATTTATGTGATTCTTCTCCTACCTATTTATATGATTTCTCCCCTTTATATGATTCTTTGTATTTATATGATTGCTCTTCCCAAGTCTTTTTTTGGTCAAATTTTCCTCTAGGTCATGTCTGTTAAATGTGAGTGTCCCCAAAGACTCTATTCTAAGTCCTTTTTTCTTCTACATTATTTCATTTGGTAAACTCATCAGTTCCTGCAGATTTCAATGTATCATCTCAAGTATCTTCTCTATTCTAAGATCTATTTATCTAGACCTGACTTCTTTCCAGACTTCTGGTTCTGAATTTTCAACTACCTAATTATACTATTGCCCCATAAATATTTTTTTTGGTGAGGCAATCAGAGTTAAGTAATTTGCAGGGGGTAACATAGCTAATAAAAGTCAAGTGTCTGAAGGTGGATTTGAACACAGATCCTGCTGACTTCAGGGCTGGTGCTTTATCCACTGTACCAACTAATTGCCCTTTCCCTATAGGGGATTTAAAATCAACATGTTTAACTCATTATCTGAAGTTCATTAACTGAATTCATTATCTTTATCCTGAAAGCTTCCCTTCTTCTTGCCTTCTCTGTTACTATTGAAGATATCTTTATCCTTTCCCTCATCATCCCTACTTACTAGATTTATAACTTATTGGTCAACCTTGACTCCCTTCTCTTCTTACCACATACCAGTACTTGTTACCAAGTCTTCTTAATTCTACCTTTTTCAACATCTTTTATATATGCCCATTCTCTTCTCTAACCATGCCTTTGATATAGGAATTTATCACTTTCCTCCTGGACTCTTGCAATATCTTCTCATTCTCTTTACCTCAATCCCCCCACCCCCACTCTCCTACCCACTCCAATTAACACAGTTATCAAAGTCATTTTCTTAAAACACTAGTCTGACATTATTTTTCTCTCCCTTCCCACTCCATAGACTCCAGTGGCTCTATTATCCCCCAAATCAAATATAAAATAATCAGTTTAACTTTTAAAATCATCCATAGTCTAGTCCTCTTCAACCTTCTTGGCCTTTTTACTCTTTACTCCATGTGCTCTGGGATCCTGTGACAATATCCTCTTTGTTGTTCCTTGCACAAGACCCTCCATCTCTTGACAATGCATTTTCATTTACTGTCCTCCATGTCTATAATGTGCTCCCTCTTTGTCTCTGATTCCTTACTTCTCTGGCTTCATTTATGTCTTAATATCCTACTAATATCCTACTTTCTACAAGAAGCCATTTCTATTCCTCTTTGTTGTTAATGTTTCCCTCTGACATTATTTCCAGGGTATACAGTATAGGATTGTTTGTACATTGTTTACCTGTTGTCTCCTCTATTAGACTGCAAGTGCCTTGTGGCCAAGGACTGCCCGATCCTGTCTACCTACTCTTGCTCCCTAATCCCAAGTGGGTGCTTAATATATATGCTTGTTGAATTGATTTCAATAGATTGATTTTACTTGTCATGAATGATTGAGAGAATACTGTTTGCCATCATTTGGGGGAGAACCTCTAGTTTAACTATTATAGTCAAAGTTGCAGATTTTCCAAATCTGGTTGAGAGAGAAAGAAACTGTGCTATTCTTGCCAATGACAGTAAAGGACATATCCTCCCAAAGTGTCCTCCCAACCCCCTAGATCCATCTGCCAGGTGCTATCACACTACCCTGAACCAAATGATAGCCACTGGCCTCCCAGTTCTGCCTTCCCCACGGGGGCTTAGCATGCATGATGGCATCAGGAGGAAAGGCTAAGAGCCTCAAGTCCTACATAAAGCTTAGGATATCCAAACAGATATTATCATTAATACCCTGTAGAGTAAATGTCCTCTGAAAGAGGAGAAAACTCCCAAAGACTCCATACTTGAATGCACAAAGGGTGGTCAGCACTACAAGAAAAACTGCACTGGCAACTGCGCTGGCAACTCATCTCAAAACTTCTCTTGAATTTTGCTCCAAAGGAATAAAGGTATTCACCATTTCATGAACACTAACCTTAGGAATGTCAGGTACATCAAATGAACTTGCCTTTGTCGTGGAAAGGGTTCCTAAGAGATCCAGAGAGTGAGAAGTATTCCCTGAAGCCATTATACTTCCTCCTCGCTCTTTGGCCTTTTGCTACCTGAGTGATACAGGAACTAAAACATCCTTCAGTGTTTTTATCCTATAAGGTTAATGACAGAAGTATGGAGTAGAGAGATGAATTCATAGTATTCCAAATTCTGTACTATTATTTGAACTATTTTTCACCAATAACAGATTGAAGGTATTAACAGAATTTTAATGGGTTGATTACTATTCTGAGAATGGAAACATGGTAGCAGAGACAAGGTGCCAGTAATCAAGAGATAGTTCAATTTAATTAATTTTAGAATGAGGACTATGGTTTACAAACCTGGAATTTTCCTGAGAAGAACTTCCCCTGCTGTGGTAAAGGTAGAGGTTATATACATAAATCACAAGTAGGAAGGTAGATGGCAAAATAATCATTCCTAGGGCTGGAGCAGTTTCTCATTACAAGCTCATCAGAGCAGAACAATACAGGTGGGGATGAGTTTTTTGGGAATGGTTGAGTCTTGGGGGTCATTACTTTGTTTATGGAGTACCAAATCAGAGTTCTGTAATAGAAACAGATTCTACAGTTTTTGATCCACTTTTCTTAATGTGCACAGGTATAGGAATGTTGTGTTTATGAGAGTTGCTGTCAAGAATTAATAGCTTGATTTCAAGTTGAAGTCTCTGACTCCCAAGCCAGAATCCACTTGTGAAATGGAAGCTCTAAAAATCAAAATTATTAGTAAATTCATCGATAATATCATGTAGATTAATATGAAAATCGTAGATTTCTTTCTCAAGGGAAGCCCATTTCCCTCAATGTATAACACTCATCAAAAGTTACAAGTTGGAATTAGACCCTAGTCAAATGCCTATTTCCAGATGTCTAATCCATCTAGTCAAATCTCCTCATTTTATAGATGAAAAGTGAGGTCCTTATTTAATGTCTCATAACCAGTCAGTAGCAGAGCTAAGGCAGAAATTTAGGTTTTCTGATTCTCAGATTCATCCCTTCTATTTAGTTTCTGCTTTTCATATATAATATTTTGCAATAAAAGGTCTCAGGGGTCTCTATCCTATGTTGCTTTGCTGTATGGACTTCATGGAAGAGCATGTAATTTATTGATGAATGAATCAAAAAGAATTTATCAATCACTTGCTAATCATCAGGCATTACATATTTCAGCTTGGGGCAGATGAAATGATAAAGTTATACCTTGGATAGGCAGATGGTAATACATTTTTTTTTAGTTATATTTTTATTTCTAAAATCATCTCTGATTCTGAACCATTTGAAAATGTCAAAAATTTTAGGACTAAGAACTTTCTTTTCTGGGTTTTCAATAGTTGTATGGGGCTACAACACTTGCAGAGGCATCTGACTGTCTCTACAAGAATTACTCATCCCAGCTCCCATGACTGGTGGGATCTAACTGGAAGTAGTACTGGTGATTATTTGAGTGCAACTATTCTCAAAATTTTGGGGTACAGGGACATGGGCTACTTCCACTGGGGTCAAAGTACTGGCAAATGTGGCAAGTAAGACCCTGTGATTTGCTCAGGGTCACACAGTAAATAAGTGATAGAAGTGATAGAATCCAGGTCTTCTGACCTGAGAAGCAAATGATAGTATTTTCCATAGCAACATGGGAAAATACACTTTCCCATGACTCTCCTGTCACATATCTTGCCCTTACTTGAATAAGCACCTTGGGTTTGGACCCAGTCTAGACCATTTGTGAATAGTATTTCTAAACTTTCTGTTTTTCTATCTTAGACACTGCTTCTGAATTCATCATTCTAGAATACCCCTCTCTAGATTACTAGGATGACCCCATTCTTACTCCTTTGTGGAGTCACCTAACCTTCTTCTGACCCCTAAGAGCTGCCTGACTTCCTAGAATGAATAAATTGGGAGTGGAGTGTGTACAATAAAAGTAATGGAGTGGAGGTGGTTGGTAGTCAAATACAGGAAAATGGAGGAAATGGAATGAATTTAGCCACAAACAAATGGCCTGGACTTTTGACTAGGCTTCAGAAGGAGCAGAGGGAGAGTGCAGAATGTAGAATCACTGTGATATATGGAGTTATCTGGGCAAGGGCTGTGGGGAAGATGTCCTAAGGACTGAGCTCGGGAGGGAAAGGGTAAGCTATTTTTCTGAGGTACCAAGGACAGTTTATTTCCTGAAGGTAATTCTGTTTCTTTTGTATTGTTTACTTAAGTTAGACCCTGGGGAGGGAAGATGATCTTCTTTGCTGTTAATGGTCTCTGTAATGACCAGTCTTGACCTGCAGCTGAGAGTTAAAGAAACTAAAAGCACATTTTTTGGCCAAAGATAAAGAACATGCTGCTTCAAAAATAAAAATTTAAGAATATAAGAAGGTGGAAGGAAGAGGAACAAACTAGACCAAAGAAAAACCCCCTTTATTAAGTGATTATTAATCACTTTATTATGTGATGAAAAATTTGGGAAGGGCCAACATCATTACCTTATTTTAAACATCTGTCCCATAAAAATGAAATGAATACATTTATGCAATTGGACAGTAAGGAAGAATGGCAAAAATAGTGTTTCTACAAAGCAAGTAGATACAAGTACAAATTACTCTAGATTGTTTAATACCAGGAATAAGTGGCAGCACCCCCAACTCTCTGAACATTTTTTCTTCATGGGAGGAGGTATAAACTGTTGTGGGTGGGGGGTCAATCAGTCAACAGAATTTGTTAAACATTTAATATGCTTGAGACTGGAAATACAAATACAAGTAGAAAAACTTGTCCTCAAGGAGCTTATATTCTGATGGGAGATGACAATACAGAAAAGGTAACTGAAGTTCAAGCATTCTATCCATCTATGCTGCCTTTCATGGAGATATCATGGAGGAAGTAATTTTTTAGCAAAGAAGGGGAAAGATGACATTCTAGGCATAGGAAAATGAAAAAGCAAAAGAGGTAAGAAAGGACTGAGTTGGTAGTGACATATTACATAATCCAGGTTGATAGGTTCACATAATATATGGAGAGAAGTAATAGGAAATGAGGCAGGAAGCATAGCACTCTGCTAATGTACCATAATGATGGCCTTGAATGCTTGACAAAGGAATTTAATCTTTACCTGATAGGAAAGACCGCTAGAAGAAAGAATAGGAAAGAGCACTGAAGACTTTTAAATAAAAGAGTAATGTGACTAGTTCTAACTATGCTTAAGAAAAGTTATTTGAGCAGCAATATGATTCGATAGGTTAGGATGAGAAAGTCACAACTATAGGCAAGAAGATTGCAATAATAATTGTTATTATTCATTTAAAGCTTCAAAATTTGCAAAGTGTTTTTAAATATTCTCCTTTAAGTCTTACAACTACCTTATAAGGTTGGTGCTATCAGTGTTATTAGCCCCATTTTACAGATAAGTAAACTGAGACTCAGAGAAATGAAGTCTTGACCAAAGTCACACAATAAATGTGTCAAACAGGTTTCTTAGCAGTGGAAAGAAATGAAGGCCTGTAGCAGAGTGGAATTAGTGGGAACAGAAAGGAGGCAGCCGTGTGGTACAATGGTTAGAACACACTGGACCTTAAATCAGGAAAGACTGCATTAAAGTATATCCAAAGGCACTAACTAGCTTTGTGACTCCACATAAATCACTTAATTTCTGTCTGCCACACTTTCATCAGCTATAAAGTAAGGATAATAATAGTTCTCAGAGTTGTTATGAGTATCAAACGAGATATTTTAAATGTGCTTAGCATAGAACTTGGAACAATCAGGTGTTATATAAATGTTAGTTATTAACAATAGTTAACATTACTGACATAATTATAATAATATAAACAATAATATGATAATACATGAAAATATTTTATAATGTAATTTTATGTTAAAATGTTATATAACATTATAGGATATTTATTATATTTTTATAGTTGTGTTATATATTAACTAATAGTGGTAGGTAGTTGGTTGTTTTTTAAGCTCAAATTAGACCAAAATGATATTACAATGTTGGGGTCAAGATGCAATGTATGCAACTATGACTGATCAGACTAATACAAGTTAAGAAACTACGATCCAGGTTTGGTTTGGAATTCTTTAAATTTTTGTATCTCACATTTCTTTTGAGTCACCTTCTTTGAAGCAGGCATGCCATGCTAGGTGGTACTGTGCCTGTGTTTCTCATGACTCACAATGGATTCCAAAGTTATTCAGAGAAACTTCCTTGTATTTCTTCTTGTGACTTCCATGAGTGTTTGCCTTGTGTGAGTTCTCTGTAAAATAATATTTTAGACAAACATAGGTTTGGCATTTGAGCAATGGACCATCTCATCAGAGTTTGGCTCACTGAAGTAGAGTTTTGCTGCTTGGCTGTACAGTTCTTACCTTATCTTTCCAAGTGATTTTCAAAATCCTGCTAATACAAATAAAGTGGAATAAATTTAGTTTCCTGGAATGCTGCTGATATTATCTCTAGGTTTCACAGCCATATAAGAATGAGGTCAATTCAAGGGCTCTGTAGATCATCAGTTTGGTAGGGAGACTAATGCCTCTTCTCTCTCACCATTTTCTTTGGAACTTCACAAATGCTGTACTGCCTCTGGCAGTGTGTGTCAACCTCTTGATCTATGTGTACATCCCTGGAAAGTGAATTGCCAAGGTTAGTTAACTTATCCATAGCATTCAAAATTTCTTCATTTACTGTAACTTAATGGTCCACATAAAGATGGTGCTGACTGGTGGGGTACTTCTGTTTCCTTGGAATCAGTTGTCAGGCCAAAATTAGTAGAGGCAGAGAATCAATCATACTCTGTTGTATCTCAGCATCAGAGACTGTATTGAGGGCAAAAATAATAGTCAAACAACAAGTTACACACTAATTCTCCCTTCATGTTAGACTTGATTTGTATTTTTTTTCAATTTAAATAATTTATCATCAGAGCAGTAGTTGACCTTGATGCCATTTTAATCCTCATTGAAAGCATCTGACAACATCACTGGAAACATCTTGCTAAAAATCATGGGAGCAAACACACATCCCTGCTTCACTTACTGGGAAAATGTTAAAGCATTGCACATTAGCCATAACCCATGCAAACATGCCATCATGGAATTAGTGTAACAAAACTGACAAACTTTTTCTGGGCAACCAAATTTTGTCATGATTTTCCACAAGTGCTCCTTACTGACAGAGTCAAAGACCTTGCTCAGATTGACAGCTGTGTACAGACCTCTGTTTTACTCTAACATTTCTCCTGAAGTTGTCAGGTAGTAGACATTATGTTGACCATTTCTTAACCCTTTCTGAACCTATACTAGCTCTTGGGTAGATGGGCATCTTCCAGGGGAAGGATCAGCCTATTAAGAAAGATTCTTGACATGTTGTTATTGTTCTTGTCCTTTATTATCAAAGAAGACCAAAATGACATCACTGACTTTGGCTGAAGAGACCAATACTAGCTCACAGTGCTCTACCACAGGTTGGGCACAAATAGTTCATCTGAACACCTGAGGTAAGTACTCTAAACATATATCTCATGTTTCCTTTGAGCTTCTTCAATTCTGTCATGTTCACAGAGCACAGAACCTTCTCTAATGAGGGCATGCCATGCTGAGTGGTACTATACTAGTGTCTCCCATACTGCACAATCAATTCCAAAGTTCTTAAGAGAGTCTCTCACAATGACTAAAATTTAAGATTGTCATAGGATAATCTATTTCCTTTTCTATTATAGAGATAGACAATTGAGACACCCCTGAGTTCCTGGGGGTAATCTCTTTTTGCAATATAACCCAGAATATTTCCATCAGCTTTTATATGAGCAATGGGCCCCTGCCTTGTAAATCTCAGCTGCAATGGAATGAGCACCAGTTGTTTGGTACACAAGAGAAGTCTAATGGCTTTCAAAACTCCTGATTAGTTAATTTTTTTTTTAAAAAAACATTCCCCAGTTGACAAATGGTCAAAGGATAAGCAAAGGCAATTTACCAATGAGGAAATCAAAGTGATTCATAGACAAATAAGAAATTGCTCTAAATAACTACTTACTAGAGAAATGCAAATTAAAGCATCTCTGAGGTACCACTTCACACTTCTCAGAGTGGCCAATATGACCACAAAGGACAATGATCAATTTTGGAAGGGATGTGAGAAATCTGGGACTCTAATACATTGTTGGTGGAGCTGTGAATTCATCCAACCTTTTTGGAGAGCAATTTGGAATTACGCCCAAAGGGCAATAAAAATGTGCATACCCTTTGATCCAGCAATACCACTACTGGATCTATACTCTGAAGAGATCATGAAAAAAAGGCTAAAAACATCATTTGTGCAAAAATATTCATAACAGTCCTGTTTGTGGTGGCAAAGAATTGGAAATTAAGTGAATATCATTCAATTGGGGAATGGCTTAACAAACTGTGGTATATGTATGTCATGGAACACTATTGTTCTATTAGAAACCAGGAAGGATGGGAATTCAGGGAAGCCTGAAAGGCTTTGCATGAACTGATGCTGAGCAAGATAAGCAGAACCAGAAAAACATTGTACTCCCTAACAGCAATATGGAAGTGTTGATCAACTTTGATGGACTTACTCATTCCATCAGTGCAACAATCAGGGGTAATTTGGGGCTATTTGTGATAGAGAATAGCATCTGAATCCACAGAAAGAATTGTGGAGTTCAAACAAAGATGGATTGACTTCAATATATCAATGACTTCAGCATTGATTCGTGATGGTCTGTTGAGAATACTATATGTGTGTTCAGACCATCTTTCCAGGATCATATCCTTATCACTAATTAATGTAACTCCATCAGTACTGAGTAGCTGAAATATAACATAGGTCTATGGTCTATAAATAGCTTTCAGGGCATCAAAAAAGCCTTTAGTCTAAAACTGAATTTCACCTGTCTTCTTTCTGAACCAAAAATTCTGCACTTGTCTAAATTGTGCTTTTTTAGTTTTGATGGAGTTGTGTCCCTTCTTAGAAAAAGTTGAGCCATCCTGGTGGTAAACCTTGTGATGTTCTCATTTTTAATTTAATATTTTAACATCATTAATCTAAATAGAATTAATACTAATAATAGTCATAATTAATGATGGCTAACATATGTAGTGCTTGGCACATAGCAGATATCTAGTAGGTAAAGGAGTTGGGTATCTGGATCTTAGAAGAGACTTCAGGGTTGGAGAGGTAGATTTCTGCTTCACATGCATAAAAGTGATAGCAACCATTCTGGAAAGAATTATGCAGCTTTTTTGCCACATTTTTTATTCTTTAAAAATTTAATTCAAAAATGTTGGGACAAGAATATTGTCACATAGATTGAAAAGCAACTGAAAGAAGACCAGAAACATTTTTAAAAGGGCAAAGATAAAATATTAAGCTGAGGTTAGGTGGTTAGTGGGATGTTACTGAGTTCTGTGAAGGCAGACTGAGAGAGCTCCTCCTCACCCCTCCAATGGTTCTGGAAGTGATGAAACCTTCCCAGGATGCTAAATTAGAAGCAACTGATAAGAATATAGCAATTCTACAGATAGACTAAAGGAAATCAGCAAATATCCATTAGAATGGCCATAACAATGAAAAAAAGTGAACAAATCCCAGCACTAGGCAAATTAAAATGCAAATAGAACTAAGAAAATAATGCCCGATGCTAATACTCAATGGAGGATAAACTCTAACCAGTAATTCTGAAGGATATAATGGAATGGCAAAAACTGTAGATAATTCTTGAAGGTATAATGTAATCTAGCATATACTTTATAAAATATAAACATGAAAATAGGCATTCCCAGTTAATGATTAATATTTACATAGTGCTTTGATTTATGTCATTTCATCCTCCCCAAAATTGTGTGATATATGTGTTTTTATTATTGTCTGTAAAAGTAGTGTCTTATTGAGGAAATATTAAAAAAACTAATTCTTCATATTTATATTTTATTTTATGCTTTATTTCCATTTATTCTTAAATGTTTACAAAGTACTTTATTTATATCAGCTCATTTGATCCTTCCAATAGCTCTTTGAATTTGAGTCTATTATTATTATATTCACTTTATAGCTGAGGAAAGTGAGGTAGGGTTCCAATTGATGGTATATATGTGAATCAGGATTTGAATCCAGGATTTCTTGAGACCAAGTCTAGCAACATTTTCATTGTCTCTCCGAGTTTCCACTTTCTGACTTCTCTATCTTCCTTCAAGTTCTAGCTAAAATTTCATCTTTTACCAGACATTTTTGATTCTGTTTAATACTTGCTTTTCCCTTTGTCGATTATCTACAATCTATTCTGTCTTTTGTAGGTACCTAATTATTTTCATTTTGTTTCCTCCATTAGTGTTCAGGCTTCTTGAGGGTAGGAGCTGTCTTTTGTCTTTCTTTGTATCCTCAGTGCTTAGCACAATGCTTGGCCCACAGTTTCACTTAACAAATACTGATTGGCTATCCAGAGCATTAACTAGAAGACTTAGAAAGTTGAAGTTCTTCAACCCAAAGAGCAAGACAGAGAACAAAATTTGATACTTTTAAATTGTTGATTCTTTATTACTTGGGGACTGCCTGGAGGGTCAGACAGTGCCTGAGTGTTTAGAGGATAGTGTTTATAGCGTTTATAGTGTTATGGGGGGGGAGGTATTGGGAACAAGCAGGATATAGAAGCAGAGATGGTGGGTAGATATACATTTTCTTGTCAGGCTACTACAAACATATGCAAACATATGATTTAGTATAGATAGGGGACTGGTAATGGACAGAAGAGGGTCAGGGTCTTTGTCATATGTCTTAACATGTTTCCAGAAACCAGAGGGAGTCAGGTACTCATGGGCTCCCCACAGGTTTAAGGGATTTGAATTTACTATTCTAGCTGCATCTGGGGGATGGGGAGGCAGTCTTGGGAGAAAACAGGAATTTTACAGATATGGCAAAATGACTGGATTAACAAGAGTGCTTTGCGAGGCTCAGACAAATTTATGGTATATCTCATGACCCCAGAGTGGACCATTTGGTTCTGATCAGAATATGCTCAGACCCAAAAGGTGCCTAGCCAAAGTTATATGTCTGAGGAGTTTCTTGGGGCCCAGAAAAGTGTCAAGGACCCCTTTTATACAGGGATTTTATACAGGGATAATACACAAATGTTAAGATTGTACTTCAAAGTGACTTGCCCAGAATCATGTGGTCATTAAATCTGAGAGGCAAGATTTGAACTCACCTCATCTTAATTCCAAGTTCAACATTCTGTTAAGTGTATTTCATAAAGAAACAAATTATGAATTATGTTATGGAAAAACATTCTCTTGCTTAGCAGAAAGTGTGAAAGGAAACTAACTTTCCTTAAAAAAAATCACAGTGATAGCTAGAAGGGGAGAATTAAGAATAAGAACAAGATTCTTCAAACTTAGTGAGTGACTGAATTTTTTCTTCCATTGGAGAGTGTGGCAATTCAAGTCTGCAGAATGGCATACTACCCTCACAGAATGTCAAAAATAATATGAGATGATCTCGAGTCCAACTCTTTATCTATATTAGATGAGGAAATGGAGGACTGAGAACCTTAAATGACTTGCCTGAGATCACACAGCCTGTCAGTGGTAATTAGGACTGGAAACCAAATCTCTTCACTTTTTCTTGCATTCTACCTCAAATAATAATTTTTGGTTTGTAAGCAGAATCTCTTTACTTCATGGGGATCTATTATTATTTTAATGAAATGTTACTAGATTTATAGTTTTAAAGTGGAAAAGACCTAAAGGTACAAGAGATATAAATGCAGGTGCCCAGGGTTACCTAGCTACTAAGTGTCTGCAGCAGGATTTGAGTCCAGGTCATCCTGTTTCAAAGCCTAATACTCCAAGATAATCATTGGCAAGAAGAGTCCAATATCTCACCTGGCTTACCAGAAGACATCTGTCTTGAGGGAGATATCCTGATAGGATAGAGTTGAGGAGAAGGTAAAATGCTTATTCATAGTTCTATGTAATTGTCAACTTCCTAGGAGAGCAACCCAATAGTTTGAAGTGACAATTTGAGACAGCTGGTTAGCACAATGGTGGGATGATAATGGAGTCAGGAAGACCTGAATTCAAATATGGCTTCAAAAACATTTTATCTATGTGACCCTGGAAAAATCATTTAATATCCATTTGTCTCAGTTTCTTAAACTAAAAATGTGGCTAACCTGCAGTCCAGAGTCATGTGAGGATCAGATGAGATAATATTTTAAGAAGTACTTAGCTCATAGCCTGGCACATACATAGTAGGTACTTCTTAAAATGCTTATTTCCTTTCCTTTTTGAGATATGATTTCATGTTTTAAGTCTCTGTCAATGTATACTTATGAGTATCTTGTATTAAACCTTTCTCTTTTTGTGGATGAAATAAATAGTTGGCTAATATTTGAGTTTAATATTACATTGAGGGCCTTTACTCCCTCTTTTGGAGGGAGACTCTGGATATTAGCTAAACCTAAAGTTTTAAGTGATTTTCCCCAGCAAACTAGAATAAAGGTGGAAAGAGCTAAAAATGGGGGGAAGATACCTTTCTTTTGTGTTCACACTCCTATTGGATTGAATTTCATCTATATACCCCCTCCTACAATTAATATTATTTGTTATTGTTATATGCAAAACAACTCTATGAGTCAGAGAATATAAATAGTATTATCCCATGGATGGGGGAGGGATAAGGAAATTAATTGATAAAGAAACTGAAGCTCAAAGAGATGAAGAGATTTGCCCAAGGTTATAATGTAATATCAAAACTGGTTTGTTGTTACTATGACTTTTTAATTTGTTCTCATGCAAATAATTCTCACTTTATGCCATAGTAGGAATGCTCTGACATTTTCCCTCAGATAGCAAGAATAGTGCAGAGAGTAGAGGAACAAGAGGAAGCAGTTAGAGATAACTGAACATTAAAAGTATGAAAGATTTGGAAGCTTTCTTCTTTTCCTTATTTGTCTACGAGGGGTTGTCTTAATCTAGATATGAACAAAACATAATTTTGATTGAGTTTTAAGAGCTATTCTTTTAAAAGGTATTATTGATGTTTTTTTGTTTTTATGTCAGAGGTATTTTTGGACATTGTTTTAGCTGAATTGAACCCTTATTGGTAACAAAAAAATTAAGCAAACAAATCCAATATAATGACCTGAAAGTGTATACAACATCCTGCCCTATAACATAACATAACCACTTCTCTGCCAAGAGGAGAGAGTTATACTTCATTATTTATTCTCTGATACCATAAGTGGTTTTAAGATTGCTCTGGGTTAACATTTCAATTATTTTTCGCTATTATAGACATTGTATATATTGTACTTTTGGTTTTGCTTGCTTCATTCTGTAATAGTTTATAGAAATCCTCCCATGTTTCTCTGAATTTCTCATTTTCTGTTGCAAAATATTACATTTCATTCAGAGACTACAATTTGTTTATTCATTCCTCAATGAAAAGAAACCTGCTTTGTTTCTGGTTCTATGTTATCATAAAAGGATTTCTATGAATATATTTATACTAATTGAAACTTTGTTTCTACTTTTGCCCTTCATGGGTTATAAACCCAATTATGACTTTTCTGAGTCAAAGGGTATATATATGAACAGTTGAAGTATTTTTCTTGCAAAATTCCAAATAGTTATCCAGATCAAAGTTCTCTTTTAACATAGAAGTACAGACTGCCTTGGGTAAGTTTTCTGATACTTACTGTGATATTTGATCCCAGAAAACTTTTTGGTTCTTTGTACTATTTGACCACAAGGATCTAGGGTAAAGGAGTATGAATCTCAGCACTCTGGGAAGCTCATCAAGTATTGAGAGTCCAAGACTTCTCATATTGCCCACAGGCACATCTTTCCTCAAGAAAGATGCATGGCATGCAAGAATATTGTTACCCACAAAGCTGACCCTGATTTATTTCTGTCCAAAATCTTACTTTGATGTTATGTGAAGGTAGTCAGGGAAGCTCTCCATTTCCCTATTTTAAGAGTGCAAAGTTGGTCCAAACTTTTGAAAACTTCCAAAAAAGAAGAAAATAATCATTTTTCTGACATGTTGTCATTAGCAGGGAAGAAATCTCTCTATGGACACTTAGCACTGAAGGACTCAGAGAGTAGTGGGTTTAAGAAGCAACAGAACAGAAAGCCTGAGATGCTGATTCTAAGCTGTCAGCTAAGCAGTTAAGCCACAGATGCATTCTCTCACCTAGGAATAAAATCATGGGTTGCTTAAGTTTGGGTTTTTTTGCCAGGTGGTAAAAGGAAAGTGGAGCTGTCATATTATAGTCACAGTAATAATGCCAATCATGACTTCTCTTAACAGAAGGACCCACAAAGATTTGAAAGAACTCCAAAAGTACAATCAAGAAGTAGCTGAAAATCAGTCATCAAAACTATTTAGTATTGGCTAAGAAATACAATGGTGGACCAGTGGAATAGACTAGGTGCAATAGTAGGAAACAATTAGAGTAATCTGTTGTTTGACAAACTCAAAGAGTCCAGCTATTGAGATAAAAACTCTCTCTTTGATAAAAACTGCTGGGAAAATTGGAAGTTAGTATAGAAGAACCTTAGAATAGACCAACACCTCACACCCTATACCAAGATCCAAATGGATACAGGATTTAGACATAAAAACCAATATTATAAGCAAATTAGAAGATCAAGAACTAGTTTACCTGTCAGATCTATGGGAAGGGGAGCAGTTTATGACTAAGGAAGAGTTGGAGAACATCACCAAAAACAAACTAGATGATTTTGATTACATTGAATTAAAAAGATTTTTCACAGATAAAACCACTGTAACCAAGATCAAAAGAAATGTAGTAAACTGGGAAACAATATTTACAGCTAATGATTCTGACAAAGGACCCATTTCTAAAATATACAGAGAACTGAGTCATATTTTTTTTTAAAAAAGCCACTCCCCAATTGACAAATGCTCAAAGGATATGCAAAGGCAATTTACAGATGAGGAGATCAAAGCAATCCATAGCCATATGAAAAATTTCTCTAAATCATTAATTATTAGAGAAATGCAAATTAAAGCTTCTCTGAGGTACCACTTCACACCTCTCAGACTGGCCAATATGACCAGAAAGGATAATGATCATTGTTGGAAAGTTTGTGGGAAATCTGGGACACTATTACACTGTTGGTGGAGCTGTGAACTCATCCAACCTTTCTGGAGAGAAATTTGGAACTATGCCCAAAGGGCAACAAAAATGAGTATACCCTTTGATCCAGCAATACCACTACTGGGTCTATACCCTGAAAAGATGATGAAAAAGTGTAAAAACATCACTTGTACAAAAATATTCATAGCAGCCCTGTTTGTGGTGGCAAAGAATTGGAAATCAAGTAATTGACCTTCAGTTGGGGAATGGCTTAATAAAATGTGGTATATATATATATATATATATATATATATATATATATATATATATATATGTCCTGGAGCACTATTATTCTATTAGAAACCAGGAGGGACAGGAATTCAGGGAAGCCTGGAGGGCTTTGCACGAACTGATGCTGAGTGAGATGAGCAGAACCAGAAAAACATTGTACACCCTAACAGCAACATGGTGGTGATGATCAACCTAGATGGACTTTCTCATCTCATCAGTGCAACAACCCAGGGACAATTTTGGGCTGTCTACAATGGAGAATATCATCTGTATCCAGATAAAGAGCCTTGGAGTTTGAACAAAGTTAATTTAGGGAAAAAAACAGATATCTTATTATCTCATCTTGTTATCTCATACTTTTTTTTTTCTTCCTTAAGGATATAAATTCTCTCTCATCACGCTCAATTTGGATCATTGTACAACATGGAAACAAAGTAAAGACTGACAGATTGCTTTCTGTGGTGGGATGAGGGGGAGGGAAATAAGATTGGGGGAAAAATTGTAAAACTCAAATAAAATCTAATAAAAAAAGAAGTAGCTGAAAGAGCTAGAAAAAATATTAAGTGTTTATAGTTCATCTTCTTAATAAACTTTCTTTGGATGGAGCAAAAGACACAGAGGATCAAACTTTCGCCCCCCCCCCATTTTTTTTATCTTTCCCAGCTTCAAAGAGTGCAAAGTCTTCATCTTTAAGTGTAGATTAAGATCAAGAAAAATACTCTTTTGGAAAGGAAATGTTTATTATTTCAAAGAACTTGATCACTCTATTAGCCACTAAGCATTTTGGGGAATATATGCCTTTGCAAGAGAGATTAGCCAAGAGCCCCTTAGTATCTAACTTTGCAGAAATTCTTCATTCTTTTTTGTTCCGTCTTTTTTCTCACCTGAAAACAGATAGCAGATAAACACATACCTGGAAGAAGGTGAAATGCATGGTGAGGTGACAAACTATTAGCTAACTCTTTGTTTAGTTAGCTTATATATCTCCGTGCATGAAACTTCCTAACATTTTTTTCTGCAAAACCCCTTGTTGCCAAATTTCCTCAGTCTTTGAATCAGATTTAGAGCTAGATATAACCTTAGAAGTTAGATCCAGTTAAAGCCCCTGATTTTTAGAGAAGGAAACCAAGACTAAGAGATACTGAGTGAGTAGTTCAAGGTAACGCAAGATTTCAACTTGGTCCTGTGATTCTAAGTCCATCTCTTTTTCCATTTCACCATCCTTCATAGCTAGCAAACTTGTCTTTACTAAAAACTGCAGTTGCTTCTGCTGTTGATTTGGCTGGAATAAATGAAAGACATAAAGTCATTAGTCCAATATTTATCAAGTAGAGAGTGCTGGGCTAGGTTCTGAAAGAAAGTAGAACTTTTAGTTCTGATAAAAGGGAGACCCTACTTTTGGGGGGAATTGTTTTTAGAATGCTAGGAAGTTCCTGGACAGAAATGATTACTCTTTCTAGGTCAGGGAAGGATAAGGTGTGTCTGTGGAGAAAGGAGAAATGCATTTATTAGTTAGCAATGATTTTCCATCAAAATCAATGAAATGAGTCAAGTGGTTTCCATTTCTAAGCACAAATGTACCACAATTAAATTTCTGTATGTCATGTTGACCTAGCTTCAAGGGTTTGTGGAAGGCTGGTCTACTTTTATTATTTTTTTTTGGTTTTAATTAATGACATAAAACAAGCATTTCCATAACTTAGTACAATAAAAAGATGATTGTACATGAAACGGCAAATCTACTATGTACTACTTGCTTTTCCTTTCAACTATACAACAAAATCATATGTAAATTTCTTTTTTTGCTTCTCTTCTCCCCCCCACCCTAGAAATTGTTAGCATTAAACACAAATACATATATAATTACTCTATACATATATCTATCAGTTTTTCTCAATGCAGATAGTGTATTTCTTCATAAGTTCTTCATAGTTATTTTGGGGATTTAAAATAGACAAAATAATTTATTTTCTCCAAGTTGTTTTTTTAAAAAGATTGCCATTACTCCATACTATATTCTCTTTGTTCTGCTCATCTTGCTCTTCATTTCTTGTGCAAGTCTCATGTCTTTCTAAAATCATCAGGTTCATCATTTCTTATAATAAAGTAAGTCGGATTCTATCTCAATCATATACCTCAACTTGTTTAGTCATTTCTCAATTGATGGACATCCCTGTAATTTCCAGTTTTTTGCCACCACAAAGAAAATGACTATAAAGATTCTAGAAAAATAAATATTTCCTCCTTTCCCCTCAATCATCTTTGGAAATAGATCAAATAGTGATATTGCTAAGTCAAAGGGTAGGGGTAGTTTAATAAGTCTCTGAGTATAATTTCAGATTACTCTCCAAAATGATTGATTCATTTCATAATTCTACAAACAATGGATATGTCTCAAAATTCTGTATTTTCTCTAATATTTGTCACTTGCTCCTCCTCTCAATTTAGCCAAGCTGGTAGATGTAAAATAATCGCTCAAGGTTCTTTAATCTGCATTTCTTTAATCAATAGTGAGTTAAAACATTTCATATGGCTGTAAATTGTTTTTATTTCTTCATTGGAAAATTGTCAGTTCATATTATTTGACCATTTATCAATTAGGGAATGGCTCACATTCTTATATATTCTTATATATTGGGGGAGAGAGAAAAGGATAGAGGAAAGGGGAGAGGAACTGGAAGAGGGAGAAAGAGAAGGGAGTGCTGGCCTGAACCAGAATGATAGTTATATGTATAGAAAGAAGGGGATGCATAAGAGACATATGCAAATAGAATTTGGCACACTTGACCACTGATTGAATATGGAATGTGAGGGAGAATAAAGCAGCAAGGATACTTCTTATATTTTGAATCTGAGTGAACAAAACAAATAACGTTGCCTTTAATAGAAAAAGATAACTTAAGAGGAGATGTATTTTTTTAGGAAAGAAGTAAAGAACTCAACTTTGAACTGGTTGCATTTGAAATATCTTGGGAACATCCAGATAGCAATGTCAAGCAGGCTATTATTAATGTGAAAATGGAGTTTGGGAAAAATACTGGGGATATATCTGGGGATGTATATATATATATATATATATATATATATATATATATATATATATATATATATGTATGGACTGTTTATTTAAATTAATAGGTCAAGAAATCAAGAAGAATATAGAGACAGAAGAGGAGAGGGTGTAGAATAGAACCTTGATATACATATTCAATATAGGAAATAGTATGAAAATGCAAAGGACATGGAAAGATTAATAGAATAGGTGGAAGAATAAGAGAACAATGTCATGAAAATCCAGAGAAAAGAATGTGTACAGGAATTGGGGGGTGGGGTGGTGCATTCAATATTCACCGAAGAGACTAAGACTAGAAAGAAAGACTGAGAAGTGACCATTGGATTTAACAGTGCAAAAGAGATTGCTGGTGACCTCAGCTCTGAGGCTTGAGTATAAAATGGATGATATAAAATTGTAGTTAAAGATGATGGCAGGGACAAACAAGGTTTTTTAAAAACAAAAAATGGATGTTCTAAGAGTGATTATAGTATAAAAGCGTGTATGTGTTCATCCTCATATGTATATGTTTCTGTAAAGAACTGAAGTCATAAGGCTTTCATTCCTTTCTGTGAATCATGAGGAAAGGTCCCCCACTGAGAGTGAGAGGGGAAGTAGGTGGAGCAAGTGTCTGTAGAAGAGAGAAGGTTTAGCTAATATGTCAATTACAACTGAGGGAAGAGTAAAAAGATGGGCAATTATGGTTTTATCTGAGATTAAATTAAACAAAATTTGTAGACAACTCAGTCAGTACAGGTATGTGATTTTCTTTAGTAGTGTCTGGCAGCGCCTGAGCAGGAGCAGAGGAGGAAGAAGATGGGGTCCATATAGTAGTCTAGAAAAGGATAAATAATAATAAATCATGAGACAAGGATTTCAAAGATTGAGGAGACCATAAAGTTAAACTGATGAACCAAAAGAGGGGATATTTTTGAAGTATGCAAGTGAAGTCACTGTAGGAATGATTTGGGAAAGTGTGTGTGTGGGGAGGTGCTGTATAAAGGAATGATGAAACCGTATGATAAAGACAGCGAATGAATTGGGCAAAGTACAGGGAAAAATAGAAAGAAGGGAAATTATTTACAGAGTTATTGTTATGGTGGAATAATTGTAGGTAAGGAAATCATGGTATGACTATCCCTCTGTGGCTAAGGTGGAATGAAGATACATATCCTAGGAACTTTGAAGGTTGATGAATGGGAATACAAGAATATTAGAAGTACCAACATCAATAAGATTAGAAAAATCCAGATAATTGAGTGACAAAATCCATTATCATCTAATCATTCAAATTATATAGTACAGTGCAATTCTTACATGATATGATTTGATGATTAAAAAATTCCTTGAAATTCACTCCCATAAAAACCTACCCCAGTGGTCCTGTTTTCTTCTGTTTGGCTTGAGATTTACATAATCTTAGTATTCTAAATTGGAAGGAACCTTTTGGGACATCTGTTTCAATCCGTAAATGAAAAAGGATTTCCCCCATCATTCATGCTCCCTACCCTTACACTTTCATGTAATTCTGATCATTGGGACTATTTCTCTAATATCAAATTTCTCTCTACAACTTTTATCCATTCACTGATCCTAGATCTGTCCTCTTGGGCCAGGAAAGATAAGTTTGATTCTATTTTTATGCAACAACTGTAATACTTGAAGATAGTTGCATTAGAGACCTCTTTCCAAGTTTATATCAAATCATTCATGACTACTATCATTGAAGTGGGGTCAATTCAGCTAATGGTAAACTTGTATACTCTCGACTTATTTCACAAGAATGGCATGACTTTGCCAAATCCTCTGAAAAAAATGTAGGAAAATCTATAGCATTTCTGAGAAATATTGCTTAATATAGTCCTTAGCACATAGTGGATGCTTAATGCATGTTTGTTGATTGAACTTCCAGGCTAGTAAGATTGTTTGAGATTATTCTGGGTTATCTGTTTTTAATGAAGTCCTATGGGCTCATTGGGATGCCTCTTCCTTTTCTAAATGCCTTCTTTTCCCCTTCCCCTCTTTCCATCCCACCTCCATTAGAATTGTGATAGCTAAACTGTATTGTGCATTGTCTTTCAAAATCTATAGTTAAAACATACTTTTTTAGAAACTGAGCTCTTTAATAGCATAAATTATTTTAATAGAATAGATAATATCACTTTATATCTTGAGGAAATAAAGGGCTGCTGCTGGTCATGCTTAAAACAAAATTGGATTTGGTCTCTGCAGACCTGAGATCTTTTCCAAGTTTTGTCATTAACAAGGTTTGTGAACGTGGAAAAGTCACTTCACTCTGGATTTGGTTCCCTCTTGTGTAAAATAAGGGTATGGACCAGATCAGGAATTCATAAACTGGGATCTATCTGTAAACTTGTTTTCAAAAAATCTTTTGAAGACCATTTCAATTTCTTGTGCATCTCTTCTTTCCTCTGAGAGATTCTAATCCAGGAATTCTCTAGAGGCTGAATGGCCTCCTTTGGACTAATAAAGAAGGTCCTCTTTGAATTTTTCATCTTATGGTAGCTATTCACTCATTTATTTCTAGCAAGGAAAATCCAAGATATATACTAGAATGAAGCATGCATTTTAAGACTATCATAAATCTATACCAAAGAGTAAGATCTTATCTTTGTCTCAAATGGTTAAACATATGGCATTGTATGTATATTTTGCAATGCATAGAGACACAATTTATCCTTTATTGGATTTAAATACTTTGGTCAGAGGTGTTGATTCCTTAGTATTCTATGCATTGCTAAAACTGCTCCGGACAAGTCCTGTTCTCATTTGGTGTCACAGCTACAGTTTCTTTTTTTTTCCTCTGAATATTAAGAAAAAGCAGTGTGGCTTGTGCTTGTTTTGACAACTGAATAGCATCAAACTTCTACTTCATAATTTTTTATAACTATACTTCAATATAATTACTTTTTATAACCCTATCTATTTTTATGTATTTAAGAACATTAGTCTTAGAATGGGTTCATTTGATTCACCAGATTGCTAAAGAGGCCCTTGACACAAACAATGAAAAGTTAAGAACTAGTCTGGGTGATCTTAAGGGTGGCTTTCACCTTTAACTAATGTTCTGCATGTTTTGTAGTTGTATCAGAAGCATAAGACAATTGTAGAGTTGTCTAGTTGAGTCAATTTATATTAGTATACTGATATTGGTATCTATGACTAGAGTACCTCCAATGTAGATATAGAAAGAAAGTCTCAATGTATAATTAATTCCAATTTCAAGAAATGCATTAAAAATAAATGTGGGTCTGCCAAGTCTACTCATTGGACAGAGAAGAAAGTCACAGAAGCAGGTTGAATTAAGGCCATGAATATAAGCCAGAGCTTGAAATGGAGTTCAGAGACCTTTTAAGAACAAGAAACTATGTTTTCCACCTCCTGAACCACTTTATTGCTTCACAGTCCTTAGCACTAGTGAACAAGGTTTGCACAGTATTGATTTGTGAAGTTCTATTTTGTTGTTATTGTTGTCATAAAATACTTCTCTTGTAAAAGAAACAACACACTTCTCTGGACTTAATTTGCAGGAGAGGATGATCAATAAAGAAAAACATGACAAATATTTTCATTGTTTTCATGCTATGAGGTTTATGTAACATAAAATTTAGAATAGGAAGAGACATTGGTGACTAATCCAGGTACATCATCTTACAGAAGACATAAATGAAACAGATTCAGAGTGTCTAAATCTCAGAAAAAAAGTTTAAAAATACAGTATTAGTCTAATCAGACTTCTCTACCCTTCTACAAACTGAGGACAGTTTTACAAACAAAAATATTGAATGTATGTGTGTGCACGTGTGTGTGTGTGTCTCTATGTGCATGTGTGTGTCTATGTGTGTATGTGTATAAGAGGTTAGCATAATCTATAGGGGCCAATTTTGGTGCCAATAATTTTGTTTAGTCTTTTTTCAGTCTTGTTCAAGTCTCTGTAAACTCATTTGGGGTTTTCCTGGCAAAGATAGTGGGTTGGTTTGCCATTTCCTTCTCCAGCTCATTTTACATATGTGGAACTGAAGCAAATACGGTTAAGTGACTTTCCCAGGGTCACACATTTAGTAAGAGAGTGAAGGCATATTTGAACTCGAGAAGATGACTCTTCCTAATTACAAGTCCATGTGGTATTGGCTACACTACTTACCTACCAGGAACACCTGTATTTAATTCTTTGGAGTATATAACTTGTGTGACCATGGTCAAGTAACTCTCAATCTCTCAATGTCCCCCAAGTCTTGGTGTAGTTTTAAGCTTTTAATCACTGGAGACTCCTTATATATACAAAACAAAGAAAAATAATTTTTTACAGGAGGGTATTTTCAGTTACACTCAGGTTGCCATTGGTAGAGGGAGTTTCCACAATTGGAGTTTATAATACAGATAAAATCACAATTATTGCAAAAAAATTGTGCTTGGTTTCTTAGTTTTTTCCTACTTTACCTCTTTCTTCTTGTCTTCCCTTTCTTACATCCACCTTACTGACTGTACATACATCAGCTGGTTACACAGTTTAGCATGTTGCTTAGATATAGATGTTTGGAAATACAGGAATACAGTTAACACCAGATTCAGTTGCTAAGGAAACTAGCAGCTGCTTTAGGATTTCCTTTTGGGAATCATGATAAACCAAGAACATACATAATCAGTATTTTAGGAAGTGAAAACTAGCTAAGATATACTACTTTAAATTGCATTCCTCTTTTGGAATTAATAGTTTATAATATAGTTTACTCTATGGTTTATTCTTCTCTATGGTATAAATACTGTTTTGTAAGGTAATTTTTCTGTTGGTTTGATTATACTGAATCAAAATAAAGAAATATTGGTCTAAGAATAAGTAGTATGGTCTAGGTATGAAATAGAAATAGTAATGACATATAAAATATTTTGTAAAATTTTTTAAGGAGGAAAAGAAATAGTCTGCTAAGGGAAAACACTCCAGGAAATATTTTAGTTCCCAGGATCAGTTCCTTTTTAAATTCAGGAAATGAAGAGTGGAGGAAAGTCTTTGTTAATATTTCTCCTTCCAGGGGTAGCTAGGTGATGCAGTGGATGGAACATTGGTCCTGGAGTCAGGGGTACCTGAGTTCAAATCCAGCCTCAGACACTTAATAATTACCTAGTTGTGTGGCCTTGGGCAAGCCACTTAAACCCATTTGCCTTGCAAAAAACCTAAAAAAAAATTTCTCCTTCTAATACTATTGGAAATACATCTCCCAAAAAAGTAAAGAAGAGGTTAATTTGACAAAGGTGGTTTTGGCTCTAACACCAAAGAATTATAATGACATGTTGAAATTTCCTTCAAATCCTGTCAGGTTTTAATAAAAATATGGCAGCTGACAATTTGAAAGGTAAATTGATGGCTGATGAAATGATTGCTGCGTGGATGTTGTTGTAGCCTCTGTGTGAATGTATATATATATTTTTGCTTTATCATGACTTGTCACAAATGGAAGGGATTTATAAGATCATATGCCATAGGATGATAGGTAGCTGAGAACTAGAAGGCATTTTGAAGATATAGTTCTATCTTCTCATTTTTTTAGATGGGTGCAGAGAAGTGAGTTTATATGCCCAAGGTCACAAAGCTAGTTAGTGGCAGGATCTCATCTAAGAACCAAGGTCTCTTGACTTGTAGTCTAATGTTCATTTCTCTAACTCATAGTTGCCAACCTCTTAACATTCAATTTCATTTCTTGGAGATGATAATTTTGTTGTTTAGCATTTGTTGTTTAACATTTAGTTTATTTTTTTAAGTTTTATTTTTCCTTTTTTGTTTTTGGAACCAATTTCCATTTAATTCTGTCCTACCACTTGAATCTGACATAGAACAAAGGAAAACATTTAAGCAAAGCCAAGTTGCACAGTTACACAGTCACCAAGCTTGATGGTTCAAAGGATAATTCCCTTTCAGAAATTCCACAGAGATCTTGAGAGTAGGAAAGAGTCTTTATCACTTCTCCATCAGTCAAACAATGCATCAAATTAGCCAGAATTCTTATAATTTGCATAATCACAGTCTTTGTTTGGGGTATGTCTAGGTGGGTGTCTTTATGTGTTGATCTTTTGATTCTAGTTTACTCAATAAATATGATATAACTAAAGTTGCCATCCAAAAACTACCACAATCTCATGCTAGAAGTATCCTATCTCAGCACTAGAGCCAAAGCTGTGCTAAAAAGGGAAAGGAGCTTGAGGTAACAAATCCTCAGGAGCTTTGGTGTGGGGTTGTAATTAGCAGCTGTAGCTAAAGAGGCATCATCAACTGTGAACTCTTACCCTAGAGCCTCATTAATGAAGCCAACTGCACGATAATGGAGGAAAAAAGCTTCTGATACTGTGGGGAGCAAATGGTCTTTCAGAATGAGCTCAGAATCTTCTTTAGGATAAAATGGAAGTAAAATTCCCTGGTGTTGTAGCATTCCTTGGGGAGGCCCTGTAGCTTCCGGTAAACACGTGTCTAGGAAGTTTGAATGGACTGGAAAATAGGTCCTTAGAGAAAAGGCAAGAAGAGTAAACACTATCCAAATGACTATTTCAGAAGGAAAAACCTATAGAAATGGGGGTGGGTGGGCAAGAAGGTATGTGCTTTGTGTTGAAGAAATGGTTATTTGGTCATTAATAAAAGGTAGTCAGTTAAAAAATTCTGAAGATATTGCTTATGTTAGAGTTTGGACAGCTGTGTTATGGCTCTGACTTGGCTCTTATCTAGTTAAATGCCCCTGAGTAAATTAATTTAAGTCTAATTTCAGAAGTTAAGATATGAAAAATGAGAGAGTTGGGCTAGATGACCTCCAATGAGAAAAGAAAAGACAATGATTCCAGTTGTAATGTCCAGTATAGGGCTTTTCTTCCTTTTTTAGCTAAACTCTTTTTTTTTGCAAGGCAATGGGGTTAAGTGGCTTGCCCAAGGCCACACAGCTAGGTAATTATGAAGTATCTGAGGCTGGATTTGAACCCAGGTACTCCTGACTCCAGGGCCAGTGCTTTATCCACTATGCCACCTAGCTACCCTCTAGCCAAACTCTTAACAAAAAGTTGTTCACCTTAACTACCTCCACTTCCTCTCCTCTCATTTATTTGCCAACCTTTTGCAATCTGGTTTCCCACATCATGACTCAATAAAAACTTCTTTCCAAAAATACCAATGATCTCTTAAACAACAAACAAGATAGCATATTGTTAATCTTCATACTTCTCTTTGTTATATTTGACATTATTGAGGGCCCTTTCCTCTTGCTTACTGTCCCTTCTGATTTTTTTTGAGACACTACTCTAGATGCCTGACAGCTTCTTCTCAATCTTCTTTGCAGCATTTTGACCTGTCCTGTGATGATGCATATGTCCCAAGGCACATGCCTCCTTCCTCCCTTTTCTCTATATGCTCTGTCTTAGTGAAAGGAGAAAGAAAGGTAGGACACAAACAGGCACAAGTAGTCTACAACAAAACAAATCTAATATTTATTTAATTGAAAAGAAATACTATCTTGTTAAGATTGAGAGTTTGTGTACCTTCAGATATTTGTAGAATTTGGAGCTGCTAAAAGCTTGTTGGGGAAGAAGTTGCTTTTTCTGATCTTGATGCTAACTGGAAATAAAACCAGTATAGTGACCACACAGAAGGCAAGGTTCAAATCCTAGTAAATCCAGGCTAAACCTGTTTTTTTTAAGAAAGATTTTTATTTATTTTGAGTTTTACAATTTTTCCCCATTCTTGCTTCCCTCCCCCCCTCCACAGAAGGTAGTCTGTCAGTCTTTACATTGTTTCTGTGATATACATTGATATCAGTTGAATGTGATGGGAGAGAGATCATATACTTAAGGAAGAAACATGAAGTATAAGAGATAGCAAAATTACATAATAAGATAACTTTTTTCCCTTAAATCTTTGTTCAGACTCCACAATTCTTTCTCTGGATACAGATGGTATTCTCCATTGCAGATAGCCCCAAATTGTCCCTCATTGTTGCACTGATGGAATGAGCGAGTCCATCAAGGTTGATCATCACCCCCGTGTTGCTGTTAGGGTGTACAATGATCTTCTGGTTTCTGCTCATCTTGCTCAGCATCAGCTCATGCAAATCCTTCCAGGCTTCCCTGAATTCCATTCCTCCTGGGCTGCTATGAATATTTTTGTACAAGTGATGTTTTTGCCCTTTTTCATAATCTCTTCAGGTTATAGACCCAGTAGTAGTATTGCTGGATCAAAAGGTATGCACATTTTTGTTGTCCTTTTGAGCATAATTCCAAATTGCTCTCCAGAAAGGTTGTAAACAAAATTTACTGGCTCTCTCAGACTGACCTGATTCACTGAACTCTGTTTCTTCTGAAGCAATGCTATCATTCCATTCATCCAGCTTTGTAATCTTGGTGTAGTCTCCTGCACACTGCTCTTCTCCCAGTTCACAAATTCAATTTGTTGTCAAATTTTGTTCTTTCTATATCCACATCTATGTATATATCACATCCATGCTCTTCTCTCAACTCATACAGGTACTATTCTATTTCAGACCCTCATTAACTCTTAGATAGACTAGAGCTCCCAGTTGCCTCAAATCTCTCTGCATTTTAGTCTAACCTTCATTCAATTACCAAAGTGATCTTGTCAGTGAACACTACTCCCCTACTCAAAAACTCCTATTCCTTTTTATTACCTCCAGAATCAAATATACACTCTTTTGTTTCACATTGAAAGCCATTAACAAACCAACCTCACCTTATTTTTCCAGAATTTTTACATATATATATATATATATATATATATATATATATGTCAGTCCCCCTCACACAAAGTACAGTTTAATCAAAATATTATTTGCATGATAGTTGATCTCTCATCTCCATTACTTATCATTGACTTTCCCTCATGACTAGTAAGTGTCAAGTGTCTAAAACTGGGTTTGAACTTGATCACTTAAATATGGAGAGTGTTAGGTCTGGATCCAGGAAGACTGTGTGGCCCTGGACAAGTCATTTAACCCTGTTTGCCTCAGTTTCCCATCTGCCAAATGAGCTGGAATAGGAAATGGCAAACCACTTAAGTATATTTGCCAAGAAAACCCCAAATAAGGTCATGAAGAATAGGACATGAATGAATAACAACAACAGTATAGAATGCACTTCTTCACCTCTGTCTGTTGGAATCCATAGCTTCTTCAGCATTGAGCTCAAGTACCCCAGATTTCAATACTTTCACCATCCAAATTATATTGTCTATTTTTGTATCCATTTCCTATTTTTTTTGCATTAGTTTTCCCTCATGACTATGCTGTACCCAAAGAATGAGACAGAGACCAGAGTTTGATAAGGTTGGAGATCTTTATTCCTGGGGATGATCTGGGGATTGAGTACCCAAATCAGGCAGTACCTAAGTGTTCAGGGGATAGGGTTTTTATATTTTGAAGGAGGGGGTACAGAGAACAAGCAAGATACAGAAGCAAAGTCAGCAGTTAGATATGTTATCTTGTTATACTAATACAAACATGTAAACATATGGCTCAGTATAGATGAGGTGAGAAGGGGTCAGGGTCTTTGTGTAATGATTGTCTGAGATGGAGGGAGTCAGGAATTTACTATCTTATGGTTCCAGCTGCATCTGGGGAAGGGGGAGGCAGTTCTCGAATTTAACAGATACAGCAAGACAATTAGGCTAACAATAATGCTTTGTAAATCTTTAGACAATTTTATGGTATATCCATGACCCCTTGGGTCCTATAGGACTATCTTCAGATCTAAAGGCACCTAGCCAAAATTATATTTCTATGGAATTTCTCAGGGCCCAGAAGGATGTCAGGGACCCCTTTCTATGCAGGAATTTCACAAACATTGCTATTGTACTTCATTCCCCACTTTTTTTTTTCAAAATAACTCAAACCCTTGAGTTATCATTTTCATAACCTGGATAAGCATGAACTACAAACATCTTTAGAAAGGATCCAGGTATCATCATTACATCTCAATCCACCTATCTCTTTAAGTTGTACAGGCCAGCTACATCAGACATAAGACTTTCCTTAGATAGGATATAAACATACCACCCAATAGTCTTCCTCCTTTTCTTTCACTGGAGAACATCTGCACCCTGCCTCTCCTCCCTTTCATAGGGAGAAGGGCATAAGTAAGGGTGTCACACTTACATTATCAAGGGGAGGTTACAAAAACAGATTCCTTGACTATGCAATGTAAACATTGGTGAGAAATGGTAGAGATGAACTGGTCCAGTGTCTCTGCTCTCTTTTCGTCTCTCCTGGAGACCTCCGATGTCCTTCTGCATCTTCTGAATCTGTTTCAAAAAGTCCTCTCCAGCTCAGGTGACTAGTTGAAACTTTGTCTTCTGGTAAAGAATCTGCTTAACATTTTACTTAGGTCAAAACACATTTTCTTCACAAGACAATGAGATTTTGGAGCTTAATGCAATTTACATTTTGTCTTATTGCCATATTGATGCACATAATTAATTTTAACAAAATAAACTTTCATTAGTGTTTTACTATAGGAGCGATTCCCAATGAGAATTGTCATACTATCTTAAGCTTGTAACACAAATTCAACAATCATCTTAGTTCAGAGTACCCAGCATATGGTTTAAAAATAAAATAATCGTAGCCTTTGCTCTTATTACAATAATGTCTCAAACATCCTTAACCAAAATGAAATTTTTCAAAATATTCTCAAATATACCATTGATTTTCCTTTTCCTGATATACTTATCTGACGCACTTTCCGTTCCTTAAGCTAGGCCTTAAAACTATAATTATCCTAAGAAATTCCCATTCTTCTTCTTATTACCTAAATATCCCTTCTAAAAATTAAGAAACCTAATTCCTATCTTAACATGTAGCTGTTAGCATGTGTCAGAGTCATACACCTAACACACCTAACCTATCTATGGCTATTAGATCCAATTCACCTAAAATTTCTTTTTCTAGTTTGCTTAGTAACTAACTATAAAAATCCAGGACATTAAAGGAAAATTCCTTTATAGATATAAGTATTGCATGTCAGTGTCCAGGCAGAGGTCATGTGGGTAAGTCAAATGTCTTAGGCCAGATTTATTCTTCCAGGTGAGATATTATCCAAATGTCATTTTGGGGAAATCAATTCAAAGGAGTCCAACCTCAGCCATACTGAGAAGTTGCCCCTTTGGCTGCCCAACCCAGTCACCTGACATCTTGGTCCTTGGCTACAAGAACATGACATGTACCCAGTGGCATTTCCTTTTTGTTGACCATCCTGGTAACTGACATAAGAGAAAATCAATGAAAAGTTCCATGATCCACCCAATTTGGATCAAGGTACAACATGGAAACAAAATAAAGACTGACAGATTGCTTTCTGTGGGGGAGTGGGTAGAGGGGAGTAAGATTGGGGGGAAAATTGTAAAACTCAAATAATATCTTTAAAATAAGAATTAATAAAAAAAATTTCTGTGATCTAAAATGGTTGTTTTTCCTAGCTAGAACTTCCAGTGAATACAATTCACTAAATTCCAATTATAATCTTAATGGAGTCCCAATTAATGAAACCCCTACCTTGATTATCCTTCCTGGGTCTTTGCCTAAAACCAGATATTATAACTATGACTGGCCCTACAGGCCTATCTCCTACCTCTTACTAGAAACATCCCTTTGTGTGAAATCATATCTACTCTATCTGTATATAAAGATGGTATATCATATTCCCCGTGGCTAGAGAAACTTCCTTCTAGCCTGTTGTATCTTACCTCCTTTGTCCAGGAGATTGCAGAGAAAAATATCAAATTATCTTGTGTTTATCTTTCCTATGTTATATAGTGTTTTAGTTCAAAGCAAACAACCACTGCTTTGGAATATACATATATAGATCCAAAATATTCCCAGTTCGCACACATAGCTAGAAACTTCTATATATAAACTTGTTTACCTATTATCCATCCTCAACATACTAAGGGTTATTTTTCCTAAGGCAATTGGGTTAAGTGACTTGTCGAAGGTCACACAGCTAAGCAATCACTAAGTATCTGAAGCCTGACCGGAACCCAGGTCTCCTGACTCTGAGGCTGGTGCTCTATCCACTGAGCCACCTAGCTGCCCCCTAACATACAATTTACTTTTCAGAATTCTCTAGAACCATTAAAACATCTTAGGTAGCCTTAAATTTCCAACATGCGTTATTAATTTCTGTGAGTAACAGAGCAACACACAAATTACTAGATTATACAAAGCAATTCCTCCATTATTACATTTTATTCATGAACCCACAGGTCTATCCCAGAAAGGGTCATACTTTTTCATATTTTCCTTATTGCTCTTCAAAGCAATCACATTAATCCCAGGTTTTAACAATACAGTAATTAAAAAACATATTCACAATAGATAGTTAAATATTGCAAATATTATCTATTTGCAGTAACAAAAGAACATCACATAACTGATAAAAACATCTTATTCATCAATAAGTTACCTTACAATAGGGTCCACAATTTCAATTTATTCAGAGCCCCCAATCAGCTGCCTGCAGTTACCAAGAGAGAAGTCCACATTCTTGACTTCTTTAAACATGCATTGTTAATATACATTAAACATTAAGATTCTTATTTAAACATCTCATTTCCCTTAGAACAAAAGCAGAATGAATATCCCATGTTCTTTACACTTTTGTCTCTTTACCCAAATTCTCAGAACCCAATCTCATACATGACACATTTAAAACCCCAATGTAATTACAATTCAACTAACTTCCCAACAGCTTAGTTTGATAAAAACTTTAGAGTACCTTATACAGATAATCCAGCCCTCACATTCCTAAAGCTCTATCCAAAATAAAAATACAATTGTTAGCATTATTAAACTTAACATTAAAACCAATTAGAGCTTTTCCCCAAAAGACATCAGTAAACATCCCTGATAACCTGGGTGTTTCCTCTTCTTAGTAACCCAATACCACTTTTCTTTAACCCAAAGGTGTTACAATAGTTTAAAATCCCAAACCACATAACTCCTTGCAAAAGTTACAATAGTGTTAAAATAGTTTAATCCCAAACTAATTTAACAATCTAGGTCATTTAATTCCTCCCATTCTGTACAAATTTTGTCAGAATCTTACAATACTAGTATCCCTCTTTTAAAACCCAAAACTCCAGTTCAGAAACTTTAAAAACAATGAGAGTCATCACTCAGGCCACATGGCCAGCAGATAATTCATTAAACATGATTTCCTTTCAATAAAGGAGTCTCTTAACCCCTGGATCTTAGATTTTTTTCTCTTCTTTCCCAATCACATATCCCACCTGTGGAGGGTTCTTTCCCTTTAAGGCTTAAGTAGATAAGGATTTTTCTGCCAGCTCCCCTCCATCCCCCTGCTACCCTCTTCTCCCTTTATTATGCAACGAATCTTCCAAGAGGGGAGTAGGCTGCTTCAGGGGGAAGGGGAGACAGGTCTAGGAAAGTTCATTACCTTCTCTGCTCTTGTATTTCCCCCCTTTTGATCTAGTGAAGGGATCTTCCAAGGGGGAACAGACAGGACCTGGTGATGGGGGGGGTGGATGGGGTTTGGAAATTCAGGGGCTGGGGGCTCTAAATTTAACAAAGCAGTAATAAGGGTAACACATTAAGAACTAGATGTCACAAAATGATCTTTCCATTATTACAGTTTTTCCATGGACCTACAGATCTAGAGTAAGGTCCAATACATCATTTAAAATTTTCAGGGAACCCAGGGGGTCATGCTTTGATAATTTCCCTCATTAACAATCATTAATTCCAGTTTTGACATCATTACAGTAAAATGATTTATATTTTCAAAATCAGATCACATGTTGATAACACCTTTCAATCTTACTTATTGATAAGTCATCTAATTAGGGTTACATAATTCTTAATTTCCTAATCATTTTCCAAAGCCCCTCACATTTATTTAATATCATTGGAAAGAGATATCTTGCAGTTAAGATATAATGCAAACATTAAATTCTTAGCCTACATGAAACAGAACATGCTGACATCTCATTCTCTTAAAGCAACCTAAAACAACAGGTTCTCTTAAAGTTAATCCTATAATTATCTTTTACTTGCAAACTTCTTCTGAATTTTTGCTTTGTAACATTTTATCTCTTCTTCCAAATACACTTCTATTTTCAAAGAAAATAAGATCCTCTATCAATGTTAGTTTTACATAATAATTTCAAAAGTCCAATGTACACTTATTACCTATGACAGTGTCACAGTTATATGTATAATTTCCTCTTTTTAACAGATAATAAACTACACTGATCTCACATATCAATATTCCCTTTCATAAACATGAGGTGAAAAAGAAAGCCTTTCACAAATTTTCTGGGACAAAAGGACCTTGAGAACTATAACCCATTGGCAAGGTAGTCTCTAGTTTTTTTTTTTCATAACAAAATCTTTACAAATGTGATAAGTGAAACTTCAATTCATTTGTTATTACAAAACAATTTTAAAACCTCAAAAACTATTGCTTAAATTGTTCTTAAACAAAGTTTACTAATTGTACACAGCATATTTCAATTGCATGTATGTTTTCTTTATTCCCTAAAACCTTAAAATACAAAGAATTCTTAAGACCAATTGTTGCTAAAAAAAAATTCCTTCTTATGACTACAAGATTTTCTTCATACTTCTCTTAAATTCCAAAAGTCATATTCAAATTAGTTTTAAATCATTTTCTTTTCAAAAGCCTAAAAAGTTTGCAAATTCTTCTTATCTTCATCAGTGCAATTCTAACTTCTCAGTGCTCTCACTTATAAGAATTTTCTATCCTTACTGACCACCATTTCTTAATATTAGAACATTCTATGTTCTGGTAATGAGAGATTCCCCACAATTTGAGATATCAAAGTGATATGTACTAATTCTTTATCTTTACTGTTTATCATTACTCACTCCAGATTCTTCCCAAATGCATGATCCACATTCCAATCAGTGTAAAATATTAACTTCCTCTTGTTTAGTTATTCTAAAGCTAACTCACAAGTCTGTCCTGACTCCCATGACTCTAGAGGGGCCATAAAACATCAGAATCCAAACTCAAACATATTCTTTACAAACCCCTTAATTCATTTTACATGTATCTTTAGATCAGCACACTATAGGATCAATAATAACATAATAAAATTAACATTTACCTAACAATTGCTTTCATAAAAAAAAAAAACTTTTTACTTTATGGGGTTTATTACTTTTCTAATCAATTCATTGCCAAACATTGCAAAAAGTACCAATTTAATGCAATTTTTAAATCACCCCAACCTCATCTAGATACATATATCCCTATAGACTTATAGTTCTATACTTTCTCCTTTTCTTACAATGATTTGTACACCATTTTCCAAAGTTCCCAAAATCCATCTTTGGTGTACAAAGTCAACCCTGCTCAAACCTTCTTTCTACATACTTTTACCACTTTCCATACTTAACAAATGGTTCAAAAGAAACCCCAATTGTCTCTATGTCTACATTTTCTTTCCAGTACTTTCAGAATCTCTTACTCAAACTATACAACTCACATTTCCCACCATTCCTTTTCATTAGATCTTGACTTTAATTCATACTATTCCGAAATAGAGTCACGTAGCTTATACAGCTATATAAACTACAGATATGATTCCACTTTTCACAATACATTTTCCATTCCAAGATTTTAATATTTAACATTTCTTGATTACAACTGCTAAAATCCTGGAGAAGGCAGTCATTCAAAAATCCCTTACCTAATTAGAATATTCCCTACCCACTTCTTCAAATAGAGTAAAAAGAATAACTTTTATAGATAGACCATCCTAGATTCTTTCTGGCGGGGGGTTGGTCTTCTATTCTTCAACCCTTACATGTCCCATAATTTTCTGTAATAACTAACAATATCTGAATCTATATTGATAAACTCCTGAAGCTCTAATAATGCCATATCATTCTGCAAAAAGACTATTTAGTTTCCCCTATACAGATATATCTTGGTAACCACGTTATACACTTTAGGATTAACCTGACTCTCTTGTCTTTCTGAAATTTATTTTCCCTATTTTCAAATTAAAATAGCATTTCTTTCTATGATTTCTTTGTTTAATATATTTGGTAATATTTGTTGTTTCTTTAACTTCAAAATAACATCCCTTTTAACACTTACTTTACTAATTCTTCCTGATGTAGCTCTCTCTCCTGTAAGGGGGAGGGAGGGGGAAATATTCTGGCAGCACAGAATCAAGGAGAATGGGAAAGAGAAGGGAACATAAACAAGGAATTGGGGGACCCTTCTCATAATAGTAAAATAACAGGGTGAGTAGTTTGGCCTCAGTCAATTTAACACCAAAATCCATTCCTTTTTTAAATAAAAATTTAAAAATCCCTCTTGGAATTGTTCAAGAGACAACTCAGAGGTGAGGAGGAAGGGGTCAGATTATCCACTGTAACACAGGCAGGAAACAGGGTCAAGGGGAGAGCCAGTGAGGGCATTAGATGCCTAAAAATCTAGCTGCTCAAAATAACAAAGAGCAGCAATTTAAAAGTGGCAACTGAAGGACAATTTTAGGAGAACTTTTCTCTCTAGCAAATCAATAGAAGAACCCGAACACACACGTAAATAGACAATCTAAACACATAAAGACAGATGAAGCACAAGCACAGATCACACAAATGCAACAGAATTTTCCAAACTGACAATCTCAACCCATATCCACAGACAAAGGCCAATGTCAAATTCCTGACATCTCAGGAATGCTGTGAGGGGAGATTTCAGTGTTGCATCCAACCATCTTGCCCACCCTTCCAAAGGCCGACCAAATGTATCCCTGCTATCGCAAGGAGTACCCAAAAGAGGAGACCCGGACATCACATCTGATATGGAATTCCCCTGCAACCAAAAGTCTAGACCCAGAACCAGAACCAGCTTACCTCCAGAGGTGTACCAGGATCTCCACTTAGGCTAAATGGGGGATTTCAGTAGAGGAGAGGTCCATACTAAGACTATGTCTACCTAGTCCTGGGGCCCTGGAACATCTTCAAGGTCTGGCTCCCCTAGGAAAGGGAGAGACAGTCTGTTCGAACCTAAACTCGAGGCTCCCGTGGTCTCCTTTGGTGACACAAAACACCAAGATCTCGCTGGGGCCTCCAAATATTGTACCCAAAGAGCAAGACAGAGACCAGAGTTTGATGAGGTTGGAGATCTTTATTCCCAGGGACTATCTGGGGATTGAGTACCCAAATCAGACAGTACCTAACTGTTCAGGGGATAAGGTTTTTATAGTGTTTTGAGGGAGGGGGTATAGAGAACAAGCAAGATACAGAAGCAAAGTCAGCAGTTACATATATCATCTAGTTATACTAATACAAACATGTAAACATATGGCTCAGTATAGATAGGGGTGAGAAGGGGTCAGGGTCTTTGTGTAATGATTGTCTGAGATGGAGGGAGTCAGGAATTTACTATCTTATGGTTCCAGCCACATCTAGGGAAGGGGGAGTCAGTCCTAGAATTTAACAGATACAGCAAGACTATTAGGCTAACAAGGGTGCTTTGTAAATCTTTAGACAATTTTATGGTATATCCATGACCCCTTGGGTCCTTATTGGACTATCTTCAGACCTAAAGGGGCCTAGTCAAAGTTATATTTATAAGGAATTTCTCAGGGCCCAGAAGGATGTCAGGGACCCCTTTCTATACGGGAATTTCACAAACATTGTTATTGTACTTCAAGTAGAATATGTACAACTGGGTTCAAGGCACCCCACTTGCTACTCTTCAGTGTGTGACCTTGTGTATTTGCATGATATTTTCTCCAACTAGATGTAAGTTTTGGTAGCACCACTTTAACTTTTGTATCCTCAGCACCTTCTTTATTATAAAAAAGACCTAATAAATGCTATCTTATTAGTTGCTGTTGTCCTGGATACTTGAAAGGTTTGCTGTGGAAGCATAGCTCCTCTCTTTTTTTTTTTCATTATTCTCTCTCATATAATACAGTGACTTATCCCTGTGCCCACATTCTAGTTCAGCCAAGAAGTATAGAGTGGCATCCACCACCCTGGACAAAAATATGGAAGAAAATCAAGTACTCCTTATATTTAGAGCTGGAAGAGGGCATCTAGGGGGTGCAGTGGATAGAGCACCCACCCTGGAGTCAGGAGGATCAAGTTCAAATCCTGTTTTAGACACTTGATACATGCTAGTTGTGTGAGCTTGGGCAAGTCACTTAACACTATTGCTTTGCAAAAGCTTTCCAAAAAAACCCTAAACCAAGGATACAACAAAAAAAGATTAAGAACTGGAAGGAACCTTTTATATTATCTAGCTCAACTCATTTCCACACCCTGTTTTTATAGATAAAAAACCCCTGAATTTTATAGATGTTATGTGACATAAACAGGGTCACACATCTAAGAGTAGCAAGTAGGGTATCTTGAACCCAGACCTTCTAGCACTTTTCAACAAAGTTCTTTACCCCTTGCCTTGACACTCATTAACTTAATTACATTTTAATAGGGGCTATGTAGAGAAAATGCTTAACTCATAGAAATGAATGCATTATTAGTGAATGCTTCAGGTACCAAACTCTGCAAAGATTTGATGAGTTGGTAGGAACTTGTGGCCTACCAACAACAGCAACATACATTTACATACTGATTCAAAATTTATCAAGTAAAGTAGGTTACTCATGACTATGAAATAGGAAGTGCAAGTATTTATTATTCTTTTCCTATAAAAGAAGAAATGAAAACTCAGGAAATTTAAATGACTTGATCCAGGTCCCAAAGCAGGAAGAGTTAGTTTTCTACTTCCAGGTACAGATTTTTTCCCTACAATTTATTTCCTCTACTATTCAGTAGTTGTGCACTCTTTTGTGACTCTGAATCCATGTACACAAAATTGTCTTTTCACAAGCCAAGAAATCTTGGGAAATTTCTTACCTCTGTACTTTGTTGTTCCCATCTATGAGCTTCACTCTATGATACAATGCATTGCCACTAATTCCTCTTATAATCAGAACACTATAAGCCCAAAGAAGAAAAACGTTACTTATAGATCAAACAAAAAATGGATAGAATTCAAAAAACATTCATGGAAAACATCAACACCTCTTAATAAGTGACTCCCAGTCACCTGTATAATTTCTTTTTTTGTTTGTTTGTTTGTTTTTTTATTTGCAAGGCAAATGCGGTTAAGTGGCTTGCCCAAGGCCACACAGCTAGGTAATTATTAAGTGTCTGAGACTGTGTTTGAACCCAGGTACTCCTGACTCCAGGGCCGGTGCTTTATCCACTATGCCAGCTAGCTGTCCCCCACCTTTATAATTTCAATTATTTTTAGTTACATTCTAGATATGGTTATCAGCAGCTTATAGTTTCTCAACCTGTCATGTGTTTCAGCTCCTCTAGGTTCTTTCAGCAGGTACAGTGGATAAAGTACTGGGCCTAGAGACAGGAAGATCTGAGCAAATCTCAATCTCCTTTACTCCTATTTTCCTTATCCATAAAAAGTGGGTAATAAATGTGACATCCCATAGAATTATTGTGAAGATAATATTTACATATCATTTTGCAAGCATCAAAGCACTACAACTAGATCTTGGTTAGTACAAATAATGAATCCTTTGAGTAGTTACATTATTTGATTTTGCACTGCATATTTCCATTTTCCATTAGTTCCATTATGGAACTAATAACCATAGTTTACATTGTTACAACTTCAAATAGTGCAAATTTCAATACATGTAATCAATTCAGGGAATTCATCACTTATATTAATTAGCACCTTGTGTATGCCAGATGTCATTGTCATTATTGTCATCATCATCATCATTATCATCATCATCTTTGTCACTCTATTCGAAGCTATTTCCAGTTCCCAACTGGTGGTGTCTATTCTTACAGTTTTTGTCACTATGCCTGCAATTCTTCAGAATTCCCAGCAGGGACCTCTCTTTGTGAAGATGAAAGTCTATTGTCATGGACTTATCTGAGTATACCAGAAGACAATACTCTAGATTCTTTGGTGTGGTAATATTTCACTTTAACTGACATGTAACACTAGGGTGCTCCAACTTTAATGTTTTTCTCTGCCATTATAGTTTCTACAAGTCTGTCATCCAAGAAGAGTTTGCTGAAGACAACATCTCACAATTCTGGTCTCAAAGTGAATCCCCATAACTGAAACACAATTAGGTCAGATTAACTTCATAGTCTAATGTCCTTTTTCCCCCAGCTCTCAGATAGAATACTTTCTGCTCAGATTACCATTTCTCACAGATCTACAAGCCTAAGAAAACACCCTAATTTCCTGCCTATTACCCTTAAAACTATAGATTCTTTAGGGTCAAATGGGACAGGTTTATTCAGATTTCCTGACTGTTCTTTCCCATCATGCCCAGTGTAGGAGAATGGATTGGGAAGTTAAATACTCCTTCTATTATTACAGTAAATTAGGGGGGAGGGGAATCTCCTATAATACTTTCTCATTCCAGTTAGGCATTCTCATTCAACTTAATTCACTTCCATTCAGTTCAGTTTTATATAGTTCAATTCAATATCACTTCCTTATACACCAACTTCTTAGGTGACATCTAATAGCCTGTCTATAGCACCTATAACAATACCTTTTGCCAAGTAGGCCCTCCAATAATTGTTTCCTTAGGGTTGAATGAATATGTGGTTAGACTTGTCTAAGGCAAAAGGTATTAGTCTGCACAATTTTGTGAGATCTGATAGGGGTATTTGTGTGTATAGTTAACATGTGCAGGAGAGTCTCAAATATTCTTCAGAATTAAAGACAATCATAGGAAAATCTTATTTAAAATTATAATATTTGGGGCAGCTAGGTGGCATAGTGGATAAAGCACCGGCCTTGGAGTCAGGAGGACCTGGGTTCAAATCCGGTCTCAGACACTTAATAATTACCTAGCTGTGTGGCCTTGGGCAAGCCACTTAACCCCATTTGCCTTGCAAAAAAACCCATAAAATAAAATTATAATATTGGGGTGGCACAGTGGATAGAGCACTGACCCTGGAGTCAGGAGTAGTTGAGTTCAAATCTGGCCTCAGACATTTAATAATTACCTAGCTGTGTGGCCTTGGGCAAGCCACTTAACCCCATTGCCTTGCAAAAACCTAAAAAGAATTTAAAAAATTGTAATGTTTATTTTTGTTGATTATTAACAGACCTAATAACTTTGCCTTTCTTTTTAAAAAGAGGATTCTCAATAAGAAAAGGTGCAAAATAGGAAGATTAGTTATCTTTTTATAATTTATATTGGAAAATCAATGAATTTTCCATTTACACTTATTATAGGCATCCTTCTAGAATTTTAATAAAGAATATTAAAGTTATCTTTTTTTTTAGTTTTTTGTTACACAACTAGGTAATTATTATGTGTCTGAGGCTGGATTTGAACTCAGGTCCTCCTGACTCCAGGACGTCCTAGCTGCCCCTGAAGTTAGTTTTAATAAACAATGTCTAAACACATTTTAACCCATATCAAGTAACTTGCTCTCTCAATGAGGGGAAGTGTGGTGGGAGGAAAGGAGAGAATTTGTAACTCAAGGTTTTGGAAATGAATGTTGAAAATTGTTTTTGCATGTAACTGGGGAAAAAATGAAATAAAAAAAACAATTATCTGCCACATAGTTACCTTTGCAACTGGATAAGTGACTCTTTTTACCAAGCTTCAGTTTTCTCATCTGTAAAATGAAGTGATTGGGTTATATGTGATTCCTCTGGTTTCTTTTATCCCCTATAGCTAAGTCCCCAAAATACAAATAATGAGTCCCATGAAGAAGCAGCCTTATTAGAATCTGTACTGTGTACTACTATTGGGTTGGAACCCATTACCATATTTTACGTAATTATAACTTCTAATAGGATGGATTTAAATATATATGACTACATCACAGGATTCAACATTCTCAAGCTGGGACTCAATACGATGAAAAAAAGATGAATTATATATATGGACTCATAGATCTTTAAATATTTCTTCTTTTGTGTTTATTTTAGGTTAATTCATTCAGATTTGCTTATTTGTTGGCTTAGTAGTTTTTTTAAAAAGTGCGAATTCATTTCATGAATCCCATGGCTTTGTATTTTGTTAATTTATGTTTGTAGAGATATAATTTTTCCCTTCAGAGACTGCTTTAGTTGCATCCCAGATTTTTTGTATGTTGCTTCATCATTATCAATTTCTCTTACATAATTATTAATTGTTTCTATGAGTTGTTCTTTGAACAATTCATTATTCAGGATTTCATTAGTAAGTGTCAATTTGGATCTGTGCCTTTTGTTTGTACTCCTTGAACTGATTACTATTTTTACTGATGCATCAATACCAATGTTTTTTGATCAGTTTAGTCATGTCTGACTCTTTGTGACTCTATTTGGAATTTTCTTGGCAAAGATACTGGAGTTATTTTGCTATTTCCTTCACCAATTCATACTACAGACAAAGAACTGAGGTAAACAAGTTTAAGTGACTTTCCCAGGGTCACACAACTACTAAGTGTCTGAGGTCAAATTTGAATTCAGGATGATGATTCTTTTGACACCAGGTTCAGCTCTCTATTCATTGAACCACTATGCTGCCCTTCAATATCAATAGTCAAAGAACAATGATTAATGGATCATTGTCAGCCAGAGGGCTGTCACTGTCTAATGAAACAAAACAGGATTCTGTCCTCCATCCTGTTCTGTTCGATATTTTTATCAGAGACTTAGACAAAGGCATAACATTTGTGCTAATCTTATTTGCAGATGACCTGAAACTGATAGGGAGAGCAAGAACATTGGGTGACAGAATTCAAATTCCAAAAGGTAGTCCTAAACTAACAAGAAGATATCACAAATAACACAAAATAATATTCCACATGGAGGTATTCCTAGGTTCTTTGAAGGCTAGGCTAGCAGAACATAAGCTTTGGAAGTTTCAGTTATGTTGAAAAAAGATTTGGGTACAATCCCAGAAACAAAATTAGTCTGCTGTTGGGTGAATAAAACAGATTTATGTGGAGAGGGCTTGTCACCAGTGTGTTTGGTACCAGGTGATGCATTCTTTAGCTTTGACAACCCATTAAACAATTAAAAATAAAGAAAAGATTAAATTAGGATAACTTAATGGGTCTCAGCAAATGGGTAAAATAGAACAGAATAAAACAAAACACTATCAATCACAGAAGCAAAGAAAAGGAGAAATAATATAAAACAGACTTTTTCATGGATTATGAGCTTAAGAAATACCATCAATTTCTTTTGGTTATGCCCACTCCACCCCCCCCCCCCAAAGACTGAAGTATTGTCTTAAATCAAGGAAAGTAATAGTCCAGGACTGGCACAAAATCGTTGCTTAATAAATGTTTATTAACTGATTGGTAGTCTCAATATCTATTGTATTTTTTCAGACCATTTCAGGAGTATTATTAAGTTCGCTCCTGGTAACCATGATTTTTGACAAACTGGAACATGCCTAGAAAAGAGCAGCCAGAATTATGAGCACCCATGAAACCATTTTAGATGGGATTTTTGAAACTAAGGCTATTTATTCTGGAGAAGAGAGGGTTAATAGTAGCAGATAATATATGATTTGAAGTATTTGAATGAATTTTTATATTTTTATTCTTGTAGAACATGAATGAAATTCTTGTAGAACATTCTGTGTGACTTTGCCAAGTAGACCTAAGAATACTAGTTGAAAGGAAGCAGATTTCCAAACAAAGCACTTTTTGATGAATAGAATTAAACAACTGTAGGCTTGACTGCTAATGAAAAGAAGATAGATTTATAGCTTAAGAGAACTGAGAGGTCATCTTATCTATCCTCTTCATTTTATATATGAATTAACTTAGGCCTACAACTGCTCAGCAGCAAACTTTTAGTAGCTAAGATTCTATAATTATATTTAGAATGTGATGATCTGCAACACTGGCCTCTAAACTGTTTAAATTTCATACCCCATCAGAAAAAAATTCAGTGTATCCAATATATGTATATTTATCTTTGAATTGTTACATATCCTATCAAACTCATATATGACATACATTATTCAACATATAGAAAAAGAAAATTTTAAATGATTTTAATTATATTTAAATTATACTTCTATTTTTATCCTAAATAAGATAGAAATAATGATACTTAATATGAGTAACATGATTGAATATGCTTTATTATGCATCTTTCTTAGGAGGTAAGGGCAAACTTGAGAATAACAATTATTAGTAATGAATTATGCATTTTATTTGATAAATGCTATACAAGCAGGTAAATTTCTTTTTATAGATATGTTTTTTAATGGAAAGGTACACAATATAATAATCTTTTATTAGATCATTATTGTCAATGAACATAAAAAATTTTCAGGAGTCCCATTTTTCTGTATATTGATAAAAGACAATGTAAAAACAGAACTCAGAAGTAAAGTCTCTTTGTTTTCATCTTAACAGGTTGGTTTCAAGTTAAGAACTGTTCATATCCTCTGATTGGTTGTTAAAACTCTCCTAAGAGTAATTTCATGACTCCCCAGGATATTATGGTTCCTTGTCTGTATAGCACTGGTATAAAGAACACTACGAAGTAGTATCTCGAAGAGTCTCTAGTGTCTCCTATCAGGTGAGGACATATAATTGAAGATTAACTGATGATCAGATGAAAGAACAACTGAAAAAGTTAAAGAGAATGATATGACACCTTTTCCCACCCCATGTACTTGTGCCTTTTGTAGTCAGTGGGAGCTTTCATACATGAGGGGGAAGTTAGGGAAAGGAGAAAAGAGTTCATGTTTCCTTTCAGGCAATCATCTGAAAAAGATTTGTCAACAATTGGAAAGGAATCATCCTCCCTGTCTTCCTTGATTAACTACAGTATCACTTTCCTTTATTATCCTTTTCATATAGATTAACTATGAAAATATAATCTGATGATGCTTTTCATTTTAATAGTTCCTTTAATGATGGAATGTTCAACATGTTATTCATTCATTCATTCATTCTATTAAACCCACCCATTTTTTCTTAGATTCTAATTGAAATAGTGAGGTGTTTAGGGAAATATACCTTTCCAACTTATTTTCTGGAGCAATTGTTCTCAAAGTGTGAGCCTAAGACCCTTTTGGGGGTTAATGACTTTCAAAAAAATAACAAATGTTTTAATTTCTACTATTGTAAATATCAATAGGCACAATCTATCTATGCAAGAATTCTTGGTATGGAATGTTTTTTGTGTTAATAGCTTTTAGGGGTATAAAGGGGTCCTGAGATCACAGAATTTGATAACTGCTATTCTAGAGGAAGACTAATGTTTATTTTTAGCACTGTATATAGAAGGCAGGTTGATATAACAGAGAGTTGACTCTGGAGTCAGAAAATCCTACCTCTGACCCATTTTATCACCATTGGCAGCTCATTTAAAACTATAAGCATGTCTCAAGACTATAACTGGAGAAGTTATTGATCTCAATTGCTGGAGAAATCCTCACTGGGAATTCCTCACACTAATGATAGAGGTTGGAATCAAAATGTAGCTAGGAGATTGAACATAACACAGCAGATCCAATAATATCAGGAAGATCTGAATTTGAATTTCATCCCTGATATAAGCTATATGGTCTCTCTCTGTCCCAGGCAATTTGCCAAGATTTATAAATAGATTAAATTATACACTGAACCAGAATTAGAATTCTTTATCCTTTTACCTTCTTGTTTGGTTTTTGTTCATTTTCCTTGAAATACATTTTCCATAAGAGAGAAATGGGGAAGGACTCCATTCATTCTTTACACTATTCCCCTTCCCTACTAGCATTGTGGTTTTCTTGGAGATGCCCAGACTGCTGAAGCTTGATCTGATTAGTGAGTCCCTTACTGGTTAGTACTCTGTCATAAGGGACCCTAACCATTCTCACATAACTCTTAATTCACTCCTTGGATTTCTCCACGTCCACAGAAGCAAACTTTCCCTCCATACAGGTATCCACTCTTTTCCCACCTCCCCTTTATGTTAAAATATGTTTCCTGAAAATAGAGACCATATCTGTACTGTATTTGTTGCCCTAAGGCTTAGGAGAGAATTATCTACTACCTGGGCACAAGAGAAATATCTACTACCTGCTTTATTTGCCCCTCCCATTCTCTCGGCTCTCCACTTCTATTTTGATCCACCTTACAGTAAACCCCTTAAATTCTGACTCCACAACATCCATCCTATTACTCTGAAAACTATAACAAATAGGCACCATACCAATTTTCCTCTTAACTAGGTGAGACTCTCATTCACGTAACTCACTCTATTCACATAGCTGTGAATCTAAAACTTATCTACTAAATAAAAAAAAAATCAGGAAACTCTCTAACTGCATGCAAAGAAATATAAAACTTAAACAGAGTTGAATGCTAAACAGCAGCCTGAATTGGGACCCATGATTGTTGATGAGCTTTGTGTGTTTTAATTGAGAAATTTTCAGTGACCTGTTAACCACGAGTAAGGGACAGCACAGTCTGGTGGATGGAACTACAAGTGTCCTAGAAAGCCTTCCTGCTGGGAGACTGTAGTGTGGCTTTGACCTTTGTAGCAGTAGAATATGATGAGACAGAAAGTGTATATTGTCACCATCACCAGCACAGCAGTGAAGAAAATAAATGAATTCTTGGGAACCATAGGAAAAGAGGTCCTTTTTTGAAAACCTCTGTCTGATAAAAGTAGAATGAGAGCATCTGAAAGTGACAACTACAAGTTGCAAAAGTTGATAGTGTCCAAGTCACTCACCTGGGGTGAAATTATTTTAGACAGCCACACTTTTTAATTTGCAGGGTTCTGGATTTGAAAGCAATAAGGCAAAGTCTAGAACAAATTAAAAAAAAATCTGCCCAGATTTTTTACAACAGACTCTGTGTTGTTTGTGTAATAAGAAACAACAGAGCTGGTGGTGGTGGTGGTAGTAGTGGGGGACAACCAGATATCTGAATTCCTGGGACAAATTTTGACAAAATTCCATCTTTGTCTGTCCTGAATTGGAAAATTATTTTCTTTGATTATTCCTGCTCACCAAGCCATATTCTTTGCATATTCCTGCTCACCAAAGGCTTTAAACTTTTAAAGTGATTATATAGAATTTCACTCAATGACAAAGTAACAATTGATAAACCATAGAGAGCATTAAAATACCAGCATTTATGTCTTCATTGTACCCATGTTCTATACCCTAGGAACAGCTAGTCATAAGAATGAAAATACATAAATAAAAACTCATGTAGGAGACAGCTAGGTGGATAGAGCATTAGGAGGTAAGTTCAAATATGACCTCAGACATTTAAAAATAACCTAGCTGTTTGACCTTAGGCAAGTCATTTAACCCCACTGCCTTGCAAAAATCCAAAAGCAAAACAAAAAACAAAACATGCATTGATAGGAAAAAATCTATTATTCTTACAATTATATAGCCTGTCATCAAGTGAAAAGAGCATTGACTGGGGAGTCAGAGGACCAAGATTCAAATACCATTTCTGATATTTGCTTCCTGAAGTGATATTCTGAAATTTGCTGGGTCCTGAAGTGAGTCACAACCTCCCCATACCTCAGTTTCCTCATCTGTAACAAGAGAGAGTTGAACCAGAAGCCTTCTGCAATTTATTCTGGATTGAAATCTGTTATCCTGTGATCCTTTATGCAGAAGGTCAAGAAGTGAGAATTCTATAGGGACTTCTGGGGAGAAGAAGCCTCAAGGTGCCTTGGAGCTGCTGTATTATAATGATGAGAAGAGAAGGTCCTGGTTGTTGGGTGAGTACTTAGGTTTTCTGAGATATGAGGAAACTGTTGATGCTGCCACAATCATGTGCTATTAGGGAGATGCAATTTTCCTTTTAACTAGGTGAAACTCTCTCCAAGATAGTTGTGAATCTAAACCTTACCCAATAAGTGAAAAGCATCAGGAAAATCTCTGACTGTAAATAAAAAGAAAACTTAAACAAAGTTGAACTCTCACCAGCAGCCTGAACTTGGGTCTAAAGAATCTAGATAATCTAAAGTGAGCAGAACTGAGAGAAATAGGATGTAGACAGAGCATAGAAATGATGGAGCAAAGTGGAGATTATATCTAGGGGAAGCAGGTGAGCAATCAGACACAGATTTGTCTCTTCAAAGAAGTATTCAACTTCACTTGAGAGCTGGGGCACTTCACCAAATGGTGTTGGGAATTTTCAAGGACTGACTATGAATCAAAACTGAGAAAGGAATGGGCACAGCATGAAGACTTCTTTCTATCTTGGATGATTCAATGATCAATTAAGAGGTGAATTCTATTGCTTTCTTTCTATACTTTGCCATAAATTTTTTCTTGGTCCAAATGTTCTTTGGTACCATTGTTTATTGAAGGTAAACTAAATTTAGAAAAGAGCTAAACATAGGCCACAGCTATATGTTTCCAGAAATGACTTTTGAGTGGGGACAACCATAAGCAACATTGATATTATTAGTGAGAAATTCTTTAATGTCTCTCCTCATACACTTATTATCTGTGTAACTTTGGATAAATCATTCAGCTTTTCTCAATCTCAGTTTTCTCATATGTGAAAGGAGATAATAACACCTGTAACATATGTCCCAAGGTACTAATGATATAGCAAATGTAAAATGCTGTGTGAAGCTTAACATTATATAATTGTTAGGTACTCCCTTTTAATCTTTTATATAGGGGGCAGTTAGGTGGCATAGTGGATAGATCACCAGTCCTGGAGTCAGGAGAACCTGAGTTCAAATCCAGCCTCACTTAATAATTGCCTAGTTGTGTGACCTTGGCCAAGTCACAACTCCATTGTCATAAATAAAATTAAAAAAATATTTTGTATACTTCTAAATATCCTTTTTACTAGAATATGAATCCTATGAAGGTAGAGTTTTCATTGTTTTTAGTCTTTATGTCACTCAAATGAGATCTTGAAGTCAGAAAGAACTGGGTTCAAGTCCTGACTCTGACATGTACTAACTGTATGACACTTGGCAAGTTACTTCACCTCTATGCAACACTTTATGACTCTAAAATGCACAGAAAGTAGCAATCTGCATTTGGTAGAGAGAGTCTCAAAATCAATAAAATCACAGGCCCAGTCTCTTATCTCTCTAACTCTCTAAGCATTTTAATATTTCTAAGTCTGTAAACTCTAGGAAGGGATTATTACCTTTCCTTATTCCTAAGCACTTGAAGGTAACAGCAGTTTGATAATTTGGGGTCTGATAGTTATTCTTTTTCTACTTCCTTTCTCTCCTGTTCCCCACTTTTATTTGTTTGGTTGGTTTTTTTGCAAGACAATGGGGTTAAGTGGCTTGCCCAAGGTCACACAGCTATGTAATTATTAAGTGTCTGAGGCTGGATTTGAACTCAGGTCCTCCTGACTTCAGGACCCATGCTCTATCCACTGCACCACCTAGTTGCACCTCCCACTTTTTTAACCTCCCTTATTTGTTTTTTTTCCCCTTTCCTCAGATCCTTCTCTTTTTTCATAAGAAAAAAAAAACCTGGTATCAGGTTTATGAGAAAAGATCCTCAAAGATTTTGAGTAAAAGAATGAAAAAGAATGAATTCTCTCTTTTCTTTCCTCCCTCCCTCTTCCTTCTTTTTTGTTCTTCCTTCCTTCCTTCCTTCCTTCCTTCCTTCCTTCCTTCCTTCCTTCCTTCCTTCCTTCCTTCCTTCCTACCTTCCTTCCTTCCTTCCTTCCTTCCTTCCTTCCTTCCTTCCTTCCTTCCTTCCTTCCTTCCTTCCTTCCTTCCTTCCTTTTTCCTTTCTAGGTACTTAGTCAACCCCTGCACAAGGAAGACACTTCCTTATCTGGTCTCTACACATTTTTCCCTGGCTTTACTTTATTCTTTTAAATTCTTCCTTTATTCCTCACCCATTGCACTTCATAGTGCTGCCCCTGATTGATTTCTCAATAATTTTATCCATTTACCTAAATCACAGTCATTGTTATGTTGAAACCAAATGCACATATTACAACAAGTTGCTAAGGATGATTCTTTAAGTGAAACTTGGGATTGTTTGCCTATTTTTCTGAACCCACAATGTCTGGGCTTAATCCTATCTTCAGTTATGTGCCTTCAATGATGGGTGCCTTCTTTTTTTCCTTGAAAATTTGTTTTTATTACATCAGTTGCCTGCAGCACAGAGGAGTGGATTTCTCATCTCTTTCTATTTCAAAGGTCATATTCCATTAGGGTTGCTATTTGTTCTATTTCCTATCTGAGGAGGTTTCACTCAATGCTTTCCCTCCAAGATAATTTTTCACTTAAATGAATCTTAGCTATACATGGGTATTTGTATATGATGTTCTCCATTAGAATGTGAACTTCTTAAAGCAGTTAGGTAATGCAATGGATAGAGCCAGGATGGCCTGAGTTCAGATCAAGCCTCAGTCATTTATTAGCTGTATGACCCCCCCCGACTAGGTACTCATCTGCAAAATAGTGATAGTAATAGTATTCACCTCCCATGGATGTTGTGAAGATTAAAATAATGTAATTTTGGTAAAGTACTTGGAAAACCCTAAGGTTTTATATAAATGCTAGTTCTTGTTTTGCCCTTCTCTGCCCCAGACTGACTTAATCTATATCTCAAGTCAGATGCTTGAAAGTCTGAACCCAATGAATGACTGGACTTTTCTCACCATAGTATGATATCTCAATCAACAGAGTTCCCCTGATTTTTACTCAAAGAGAAATTGCCTAAAGTATCGAGTATGGCAGACTGGAATAGGGAGATACTTAAGACAACACCTCTTCCATATTTGATCTCTTTCCAGATTAGACCAGACACTGAGATCCCTTCCTGAGCTCAATAGCCAAGTATTCAAACTCTACTGCAGAGAACTCAACTCTTATGGGTGGATCATGTTTTTCAAATGCCAAACATACTCTTGCCTAAAAGACTATTTTATGGAAAACTCACACACGGCAAGCTTTCCCATGGTATTCAGAAAAAGTGACATAAGAACACTCTCAAAGTGTCTCTTAATTTTTTGGGGATTGATTGTATGACATGAGAGACACTGGCATAGGACCACCCAGAAAGGTGCATCTTATCAGAGAAGGCAATACGCTTATGAGCAAAGTAGTACTGAAGTAGGTCAAAAGCAACATGAGATATGCAAAGTTAAAGAACTCACTCCAAATATTTTCATATACTATTTGTGCTTTACCTGTAACAGAGCATTCTGAGTTTGTATTAGTCTGATCAGTCCTGGTCAGACACACAGCAAGTTTATTCAACATAGTGATGTCATTTTGGTCCTCTTTGAGAATGAAAGATGATCAACCAACTATTGTTTCTGAGTCTTTTTTTTCTCTATTGGCTTCTTTGTAGAAAATATGGTTGACATCCAACAACCCAACCTTTCCAAGGTCCTTCTTTCTCTCTAATTCACTCTTTGAAAAAAACATGGACTTCCCTGTAGTCTCTCTTAAGGCCCCTCTCTAGCTGCCCCCACATTTACAAATTATATGTTTTTCTATTACACTCTCTTCCTACCTCTCTCCACTTAGCAGTGAACAGTCTAATAAAAGTTATACATATACACTTGTGTTTAACATGTTTACATATTAGTAATTTTGTGTATGAGGTATTAGGACTAAGGTAAAAGAAAGAAAACCATGGGATAGGAAGGAAAAAATAAGAGAACTTTTTTTAAGTGAACATTCAGATTCTGTGGGGATTTTTTGTTGTTTTTTTTGTTTTCCTCTAGATGAGGATAGCATTGTTCATAGCAGGTTCTAGATCTCTGAAATGCTAAGTGGAGCTCCATCCATCATAGTTAATCAACTCACAATGTTGACATTAATGTGTACAATATTCTGTTGGTTTTGCTCCTTTCATTCATCATCAGTTCCTGTAATTCTTTCCATGCTTCTCCAAAATCTGATGATTCAAGGTTTTTATAGAGCAATAGTACTCCATTTTACATTGATATACCACAGCTTCTTCACCCATTCTTCAATTGATAGGCATCCCCTCAATTTTCAATTTTTGACACTACAAAAATTTGCTACTATAAATATTTTTGATAATGTGGTACTTTCCCCATTTAAAAAAAAATTCTTTTGGATAGAGGCCTAATAATGGTATTGCTGGGTCAAAGGGTATGATCAGTTTTATAGTATAATCTAAAAAAACAAATCAGTATTAATGCGTTTGCCATGTTGGACAATGTTTGCTTTATTTGCTTTAGTTCATACAGGGCTTCCCAAGTTTCCCTGATTTTGTCATATTCATCATTTTATTGTTTATATTATTATATGTTTATATTCCATTGCAATCATATATTATAGTTTGGTCTAGATTCTGCAATTTGTGGGCACCCACTTTTCTTCTACCTTTTTGCCTCTACAAAAAAGAGGGCAGCTCCTATGCTCATGGAGACTTTTGACTGTATGTTGAATTTCTCTGGGGAGTGTGTGCTTGTATGAGGTCTTTATCATATTTGGATTGATTATGTTTATACAGCCATGTGCTCTATGGTAATGAACTACAACTCTTTATACATCATTAAGAGGATCAATTTCCAAAACAGAAAATTGGAAGGTAATAGGTTCCAGGTAATGTCTTCAAGAACATTTATAGTTTATGTTTTCCTATGTATTGGTCTTATATTTCAGCACTAGCTTCCAGATTTCTATTATAACATCAAATATGACTAAGTAAGATAGTTCTGAAAAAATAACATTGCCACTTGTCCCAGGCTGCTACCTGCAGATGAAGACCCCATCAAAAGTGCATGAAGAACATAATACTAGCAATTTTTGTTGACTCTTGCTCCTACTAATCAGAAAGATGCACACAATATTTGAGAATGTATCTAGGTTAGCTAAAACCTCACATATACATCAAACCAATTTTTAAATGTTTAGTTTTTTTAATAGGGCAAAGGGTGAGTGAGGAGATAGTAGGAGAAGAAGATATTAAGTTATTTTTATATCTCTGAATTTAGATACTATACATCTTTAACAATAATTTGCATACCATATTCCAAATTGTATATCACATAGTGATACCAAAATAAAGTTTCTAAAAATGAGAGTTTCATGGCAGCCCTTCCTCTTTAATAGTCAGATTTAGAGAGATTAAATAAGTTCATGTCATATCCCTTATTGGGGTCGAGGCAAGACTAGAATCCAAACTATCTCTTGTATTTTTTGTGGTCAGAAGGATGCTTACTTTTTGAAATACTTGTGCAAAAGTCGATTTTGATCAGAACTATGCCTTAGTCTTCATCTCATTTTGGTATCTGTTTCTATGAACTAGACTAACTCTAAATCACATCTGCCCCTGAGAAGGACTGGCCCGGATGTCCATGGTCATTGGAGTCTTGTCAAGATCCATGTGATATCTGCCATGGTGTCTGACAATTGTGGCGGAGTAATAGAATTTGTATCCAAAGGCAGAGGCACCATGGATCTAGGCGTAAAAAAGTAGACTGAGGCCCTAGTTCAAGATGCTCCCTTAATCTCCATTTGATTTAAGGAATATCTGATATCCAATCAAATTTAAAACTATTTATTCCTCCCCTGTTACAAGCAAACTATGATACTACTCACTTCAGTGGATACAAAATTGCAAAAGGCAGAAGTGTCAAACACATGTGGCTGATAATGCTCCCCACTGTGACTGGAATACAATTTAAATGATAGAAAATATTTAACAATATAAAAATATAATATAAAGCATTGATAACGCTACCTTTTAAAATTAAGCTTTATGCATTGATTAGTGACCTTTATTTGTATTTGAGTTTCACAGTATAGATGTAAGGCATGGCCCTGGTCTCAAGAACTTTCTAGTTTAGTTGGGGAGATAATACAGAAACAAATTAAAAAATTAAATAATACAAGATTGAAAGGTTCAAGGTAACCTAAGAGAAAAACAGCAATTCCCAAAGGAGTAAGATATAGGGTTGGGGAATATGGAAGTCTTAGTGTGTAGAGAATAGTTTTATGGAATGTTTAATCTAACATACTTGTGACTTGAGACTACTTTAAGAACTACTTGATTCAAGGTACGACCCCTTCATTGAGGAACATAGAAGGCTAAAGTGTTTGAAGGAATTGAAATAAAGAGTTTGAGTCAAAGACTGAACATTGAAGTCAAGGGACTGTTATCTGGACATCTAAGGATCTGGACAGTTTGGATTCAACTTTAAAGCAAAAGAGCTGGTTGATATAATATAAAAGAATAATATGAAATAATAATATGAAAGTGTCAGTGGAAAGGAAGGAGTATGTTAACTTCTCATGTCTCAGTACTGTTGTTTTTATTTTGGTCCTTTGTTCTTGAAGTGGACCAAAGATATCATGAGGGTCATATCTTGACTTGGGCAGGAATTGTATTTAAGTGAGGTAGATGGAATAGAAGCAGAGCTACCGGCTTTGAAGAAGGCATTGAGTTGGAGTGATTTCAGTGATTACCAGAAAATGGAAAGAATATGAAAAGAAAAGCTCTAGGATGATGAGGGAGATTGTCAATAAGAGAGAGAAGGGTTCCAGAGACCACAGTAAAAAGAGAGGACAAAAAAGGATTGGTATTGAAGAGATAGTACTATCAGGGAATGTAAAGTGAAGTAATCAAGGGAAAAGGTTTGGAAGGTGGGAGATAGAGAAGGGAGATAGGCTTAGTTTAAATAATCTGATCTGAGTGCAGCCCATATCCTCCTAATATCCTCAGACTTCTCTCTCATTCTCTTCTAGGCCTGTTTTTCTCTAAATCTCTGAGGGGTTGTAGTCCTATAAAACACTTTGGGAGAAGGGGAGCAGTTGAAATACGTTTGAAACAAAGGTAACATTTTTGCTGCACTAGACTCTAGCTCTTCCTTTGTAGTATGACCTTGGCTATGTCATTTTGGGTTTTGGAGTTATTCCAGAAAACTGATGATGAAAAATGACTATCCATTACAGAGAAGAGATAGATATAGGATTCAGAATGAGACAAGACTATTTTTGTGTGCAGCCTTTGAGGGAATTTATTTTGCTTTATTGCATATTTATTTAAAAATATTTGCTTTCCCTCCCTCCTTCCTCCCTCCTTCTCTCCCTCCCCCTTCCCTCTTTCCTCCTTCCCTCCGTTCCCCCTCCTTCCTCCCTCCCTCTCTCCCTTGCTCACTTTCCTTCCTTCCTTTCTTTCCTCCTTCTTTCTGTTACAGACGTGAACTGTTCCATGAACATTACACAAAACCTTCATATTATTAGTTTATGTTAATTGTTATACTTTGTTACACAAGACTTCTCATAAAGTGGAAGTAATATGTAAGTATAACATAAAAACAAAACACATGATTAAAACAGAAAGTATAAAAATGGCAGTAAAACAAATAACACTGGATTTGGAATTAATGGTCTGTGTTTTAATCTATGTTACAATAATGTGATTAGACAATAATTCTGAATTTGAAGTCAGAGGATCAGGAAGGGACTTTGGAGGTGATTCAGATTTCATGTAAGAAATGACAAACTGAGACCTAGAAAAGGGAATTAATTTGCAAAGGCCACAATCAATTTTAAATAGTGGATATTCCTAATTCATTTAAAGTTCAATATCATTTAAAATTGACTTTTTAGAAATATATCTACTAAGTAATGCAATCTAACATGTCTTGGGGACAGTTTTATTTGACACTCTCTTATTAATGTATAATATGCACAAGTCAGCTAATGAGGATATCCAACAAAGTAGTAGATAAGGTATCAACCCTAATTCTATAATTTATCAAGTATATGATCTTGGGAAAGGCATTTTGCTATTCTACCTTATTTTTTTTTTTATCTACAAAAGGGTGGGTGGGAGGGGTTGGCTTTACTAGAAATTCTCTGAGGCCCCTCCTAAATTGAGAATTCTAGATCCATTAACTTATCATTTTAGCTGTTATACAAGAAAATGACATTTGGTGGGAAATATCATTAATGAGTGATGATAGAAGATGAAATTTGGACAGGATTCTCTTAGGACATATGTGTTGGTTGATTGATTCATCCTATGGGGGCAAGTCTGACAAAAGATACTTTTTAGACTCTCCTAAATAGAAGTGGGAAGGGATTAATTCCACCTCATTTTCATTGTTCTGAGTTCACCAAAACCCTGAGCAAAGAACAATCTAAATAATGTGTAAAACTGAAGAACTTTGCTAAGCACAAATGAATTATAAAATTGATGTCCTAAGAGAGAGGATTTAGCTCAGTTTCATTCACTGGGTTTTTCCTCTCCATTTCAAATTAGTTTTATAATTTTCTCTGTGATTTTATTAAATTCAAGGAGTAACAACAGGGACTCCACCCCCTGGAGTTAATTAAATACTAATAAATTAGAATGACTAAAAAGCCAAGACTGTAACCTAGTGACTTGAATGTGTGCCTTTAATTGCCCATGTAATGAGTCTGAGTCCCTTGGAGGCTTATTTTTATTATAAATCATTTTTCTCATTGATTTTTCTCAGTGTCCAATGGACAACTACATTTACCTTTTGCATTATTATTTTCATCATTCTAATATATACAGATTTTAATGAAAACACTTTAAAAAGTGGTAATTTATAGTATGTGCTCTTCATTTCAAAACATGTGACCTGCATAGAGATTAAAAAATAAACCAGGAACTGAATCTAGTCACAACTTTATAGCTTTTTATTAAGTTCTGTGGTTCCCCCCCCCTTTTTTCCAGATTCTCAGTATGACTCTTCTACTTCAGAAAACAAGGATAGATCCCAAAAGCAGCAATTCTTTAAAACTGAATTTTTATCAACAAATTTTCAATCAAGTATTTGCAGTGTGTGCCAAAATATAATGATGCTGGCTTCATAGACAATTTATTGAGGCTCCAAAAAGCAATATATCACAGGTATTTCTTTCATCCATTCATTGGTTGTTTCTTATGTTCTTATTGTGTTCTTATAGGTCTTTGTTGGTTTTGGCCAATGTATCCTTTACATACCCACTAATAGACATTTCTCACATTAGGGTTTCTGAATTCCACTCAGTCAATCAGTGAGTATTTATTAAGAACCTGCTCTGTGCCAGCCACTCTACAAAATGCTGGGGCTACAAAGATACTTGGGCAGTATATGATGTCAGAGTCTTAGTGATAAAGTAGATCTTAAAAATGATGTCATTCAACTCCATTGTTTTACACAATAGGGCACTTAAACTAAGAAATGAGGAAGGGATTTTATCCAAGACCAATGAGTTAGAAGCAGAAGCAGTTGACAATTAAACCAAGAGGAACAGGATTTCTTGATTCTAATTCCAGTGTTTTACTCATTATATTACCTGATTATTTGTCAGTGCTTGTGTTTAGGTATATGGGGCCATATAGGGGATGGGTTTTTAGAATCAGAGCATCAGAGGATCTGGCATTTCTTTGGATATAGTACTTCATCTAGCAGTGGATAGAGCCCTAAGCTTGGATTTCAGGAAGATTCATCTTCCTGAGTTCAAATCCTGACTTCATACTTACTGAGTGATCCTGGTCAAGTCATTCAGTGCTATTTGTCTTAATTTTCTCATCTATAAAATGAGCTGGAGAAACATCAAACCTATATTTGTTAATTCTGTAAACATGCATACATTGCTAGATTTATTATTTATTGTTCAATTACTTTAGTTGTTTTCAATTCTTTGTGTCCCCATTTGGGGTTTTCTTGGCAAAAATACTGGTGTTTTGCCATTTCCTTCTCTAGCTCATTTTAGAGATGAGGAAACTGAGACAAATAGGGTTAAGTGACTTTCCCAGGATCACACAACTAGTAATTATCTGAGGTAGGATTTGAACTCATAAAGATGAGTCTTCTTGATTCCAGATCTGGTACTCTATCCACTGCATAGCCCAGGTGTCCTAGATTTATTACTAAATTTTATTAATATAAATAATAAAATCTTGTTAGTATTAAACCTTTTATTAAATCATACCCAACATTCTAGCCTCTCAAGATCTTTTTGAGTTCTATCAAACAACATTTTAGTTATTCCTTTTAATTTTGTGTAATTGGAAATGTTAATAAGCACTCTACCTATATCTTTATGTAAAATGTTGATCAAACTGTTAAATGTTAATATAGACCTCTTTCTACATGGACATCAACCTAGTAACCAGGTCCTTATGTCATCTTTCTTTTAGTCAACTTTTAATTCAATAAAATCCAATTATTGTATCATTTAGTCTCATCTCTCCGTTTCCAAAAGAATGGCCTAGAGAATTTATTGAATTATCTACCAAAATTTATGTAAACAATATTTACAATAACCCAGTCAAAGAAGGGTGAGTCTGATTTAGCTTGTTTCTAGATGAAGTCCATCTTTCTTTTTGTGATTTTATTTTCTTCTTTGGATCTTCAAAAACCACCTCTTTAATAACATATTCTAGAATCTTTCCAGGAATTGAAAGCCCAAAATTCACATTTTGACTCTTTTTATAAGTTAAGACATTTGACTTTCTTTAGGCCTACAGTACCTCTCCACCATCCATGACCTTTCAAATATTACTAACAAGTTGCTTGGTCATTATATCTGTCATTTTTCAGTAGCCATGTATACAGACCACCTTACATCCTAATAGTTGGAGCACTGCTGTGGCATTATTTTTTCCCTCTGAAACCTTATAATGCATGCATAACAGGGCAATATTAGTGGGCCTGCATGTCATTTCCTCAATGGAAGTGATAAAAATTGTAGTAATGCCTGTGGATGTTCTAATTAAATTTTTCACAGCTCCCACAAGTTTGCTTTCTTCCTTCCCTCCTACCCCACCAAAAGCTGACTATTACAAATTCTTTGACTGTAATATCTCTTTTGACTAATTGCTATCTAAATTCTCTTTTGATATATCTTAAACTTAAGGTTTGAGTTATTTAAAATCTACCAGTTCCCCCATGTTAGCAATTATACACATACACATACACATATGCTTTTTTCTTATTACAAAACTTACCCATAATGGAAACAACTCTCCAAAGCTACATAAGAATTATTATGAGTAATGGAGATTCAGTGCCAGCCATGATGCCTTAGTGACTAAGTGGTAATTCCTTAAATATACTTTTCATCCCTCAAGAATCTTCTAACTTCCTGAAAATTCACAATTCTTGTTAGTGTAATATTCTTCATCTGCTATAGATACAGATAAATATACATACAAAGCTGCTGATCCTGCATAATATGAAAGCAATTTGAGAGTGATGAACTTGAAGTCATGGGTGCTGAGTTTGATCCATTCTGCCACTTACTAGCTATATGACCTTGAGAATTTGCCCTTTCTAGGCCTCAGTTTCCCAATCTGTAGAATAAGGGGATTGTACTAGATGATGCTCCTCCATCAGATCTAGAACTATAATTCCTCCTAGACCCTCAGTTCCCTTTCAGTTTTCTTTAGTTTGTTGTCTTCCCTCTTTAGGATGTAAGTTCTTTGAGGGCAGAGATTGTCTTTATTTTTCCTTGTATTTTTGTTTCCCATGATTAGCATAGTGTCAGGCAGATAGTACTTAATAAATACTTTTTGCCTTGCCTTGCCTCTGTCTTTCTAGTCCAATTTTTCCCTTTTTGCTTACTTCAAAATCAGAAACTAAGTTTTCAGTTATTATAAATAGGAATGACACTAATTATTGTTTCAGGAGAATTTTAGAAAGGAGGATATATAGAGACTTTTAGAAAATCTCTGACTCTTTAACATCTGATATGTGATTAAATTTCCTCAGAGAAGGCTGATCTTCACAAAAAGATATTTCAAATCAATCAATCAATAAGTATTTTGATGCCTTCTTTAAAATGCCTAGTATTAGGCAGGGATGATCTTGTATAACTCCAGAGTAGATGATAACATATCCTGTGACTGAAGAAGTCCCTCTCTGTCCAAAAATATCTCCACCCACACTACTTGAGATTTTTCATTTTACTGTCACAGCATGAAGTTTTGGCAATTAGAGATTCATTGAGGTTAACAAAAATTCTTTTTAAAAATACAAATGACCCTTGGGATGAGGACAAAAGAAAGCATAGTCTCTTACATATGAGAATGAAAAACTGATTATATTCTAATACCCAACTGAGATCGTTGGCCCTGAGGGAAGGACAGATGAGTGTGAGTGCAAACAAGTGTGTATATGTGAATTATTTGCTTGATAAACCACTCTCTAGGATGAACATACTTGGGTTAGGCTCTGTATTGTAAAGCTTTCTGCAACTGCAGGGTTGGAAACTGATCACCTGGTGTGTGTTTGTGTGTGTGTGTGTGTGTGTGTGTGTGTGTGTATTGCGTGCATGTGCATATATGTGTGTAAAGAGGAGTTGCTTGGATTGAGCATAGGAGCTCAGAAAGGGAGGTCAAGCACTACCTACTTTGTGGCCTAAATGCTAAGGGGAACAGAAAAATATAATGTATGGTTTCTTCTCTATAGTAGTCCAGTTAGGAGACCAGATACTCATGTGGAACAATTAAAGATTAATTAAGTGTGAAAATATGTAATACTGAGTCTAGATATAATACAAGTCCAAAGAAAGAAGAGATCCCTTGAGCTGGAATATTCCAGGGATGACCTCTTGGATGGAGTAGGAATTAATTTTGGCTTTTCGGCTGCTTAGGCTTTAAGAGTAAAACCATGTCCCAGAGCCCAGTGGTATGGGACCTTGTCCTCCCTATTGGGGAAGATCAGTGAGAAGGGTCAAGTAGAGAGGGCAAGAGGGAGAGAGGTGAGAGTCCCGGGCCAATGGACTTTGGGACTCTGGTATATTAGGAAGAGAAAACTAACAAGAAGAATTAATTCTGCTAACTTCTTTATCCCAAAAGGGGAGAAACTGGAGAAGTAGCTTTTTCACTTGTTAGTTCTGATGTGGCTTAGTAAGCTCAATGCCAAAGACCAATGCAGAATGAAGGAGTTAGACCAATCTACCCAGCAGAGGGCAGTGAGACATAGTCCACATGTAGAAATTTTTGCAGAAGTCAAGAAAAACTATATAATTTCCATCATGGGTATTATTTATATCCTCCCTTCCTTTTGCTATATAAATCAAATCTTTTTGCTCTCCTTTTCTTTGCTCTCTTCTCCCCTCCAGAGTTCTAACCATGCTTATCTGTGATCTGAACAGAGTTCCCTGTATTCTCTCTAAAAACATTTGGGATCCCCAAGCTGACATAAGTTTCTGAGCAACTTGGGAGTCAGGTATGTTCCAAATATAGCAGTAACCTTCTTTGCATATTATTTAGTTCTCAAGTAACATACCTAACCTAGGTAAAAATATTCATACATTGCTTAACTTGCACATATATTGTTTTACTTGTGGATAAGTCTGAGATTTCCCTTGGTGGAAATTTCAATTATCATAACAGTGAGGCAGAGAGATCTTTTGGAATTGTTCAAATCTCTTTGGAATCTCTTGGTGTCCCTGATTTTGCCTCTATGTAGTGGCATCTCTGTTATCAAGGCACATGGTATTGTCACAATTGATCACCATAATCTGGGTTCCATAGAGTAGATATGCCCCAACCCACTCCCCATTCCAAATACATTTAATGACTTGTGACTCTTCCCAGAGAGTGTGTGGGTATTGATTCTTATTAAAGTTGTATGTGTAAAGCATTTTGCTATTACATATCTAGATTCTAAAAAGGACCACTCACTCCCCAGGAGGCATCTGAAGGATGAGTCATTAAAAGTCCAAGTGGGAAGTAGGAGAGATGTGAGTAGACAGCAATACATATGAAAGACACTTGGGAGTTTTAGTAAAAGGTAAGATCAATGTAAATCAGTTCTGTCATGTGGATACCAGAAACCTTAAGTCAATTTTGGGCTACATTAATAGAACTATCATGCACAGAGCAAGGAAATGATAAGTTGCCCTAGCCAGAACACATCTAGAGCATGGTGTCTAGCTAGCAAAGTAGCGTCCAGAAATCTCATTGTAGGAAGACTATTACCAAAGAAGAGAGAGGATCCTGTGAATGGTTACCTAGCAGGGTCTTGAATCCATGCTCTGTGTGTGTGTGTGTGTGTGTGTGTGTGTGTGTGTGTTTGTGTGTATGTATATGTGTGTGTGTTTTTGTGTGTATATGTGAATTAGAAAAAAAGTGTGTGTTTGTTTAACTAGAAAAAGTAGAGATGTTTAACCTGAGCAAAGAACATTGAAAGAGAGAACATGAAATCTGTCTCTGAATATTTGAAAGATCATTATTTGGGGGAAGGAAGGTATAAATTTGTTCTATTTGGCCTGAGAAGGCAGAACTAAGGATAATAAAAATATTCAAATGCTCTTTCCTATGTCTTAAAAATGATCTCCTCATTTCTTACAGTACAATAGTACTCCACCACACATCCATGTCACAACTTATGCAATCATTCCTCAAATATTGGACATTTTTTTAAGGGTTTTGGGAAAACAGAAACATTGATGAACTGCTGGTGTACTTGTGAATAGTTGCAATCATTCTGGAAAATAATCTGGAATATACACAAATAATTAATAAACAGTGTGTGATCCAGTTTTGATCCAGTTGTACCAGTGTTAGACCTATAACCAAAAAAAAGAGGAAAAGATCTTTTATGTAAAAATATGTCAGCATTAAGAGTCTACCATGCAAAGCAAAAATAGATCTAATTAAAAGAGAAAAGGAAGGAAACTATTTTTTCCTAAACGGTACCATAGACAATAAAGGAATATGTTTATTAACCACATATTGACCAAGTGGTATAGCATCCAAATTCATAGAGGAGAAGCTAAACAGATTACAGTAAGACAGAGAGCAAAACTATAATAATGGGGGACTTCAACTTACCTCTCTTAGAGTTAGATAAGTCTAGTCACAAAATAAAAAAGAAGTCATGGGTCCTGAGTTCGATTGATTCTGCCACTTACTAGCTATCTGACCTTGATTAAGAAGGTGAATTTTAGAAAAGTTACATGATTGACCTCTAAAGAAAATTGAATGGGGAAAGAAATATACCTTCTTCTCTGTGTTATATGGCACCTACACAAAAATTGGCTATTTATTAGGGCCCCAAAATCTCACAATCAAATACAGAAAAGCAGAAATTTTAAATGCATCCTTTCCTGATTATTATACAATAAACTTTACATTTAAGAAAGAGTCATGGAAAGATAAGCTAAAAATTAATTGGAAACTAAATAATCTAAATACAAAGAATGAGTGGATCAAATATCATATCACAGAAATAATTAACAATTTCATTCCAGATAATTACAATGATGAAGCATCATACCAAAACTTGTGGAATGTAGTCACAGCAGTTATTTGGGGAATTTGATATCTGTAAATGCTCATACAAATAAAATAGAGAAAGAGAAGATCAGTGAATTGTACATATCATTAAAAAACTAGAGAAAGAACAAATTAAAAATTCCCTATAAAATACCAAACTAGAAATTCTGAAAAATCAAAGAAATTAATAAAATTGAAGGTAAGAAAACTACTGAACTAATTAATGAATTATAGAACAATCTCCCTAATGAATATTATTGAAAAAGTTTAAAGTAAAATATTAGCAAATTGATTGCAGCTAGTTATCACTGGAATAATTCACTGTAATAAAGTAGAATTTATACCAGGAATGTAAGAATGGTTCAAGATTAGGAAAATAATCAGCATAATTAACCACATCAATAGCAAAATTAACAGAAATCAAACAATTTTCTCAATAGATGTTGAAAAAGCCTTTGACAAAATATGTAGATGTTCCTATCAAAAACACTAGAGAAGATAGGAACAAATGGGGTTTTCCTTAAAATGATAAGCAGTATCTATCTAAAACTCAGCAAACATTATATGTAATGGGGATAAGATAGAAAATTTCCCAATAAACTCAGGGGTGAAACATGGATGCCCATTTTCATCACTATTATTCAATATTGTATTAGAAATGTTAGCTTTAGCAGTAAGATAAGAATAAGAAATTGAATGAATCAGAATAGGCAATGAGGAAACAAAACTCACTCTTTACAGTTTATATAATAATATACTTAGAGAACAAAGAAATTAATTTAAAAAACTATTTGAAACAACAACTGCAAAGAAGTAGGCACAAATCATTGACATTTCTATATATATTACCAACAAAGCACAATAGCAAAAAATAGAAAAAAAGTTCCATTTAAAGTAAGTGTGGACAAACCTCTCAGGACAAACTCAGAAACTATATGAACACAATCACAAAACCTTTTCAGAAACTAAAGTCAGATCTAAACAATTTGAAAAACGTCAATTCCTCACGGACAGATTGAGCTAATACAAAATAATGAGAATTCTACCTAAATTAAATTACTTATTCAGTGCCATAACCAATCAAGCTAATCAAAAATCTCCTTTTCAGAGCTACAAAAATGGCAATGAAATTTATCTAGAGAAACAAAAGGTCAAGAAATGTAAAGGAAGGTGGGCTAGTTGTACCAGATCTAAAATTGTATTTTAAAGTAACAGTCATCAAAACTCTCTAGTACTCACTAAGAAATAGAGAAGTAAATCAGTGGAATACATTAGGTACAATAATAGTAACTGACTATAGTAATCTGGCTTCTGGGCTAAGAACTCACCATTTGACAAAAATTACTGGGAAAATTGGAAAATAGTAGGGCAGAAACTACATATAGCCCAATATCTCACATTCACAAGACATCAATGAAATTGGTACATGATTTAGACCTAAGGGTGGTACCATAAAGCAATTAGGAGAAGAAGAAATAGTCTATTTTTATATCTATGGAGAGGGGAGGAGGTTCTGACCAAACAAAATGAATGTTCTTGATTACATTAAACTAAAAAGGTTTTGCACAAATCAAATCAATGTTGTCAAGATTAGAAGGAATGCAGAAAGCTGCTAAATGAATTTCACATCTAGTGTTTCTTATAAAGGACTCATGTCAGAAGTATATAGAGAACTGAGTCAAAATTCTAAGAATTCAAGTCATTCTCCACTTGATTAATGGTAGAAGGATATTTGTGAACAGGCAGTTTTCAGATGAATAAATTAAGCTATCTGATAACTCATAGGAAAAAATGCTCCAAATCATTATCGATTAGAGAAATGCAAATTAAAACAACTCTAAGGTACCACTTCTTACCAATCAGATTGACTAAAAGATGAAAATGAGGTAAAAAAAGTCATGAATGTTGGAGGGGATGTAGGAAAACTTGGACACTAGTGCACTGTTGGTGGAGTTATGAACTGATCCAACCATTCTGGAAAGCAAACTGAAACTATGCCCAAGGTCAGTAAAACTGCATAATGTTTGATGCAGAAAATACACTACTAGGTCTATATCCCAAAGAAATCATAAAATAAAGGGGAAAAGATCTACTACAAAAGTGCTCAGAGCAAGAATATTTGTAGTGAAAAAGAAGTGGAAATTGAGGGGATATCTATCAATTGGGGAATGATTGAACAAATTATGGTATATGAATGTGATGGATTACTATTGTTCTGTAAGAAATCATGAGCTACCAGACTTTAAAAAGTCTGAAAAGACTTGCAGGAATTGAAGGTGAGTGAAGTGACCTGAACCAGAAGAACATTGTGTGTTTTTTTTAAGTATGCAATTTTTTGTAGTTTTTTTAGAAATATTTTATTTGAGTTTTACAATTTCCCCCCATTCTTGCTTCCCTCCCCCCACCCCCACAGAAGATATTATTAGTCTTTACACTGTTTCCATGGTATACATTGATCTCAGTTGAATATGATGAGAGAGAAATCATATCCTTAAGGAAGCACAATAAATTATGAGATAGCAAAATTACATAATAAGATAATGGGATTTTTTTTCTAATTTGATGGTCTTTGGTCTTTGTTCAAAGTCCACAATTCTTTCTCTGGATACAGATGATATTCTCCATTGCAGATAGCCCAAATGTCCCTAGTTGTTGCACTGATGGAATGAGCAAGTCCATCAAGGTGGTTCATCATCTCCATGTTGCTGTTAGGGTGTACAATGCTTTTTTTTGATGAACCAGGAGAGCATTGTTCACATTAACAGCAATATTGTGAGATGATCAACTATGATGAATGTAGTATCTCTCAGCAATTCAGTGATCAAGGACAATCCTAAAAGACCTGAGGCAGGGAAGAGAAACAAACTATGGAATCTGAATGCAGAGCAAAGAATACTATGTTCACTTTTTAAAACTTCTTTTATGTTTTTCTTTCTTATGTTTTTCCCCTTCATTCTAATTCTTCTTTCACAAAATGACTAATATACAAATGTGTTAAACATAATTGTATATGTACAACCTATATCAGATTGCTTGCTTCCATGGGGAGGGGAATGGAAGGGAGGGTGTTAGACCAATGTGGAACTCAAAAGCTTACAAAAGGATGAATACTGAAAACTATTTTTGCATGTGATTGCAAAAAATAAAATAAAAAGAGCTTACCATGTGATAGACTTGAGATACAAAGAAAGACAAGACATAGTTCCTATTTTCAAGTAGCATGCCTTCTAATGGGGGAGACAAGATGCAAACAAGTATGTACAAACAAGACATATGCAGGATAAATTGGACAATCAACAGAGGAAAGGCACTTGAAATAAATATTGGGAAGGATTTTCCTATAGAATGTGGGGTTTTAGGTGGGTCTTAAAAGACTTAAATGAATTGTTACATTGTGAACAGACCCAAAAGAATAATTTATATTATCTACAATATAAAGTACATAGTTTGGGTGAATTTTTTAAACTAATGAAGAATGAAATGAGCAGAGTCAAAAGAACAATTTATACACTGACAAAGGCATTATAAAAACAAACAATGTTGAAAGTTTTTATTTATATCCATCCATGATTCCAGAGGATTGATAAAAAACATGCTATTCATGACAGAGTGATAATGGATTTAGTGTGTGGTATCATACATACATATTTTTGCATATAGTCATGGGGTGATTTATCTTGCTTGGCTTTGCAAATTTATTAAAATCATCTTTTTTCTTAATGCTATGGGGAATAAGCAAAAAACCCTCTCTGGGGGAAAATTAAAGATGTAAAATGTTACATTAACTTTAAATGAAGTCACTATATTATTAGTTTTTCTTAACTATGTTACTTTATTATGAAACACCATTCACTAAATGAAGATAATGTGTCAATTTAATGTAAAAAAAACCTGCAATAAACTGAAAATGACCAAAAAAGAAAAAAGGCATAGTGGTTCCAAATTACAGAAGTTCTTCATTGCTGGTTCCAAATGACGGAAACTCTTGATAGTGAAGCATAGGAGTCTGAGACTGAATTAGTGGACTCTAAAGAGTTTTTGATTTTTGAGTACATAAATAACAAGCTTAGGTCAATGCCTATGAAAGATGATTCTAGTAATGGAATAGATGACACACTGAGGGGAGGGGGGCTAAGATCTCTTAAGAGGTTATTGCAGTTGTCTAAGAGGGTATGGTAAGAAAAGAGGTGGGAGATGGAAATGAGAGATCCTGTGGGGGTCCATAAGCAATGATAACTGATTAGATATAAAAAGTAAGAGAAAGGAATGGTTCGAAGATAATGCCAAGTTTTTTTTAAACAAGAAAAGTAACATGACAGATTAGGTGAATCATTGTGCTATTGATAGAAATGGTATAGTAGAAAGAACAATGAATCTGTAGCCAAATGACTTACATTCAAATTTGGATTCTCCTATTTATTATCTGGGTGACCTTTGGCAAGGCACCTCTCCTTGCTGGTTAATGAACCTATAACCTAGAATCTGCATCTAGAGACCTGAAAACCAGTAAAAACTGACCATGACAGACCCTTTTCTGGAGTAGATATTGTATTCCTTTAATACTTTCTGCATCTTGATGCCAGGTCATAGGGAATTCATAGATCCCTGAGCTGAGCATTCTTTCTTCCCCTGTGATTAACTGAGCAGACAGAAGAGATGTGGAAACAGTAGTTCTTTCACAACATGACTAATATAGAAAGATGCTTAATATGACTGTATTTGTATAACCTATTGAGGGGGAAAGATTGGAGGGAGGAAGAAACATTTAGAATTCAAAATCTCACAGAAATGAATGTTGAAAATTCTTCATAGGTAACTGAAAAAATAAAATACTATTAAAATGCAAAAAAAATTATTAGTCAGGGAGCAAAGGGATAGAAGAAGATGAAGGTGGAAAAAGGCAGAAACAAGTGGCATTTTCCAGTCCTCCAAGGAGGACAATAGTATTGGTTTTGTTTTAAAGCACAGAATATTTGAAACTTCCTACCTAATGATATAATCTTGTAACCCTGCTATCAAGGAGTCTGGATCTGCCATCTCTCAAGTTCAAAAATTCTGAACTTCAGTAGGTTAATTCAATCAAATATACACCCTAAAGTTGACATCAAAATGGTGAGTGCCTAGGATCAGATGGGCCATCAGGTTGCCTAAAGAGAGGTGAACTACCCCAGGTCAAAGCTCCTGTGTTGATCATAATGGGGCCACTCTCATGAATCATCCCTGCATTTCCAAACTGAATTGAGATAGAGATACATACATTTAAGTATTTGTATATATATATATATATATATATATATATATACACACACACACACAAATATATATATACATATGGGGATATAAGAAGCTTCCTCTCTGGTCAATATCATCAAGCAACCAAGTGAAAAATTGTTGTTGTTGTTGTTGTAATTTGTCTTTCATAGTTGAAGAAGATCAGTGAAATTATTGATACCCCTCTGTGGCTGATATGTCCAGTATGATCTTGGAAAGCTCCACTACAGTCAGGCATAAATAGTACTAGACATATAGAAGATATAAATACCTAGAATGAAACAACTTATAAGCTTATAAGGTTAAAAATTACCTATCAAATATATACAGACTAAGTGCTAAGAGGAAAAAAAGACAAAGAAATATAATATGATTAAATGCAGGGTGGTAGGGCAAAGGAGGATAATAGTATTGGGGGTGGGAGAATTAGGAAAGAATGTGGAGAAGGGGGTACTTAAATTTCACCTTGAAGAAAGAAAAGATTTCAATGAGTCAAAGTTGAGGAATGAGAAAGCATATTTCAGTCATAGGAAATGGCAATGCCAAATTATTGATACAGGAAATCAAATATCATATGAGAAACAGACTGGATGCCAGTTTGGTTGAATTGCAGGTTATGGGAAGGGAATAATGTACAATAATGTTGGAAAAATAGATTGGTCAGAATATGAGTTCCAAAAAGAGAAGTTTATTTGTTTTCTTAGAGCCAATATGTAGTCAATGGTCTTTATTAATTAGCAGAATGACATGGTTAGTGTTATTTGAAAAGGGTGTGGGTGATAGAAGTGAGGAGAGCCTTCAGACCAATTGGTAGACTGTTGAAATAATTTAGGCAAGAGGTGATGAGGGTTTGAACTTAAGTAATAGCTATGGGAGTGGAGAGAAGGGGTTGGATGAAATAGATGTTGCAGAAGTAAAAAATATGGCAACAAATAAAACATGATTTTAAAAAGAATGAGGAGTTATGGATTATGTGGAGGTTATGAATCTGAAAAACTATAAGAATGGTAATGCTTTTGGTAGAATAGTTGTAAGTTTGAGAGGAAACATAAGTTCCATGTTAGACATATTGTTGTCTGTGAGGCATCCATTTTGGAATGTCCAATAGGGAGACATTGAATTTCAGGAGAGGAAAACTTAGAATACAGGTCTATACATTATTTGCATAAAAACAATAATAAAATCCATGGGAGCAGTCACCAATAGCATAGGAAAAAGTTAAGATAAAGGATATGATATGTGTGATGACTCAGTAAAAGAAATTGAGAAAGGATGGTCAGACATATAAAAGAACCATGATAGAACAGTGCAATGACATCTTAGAGAGAGAGCATATCAATTGAGAGACTGTGTCAAATGCAGCAGAGCATTCAAATAATATGAAGTCTGAAAAAAATTATTGAGCACTATATTTGGTAAGAGGCCACTGGTAACTTTGGAGGGAGTGGGTTTTGGTTGAGTAATGAGGTTGAAAACCAGATTGTTGAGGAGTGAAAGGCAGGGAATAGAAGCAACATGTAAAGACAGATTTTCTAAGTTTAACTAAAAAAGGAGAAAAGCTAGAAAGGTTTTTTAAGGATGGAGAGATATGTATGTTTGAAGAAAGGAAGGAAGGAATCAGCAGATATGGAGTAGCTGAAGGGTAGGATAAGTGAGGGAAAATTTGTTGGAAAAGGATATAATGGAATAAAGGGAACATATAGAGGATTAACCTTGGTAAGAAGGGCCACAAAAGGCAAAGACAGTAGAAGATGATGTCAAAGAACTTTGAGATAAAGAGAATAGAAGAGGGAGCAGATGGTAAATAATTTTAATTTTCTTGGTAAGATACAAAAGGCTATCAACTGAGACAATGTTGGAAGGTGTGTGAAAGAAGAGACAGACTAGAAGAGTTTTTGAAGAGAGAGAGAAAAATAAGGAATCAATTAGGAAGGAATAAAATGATTGCCTTTCTACTGTGAAGGCTAGATAGCATGAACTTATTAGGTCAAAAAAACTATGAAATCATACTTTTTTTTCCTATTGAAGAATATTTGAATTCAAAAGATTTACAAATCAATTTTAATTATCTTATTTTTAGTAAATAATCAATTTTTATTGGGACTTTTGATTTTCTGTTAGAGTAAACTCATGGAAAGGAAGCTACCTCAGTTAATATAGATTGGTACCTTCTGTTTATCTTATATTACTGAACTTCATATGGCACTGGCAGGTTGCCAAGCTAACACAGGAAGACTTTGTCCTTTTAGAACTAATACCTATTAAGGGTGGGACACTTAAGACCAGGGTTTCTTAACTTCAAGGCCCATTTTCCATCTAGTATGCTACATTGTCTTTCAATTTTGCCTTACAAGAATCAAAGGAAGGGTTATTAGTGAAATTTGGATGGGATGGTTTATTCTCAGCAGTAATAGTTTAAGGTTACAACTTAGTGAAAATCTTAAGACACAGAGGCACCAGAGATCTTTGTGTTTGTGAGGAATATTTAGGACAACAAAACCATACCTGCACACATGGAGCAAGGGAGAGAAGATTCATGTTTGCTCTAAGTTTTTCAAGCACAAGTGGTACTTTAGAAAGAGGGCTATGATTAAAAATCTAGTTTGCTACCTACACAAGTATCTCATAGATTACACTCTTTTTTTTCCTATATAAATATTTTAGAGATTATATTCTTTAATGGAATAATCACAGGGCAAATTTTTTAATTGTGAAAAAGTGAGATTTGGAGTGCTCTACCCCATCTATCTCAAACTTTCCCACAAAAGTCTGAGAAAAAAGGCACCTGTCATTTTAGCTAATGTTATGCTAGGACCATTGCTAGAAGAGCTCATTATTCAAAGTTATCCTAGAGGTTTTGAGCTCAGAGCAAATCAAACAAAATATTCACTTTCTTTATCTCTCAATATTTATATCTAGGTGACTACAAGTTAAAATGAAGAGTGATAGCAACCTTGAATAGGAAAAAGAGCTACAACAGGACCACCAGAAGAGTATGTGAAAGAAAGGGACAATGCAGAGCACTTGGAGCAAAGTATTGGAAGAGAACATCTTCCTCTACTGGTAAATACCCTTCACTTCTTAGGAGAGAAAACACAGACTCAGCCTTATTTACTTACTAAAATGATTATGACATAAATAATCATAATGTCATAGGCATAGATAAGAAAGTTTAGAGGTAATTTTGCATTTTACAGATTAGGAAACTGAAGTCCATAGAGTATATGACTTGCCATAGGCCTTGCCGAATAAATGACTGAGATTTGAACCTATGTCTTTTGATTTTTTTGTGGCCTTAGGCTACCTCTCACTTACATTATGGTCTAGCATGCCAACTTAAAGAATGGCTCGAGGTGACTTCCAGCCAAGATGGTGGAGAGAAGACAGGCACAGTTCTAAAGTCTCCTGATCTTTCCCCATCTATCGTATGAAACAAACTTCTTAACAGAAATCCGACCCACAAAACCCAAAAGAAAAAACATCTACCTCAGGATTTGTCTTCTGCAGCTTTGGGCGGGCAAGTCCGGGCACAGAGGGCAGATCAACCCCGGATCAGCCAGATTAGTGGCTGAATTGGAGCCAGGGAGTCTGAGGGCCCAAGAGATGGACCTGCTGGATCAGCGGTGGGGCTAGATCATGGGGGCTTGAGTCAACTAGGGAGCAGAGGCATGCTGACTCTCTGCAGCTAGTTGATAGGGCTGGGGGTGGAGAGTTCCAGTGCAGGAGAGCTGCAGACATTATCCCTGGGCTCCTCTGGTCTGAGGAACTCTGAGTCTGCTCCTCCATTGTGGCTGAGGCCTCTTCCCGGAACAAACAATTGCAGACTAATTCTGCTTCAGGAACAGGTGTATGAGCAGAAGAACCAACCCAGCTGACAATAGGGAGAAGGATGACTAAAGCCCACCACTGACTGAAGGCAAAAGGATTCAATAGCTCCAACCCCTCCCTTCAAGCTAAGGGAGAAGGCCTCAATCAAGGTCACAGATACGCCAAAGAAAGCAACCAGCACCTCCTACTGGCCAGTCAGAGAAATTGCACTCAGTGATTAAAGCCTCTAGCAATCCCAACACCAAACCCCTGTGAATCAGCCCCTTCTCAAATCAAGGTCTTAGCAAAACAAAGAAGGATCAGTGGAAAGGTGGATCCATAGAAAAATTCTTAGAAGGAAAAGACCCTAACTCAGAGAGACCTAGAACCTTTGAGGAGAATATGATCTGATCTTCAACACAGAAAGACTCCCTTAAAGAAATAAAGAGTTTAAAAATCAATTGGAAAATTTGGCAAAAGAAACCCAAGAAAACAAATCCTTTGAAAATACAATTGGACAAATACAAAATGAGAATAATTCTCTCAGATTCTCAATTGGGCAAATGGAAAAAGAAAATAATACTCTCAAAACCTCAATTGGTCAAATGGAAAGCTCTCTCAAAAGTAGAATTGACCAATTGGAAAAAGAGTTGCAAAAGGTTAATGAAGAAAACTCCTCCCCCCCAAAAATAATGGAGTCTACAGAAACTAATGACTCCAGGAGACAGCAAGAGTCTGTTAAACAAAATCAAAAAATAGAAAAAATAGAAGCAAATGTAAAATACCTCATCAACAAAACCACTGACCTCGAGAATAGATCAAGGAGGGGCAACCTGAAAATTATAGGACTTCCTAAAAACATTGAAGAGAAAAAAAAGCCTGGACTTAATATTATAGGATCTAGTGATGGAAAACTGCCCTGATATCATGGAATTGGAGGGCAAAGTAGTTATTGAAAGAGTACATCGATCCCCACCAGAAAAAGATCCTAAAATGAGAATACCAAGGAATGCTGTGGCCAAATTCCAGAACTATCAGATAAAAGAGAAAATCCTGCAAGCAGCTAGAAAGAAACAATTTAAATATGAAGGATCCACTGTAAGGATTATGCAGGACCTGGCTGCATCAACATTAAGGGATTGAAGGGACTGGAACAAGATATTTCGAAGAGCAAGGGAGCTTGAAATGCAGCCAAGAATCCACTATCCCACAAAGCTGATCCTTCTCTCCCAGGGAAAAAGATGGACATTTAATGAAATGGAAGAATTCCAAAAATTCCTGATTAAAAGACCAGAGCTAAATAGAAAATTTGAGCATCAAACAGGAGGTTCAAGAGACACATGAAAAGGAAAAAAAAGGGGGAGGCAGTAAAAGTAAAAGAAAAAAAAACTGCTATCCAACAACTTGAAATTGGCTGTATACCAGCATGGGGAAAAAGATTCTCATAAATCTTGAGAATTGTAACTCTAACAGAGAGAATATGCCTAGCCAGAAGTGATGGACATTCATGACCTATCCATGACACCACTAGTCAATGGGATGTAACTAGCTTTAACCCCACTTGGGAGAAAGACCCTAATAACTCTCAAGCATTTTAACTCTGTTAGATAGAATGTACTTAGCTAGAAGTGACAGATACTCAGAATTTTCTATGACTCAGATAGCATGATTTTTAAAAACATTACCTCCAAAAAGGGGGACAGGAAAGAGATGGGAGGAGGGAGAGAACTGAATGATCTCATTACATTGAGAGGTACAAAATACCTATGGTTATATATGGGAAGAAGGGAGGAGATGAGAAACACATGAATCTTCTCATCAGACTTGGCTTAAAGTCAACTTACACATACTTAATAAACTTAAAAAACATCTAACCTTTCAAGTATTAAAAGGGGAAAAGGGGAGTGGGGATGGAGAAAGGGAGGGGGAGGGGGAAAGGGGAACTAACAAAAGGAAGGAAAGGGAAAAGGGAAAGGGGAAAGAAAGGGGAGGGAGTGATATAGGAGGGCAAATACACTAAAGGGGGTGATATTCAGAAACAAAATACTGGGGAATATGGATAAAGGGAGGGGAAAAGGGGGGGAAATACAAACAGAGGGAAGATAACATGTAGGGCAATGAAGAATAAGTTATCATAACTTTGAATGTGAATGGGATGAACTCTCCCTTAAAATGTAAATGTATAGCAGAGTGGATTAAAAACCAGAACCCTACAATATGATTTCTCTCTCTACACACTCAATTTGGATCAATGTACAACATATAAACAAAATAAAGACTGACAGATTGATTTTCATGGGGGTGGGGGAAGGGAGGTAAGATTGGGAGAAAAATTGTAAAACTCAAATAAAATCTTTAATAAAAAAGTTAAAAAAAAAGAATGGCTTGGAAAAAGTTAATACATTCTCTAAGGGATGAAACTTTCTCCCTCGGTTGTAACACATAGCTAATATATGTCTAAACTGTGGGTGTTTGCATTACTGCAATATAAATAATTTCTCATATCAATGTAAATATAGGTTTCAAAAACTCACAATAACACATTCTGATTAAATTTTTAAAAAGTTCTTTCTTGAATGCTTGAAAGCTCTTTTTAGCTGTATTTGAAATCTTTCAAAGCACTATGTGTAGAAAAAAATTCTTTGGGTTCCACTTTTGATCCAGGTTTTTAAACTATGTAGATGTACTGATAAACCATGTAGCTAAAAAGTGAAAATTTAAGGCAACAATCAATGTGTAAATAAAATATTTATCTGATAATTTTTCCTTCTGGCTGTCTTTGATATAATAGTTTTTAGCCTTAGATTGCATTTCTTTTGACCCTGATGTGATTTAATTGGTCCAAAAAAACTCTAGATGCATAAACTTTCTTAACCATTGTTAATAATCACCAATTCTGCAACATCAAGCCTTAGCTTGATTAATGAACTGACTGTCTGAGGCCACAAAGACAATGAGTGCTTGAGTTGAAATTTGAAGTTATAGCCTTCTAACTCTGAGACCAGTTTTTTATCCATTTTGTCTGTTATGCCAGTTACATTTGCATAATACAAAATGGAGTAGGTGTAATTAATTTGCTCAGTAAACATTAATGAAATTATTCACTCTGATTTATCTAGTTTGGTTGTATTTTATGATTCATTTGCCTGAATAACTATATTTCTCCTTTACTTGGTGTCAAATTAACACCTTTTAAGAATCCATGTGCTTTCCCAATTGGCAGCTTCCTTTTTTATCCTAGATGCTTTAATTTTGTTTAGACAACAGCTTTTCAATTCAATTTAATCAAAAATAGCTACTTGTTCTTCTACAATTGCTTTTATTTTTTTGTTCGGTTAAGTATTAATCTCTAACCATAACCGAAGACTATATGATTGACTGGGCAGTGGTGGTTGCTGTGGTCTTCTTCCCATATCCCATTCCTCAGACCCTCTCCTCCATGCCTCCCAAGAAACAGGCTCAGTTGGGGGCAACAAGAAGGTGGAGCTAAAAAGGAATGAGATAATCATTGAGGATAAAACTTGCTTTGAAGAATAAGAAAGCAGCAAGTCAATATAAGTTCATCAAGGCTATGACTCATCAAGTTAAATATGGTCAACAAATAGGTTGCTATTGAAAACAACAAATATTGCTGGTTTGGGGTTTGCCCTGCAAGTAGTGATAATTGTATGTCCCTTCATGCTCTTCTTTCTGGTATTGTATTAAAAAATATAAAAAGAAAGAAGAAAAGGAAGATGAAATTTCATTAGATGATCTAATAAGAAGAGAGTGTTCTGTTTTAGGACCAAATGATACCAAAATCACTTTACAGTCCCTTTTTTGCAATAAAGAAAAGAAAAAGCCAAGAAAAGGATCAATAGACACGAACAAGAAATGGAAAGAAGAAAAAGCAGACTTTAAGGCAGAAAAACCATTAGTGATCAATAGACATGAAATATTTGAATTTTGTTTTGAGCTGGTGGGTGATGGTGGTGAAGAATCAAATGATACATGCTACACTGAAGGTACAGGTAGTCATGAGGTTGAAGATCTAGTAAGAATAAATGATATAGGGGCAGCTAGGTGGCACAGTGGAGAGAGAGCACAAGTCCTTCAAATGAGGCCTCTGACACTTAATAATTGCCTAGCTGTGTGATCATGGGCAAAGAGCCCCATTGCCTTGCAAAAAAAAATAGTAAAAGATACCTATTTGAGCCAGCATATCCCAAAGCAAGTGGATGAGACTGGTATTACTGTGTTCATTCTTGATAGATTCAGTACATCTACTCCAGTAGAGAAGGATGATAACAAATTGAGTGATACTTCAGGAGATGGGGTCAAAAATGGAAACAATGTGACTTGGAAGAATATAATAAAGAGAACAGGAAAATAGTTATTGGTGCTTCTTCTGCTGATGAAAACTCTTTTACTAGAAAGGATTTAAATGAGCTAAAAACATTAAACACACTTGCTTTAGAGGAATGATCAAACAAGTCAGATTAAAAAAAATTGTCAGCTCACATGAATTGAAATTGACTCTATTAATTTTTTTTCTCCTGCCTATAATTCTTAAACAGGATGTTTATGTTTTCCTCACACTGATTTTGGGAGGGAGCCCTTCCTCCAACCACATCACTTTTATTCTAACCTTGACTACATCATAGTAAATTCAGAATAAGTTATAAGTAACCTGAAAAATAAAGGACAATACAGAAAAGATTTTTTAAATAATTGAAGTAGGAAGTATAATTGTTTTTTTCCAACTTGTGAGTTTCATAGAGCATATGTTATTACAAAGTTCAACATACATATTGAAAATACCTCTTATTAAAGCTATATCTTTTTAATGAGTGATTTGATTTCCTCTGTGTGTGTGGGGGGGGTAATGTGTATGCATGTGTGTATGTGCATAAGTATGTGTGTGTATATAAAACTGACTAAAACATAGGGGCGGCTAGGTGGCACAGTGGATAGAGCACCGGCCCTGGAGTCAGGAGTACCTGAGTTCAAATCCAGCCTCAGACACTTAATAATTACCTAGCTGTGTGGTCTTGGGCAAGCCACTTAACCCCATTGCCTTGCAAAAAAAAAAAACCCTAAAAAATAAAAGACTGACTAAAACAAGAGCACTGTACTTCATAAATAGACTACTTATGTAGATTCAGTTTTGGGTTTCTTTGGAGAGTTAGTCAGATGGATATCAAGATTCAGGTTCTTTAAACTATCAACATCATCTGGAGCATCCTCTTTAAAATGTAAAAAATTTTAAACTGTTAAATTTTCCCTCTGCCTTTTTTTTACCACCAAAGTTGTAAATAAAGCTCACTGATATAAAAATAAAAAAAAGAAAGTATACAATAGATTTTTCTTCTAATTTATAATGGTATTATACTTTAACATTCAGGCTGCTTATTTATTTTAAATCCACTAAAATAAATTAGATGGTGTTGGTATAAATTTACTTTCTACAACCTGCTTTCCGATTTTCTAAGAAGAACTTATCAAATAGGGAATTCTTTCCTAGGTTATTTATATTTTGAGGTTGCCAAATATTGATTTATTGACTTCCATTATTTCTGGTTTTTCTCTTTTCTAGTCTGTTCATTGATCAACTTTCCTCTTTTTTTCACCTAATTCTAAATGATTTTGAGCATTGTTGCTTCAAATGATTGTTTAGGGTCAACCCATCTTTATTATTTGTCTTATTATATATTTTCTTCTCCGTGTCCAAATGAATTTCCTTCTTATTTTATCAGACACTATAAAGTAGTCTTGTGGCAGTTTGAGTGGTATAATAAAAAATATGTAAATTAACTTCCATAGTAATTCCATTTTTATTATATTAGCACAATCTAGTGATGAACAATAAGCACTCCTCAGGATATTTTTTTCTCTTTAAGAAATATTTTATAATTGATTCTTTATAAGTACTGAATATTCTTTGACAGGTTGATCCCCAGATATTTTAAGCATTTTAGAGTTATTTTGATTGGGATTTGATTGCTATTATCTCTTGAATTTTCTTACTACCTAATAGAAATGTTGAATTTTTACTGTTTTACTGAAGTTCTTAGTTGTCTCTATTATTTTTCCTATGACATTCAAGCAAATTAGTATTACAAGCAAATAAGGATAGTTTTGGCTTTTGCTTCTCTTTCTGCTTTTTAAAAAATAGTCATTATATACATGGATGAAGCTTTCAAAATGCCTTACATCATTAGCTCAGTTGAATTTCCTAACAATACTAACACCCTGTACCATAAGTATTATTACCTTCATTTTATAGTTGAGAAAATATGAGAATCAAATTAATGACTTGCCCTAGCCATTTTCAAAGAAGATAAATTTGAACCCAGGTTTCTTCATGTTCATTCCTCCATTCTACCCAATTTACCATGGCATGTTTCACATAGCTACTCAAGAAATATTTCTCATTGAATCTGGGAAATTTAGAAGATCAGTGATTGCTGAAAAAGTTAGGGAAGCCTTCTTAGAGGAGCCTTGAGAGTTTGGTAGGATATCTTTTTTTCCTTTCTCTTGTATTATTGCCATTGCTAGCATTTCTAGAATTATAGAAAATAAAGGGAAGGGGGTAAACAGAATCCTTGCTTTATTCCTTTGTTTATTGAGAAAGCTTCTAGTGTATTTCCACTGGATTTGAAGACTGCTTTTTGTTTTAGGTAATTGTTTTTATGATATTAAAAAGATCCTCTTTTGCCTGTGCTTTGTATTTGTATTATAAATGATTATAGTATTTTATCAAAGACTTTTGCAGAATTTATTGAGCACCTATTAAGCTATGATGTTTTTGTTTTGTTAATGTTATTGTCCTATTTTTGTACCTTTATTGCATCCCTGATTAAATCTAACATGGTCATCATGAATGATTTCTCTGATAAATTTCTAAAGTTTATTCAATAACATTATACAAAATAATTTTTTGAATCAATATTCATTAATATTATGAAATCTTTCCATAGTTAATCTACCTCACCTTTCTTGACTTCTATTTTTACCCACATTATTTTTCTACTTGTATTCTTTCTTCTCAGTTGCTTCCATTTGTTACTTTTTGTATTTTAAATGCATTTTATTGATATCTTATATTTTATCACCTATATTTCTCAATGTATCCTTCCCCTCTCTCTTACAGAGAACAACTCTTTCATTTCTTTCTCTCTTTGTATCTTCAGGGACTTGCAAATAATAAGTGCTTAATAAATGTTTGGTCAATTGAATTCTTCCTTTTGATAGTAGCTTCCATTTCTTTTTCCTGACCCATTACTGGTAATGGAAATTTCAGTAGCTTTCTCACAAAGAAACTTAACAAGTATTAATGTTTCTCACTAATGGTGCCTAAAAGTATTCATTCATGGCTGGAAAGAAATGTCAAGACAATATTTCTTTCTTTCACAAAAACTCATTAATCAATGGTGCTGCCAATTTATTCATTATGCTCAAGCTTTCCATATCTTCTTTGAAAGAGTTTGTAATATGCTTATAATTACTCTTATGACTAAAAATGTTAGTAGACTATAGCCTCCTAAAGTCATATTTTATGCACATAGCTTGTGAAAATGTTCTCCTTCATGACTCCTGAATATGATTTTCAGCAGTCATTTAGCATAATTTGTTTTTAAGTGTTTTCTGACTATGCTAGGGTCTCCCAATACCCTTTATGATATTTCAAGTGAACCACAAGCAATTTAAGCCCATCTTTATGAATACTGGATCTACCCCAATCTATTACTCTTTGAGATATGCCAAGAATGACATCTGAATTTCTGTTGATCCTGATAAAGAGGGGACCAGAACTGCATGAATAATCATAATGTTAAGTTTATTCATTTTCAATCACAATAATCATGGTTAATAACAAAATGGATAAAATTTCTGTGGTGAATTATACCAACAATTGTCATATATCAAGAAATCAAGTTTGATAATTACATGTAATATGTAATAATGCCTTGGTATAATTTTCTTTCCCAAAAGTATTTTAAATAAGAAAAACTTCTTTGTTGTTAAGTAGTCTATGCTGGAACATTCTCTGTTTGCTATTTAACAGTCCACAGGTGACCAGCATGACTGAAACATAGCAACACATTGTATTTCTAAATTTCCTTGCAAAATAAAATTGTTTCTTAGTGATCCTTTGTGATTGCAAACATATTATGCATTTCAAAGAAGATTCCATTTTTCAGTGGCCCAGTTCACAAAATTTTCTAATGCTATGCTTCATGTTTGTTAACTTCCTTTTAAGAAAAGGAAACATTAGCACCATCTCCTAACTTTCTCTCATTTTGCTTGAGTAGCAAATTATTATATTATGGCAGGCATTTTCATTTAGTTTCCAGAAGTTATCACAACCTAGAGTTTCTTCCATGATTTTTATCACAGCTAGTATATACTGATTTGATGGGTTCTAATATTCTTTTTTTAAAAAAGAAAGATTTTATTTATTTTGAGTTTTGCAATTTCCCCCCTATTCTTGATTCCCTACCCCTACCCCCCACAGATGTCAGTCTATTAGTCTTTACATTGTTTCCATGGTTTCCACTGTTCTCAGTTGAATGTGATGAGAGAGAAATCATATCCTTAAGGAAGAAAAGTAAAGTATAAGAGATAGAAAAATTACATAATAAGATAACAGTTTGTTTTTCCAAAATTGAAGGTAATAGTCTTTGGTCTTTGTTCAAACTCCACAATTCTTTCTCTGGATACAGATGGTATTCTCCATCACAGATATCCCAAAATTGTCCTTGATTGATACACTGATGGAATGAGCAAGTCCATAAAGGTTGAACATCATGCCGATGTTGCTGTTAGGGAGTACAATGTTTTTCTGGTTCTGCTCATTTCACTCAGCATCAGTTCATGCAAATCCTTCCAGGTTTCTCTGAATTCCCATCCCTCCTGGTTTCTAAAAGAACAATAGTGTTTCATGACATACATATACCCACAGTTTGTTGAGCCATACTCCAAATGAAGGACATACATTTAATTTCCAATGCTTTGCACCATAAACAGGGCTGCTATGAATATTTTTGTAAAAAGTGATGTTTTTACCCTGTTTCATAATCTCGTCAGGGTATAGACCCAGTAGTGGTATTGCTGGATCAAAGGGTATGCACATTTTTGTTGCCCTTTGGGCATAATTCCAAAATGTGCTCCAGAAAGGTTGGAGGAGATAACAACTCCACTGACAATGCATTAGTGTCCCAGATTTCTCACATCCTTTCCAATATTGCTTATTGTTCTTTCTGGTCATATTGACCAATCTGAGAGGTATGAGGTGATACCTCAGAGATGCTTTAATTTGCATTTCTTTAATAAGTAGTGATTTAGAGCAATTTTTCAAATGACTATGGATTGCTTTGAGTTCCTCATTTGTAAATTGCCTTTGCATATCCTTTGACCATTTGTCAATTGGGGAATGGCTTTTTGTTTTAAAAATATGACTGAGTTCTCTGTATATTTTAGAAATGGCTCCTTTGTCAGAAATACTAGTTGTAAAAATTGTTTCCTAATTTACTACATTTCTTTTCATCTTGGTTGCAGTAGTTTTGTCTGTGCAAACGTTTTTTAACTTAATGTAATCAAGATTATCTAGTTTGTTTATAATGATGCTCTCTATTTCTTCCTTGGTCATTAGCTGCTTCCCTTTACATAGCTCTGACAGGCATACTATTCCTGGATCTTCTAATATTGTTTTTATGTCTAAATCCTGTATCCATTTTTATCTTATCTTGGTATAGGGTGTGAAGTGTTGGTCTAATCCAAGTTTCTTCCATACTAACTTCCAATTTTCTCAACAGGTTTATCGAAGAGAGAGTTTTTATCTTAATAGCTGGACTCTTTGGGTTTATCAAACAGCAGATCACTATAATCATTTCCTGCTATTGCACCTAGTCTATTCCACTGATCTACCACTCTGTTTCTTTGTCAGTACCAGTTTTGATGACTGATGCTTTAAAATTTAATTTTAGATTTGCTTAGGTTAAATCTCCTTCTTTTGACTTTTTTTATTGAATCCCTGGAAATTCTTGACTTTTTTATTTCTCCATATGAATTAACTTACAATTTTTTTCTAACTCATTAAGGTAATTTTTTTGGAATTTTGATTGGTAGGGCACTAAAACAAGTAGTTTAGCTTTGGTAGAATTGTCATTTTTACTATAATAGCTTGACCTATCCATGAACAGTTGATGTTTGCCCAGTTATTTAAGTCTGATTTTATTTGTGTGAGAAGTGTTTTGCCATTATTTTCAAAAAGTTTTTGAGAATGCCTTGGCAGGTAGACTCCCAGGTATTTTATTTTGTCTGAGGTTACTTTGAATGGGATTTCTCTTTCTAGCTCTTCCTCCTCTATCTTGCTAGTCATATATAGAAATGCTGAGGACTGATGAATGTTTATTTTATATACTGTGACTTTTCTAAAGTTGCTAATTATTTCTAGCAGTTTTTTAGAAGACTTTTTTTGAATTCTCTAGATATACCATAATGTCATCTTCAAAGAGTGAGAGTTTTGGCTCTTTCTTCCCAATTCTAATTCTTCAGTTACTTTTTCTTTTAATACAATATTGAGTAATAGTGGTGATAATGGACAATCTCATATCACCACTGATCTTATTGGGAATGCCTCTAGCCTTTCCCCATTGCATATAATGCTCATTGATGGTTCCAGATAGATACTGTTTATTATTCTAAGGAACAATCCATTTATTCCTACACTCTCTAGAGTATTTAGTAGGAATGGGCACTGTATTTTGTCAAAAAGCTTTTTCAACATCTATTGATATAATCATATGATTTCTGATAGGTTTTTTATTGTGATTGAGAATTGTTCAGTGAAATAAATACAAATAAAATACAGCATAAGTAATGTGGTTTTCTAAATCAATATGTCCCCAAGGATTTCTTTCCATTTTAAATTGGAGACTGATTTAGAGCATTTTTATATGGTTGTTGAGATCTTCGAGGATTTCTCTGAAAAATCTATTAATATCTTCCAATCATTTATCAAATGGGCAATGGCTTTAGTTTTTATTAACTTGAATCAGTTCCATATATAGCTTAGAAATGAAACTTCACTGTCCTGGGTCTTTGCCCTAGCTGACTTTTGGGCAGCCAGAACTAACTCCAATTAAATTCTGCATTCTCCAGCACTCTTTGGATTATGCTACACAGTGTCCCCCCCCCCCCCCCACCTCATGTAAGTGTTCTGTTGCTCCAACCCCCATACTCCATTTCCCAGTTTTCAGGCTATCAGTGGCAACTCAGAACTTACTTTCTCCAGTACTGGAATTTCAGATTCTGTTTCCATGGTACCAATATTTCATTTTAGGGCTTTGCAGCGCACTGGGGCTTCTGGGCTGCTGTGCTTGGCAAGCTTTTGCTCCTTAAAGCCATTAACCAAGCTGGCTTTAAAGGTCTAAGCAAATTTTTGCAGCCTTAATACAGGATCTCTATAGTACTTTAAAGAGGAAGAGGGTAATGGGGTTTGGGATGGGTTTGATGTAAAGCCTATTATGTCCTTGGTTCTGCTAATGCAACCCTATGACAAGGAACATGAGAAGTGATAAAGGGGTACAAAAAAGAACTCAGGATTAGTAAGCATTGATTCTTGTTTATTATTTTTTTCAAATAGCTTCTTTTGAATTCTTTGTGTCTAATAGAAGTAATTGAAGATGCTTTATCTTTGGTACATATTTTATGTTTTGGAGAGATTTGAGAGGGCAGGGATAAAAGAGAAAATATCTAGTCTGCCATCTTGTTACTCATGTGACCTAGAAGACAGTACCTATATCTTATCCCTCTACTGGAATTGTTAGTTCTTTATAAGTTTGATAGTATTAATTTGTAAATTCATCTAGTTCTGGATTATAGTTTTTCCTTTGGGAGTTCATATATACCTTGATCAATTTATTCTTTTAAGACTGAACTATTTATGTCCTCTGTTTTCTGTTTCATCAAGCTGAATAATTTATATTCTGATCAATATTCCTCTATTTCATTTAGAATACAGTTTTGCTGTCATTTAATTAGGCAAAATAGTGTCAAATTTTGAAATTTTTTCAGTGGTTGTGAATGTACTTATTTCATTTTTTGATACTGATAATTTGGTTCTCTTCTTTTAAAAAATGATTTAGTGGCTTGACTTCCAAAAGAGATGGCAGAGAGAAGACAGGTACAGTTCTAAAGTCTCCTGATCTTCCCTCACAAATAATATGAAACAAACCTCTTAAAAGAAATAGGATCAACAAAATCCAGAAAGAAAAGCCAGGAGAAGAACATCTACCTCAGGATTTGTGTTCCGCAATTGTGGATGAGTCTGGGCACAGAGGATGGACTATGCTGGGACCATGGGGCCAGTGAAAGCCTAGGAGTCTGCATTAGCCATGGATTAGCTCAGGAGCCTGAGGGTCTGAGAAGGAGCCTGGATTGATCAATGTTGGGGCTACAGTATGGTCAACCACAGGGGCTTGGGTCAACTACAGAGCAGAGGCATTGCTGGTGGCCCTGACTGTCTGGAGCTTGCCTGCAGAGCTAAAGGGAGAGTTCCAGTGCTGGAGAGCTGCAGACATCTATACATAGGTTCCTCTGGTCAGGAGGAACTCAGAATCCATGCCTCCATTTAAGCTGAGGCCTCTTCTCAGAACAAACACAATTACAGACCACTTCTGCCCCAGGCACAGGTGTGTGAGCTTCAGAACCACCACAGCTGACAAAAGGGAGAGTGATGACCTCACCACAGGGTAAAGCCCACCATTGATCAAAGACAAAGGTATTTAACAGTTTCAACCACTCCCTCTATGCCAAGGGAGAGGGTCTCAATAAAGGTCACAGACACTCCAGAGAAAGCAACCATCACCCCCTACTGGCCAGCTAGAGATATTTTACTAAATGAGCAAAACATCTAGCACCCCTTACTGGCCAGATGGAGATATTACACTCACTGAGAAAATCCTCTAGCAACCCCCTACTGATTATCTGGAGATATTATATTCAATGAGTAAAGCCTCTAGGGGATTCCAACACCAAACCTCTGTGAACCAGACCCTCCTCAACACAAGGTCTTCATAAAATGAAAAAAATCATTGGAAAGGAGGGTCCATAGAAAAATTCTTGGAAGGCAAAGACCCTAATTAAGAGAGATCTAGAACTTCTGAGGAGAATATGATCTTTTCCCCAAGCACAGAAAGACCTACTTGAAGAAATAAGGAAGGAGTTTAAAAATCAGTTGGAAAATTTGGGAAAAGAAACATAAGAGAAGATTAACACCTTGCAACAAGAAAACAAATCATTGGAAAATATAATTGGATGAATGCATAAAGAAAATAATTCTCTCAAAACCTCAATTGGTCAAATGGAAAACTCTTTCAAAAATAGAATTGATCAGTTGGAAAACGAGTTTCAAAAGGTAAATGAAGAAAATTCTTCACTAAAATTGAATGGAGTCTGTGGAAATTAATGACTTTATGAGACAGCAAGAGCCTGTTAAAACCAAAAAATAGAAAAAAATAGAAGAAAATGTAAAATACCTCATCAGCAAAACCACTGACCTTGAGAATAGATCAAGAAGGGAAAACCTGAAAATTATAGGTCTTCCTGAAAACATTGAAGAGAAAAAAAAGCCTAGATTTAATATTACAGGATTTAGTGATGGAAACTTGCTCTAATATCATGGAACCAGAGGGCAAAATAATTATTGAAAGAATACATCAATCCCCTCCAGAAAGAGATACTAAAATGAAAAGACCAAGGAATGTGGTGGCCAAATTCCAGAACCATCACATAAAAGAGAAAATCCTGCAAGCAGCTAGAAAGAAACAATATAAATATCAAGGAACCACAGCAAGGATTATGCAGGACCTGGCTGCATCAACATTAAGCAATTGAAGGACATGGAATGAGATATTCCAAAGAACAAGGGAGATTAGAAATCCCACTACCCAGCAAAGCTAAGCCTACTCTTCCAGGGTAAAAGATGTACATTAAAAATTTTTTTTTATTAAAGATATATTTGAGTTTTACAATTTTCCCCCCAATCTTACTTCCCTCCTCCTACCTCCCCATGGAGAGCAATCTGTCAGTCTTTACTTTGTTTCCATGTTGTACATTGATGCAAATTCAGTGTGATGAGAGAGAACTCATATCCTTAAGGAAGAGACAAGAAGTCTAAGAGGTAACATGATCAAACAATAAAATATCCAGATTTTTTTCTAAATTAAAGGGAATAGTCCTTGAACTTTGTTCAAACTCCATGGCTCTTTATCTGGATCCAGATGGCACTCTACTTTGCAGACAGCCCAAAATTTTTTTGTGATTGTTGCACTGATGGAATGAGCAAATCCTTCAGGGTTGAACATCACCCCCATGTTTCTGTTAGGGTGTACATGTTTTTCTGGTTCTGCTCATCTCACTCAGCATCAATTCATGTAAATCCCTCCAGGCTTCCCTAAAATCCCTTTCCTCCTGGTTTCTAATAGAACAATAGTGTTCCATGACATATGTTCCATGACACAGTTTGCTAAGCCATTCCCCAATTGCAGGACATTTACTTGATTTCCAATTATTTGCCACAACAAACAGGGCTGGATGAGTTCACATCTCCACCAACAGTGTAATAGTGTCCCAGATTTCCCACAACCCTTCCAACAATGATCATTATCCTTTCTGGTCATATTGGCCAATCTGAGAGGTGTGAGGCGGTACCTCAGAGAAATTTTAATTTGCATTTCTCTAATAATTAATGATTTAGAGCATTTTTTCATATGGCTATGGATTGCTTCTATTTCCTCATCTGTAAACTGCCTTTGCATATCCTTTGATCATTTGTCATTTGGGGAATGGCATTTTGTTTTAAAAATATGAATCAGTTCTCTGTATATTTTAGAAATGAGTCCTTTGTCAGAATCATTAGTTGTAAAGATTGTTTCCCAATTTATTACATTTCTTTTGATCTTGGTTACAGTGGTTTTTATCTATGCAAAAGCTTTTTAATTTAATGTAATCGAAATCATCTAGTTGGTTTTTGGTGATGTTCTCTGACTCTTCCTTAGTCATAAACTGCTCCACTTTCCATAGATCTGACAGGTAAACTAGTCCTTGATCTTAGAATTTGTTTATAGAATCCTGTAACCATTTGCATCTTATCTTGGTAAAGGGTATTAGATGTTGGTCTAATTTAAGTTTCTTCCATACTAACTTCCAATTATCCCAGCAGTTTTTATCAAAGAGGGAGTTTTTATCCCAATAGCCAGACTCTTTGGGTTTATCAAACAGCAGATTACTTTAATTGTCTCCTGCTTTTGCACCTAGTCTATTCCACTGGTGCACCACTCTATTTCTTAGCCAGTAGCAAACAGTTTTGATGACTGATGCTTTATAATATAATTTTAGATCAGGTAGGGCTAGACCACCTTCTTTTGCATTTTTTTTCATTAAGCTCCTGGCAATTCTTGACTTTTTATTTTTCCATATGAATTTACTTACAATTTTTTCTAACTCATTAAAGTAATTTTTTGTAATTTTAATTGGTAGGGCACTAAACAGGTACTTTAGTTTAGGTAGAATTGTCATTTTTATTATATTAGCTCTACCTATCCATGAGCAGTTGATATTTGCCCAGTTATTTAAATCTGATTTAATTTGTGTGAGTAGTGTTTTATAATTGTTTTCAAAAAGATTCTGAGTCTGTCTTGGAAAATATACTCCCAGATATTTTATATTGTCTGAGGTTACTTTGAATGGGATTTCACTTTCTAGCTCTTCCTGCTGTATCTTACTAGACATATATAGAAAAGTTGAGGATTTTTGAAGGTTTATTTTATAACCTGCAACTTTGCTAAAATTGCTAATTGTTTCCAGCAGTTTTTTGGATGATTTATTGGGATTCTCTAGGTAGACCATCATGCCATCTGCAAAGAGTGAGAGTTTTGTCTCTTCCTTCTCAATTCTAATTCCTTCAATTTCTTTTTCTTCTCTAATTGCTGAAGGTAACATTTCTAATACAATACTGAATAGCAGTGGTGCTAATGGGCACCATTGTTTCACCCCTGATCTTATTGGGAATGCCTCTAGACTCTCCCCATTGAATATAATGCTTGTTGATGGTTTCAGATAGATACTTATTATTGTAAGGAACAGTCTATTTATTCCTACATTCTCTAGTGTTTTTAGTAGGAATGGATGTTGTATTTTGTCAAAAGCTTTTTCATCATCTATTGATATGATCATTTAATTTCTGATAGGTTTGTGTTGATATGATTGAGGATACTAACAGTTTTCCTAATATTGAACCAACCCTGCATTGCTGGGATAAATCCTACTTGATCATAATGTATTATCCTAGTGATAACTTGTTGTAATTGTTTTGCTAAGATTTTATTTAAGATTTTTGCATCTATATTCATCAGGGAGATAGGTCTATAATTTTCTTTTTCTGTTATAACTTTTCCTGGTTTAGGTAACAGCACCATATTGGTTTCATAGAAAGAGTTAGGCAGAGTTCCATCTTTCCCTATTTTTCCAAAAAGTTTATATAGAATTGGAACCAATTGTTCCTTAAATGTTTGGTAGAATTCACTTGTGAATCCATCAGGCCCTGGAGATTTTTTCTTGGGGATTTCAATGATGGCTTGTTGAATTTCTTTTTCTGACATAGGGTAGTTTAGGTATTTAATCTCTTCTTCATTTAACCTGGCCAACTTATATTTTTGTAAATATTCATCAATTTCACTTAGATTATCAAATTTATTGTCATAGAGTTGGGGAAAATAATTTCAGATTATTAATTTAATTTCCTCCTCATTGGTGGTGAGTTCATGTTTTTCATTTATGATACTAGCAATTTGGTTTTCTTCTTTCTTTTTTTTTAAATAAAATTGACCAGGGGTTTATCAATTTTATTGTTTTTTTCATAATACCAACTTTTGGCTTTATTTATTAATGCAATAGTTTTTTCTGTCAATTTATTAATTTCTCCTTTAATTTTTAGAATTTAGAATTTCAAACATTGCAGATTTTGAATTTGTTCTTTCTATAATTTTTTAAGTTGTATATTTAGTTCATTGATTTCCTCTTTCTCAAATTTATTCATGTAAGCATTTAAAGCTATAATATATTCCCTGAGAGCTGCTTTGAGTGAATCCCATAGGTTTTGGTATGCTTTTTCATTATTGCAATTGTCTAGGATAAAATGGTTAATTCTTTCTATAATTTGTTTTTTGGTCCACTCATTCTTTTACATGAGGTTATTCAGGTTCCAACTGGCTCTGGGTCTATATCTCCTTGGCCCAATATTGCAGATGACTTTCATTGCATTGTGATCTGTGAAAGATGTATTCACTATTTCTGCCTTTCTGCAGTTGATCATTTGGTTTTTATGTCCTAGTACATGGTCAATTTTTGTATAAGTTCCATGTACTTCACAGAAAAAAGTATATTCCTTTCTATCCCCATTCAATTTCCTCCATAAGTCTACCATATATAGTTTTTCTAACAATTTGTTTACCTCCTTAACTTCTTTATTGTTTATTTTATGATTCGATTTATCTAGATCTGAGAGCCAGAGGTTTAGGTCTCCCACTAGTAGAGTTTTGATATCTATGTCTTCCTCTAGTTCTTTCAGCTTCTCTAAGAATTTGGATGCTGGCCCATTGGGTGCATATATATTTTCAGTCTTGAAATACCTTTATTGTCTATGGTACCTTTTAGGAGGATAAAATTTTCTTCCTTATCTCTTTTAATGCTATCTATTTTTGCTGCTGCTTTGTCTGAGATAAGGATTGCTACCCCTGCTTTTTTTTTACTTCAGCTGAAGCAAAATATATTTTGCTCCAACCTTTTACCTTTAATCTATGTGTATCTCTTTGCTTCAAATGAGTTTCTTGTAAGCAGCATATAATCGGATTCTGGTTTTTAATCCACTGTGCTATTCACTTACATTTTAAGGGAGAGTTCATCCCATTCACATTCAAGATTATGATTACAAATTCTTTATTGTCCTCCATACTTTCTTCCCCCTGTTTGTATTTCCCCCCTTCCCCCTCCCTTTATCTGTATTCCCCAGTATTTTGTTTCTAAATACCACCCCCTTCAGTGTGATTGCCTTCCTATATCACCCCCTCCCCTTTCTTTCCCATTTCTCTTTTTCCCTTTTCCCTTCCCTTCCTTTTGTTAGTTCCTCTTTTTTTTTCCCCACTCCCCCTCCCTTTCTCTGTCCCCCCCCTCCCCTTTTCCCCTTTTAATCCTTGAAAGGTTAGATGTTGGGATGGCTAGGTGGCTCAGTGGATAAAGCACCAGCCCTGGAGTCAGGAGTACCTGGGTTCAAATCCGGTCTCAGACACTTAATTAATTACCTAGCCATGTGGCCTTGGGCAAGCCACTTAACCCCATCTGCCTTGCAAAAAAAAAACCTTAAAAAAAGGTTAGATGTTTTTTAAGTTAAGTATGTATAAGTTGACTTTAAGCCAAGTTGAATGGGAAGAAGATTCAGGTGTTTCTCATTGCCTCCCTTCTTCCCCTCTATTACCATAGGTATTTTGTACCTCTTGGTGTAATGAGATTTACCCAATTCAATCCCCTCCCTCCTCCTGTCTCCTTCCTGTCCCCCTTTTTAAAGAGGTAATATTTTTTGGATCATTCTATCTGAGTCATAGAAAATTCTGATTATCTGTCACTTCTAGCTATGTACATTCTGTCTAATAGAGTTAAAATTCTTGAGTTATTAGAGTCTTTCTCCCAAGTGGAGTAAAAGCCAGTTACATCCCATTGGACAGTAGTCTCATGGATAGGTCATAAATGTCCATCACTTCTGGCTAGGTATATTTTCTCTGTTAGAGTTACAATTCTTGAGATTTATGAGAATATTTTTCTCCATGATGGAATACAGCCAGTTTCCACTTATTGGACAGCAATTTTTTTAACCGCCCCCCCCCTTTTAAAAAAAATTTCATGTGTCTCTTGAACCTCCTGCTTGATGACCAAATTTTCTATTTAGCTCTGGTCTTTTCATCAGGAATTTTTGGAATTCTTCCATTTCATTAAATGTCCATCTTTTTCCCTGGAAGAGAAGGCTTAGCTTTGTGGGATAATGGATTCTTGGCTGCATTCCAAGCTCCCTTGCTCTTCGAAATATCTCGTTCCAGGCCCTTCAATCCCTTAATGTTGATGCAGCCAGGTCCTGTGTAATACTTACTCTGGCTCCTTGATATTTAAATTGTTTTTTCCTGGCTGCTTGCAGGATTTTCTCTTTTATCTGATAGTTCTGGAATTTGGCCACAACGTTCCTTGGTGTTTTCATTTTAGTATGTTTTTCTGGAAGGGAATGATGTATTCTTTCAATATCTACTTTGCCCTCTGGCTCCATGATATCAGGGCAGTTTTCCATCACTAGATCCTGTAATATTAAGTCCAGGCTTTTTTTTTTTCTCTTCAATGTTCTCAGGAAGTCCAATAAGTTTCAGGTTGCCCCTCCTGGACCTATTTTCAAGGTCAGTGATTTTGCTGATGAGGCATTTTACATTTTGTTCTATTTTTTGGTTTTGTTTAACTGGCTCTTGCTGTCTCATGGAGTCATTAGTTTCTGCAGACTCCATTCTTTTTTTTTAGGGAGGAGTTTTCTTCATTAACCTTTTGCAACTCCTTTTCCAATTGGTCCATTCTACTATTGAAAGAGCTTTCCATTTGACCAATTGAGGTTTTGAGAGAATTATTTCCTTTTTTGCATTTGCCCAATTGAGAATCTGAGGGAATTATTCTCATTTTGTATTTGTCCAATTGATGATCTGAGAGATTTATTCTCATTTTGTATTTGTCCAATTGTATTTTTTAAGGATTTGTTTTCGTGTTGCAAGGTATTAATTGTCTCTCCCCAATTTTCCAGTTCATTTTTAAAATCCTTCCTTATTTCTTCAAGGAAGACTTTCTGTGTTGAAGACCAGGTCACATTCTCTTCAGAGGTTCTAGGTCTCTCTGAGTTAGGGTCATTCCCTTCCAAGAATTTTTCTATGGATCCACCTTTCCACTGACCCTTCTTCATTTTGCTAAGACCTTGAGTTGGGGAGGGGCTGGTTCACAGGGGCTTTGTATTGCTAGAGGCTTTACTCACCGAGTGCTATTTTTCTGGCTGGCCAGTAGGAGGTGCTGGTTGTTTTCTCTGGAGTGTCTGTGACCTGGATTGAAGCTTTCTCCTTTAGCTTGAAGGGAGGAGTTGCAGCTAATGAATCCTTTTGCCTTCAATCAATGGTGGGCTTTGCCCTGGCCTGAAGTCATTCCTCTCTGGACTGTCAGCTGGGATGGTTCTGCTCACACACCTGTGCCTGAGGCAGAAGTAGTCTGCTATTGTTTGTTCTAGGAAGAGGCCTAAGCAGCAATGGAGGCATGGACTCAGAGTTCCTCACACCAGGGGAGCCCAGGGATGGTGTGTCTGCAGCTATCTTGTACCGGAGCTCTCCCCCCAGCCCTGTTGGCAAGCACCAGAGGGTCAGCATGCCCCTGCTCCCTAGTTGACTCAAGCCCCTGTGGTCTAGCCCCATCACTGATCCTGCAGGTCTGGCTCTCTTGCCCTCAGATTCCCTGGCTCCAATTCAGCTGCTAATCTGGCTGATTGGGGCTGATCCGCCCTCTGTGCCTAGACTCACCCACCCAAATTCATCCAGTCCTGCTGAGGGAGACAAATCCTGAGTTAGATGTTCTTTTTCCTGGATTTTCTTTCTGGGCTTTTTGGGTTGGATTTCTTTTAAGATGTTTGTCTCATATGATAGATGGAGAAAGATCAGGAGACTTTAGAACTGCGCCTGTCTTCTCTCCGCCATCTTGCCCGGAAGTTTGAAAACATGTCCATTTAAGTAAATGGAATACTTCCAATTCCTGATGAAAAAACCAGAGCTAAATAGAAAATTTGGATATCAAACAGGAGGTTCAAGAGACAGATTAAAAGGTTAAAGGGGGGAGGGGGGCTAAAGAAAAAAACCTGCTATCCAATAAAATGCAACTGGCTATATTCCAGCATGGAAAAAGATTTTCATAAATCTTGAGAATTGTAACTCTATCAGAGAGAATAAACTTAGCCAGAAATGATGGCCATTCATGACTTATCCATGAGACTGCTCCCCAGTGGGATGAAACTGGCTATATTCTTGCTTGGGAGAAAGACTTTAATTACTCTCAAGAATTGTAACTCTATTAGAGAGAATATACTTAGCCAGAAGTGATGGATACTCAGGATTTTTCTATGATTCAGATAGAATGATTTAAAAAGCACTTCCTCCCTAAAAATGGTGCAAGAAGGAGACAGGGGGAGGGAGGGGATTGAAATTTCATTACATCAAGAGGTACAAAAGACCTATTATAATAGAGGGGAAGAAGGGAGGAGATGAGAAACACCTGAATCTTCCTCTCATCAGACTTGGCTTAAAGATAACTTATCCCCACACTCAGTTAACTTATAAAAAACATCTTACTGTTCAAGTATTAAAAGGGGAAAGGGGGGGGAGAAGGAGACAGGGAGGGCGAGAAAAGAGGGAAATAACACAAGGAAGGAAAGGGAAAAGGGAAAGGGGAAAGAAAGGAGGGGATGGATATAGGAGGGCAAACAATGAAGGGGGCAGTATTCCAGAAACAAAATACTGGGGACTATGGATAAAGGGGAAAAAGGGGAAAATACAAACAGAGGGAATATGGCATGGAGGGCAATAAAGAGTAACTATAACTTTGAATGTGTATGGGATGAATTCTTCCTTAAAATGTAAGTGAATAGAAGAGTAGATTGAAATCCAGAATCCTACAATATGCTGCTTACAAGAAACTCATTTGTAGCAGAAAGATACATATAGAGTAAAGATATAAGGTTGGAGCAAAATATATTTTGCTTCAGCTGAAGTGAAAAAAACCTTAACTCAGACAAAGCAGCTGCAAAAATGGATAGTGTTAAGAGAGATAATCAAGGAAGCTATAATTCTCCTAAAAGGTACTATAGACAATAAACTGATTTCAATAATGAATATGTATGTACCCAATTGGGTAGCATATAAATTCTTAGAGGAGAAGCTGAAAGAACTACAGGAATACAGACAGCAAAACTCTATTAGTGGGAGCCCTCAACCTCCTGCTCTTAGATTTAGATAAATCTAATCATAAAATAAACAAGAAAGAAGCTCAGGAGGTAAATAGATTTTTTAGAAAACCTAGAAATGATAGACTTATGGAGGAAACTGAATGGGGATAAAAGGAAAATACTTTTTTTTCTGTAGTACATGGCACTTACACAAAAATTGACCATATACTAGGACATAAAAGCCTAATAATCAATTGCAGAATGACAGAAATAACTAATATGTCTTTCCCAGTTCATAATGCAATAAAAATCATAAGCAGTATTGGGCCAGGGAGATACAGAACCAAAATTAATTGGAAACTGAATAACCTCATTTTTAAAGAATGAATCAATTAAAGAACAAGTTATAGGAAGGATTATTTATTTTGTCCTAGATAATGACAATAATGAAACAATATAACAAATCCTATAGAATTCACTCAAAGCTGCTGTCAGGGGATATATTATATATTTAATTTCTTACATGAATGAATTAGAGAAAGAAGAAATCAATGAACTAAACATGGCACTAAAAATTAGAGAAAGAACAAATTAAAACCCCTAATTAAATACCATATTAAAAATTCTAAAAATTAAAGGATAAATTAATAAAATCAAAAACAGAAAAAACCTATTGAATTAATAAATAAAACCAAGAGTTGGTTTCATGAAAAAAACCAATAAAAATGATAAATCTCTGGTCAATTTGATTAAAAAAAGAAAGAAGAAAACCAAATAAATGAAAAAGGTGAACTCACCACTAATGAGGAGGAAATTAATATAATAATTCAGAATTATTTTGCCCAACTCTATGCCAATAAATTTGACAATCGAAGTGAAATGGATGAGTATTTACAAAAATATAAATTGCCTAGATTAAATAAAGAGGAGATTACTTAAACAGCTCTATCTCAGAGAAAGAAATTCAATGTCATCATTGAACTCCCTAAGAAAAAATCTCCAGGGCCTGATGAATTCACAAGTGAATTCTGTGAAACATTTAAGGAACAATTGGTTCCAATTCTATATAAACTCTTTGGAAAAATAGGGAAAGATGGAACTCTTCCTAACTCTTTTTATGACACCAATATTGTGTTGATACCAAAACCAGGAAGAGTTAAAACAGGGAAAAAAAATTATAGTCCTATCTCCCTGATGGGTATAGATGCCAAAATCTTAAATGAAATCTTAGTAAAACGATTACATCAAATTATCACTAGGATAATACATTATGACCAAGTAGGATTTATCCCAGCAATGCAGGGTTGGTTCAATATTAGGAAAACTGTTAGTATAATTAATTATATCAACAACAAACCTATCAGAAATTGTATGATTATATCAATAGATGCTGAAATAGCTTTTGACAAAATACAGCACCCATTCCTATTAAAACACTAGAGAGTGTAGGAATAAATGGACTGTTCCTTATAATAATAAGCAGTATCTATCTGAAACCATCAACAAGCATTATATTAAATGGGGAGAGACCAGCAGAATTCCCAGTAAGATCAGGGGTGAAACAAGGATGCCCATTATCAGCACTGCTTATCAATATTGCATTAGAAATGCTAGCTTCATGGGGTGGCTAGGTGGTGCAGTGGATAGAGCACGGGCCCTGGAGTCAGGAGTACCTGAGTTCAAATCCGGCCTCAGACACTTAATAATTACCTAGTTGTGTGGCCTTGGGCAAGCCACTTAACCCCATTGCATTGCAAAAAAAAACCTAAAAGAAAAAAAAGAAATGCTAGCTTCAGCAACAAGAGAAGGAAATTGAAGGAATTAGAATTGGGAAGGAAGAGAAAGAATTCTCACTCTTTTCAGATGACATGATGGTATACCTGGAGAATCCCAAGAATACATCCACAAGACTTCTGGAGACAATTAGCAACTTTAGCAAAGTCACAGGATATAAAATAAACCCTCATAAGTCCTCAACGTTTCTATATATAACTACCAAGATACAGCAGGAAGGTCTAGAAAGAGAAATCTCAAAATAACCTCAGACAATATAAAATACATGAGAGTCTATTGGCCAAAGCAGACTCAGAAACTTTTTGAAAACAATGATAAAACACTTCTCTCAGAAATACAATCAGATTTAAATAAATGGGCAAACACTAACTGCTCGTGGATAGGTCAAGCTAATATAACAAAAATGATAATTCTACCAAAACTCAACTACCTGTTTAGTACCCTACCAATCAAAATTCCCAAAAATTACTTTAATGAGTTAGAAAAAGTTGTAAGTAATTTTATATGGAGAAATAAAAAGTCAAGAATTTCCAAGGATTCAATGAAAAAAAAAAGTTCAAAGAAAGGTGGCTTAGCCCTACCAGATCTAAAACCATATTATAAAGCTTCAGTCATCAGAACTGTCTGGCTAACAAATAGAGTGGTGGACCAGTGGAATATACTAGGTATAATAGCAGGAAGCGATTATAGTAATCTACTGTCTGATAAACTGAAAGAGTCCAGCTATTGGGATAAAAACTCTCTCTTTGATAAAAACTTCTGGGAAAATTGGAAGTCAGTATGGAAGAAACCTAGATTAGACCAACACCTCACACCCTATACCAAGATAAGATCCAAATGCTTACAGGATTTAGACATAAAATTGTTATAAGCAAAGTAGAAGATCAAGGAGTAGTTTACTTGTCAGATCTATGGAAAGGGACAGTTTATGACCAAGGAAGAGATGGGGAACCATCACTAAAAACAAACTAGATGGGTGGCTAGGTGGCACAGTGGATAGAGCACTGGCCCTGGAGTCAGGAGTACCTGGGTTCAAATACAACCTCAGACACTTAATAATTACCTAGCTGTGTGGCCTTGGGCAAGCCACATAACCCCATTTGTCTTGCAAAAAAACTAAAAAAAAAAGAAAGTAATCAGAAAATTAAAAAAACCAAACTAGATAATTTTGATTACATTAAATTGAAAAGCTTTTGCACAGACAAAACCACTGCAACCAAGATCAAAAGAAATGTAACAAACTGGGAAACAATCTTTACACCTAGTATTTCTGACAAAGGACTCATTTCTAAAATAATACAGAGAAGTGAGCCAATTTTTTTTAAAAAAAAGCAATTTCCCCAATTCACAAATGTTCAAAGGATCTGCAAAGGCAATTTACAGATGAGGAGATCAAAGTGATCCAAAGTCATATGAAAAACTACTCTAAGTCATTACTTATCAGTGAAATGCAAATTAAACCTTCTCTGAGGTACCACCTCCCACCTCTCAGATTGGCCAATATGACTAGAAAGGACAATGATCAATATTGGAAGGGCTGTAGGAAATCTAGGACAGTAATGCATTGTTGTTGGAGCTGTGAACTCATCCAACCTTTCTGGAGAGCAATTTGGATTTATGCCCAAAGGGCAACAAAAATGCGCAACACCTTTGATCCAACAATACCACTACTGGGTCTATACCCTGAAGAAATGATGAAAAAGGGTAAAAACATCACTTGTACAAAAATATTCATAGCAGCCCTGTTTGTGGTGGCAAAGAATTGGAAATCAAGTAAATGTCTTTCTATTGGGGAATAGCTTAACAAATTGGGGTATATGTATGTCATGGACCACTATTGTTCTATTAGAAACCAGGAGGGATGTGAATTCAGGGAAGCCTGAAGGGATTTGTATGAACTGATGGGGAGTGAGATGAGCAGAACCAGAAGAACTTTCTATATGCTAACAGCAACATGGGGGTGATGGTCAACCTTGATGGACTTGCTAATTCCATAAGTGCAACAATCAGGGACAACTTGGGGCTGTCTGTGAGAATACCATCTGTATCCAGAGAAAGAACTGTTCAATTTGAACAACAAACAAGGACTATTACCTTTAATTTAGAAAAAAAAAATAAAACAGTTATCTTATTGTCTGATCTTGCCATCTCTTATACTTTATGTTACTTCCTTAAAGGTATGACTGCTCTCTCATCACATTCACTTTCACATGTATACCATGAAAATAATGCAAAGACTGAAAAATTGCCTTCTGTGGGGGTGGGGTGGGGCAAGGGAAGTTAGATTAGGGGAAAAATTGTAAAACTCAAAATAAATAAAATCTTAAAAAAAGAAACAAATGATTTATTTAATGACATATTTTATTTTAGTTAATTATCTATTGTTCCTTTCAACAACATGTAATTTACCTTTTATGTCTTTTATTTAGGGCTATTTTTATTGTTGATATCTGAGATCATTTTTGTCATCCTTGCCTTTGTGATTTTTATGGCTATGAAATTCTGATTTGCATGTTTTTATAGATAATTATTTGCAAGTGATATTGGAAAGTGTTTTTACAAGTATAATTTACAAACTGCATAAAATTTTGTACCAATTAAGAATTTTTACCAAAATGTAAATGTAAAAAGAAACTTTGAAGAATATGTAAATGTGCTACAAAATCATTGAAGATGTAGAGAAAAAGTAATGAATTTGATTTAAATGAATTGAAGTTGAATAAATTTCAGTCTATTATTTATCTTAAGATATAGAATTGGAAGGAAACTTAGAAATCAGCTAGACCTCCTTTACTTCTACCTCCTATGCAATGTATGAAAAAATGAAATCCCATAGAAGTGAAGCAGCCTGGGGTGGCTAGGTTGCACAGTGGATAAAGCACTGGCCCTGGAGTCAGGAGTACCTGGGTTCAGATTGGGGCTCAGACACTTAATAATTACCTAGCTATGTGGCCTTGGGCAAGCCACTTAACCCCACTTGCCTAACAAAAACCTTAAAAAAAATAAGTGAAGTAGCCTGACCTACCCCTGGCAAGATTCAAGTCTATGTCCCTTGATGTCAACTCTTGTACTTTTTTTCCAACCATACCACACTTTCTTATGGTACATGTATTATCTCAGAAAATAATCTACCTTGTTTGGATTGCAGTCTCTTCTCATGTAAAATGAGAAAATTGTTTCAAATGATCTCAAAGATCCTTTCTATCTTTAAATTCTATAATGTTATGATTTAGATTCAGTGAAAGTACTGTGGTTTAATCCAGAGGTGAGAAATTTTCAACTTTTCCCCTGTGTAGAGCATTTTGTGATGCTTGTGGTGGCCTTTTTGTGTACTTGTCTAAAACACAAATTAGGGCAAAATTTTTTACATTAGCAAATATTGTTTTATAGTTGAACAAAATGATTCTGATTTTTACATGTTTTCAGATGGTAACTTTTCCCCCTTGCTAACACAGCAGTGGTTGTAACACAATCACACAAAACAGAAACTAAAAATGCCTGATTCTTGAAAGTCATCTTTATGTATTATAAGAGATTTGTGAAATAACATTTTCATAAAATTTTATATCAAAATATGAGAGCAGATATTTGGGGGATAATTTGAATCTGAAGACAGTGCTGATATCCAATGATAGATTTTAATTACAAAAAAGAAACATGTATGTCCCATGCAATTGTATTTACCTATTCATAATTTTATAAAGATAAATGTGAAGTAATATAATTTTGGGGGACTCACTTGTTTACATTTGCATTACAGGAAGAACAATCACTGCATCTATGATCTTCAATTTGCTATAGACTTCTTGGGGATAACCTTTGATCTAATAAAAAAGTTTTTTTAAGTTATTCCTTAGGTAGTATGTAATGAGTTCACATTTCAGGTTGTATGGATTTGTTTTTCTACTGTGTTTCAATCATTTAGGATTCATTGTGTAAGAAACACTCCTATAGTTTAAACACTAAAAAGTTCAAGTGATATGGGGGCAGTTAGGTGGCACAGTGGACAGAGCACCTTGGGCAAGCCATTTAACCCCATTGCCTTGCAAAAAACAAGTTCAAGTGATAAAAGAGCAGGAGAATTCAGTTATGTTAAGGAAAAAATGGTGAGAATCATAGTATGTTGGAGCTCGAAATGATCCTTAATATCCACTAAGATTCAACACTCATTTTACAGATAAGGAAACTGAAACTCAGAGAAATTAGCTAATGATAGAGTATTTTTGCCTGAATGGTTATTCAATTCATCAACTAACCAATTCAGTTACAACAATTAAACTCATACTCTTAGAATCATTATTATCATTGTTACTGACAACCAGTTTTTGGAACAAATTGAATGAATGGTCACTAGATAAAAAAAAGCTGACACCAGGGAAGGCAGTAACAGGATAAGTGCAACAACCTGTGTTAGTGATGCGCATAGAGCAGATTATGATTCTTTCCATATTCAGTGCTGAATATATGGACAGCTCCTTACAGACAGTAGTGTATGACTCAGCATCACAATCCTGAAAGGTTTATGCATTTGGTAAGAAAATGCAGGATACAGAGCATTATCTCTCTGTTTGCAAATACAAGCAAGACATAGATAACTTTATTTCTGGGATGAAGACAAGATTAATTGCCTTGTTTATACATGTTTCTCTTTATTACTTTCTGAGATACTGTAGGCTATTTTGATAGGAGTGGTGTGTCCAAACATTATGGTGTTGAATAAAAAGAAAGGCGATCATAAACACGATGGATGAATCACTACAAATAGAGAGGATTTCATTTTGTACATAAAGAAGGGTATGGTTGTATTTGTGTTATTATGTGTAGTCTGCAGCTGTGACAAACAGAAGCTCAGATTCTGTAGGATGCTTGCTCTCTCATTGTTATCCACACAAGGAAAATGCTCTTGAAAGATGTCTGATCAATAGGAAACAAATAGAAGGAGTTATGTTCTGAATCTTTCTCATTCTGTCTTTTTCATTTCTCCCAACCTCAAGTTACGTTCCATTTCTTCTAAACTTCTTCCCAGGAATGCAAATGGCAATATCTACATCTACATCTACATCTACATCTACATCTACATCTACACCTACATCTACATCTACATCTACATCTACATCTACATCTACATCTACATCTACATCTACATCTACATCTACATCTATATCTATATCTATCTATCTACATCTATATCTATATCTACATCTAATCTATATCCATATCCATATCCATATCATATCCATATCCACATCTATATCTACATCTATATATCTATATCTATATCTATATCTATATCTATATCTATATCTATATCTATATCTATCTATCATCTCTATCTCTATCTTGATAGAGATAGAGATATATGTCTTATTTCTTTATATAAGTATATTTATGAACCATCCTATCAACATTTCTACCCTCAATCTACTTAACCTTGGAACTTCTGCCCTAGGGCTGAGCTATCCCAATAGACAAATCAGGAAGCACATATTTCTGTAATGTACTATATCTAGTAATCTCTAGATCTTGCCTTCATCTCTCTACCCTGGTTATGTTTTTTTTAGGTTTTTGCGAGGCAAATGGGGTTAAGTGGCTTGCCCAAGGCCACACAGCTAGGTAATTATTAAGTGTCTGAGGCCAGATTTGAACTCAGCTACTCCTGCCTCCAGGGTCAGTGCTCTATCCATTGTGCCACCTAGCCACCCTTCTTGGTTATGTTTTGATCATCTCCTCTACCACTGTGAAGGTACTACTATCCCTTCGCATAATCTCTCTGCCTTTTGTTTTGGAAACTATAATCGTATCAATACTACTGTACCATTACTTTCCATATAGCTTATGGAAGCAGCACTCCCCAATGTCCCCATCACCATTCCTGTAACTTTTAATCCCCCAAACACCCTAGTCTGGTCACCAATTTCATGAGTAGAATATAATAGAACATAAACTCCTTGAAGGCAGGGACTATGTCACTTTTGTATAATTACTTTTATTATAATTCTTGGCATGTATGAAATGATTAAAATACCTTTCTATTATTCATTCCCTGAAGTATGGGTACTTAGTAAATGCTGTGGGATGATAATAGTGATATATTTAGAGAATAAGAAATTATTATAGCCTATTATTACTATATAATATTTGAATCAGTCAACTCATCAGAGAAATTAGATTAGGACACAGCTATCATCTTCCTACAAAGTGAATCAGTCTACTGATGTATCATAATTAAAGAGAAAGGTAGAACAGATATGCACTTCTTATAACAGTACCCATCTAAATATACCAAAAAAGTTCTCTATACTTTGAGGCATCAGGAAATAAAATTGAAATAATGATCCAGAACATAAAACTTCTACTGTGGGTCAATACTGTGCTAAGTGCTGGGGTTACAAAGAAAGACCTCACCCAAAAGGCAAAAAAAAAAAGAAAAAATGAAACAAATCCCAGTTCTTATTATTAAAGGATCTCATAGTCTAATGGGGGTCAGGATGACAACAAACAACTATGAACAAGCAAGATATAGGCAGGATAAATTGAAGATAATCTCAGAGGAAAGGCTATAATATCAGATGGAAACTGCTTCTTGCAGAAAGTTTGACTTTGATATTTAAAGGGAACCAAGAGGTAGAAAGAAAGGAAAGGGAATAAGCATTTATTTACCACTTACTATAAGCTAGGCATAATGCTAAACACTTCAATTCATCTCATTTGATCCTTATAGTAAGTCTATGAGGGAGGTGCTAGATTTACCCTCATTTTATAGTTGAGGAACCTGAGGTGGACAGAGATTAAATGACTTGTTTAGTGTCACACAATTTGAATGCACTCTTCCTAATTCAGCCTCCATTTTACCAACATGCTAGAAATGAAGGAGAAGCACTTCAAGCAGGAAGCAGAGTCAGTGAAAATGCTCAGTTTCAAAATTCATTCATTCAGTAACCATTAATTAAGTACCTACTATGAATTAGTCATAAGACATAAAATAAAGACAGAAGATTCATCTTCAAGTAAATCAACTACAATGAAGAATTGCGTGTGATAAGAAAATGATGTAGTATACTCGAAGTAATGAAAGAAAGTTTGAGCAAAGAAATATTTCTGATTAAGTGGCATCAAGGAAAGTTTTATAGTATATTTCAATAGAAATGAAGAGGGGAAAGTATCTTAAAGCATAGGGAATGTTCATAGAGACTAGAAATTAGAGAGGCTAATAAATTGTTCACTTGTATAGAAAATTGGGTTATAGTAATGACAGTGTAGCAAAAAACTGGAAGCACAATCTAGTTCCAGATTGTATAGGTTTTTGAGTACCAGAAAAGTAGTTTAGATATAATTTTATAAGAAATAGGATTCCATTAAGAATTTTTGAATAAAAGGGTGCTATAACCAGATTTATATGAATGAATAATGAAAATTAGTCACAATTTGAAGGATAGGCCTTGTGAGGGACTGTCAAGACAGTCAAGGGGAAGCAGTGAAGACCTCTACTAAGATAGTATTAGTATAGATAGAAAGAAAAGAAATAATTCAAGATTTCATAGGATCATAGGATCTGGAAAGGAGCTTAATAGCCATCTAATAGGAAGGTTGTCAGGGAGTATGGGAAGGATTAATGAACAGTTTGTAAACTGGCTTAAACATTGCACTTACATACATACACACACATATATAAATATATGTAATACATTATATATTATATGTGCATATATCATGTGCATATATTATATACACAAATATATCTAAGATAGTTATATATCAAAAGTTATTAAATTCTGGAAAGCATTTGAAGTTTGTTATCTGCTGAAATGAAGAAGCACAAAAGTCATAAACATCATCTGGGAAGTATATTTGATACAAAGTTCAGAAATCCATGCTCTATTCATTCATTCATTTCTTTAATAAATATTTATGATGCACTTACTAGATCCAAAGTATTGTTGGGTTCTGTAAATGTTTAAAAGAGGAATAATACATGATCCTTAGCCATGAGTTGTTGCAATCTAAGAGAGGGAAGACAATTATAGAAGCAATTAGAAAGAAAGCAGAATGTAAAACATGCCTTGAAAGGCGCAGAACTATAGTACTATAGTAATTCAGAGTAAGGAGAGAGAGAACTCCCTAAAGAAAAGATTAGAGGACTTCCTGTAGGGAGTAACCATAAATCTGAACTTCAAAATGATGCTCTGGGGCTTTGACATGAATCCCAACACTATATTCTCTGTCCTCACTCGTACTTGCTACTCTTTGTTACATCTTATGATTCTCAGAACTTGGTTCATTAGAACCCCATTCCCGGTTTTTAGCTCACACCAACTCTTTTTTTGGATATCAATTGCAAAGTTTCTTGAGGAGAAAGATCCAGATATTTCCTATTCCTGACTCTGGAAAGAAACATTTAATATTCCAAAAGGTTTTAAGAACTACATGTTATAGGATAAAATACAAGATCTAATAACCAAAGTAATGAGTTATGGGATATATAAATATTTTAGTCAATAATAAGTCTCCTATCTATAGAGAATTAAGTGAATTAAGTCTGATTGTTTCTTGGCCCCTCCCTACTAATTCTGACTAGCCTTCTTTTTCCAGAGTCAAGATGGCAAGATGTTTTTTGAGTGATCTCCAAAATAGATTCGATTGATCAAAGCTGCAGACATATATGACATTTGAGAATATACTTTTCCAAATCCTAGTTCTAGGTTTGGAATTCCCTAGGCTTTGACAGATGCCTTATTTTGCATTCCCTAATAACTGTCTCTGTCCTAGAAAAATCCTTTGTCTCACCTCTGGATCTATGGTTGAGAAAGACTCCCTAAAAAGTTGTCTCTTGATCTTTGAGCTATTTCCTCTGCAAGTCATGCCAAGCTCAGTCTTGTTCCTAGATTTTTAGGATATATACACTTCTAGAAGCTCTTCTTCCCCTGATATTGATCTATCTTTTGTGTTCAGTTGGTTTCAACTGAATCCATTAGCCATTATAGGATTTCCTTTTAAGTTAGGTGATTTTTTTAAAACATGTCACTAGATAAGTTTCTTTCTCACAGGAAGTCATGTGAGATTAGTTCTCCTTAGCATTCTTTTTTTATAAACTGCTCAAGATTTTATTATAAATTATTACAAAGTAAACAGGTTCAAATTCCCATCAAAGCAGTAAACACTTTGAGGATAGGCTGGGTAAAGTTTGAGTGAGAGTGAGAGTGAGGGAGGGAGAGAGAGAGAGAGAGAGAGAGAGAGAGAGAGAGAGAGAGAGAGAGAGAGAGAGAGAGAGAGAGAAAGAGAGAGAGAACCATGGCTACATGACATGACACTGCGGCCCATAGTGAAACCACAGGTCCTAGCATTGAAGCACATGACCCAGGAAGAAAAGAGAGATGCAGACATTCCGCAAGGTGGAAGACAGAGTCAAGAAGAACCAAGAAGAAAATTTCCTTCCATCCTCCCTTCCAATCCCCCCTCCACTTAGAGGAAACATTCATGTTAGAATTGTCCATAAATATTTTGATAAACCTGTTTACAGATTAGTAATTTTCAGTATGAGGAATTAGGATTAAGGGAAAAAGATAGTGTTCATCAGATTCTGAAGGGTTGGGTTTTTTTGGTGTGTTTTGATTTGTTTTTCTTCTTCTGGATTCTCCTTATCATTCAGTCTGAAAGGCAGTGGAGTGGAGAGAGAAAGAGAGAGAGAGAGAGAGATGTGGAGTCAAAAGATCTGAATTCAAATTCTGATTCTAGAACTTGATTGGGTATTATTCTTGGACAAGCTATGTTATTTTTATGAGCATCAGTTTCCTTATTTGTAAAATCAATGGGTTGTGCTATGTTTATAATGAATAGTATTTCTAAGATGATTTTCATGATATGATCTTATGATACTATGATCTAAGCCCATGATACTATGATCTAAATCACCATTATCCACCAATCTGAGTCTATAACTCATTCACAATATTGCTTAGATTTTGCAACTATTGAAATTAGCAAGAAAGGAGGGAGAGACTTGAGAAGCGGTAGATAATAATGACTAGGAACCAGATATATTAATATATCTCAAGGTTTTTGAGAGACAGCAATAAAGGGAGAGCCTGAAGGTGATAGTGAAAAGCACAAAATAAAAATACTCCTCCTCCTGACCCAGGGTGTGAACTGATCACAAGGAAATGTGTAGTTTGTGTTGAATGGCTGGATAACCAATAATTCTATGTCTTCTGCAGACAGATGAATAAAAGGAAATGGAATAGGTCAAATATGAAGAGCAATTTAACAACAGAACTGGGCCTCCAGAGGGTACAGTAGAAGGAAAGTAGTAGGGTAGGGACTTAGAAAAGATGGAATCACAAAATATTGGTATGAGTGAGAGGTATTGGTGACCAGGGAAGGGAACTCCAACTCAGATATCCCTTGATTCAAAATACAGTGCTCTGAATGGAATCATAATAATGGATTGTCAAGCCCTTACCAAAGCTATATTAATGCTGATTTGATTATCATTCTTTGAACAATAAACAATGGACCTCTTTTCTTGATTCATCTTACAGTATAGGCTTTTCTCCTGGAGAATGCTATTCTAGATTAATCTAGCACTTGTAATATACAATATTCAATCATATCTGACTCTTTGTGACCCCATTTGGAGTTGTTTTGGCAAAGATACTAGAGTTATTTGGTGTTTTCTCCTTCAATTCATTTTTCTAAATGAAGAAACTAAAACAAATAGAGTTAAATGACTTGTCCAGAACCTCACAGCTCCTAAGTGTCTGAGGACAGGTTTGAACTCAAGAATAGGAGTCTACTTGGCTCCAGGGCCAATGCTCTATCCACTGTGCCACCCAGCCTCCCCCCTACTTAATAAATCTTACAGCATATAAAACCAAGCATTACCATGTTTGCCTACTCTGCCTTTAAGAGCAAGGTTTGCCACAATAGATAGTGAGGATCTCAACAAGTATAAATGGAGGTAGAGGGAACCTAATGAACAAAGATAAAGAAGTTGAAAATTCAAGATACATTTAGAGAATTTCACCCATTTAGTTTCAATTAGCAAAAACTGATTTAGCAATACTCTATACACTCCATTGTGCTACATAGATATTAGAGATCCAGGGCCTACTCTCATGCAATTTATAATTTAGTGTGAGTTGGGGGGGAGACAGACTATTTTACTGTAATTTACAATAATATATGATGAAAGCATCAGAGAGGTACAAAACAAAGAGCTATATGAACCCCACAGAGAACAACTTTACTGATAGAAGGCATCAAGGAAGACAATAAGTGAAATTATTTGGGTTGAGTTTTAAATGATAGATGGTAATTTAATATATGAAATGAAGCAAGGGAAAACTTTCAAACAGAAGATAGTGAGATTATAGCTAGCTAGGTAGCTAGAGGTAAGATGGTAAATAAAGAATAAGATATGACTGATCAATAGGTAAGTATTAGTGGGAAAAGTTATATGTCTCTAGGTGTTTTTTTCTTTAAATCACTTTAATATTTTTATTTGATATTTTTTAAAGATTTTTGCTCAGCTATTTTAATAGAACCTGCTCTAAAGTCTCAGTCTAATCTCTTACCATGGCCTTGAATTAACTTAAAAGTTATTTGAGAGGACCATGAGCAGGTTCCAACCATCAAGATAAAAAGCCTTGAGTTTGATTCCTAGGATAGATTACATTCCTGCAATCTGGGGATCAGACTAACTAAGTGTGGAAAAGTTCATTACCAGTTAGACTATAGAGTGCTGGATTTTGAAGACAAAGAACTCCAAAAATTTATTTCCCAATTTACACAGGGACTGAAGGGTAATCATAGAATTATTACCCACTCCCTGTGAAATTATAAATTCTTGAACAATTAGCATTCCATTATAATTCTTTTAAAAATAAAAATATCAACTAAATTGAAATATGTTGCTCTTACATCTCTAGGAAAACAACTTTTTTAGACTAGGAGGTATATATACAAACCATCATTTCTCCCTCAGTGACAAGTGGATTCTAAGCATAGGCTAAGTACCTAGAAGAACATAAACAACTTCTAATGATTGAATTTTCAAATCTAAACCATTAAATTTATAGCATACCTTTCAGAGATAGAGTCACCATATAAGAATTTTATATTGCATTAAACAATTTTATATTGCATTAAACAATGAACCAAGATTTTATGAATATAGCTCCATACCAGATCTATAAAAGATATGAAAACATAGAATATCATTCCCTTCAAGTGATCCTAATTTAGGGAAAGCAATAAGATAGACATTTATTAAACAACTTAAAAATAAGGATGAAGAAATGATAAGCAAGCATATGATAGGACAGCATAAACTCTGTGTGTGTGTGTGTGTGTGTGTGTGTGTGTGTGTGTGTGTGTGTGTGTTGCTAAAGGGCGGGGCATGACCAGAGGGTTCATATGTTCATATTGTGAGTTATTTCATCATGTGGTATCTTTTGATGGTAGAAATCATAGCATCATATGGGTGGAAAGGACTAAATATATCATTCTCATTTCATATATGAGAAAACTATAACCCTGAGCAATTTTCTCAAGGTCATAGGACCAGTAAGTGGCAGAACCAGGACTCCACTTCAGATCTTTGGCCTGAAGGCCATTGATTTTTCCATTATCATATACTGTTTCTCATACCAGCAGATTATATGAGAAAGCCTTAGCAGTTTTATTAAGCCACCATAATGAGTCTTTCCATAAGCCCATTTCAGTATAAAGGATTTTGTTTTTCAGACATTTGTGGCTATGAAAGAAAGGTCATTAGGTATTTTCTCATTTTTAAAGTTGAGATAACATAGAGTCATCATTCACTGTTGATGTCAGGGATAACTAATATAAAGTGAAACTTTTATATATATTCTAATGCTTTTTTAACAATTAATTAGCTGAGTAATTTTCCATTTGGCAGATTACAGAATTATTGAAATTTGATCTTAGAGATCATCTATTTTCCTCCCTAATTTGAGGAGTGAGGAAACTGACAGGTGTAGAAGTTAATTGATTTGCCCAAGGTCACAAAGTTAATTATTTATTGACAGAGCTGAGATGAAATTGATGAGGAAACAGTCAGAAACTTGCTCAGAGTTGAGTGGGAACCAAACCTCAGAATAGAACCCAAGACTTATGACTTCCATTCAAAACTTGTCTTCCACTGTTATTGTCTTTTCTGTTGTAAATAGATATATCTTCCATCTTACTCTCTTATTATGAAGAATATTGTTTTCAGAGAGGTAGATTAGACCTTCTAATATTTCCCTTTCTTTAAATATGCCTCTCTTTCATTTTACTTTCAAATTATAAGGACACTGCCTTCACACTTTTCCCTTTCTTTGTGCCACAAAACTGTTCAATGTGCTAGAAAATTTCCTTTAAAAAATAAGTATAGCTATTGTTAATATTTCCTTCCCTTAAATTTCCTCCCCAAGTCAAAAGGAATAAAGAAAGAAAAAAGGGAAGTTATTTTTGAAAAAAATGCACAGTTAAAACAAAAAAAATGTTCATGGGGAAATAGACAAGCATCACATCTTTCTACACTGGGAAAAAAACCCAAACTACATGATAGTAATTCATAGTTTCATCTGCAATATTTTTCTATTCTTCTTTATAAAGACATTTATGTTTGCAAAATTAAAAATGATAAAATAAATTATTAATCCTAAAATCTATATCAATAACTATATTTTTTAATTGAATTACCTGGAGTAACTATCAGGCTGAGCATATACTATTTGTTACTCTTTTGCTATGACTGGATATAGTCTCTCCTGTTTTTGACAATCTTTTAAGCTCTTCCTGTAAATTCACTTTTAAAAATAAACAGCACATAAAAATCTGGAATTAAAAATACATTTATGAAATTTTCATTAACAAAGGATTCAATACAGGAGCCCTGGAAGGAGTAAATTTGCCTAGTGTTTCTAGAATGTGATTTTATCATTTTTTCAAGGAACTTTTCAAGAACACAGATCCTGTATGAAAAGCACCACAGCTGTACACTAGATAGCTCAGATGAACATTTCACCTAATACTTATGGTGGCCTCAAAATTACTCAAAAGCAGAGACTTTGTGGGGGATGAAATAATTGGGAAAGAGATAGTAGATATTCTGATAAACAACCTAACTTAGCTTTTACAAGCACTTTAGAAAGAACTTTTGTATTATCTCTTCATAACAACCTTATGAGATTGCAGGGGCCCTTATTATTATCCTTAAGGAGAAGAGAAGGAAATCAAAGCTCAGAAAAATTAAATAGATTGTTTAAGAACATAGAACTGGTTAGTGATAGTTTCAGGGATAGAACTCAACATTCCTTAACTTTTAGTTTAGCAAACTATTATTTATCACTATATATTGGAGACAATCAGTACACAGTAGTATGGTCTGCTTAGGGTAATTGTTGATCAATGAAATAATGTAAAGTCAGTGTTCACTTCAGTCCAAGATTCTCTGGCATATGATTGTGCAACCATTTGGTTTTCATTTACACACCATCTCTGTAATATTTCTTTTCTGAAGTAAATCGAAGGTCTGAGTTGATCCTTAGAATTACTGATTCTTTGATACCAGAGATGAGAGGCGCTATATCTTCTGCCTTTTTACTTCCTACATTCTCTTCCTTTAGGAGAAAAGGGTCTTTGTTGTTCTATACTCTTGCACAAAATAAGTTAGTCTTTAGCTGTTGAAATACAAAATAGGCTTACTTAAATGCCCATTTCCATGTCTTAAAAGCTCTCTCCTACACATGTACATTCTTTCATTTTCATTTCTCCAATATAATGTTTCTACTTTAGGAGGGAAAAAATTGCAAAATAATGGACTAGACGTATTAGAGGCACCATGAGTGAATTCAAATTTTGAGAGGTTGGAGAGACCAAAAGCATGCTATATCGCTTAGACACTCATACTCTTAGCATTTTGGGACTCATTCTGTTGCTAAGATTTTCTTGCTCTCTTCCCTTTTTGAAAGTAGGTGGGCTAAGTCATTTCTTTGGAGGCTCTGTGAGCCATTTCTCTTGTGAGAGTCACATCACCAGTCTGCCAAGGAATGAAAATTCAGACAATCACAGGGATCATTCTGAATGGTGCCAAATAGATTCCACTGAACGCCACTGACAATTATTGCAGCACACGTCACTGAGAGATGTGGCAGCTTCTTCCAGAATCAGGCATGAGGCTTGTCCTTAATGCAACAAAGATGACAGCCATATACCTATGCGGGCTGTAACACTCCCTGTAGAAATAACAGTTTCTTCTTTCTTAGGGGAAAAAAGAGCATGGGGAGTAATTATCTTCTCTTGCAATGATTGACTCAACATAGCAAAAGTCTGAGTCCTGGTTGCACGATCTCCCCTTCTATTACTGGCTAATTGCTGTTTGCCACGACCAGATTGATATTTTTAAAAAAAGTCACCTGCGCCAAAGATTAGGAGAAATATTAGAAAATGCCTACTGTAGTCACAGGAGAAAAAGAAAGGAAAGAGCAGAAACCTCAAGTGAAGGGTGAATACACCCTTAAGTCGACCACAATTTGGGGGAAAATTAGTCCCACACTCTCAGCAAAGTGGTCCAGGGAGTCATATCAGAAAGAAGACGAACTGCAGGACTGGAAAGGAAAAAGAGGCAAAACAATTGGCGCGTACCAAGTTTAAAAATGTATATGTATGAAAGCCAAGACTAACGGAGAAACTGTGAGGAAAGGAAGAAATGCTGGGAAAGAAATAGGGGAGGAGGGAAGGAGGGTGTATGAGCGGAGGGAGCAGAGCCGAGCAGGGACATAAAGAACAAAAGCCCTAGCCTAGTCTGGCGGCGGCTAGGAGGGAGCATGGGGTGTTTTGAATAATTATTAAAATTAGCATGTGTCTGCGCCATCCTGTGGGTGTGGTGCAGAGCGGAGTGTAAACTCTAGCAGGGCTGGAGCAAACATTGGCTTATAGGCAGTGAGCCTGCCAGGCACAGGAGTAAAGGAGAAAGGAGCGGGAGGCACACGGGGAGCAGGATGGCTTCGTCTCAAGGGAAGAATGAGCTGAAATTCGCCGACTGGATGGCAACTTTGCCCGAAAGCATCCACAGCATCCCCCTCACCAATTTAGCGATCCCAGGTATGAATGAAGTGACTGCCCTGGTCGGCTCCAGCCGAAGGGGCTGGCGTGGATTTGCCCTCTCTTCTTCTAGCAGCCCCGCCACCCTGCCCTGCTTCATCTGCTACTGAGTGGCAACTTATCACTATCTAGAAAGAAGCTATTTTTCTATGGGTTAGGGGAACACATGCCTGGGAGCCCCTGGCTTCCGGGCGTTTAGCAAATCTCTGGGGACCAGAGCGTCTCGGTTGGTGTCAAGGTGACTGGGTATCCAATAGCTTTTGGATTAGGCTGTGTGCAAGGGTGGAGAGGGTTCCAAGGATGCTTGGAGCTTTACAGCCCCCTTGTTCTCCCTGCACTATTTTTTCCTTCGACGTTGGGGGCCAGGCGGAAGGAGCTCTGGGGAGTTGGAAGTGGGGGGTCGTCTTCTATGGCCAACCTCGGTGTGCCTCCAGGGGGCTCGGCTTTCAGTTGGACGACCTCAGGCTCCTTCCGCGACCCAGAATTGAGCAGCTTTGGTGGATTTCTTGGTCAGACCCTCCCAGATCATTAATATTCTTCTCGGGTCTTCCTTAAAGGGACAAAGCACATTCCAAAGAGTCGAGGAAAGTTCGGGGAACCCGATGAGTTTGCCCTTGGAAGAGGTGGGTGGTGGGATAGAGGAGGCAACGGAGACCTTTCCAAATATATTCGAAATGAGCAGGAAGGGCTGGCAGGTGCAGCTCCGCATCTGCGAGAAGTGTATACAGGGTAATGATATGAAGAGCTCTTGGCCAAAAGGTTAGTGGAGGGAAAGCACTTGGTTCCGGCGTTAAACCGTGTAGGAGTTTAACTGGAGTAGGTTTTAGAAGCCAGAGAAAGGGTAAGGGAAGAGAAAATGGAAAAAAGAATTCTGCCAGATGAATGAAATCTCTCTGAAAGGTAGAATCTGTCGGACCTAGAAGGTTGCAGTAGAGTTCGGACTGCTTAGGGCTGTTGGTGTAAGATTTTGGTAACAGAAACATGCCATACTTTCTGACTCAGGTGTGCAGAAAACAAGGGATTATTTGCAGAGTTCGCAATTCTAGAGAAATGGTCCGAACAGGTACAAATTTGGCCATGACTTCCCAGTGGGGTGAAATCTATCTGGAGAGCTGCAGATGCCGCTGTCCATTTCAGGACCTCGGTTAATGGCTTATTGGGCCCTCCATGCCTTCTTGTCCGTTCAGATCGATGTGTTTAGGCTTACAACAACTGTTCTGCTCCGTTGCCCCCTTTCCCCTTATCCCAATCCCATCTAAGAGGATGGGATAAGGTACTGAAATTCTCCATAGGTCGACTGAAGGACGGCTGAATTTGCTCAGTAACTGGATTTGTTCAGCGTTTGATTGTGAATTTGGCATTTTGCAAGAACTAAAGGAGATGACACTGAATAAGTATTCAATCATCTTGCATTCCCTATTATTCTGGGGTCTTAGAATTTGTACACGTTTTTGTTCTAACAGTAAAGATGCAATTTTTCCTGAATTCTAAGAATCCTTCTGTGGAAAGAACGCTTTCCAAACTCCATTTTTCCCTGTCCAAGTTGCACCTTAGATGGACTTAGAATTGCTCCCTCAAAGATAACTGAAGAAAGTATATGACTGGGCTTGCTGGGAGCATTCTAGTCCTGATTTCTCTGCATCTTGGATCCTCTATTTGGTTTGCATCATATTTCAATTCTCTGATCATGCTTACTTATATTTTGTTTTATCTAGTTTACAATTCTTTAAGGGCAGGAATTAAAACCATTTGAGTGGTCTGATTAAAATCATATAGCTAGTTACTGGGACCTGCATAATTATAGACTTCTTTATGCATATAGGATCTTCATCTAAGGTCACAAAAACAAAAAAATCATGACAATATCATTTTATTTTTTGTCATTAAAAACATCTATAAATAGTGTGATTTTTTTTGAAGTCCATTCACACGTCAGAGTATTACTATTTGGAAGAGAGCTTACTGATCATCTAGTGCCATGTACTTATCTTATCAATGAGAAAACTGCAGCCCAGAAAGTTTATTCCATGAGGTAGATAGGTCAGCTATCATAAAGCCCATTAGTATTTAGCACAATGTTTGGCACACGGTGGATGGTTAATAAATGCTTGTTCCCTTTACCTAAGGATATGACTATTAGCCAAAATTTGAGACTTTGTCTTTAAAACCTTCTTGATTATATGACTAAAGAAGGAGATATTTTACTATTTTTGGAGAAGGTTTAATAACCCTTCAGCCCATAATTCTTTGCTTCCATAGTGGTGTAACTAGCATGGGAAAAGTCATACAGCAGCAAAATTAGATGTGCTTAAACATAAAAGATACCAGGGATTAGGTGTAGGATAGGGACTAGGAGTGGGATGAGACAGTTTTCTTCCCATTCTTTTGCTCTAACTTCAATATCTGTTTGCTGGTGAAAGAGACTTCAGAGTTTCCAAACTATAAGTTTGATATCAAACTTTATACTTTTGTTCTCCTACACAAAATTTTTGATTGACAATTTGAGATATGCCATTAGGGATCTCCAAACCATTGTTGGTTTTAAAAACACCATTATTACTACATCCACAGGTGGTTCTCTCTTTTCCACAACCTCTGAGATCTTTCAGCAGGAAAAAACTCCTGAGTTCTGACCACTCTACCAGAGCCTGAATTTCTTCATTCATTCATTAATTTAATAGACATTACTTGTCAACTTGCTAAGCTCTCTCTCTCTCTCTCTCTCTCTCTCTGCGTGTGTGTGTGTGTGTGTGTGTGTGTGTGTGTGTGATACAAAGTTTAATTAAATCATTATTCTTGCTTTCTTGGATCTTACGGTCTAGTACAGGGAAAAACACAACATTATAGATAGAAAGGTACCAAGCATAAGTTTTATGAAGTTCTTGGAAGAGGTTATTAATAATGTGGAACCCTCCCTGTATAAACTGATTTATTTTGCTCATTTTTTCCTCTTCTTTCTTTACAAATATTTGGAATGAGAGACACTTCTGTGGGAGAGAGCAGAAATATTGGGGTAAATTTAGGTGATAAAAAGAAAAGATTATTACATCCATTGAAAACCAGTCAAGGCCAGGATGACATAATAACCCCAGGTTTTGTTAATTCAGTATGGGGGGAAGGGACATATTTGAAGACTTCTGTCACCTATAAACAATTTTTCTCTTTTTGGAAGAAAGAAGTGAAACATTTTTATTCTGAGATGTCTAATTGTAGACTATTAAACACTAATGGTATAATTGCCTCAAAATCATGCTAACAGCTTCCTGGCTGCTACATGTTTACTTGGCCAGTTGTTCTAGCTTGAATTAAGTAATTATCTCCATTTAAAGCTTCTACTCTTCCACCAATAAGTGTTTCAGTGATAGGAGGTATTTCCGTTAGACTATCTTTAATGCTTTGGGTTCCTTGGGTTAGATGACTGGAAAGTAAAAAGTGGTCTAATTAAGAGAGCTAACAGTTGCAACAGCTGACCTGGATTAAACCTTTTGGTATAGAACATAACAATTGGCAGGTGTGTAATAATTATTACCCAAAGTTACTGGTAACCTATTTAAATATATCCCAAGGGACTATATATTTTAATGCTTTCAGAAATAAAGCCTTTTTTAGTGACTGTTTTGTATTTAAATGGTCCCATGATTTTGTATTGATGGAGTTGAGGAATCAAGTTAGGCACTGATATTTGCTGTTTTACTTTTCAATTTGTCTTTCTAAATGATTGTTATACTAGACTACAATGAACTATCTCCCATTTTCAGTGCAATTTATCTTTTATTCTTCTCTGGGACATCAAATTAAATTTTATTCATAAATGTTTGTTAAATGATATCCAGGAATTTGGATTTTGCATCATACTTCCTCTTGCTGCAAATTGGAGATGTAGGGAAAACTGCAAATATAGATTTATTTAAACAGAGCAAAAAAGGAAGAAAAGGTAAAGGAATAAGCAGATTAAAGCTGAGCATCATAATTTTGGGGGCCACGTTAGAAAACTATGCTATTGCTGCGTAATACTGATTGCCTCTAACGTTTTTAAGTATGGATCACTTGTTTCTTCTAATATAAGATATTTAAAAGAGGGAAGAAGTTTAGGGCTTTCTAAATAGAATATTTCCTTTGGCTATAGACCAAATCTGGAAAAGGATATAAATAATTGAGCTCTTGGTTGGACCCGGCTACATATCTGATGTAGATTTGGAAAATTTTTCTTCATTTGTGAAGTGACTCTTAACAGAAAAAAATTTGGTGTTAGAAAATGCTCTCAAAACTTGGGGCAATCAAGAGATCCTTTTTTTTTCTTTTACCCCTTTGAGGAGGTATTTTTGTAACTAAACTCCTCTCATGGAATTAGAATAACATTTGTCTTCCATTAATTTTCTTTGGAAAATACCAAAGTGCTCCTCCATCACCCCTAAAGGCATCTTATTCTAGAGAAACAGTGTCAACACAGCATCAAACTATTATGCTGCCAAGTCAACAGTAACAGAATATTATGCCATAATGGAGGAGGCTATTCCAAACCCTAATTTTAAAAAATTCTAATTTTTTTATCAAATGAATTTTATTAATTTTTTTTGTTTTTTACATCACAGCCATTTCCAAATATTTCCCCTTATTCTCACCCAATGAGTCCTCCACTGTAAAAAAGAAAAGCAATTACCAATAGTAAATGCATCATTGTACACCAATACTTACTTCTCTATTGGAAAGGAAGATAATGGTCTTCATTAATTCTTCTCTGAGGACAAAATTGATCATTACATTTACTCACTTTGGCTTTGCTATTCTTTTTAGTTTTTATCATTATTGTCTTTGTGTTGCTGAATTCTAGATTCTGCTGACTTAATTTTGTATATCTTTCTAGTTTTCTTTAAATTTCTCATTTTTGTTATTTTTGTTATTTATTTCAGCACAATATTACATGACAATCATAATTTCCATTTTTGAACTTTAAAAATAATAACCAAATATAGCACTTTGAAAATTTAAAATTGTTTTGTATATTACTTCATTTGGTATTCACAACTACCCTATAACATAGGTATTTCAGGTGTTATCCCAGTTTTACAGATGAGGAAGCTAAGGCTCAAAGAGACTCATTGACTTATCCATAGTCAGCTAGTTAATAAATGATGGTCCCATCCTTCTGCCTTTTCCTTTATTCCTCTTCTTCCCTATTTCTGGCCACCAGGACTCACCTAGATTGATTGATCATTCAGCTTGGATGAGAAAGGAGTCACTCTTTCCAATGATATGGAGAACAACCAGGTCTTACTATTTATCTCAATTTCCTCTAGATATTACCATTTGCCCTACCTCTAAACCTTTAGACCACATTAGGTCATGCTGACATAATGACCTACTGATGATCCTGGTCTTCTTTTCAGCCTTGCCACTGAATTTTCTTTCATTTGTTATCTTCCCCACCTCTTCTTAAAGTATAAGCTACTTAAGAGAAGGGATTCTCTTGCTTCTTTTCTCTGCACTTGTAGAACTTAGCACAGCACTAGTCACATAATAAGGATTTAATGAATGTACAGTCATTCATTCATTCATTTATCTATCAGAGGTAATGTGAACCTAAGTTTTCCTGATTTCAAGTTCAACATGCCATCCACTGTACTAAGCTGAGTACCTAGAAATGGTTGAGGCATTTGTTAACCTTCTTGGGCATCACTGAGCAACAGAATCTTTCAGAATGAGCCTAGCTATTCTGACCCACATTTAATTACAAAAGAAAAATTGAACTATAAGAGAATATATTGATTAATTTTACTGTACTTTGATTTCTATTATTTATGTCCTTAGCAAACTAAGATAATCAAACTTGCTCCTTGATGGACTAAAAAAAGACATTTCAGCTGATATTCCTTTCCAATGTTCTAATGGTGTCTGGAACCCCTTAATTAAACTCAGTTCTTCTTAGTTTAATGAACCTATTTGGGGAGCATTTCTGATAAAGTAGCCCCTCTATTCATCAAGCACTTTGAACAATCAAACACAAATGAGATTTCATTATTGCCAAAATGACTTTTAGGTCACAAGTAAACACTAAGAATAAATGTTGAACTTTACTACCTCATTTCCTTCTCCTGTGTGCCACTGCTGCAAGCACCTTGGAGTTCAAGGATAGCAATGATACTTTTAAAACCTTCATATCAAGTTGAGCTAGTTTTGATTCACTAGAGCTTTTTAAAAAACCCCACAACATTTCATCTTCCTTGCCAGTGGTGCTCTTGACAGGGCATGGAAGTTGTGACTATGTGAAATAGTAATAATCAGTTGTGGGAGTCTATAAAAGAACAAACCAAAGGTAAGCCTTACATTATATTGATTTTCTTTACTGAAAAAGAAACTTTATTCATTGCATTTGAATTTGTGTGAATGAACTCATTGAATCTAAGCCTGTTTCCAGAGGAATAGAAAGTAAATACTAGATATCCCATAGATATCTAGTATCATTTTTCCAGAGATCACATACTGGTTACTTTATCTATTGAGATAGTTATATAGAAATCAGGATATGACAGAAAAGGCCACCCATCAACTAATAATGATGCCCCAAATTATACCAGGAACTTTGCATATAGGAGAACATTTCAGAATCTCATCAGAATCCATTTATTCTTATTTTACATTCAAAGCAAACACTTTTGTCCAGTCTATGATAGATATTTAGAAGCCAATCTGAGAAATAGCTCACCAGTAGGACAGCTAGGTGGTACAGTGGATAGAGCACAGGTCCTGGATTCAAGACAACCTGAGTTCAAAGTTGGCCTCAAACACTTAATAATTACCTAGATGTGTGACCTTGGGCAAGTCAATTAACCCCATTGCCTTGCAAAAACAAACCAAAAACAAAAAAAAAATAAATAGTTGACAGTACATACCTTTGAGATAGGCATCCAATAATGATTAAGAATTCAATTTGGAACTGAATAAAAGAGTGAGCCAGATTGCATTTGGGAAACTCCACAGTGTTTTTAGTAATTGGCTGCTTCCATACATTTATCTGACACATATTAAGCCAACAATGCTGCATGGTTATAATTCTTTGAACATCATTATCCTTTGAAGAATCAAGCTCAGATGGTTCCCAGGGCAGTGATCTGAGACAAGTGGTGTCAAGCTCAAATAGAAATGGGGGGGGGGGCTCTAAGAGTCTTGATCCATATATAATGATCTCTGTGGTATGCATATTTATTTAGTTTTAAAATGTAATGTCTGTCTTTTATTATATTTTGCATTTTATTTCATTAAATATTTCTCAATTACATTTTAATCTGGTTCAGGTCACATTTGAGTATTGTGGGCCTGTGGCCCATGGTTGCATATTTGACATTTTGTGGTGGGCATAAGTCAGATGTAGCATATTTCTAATGATGACCTGTATGAAATAAAGACTAAGGAATTACTGGATTGGTTTGAATCATTCCCTTGGTGATCATGGAATGTATATAGTTGTATAGTGTTTTTGATCAATCTAATTCAGATTTAAATAACAGGAATAAGTGTCCTGAATATGAAGGTATAGATGGGTGACAATTCATACCAATGGAAAAATATTGATACCAATGAGTTCACATATCTACAAAATCACTTAGATAAAATTGAAAACACATTTTTCCCAGGTCACAAAATATTAGAATAAAAGTTTCAGAACTGGAAGGGTCCTTTGATATTATTTAATATCCTACTCACATCATAAATTCTCTCTAAATAACCTTGAAGTGGTAGCACTTAATTTTCTTGAAACTATGGCTTATGATAGGAAATTTACTACATCTAATGGTGGTCCATTCAATTTCTAATAGCTTTAATTATTAGGATATTCTTTATCCTGGGTTAAAGTCTGCCTTCCTATAATTTCTATCTATTAGTTGTATATTAGCCCTTTGGAGTCATGTAAAGGATGTTGAACTTCTTGTTCAGATATATGAAAATAGGTATTATGTCCCTCCATAATAGCATTATGATGTATTTAACTAATGACTCCTAGTTGATATATTAAGGTCAAAAAACATTTAAGCTATTAAAATACTATCATGATTACTTATAATTATATTTCAGTACTTTAATGACATACTGTTATTAGTGTGGGTACTCCATCTACCCATGCAGATCTCAACTCTTACACAGGGAAGAAACAAATACTTACAGACTGACTGAAATATGAAATGCAAACAACAAACAAATGAAAACCTTGGGTCATCTAGTGTGCAGGCTAATATTACTATAAATCTCAATAACCATAGGTTATATAGAATAATAAGATTTTAGAACTGGAGTTCATGTGGTCTACTTCCCTTATGATGATGACTTTCTCAAGGTCTCAAAGTTAGAACATAGATTTCAGGATTAAAACAAGGATCTTCCTATTACAGTATTTTTCCCATCTATGATGTCAAACTAATACTATATGGTGATGATGATTCAATAAACTAAGGAAAAGTTGGGTTTCACTTGGTATGTCCATTTAATAAAGCAGGGAAGAAGGTGGTACATAAAAAAATTCAAAATGGTTAAAATAAAATTTAAGAAAATACATTTCCAAGATTTTTTAAAAACTTTACTTGAGGAGGATGCCCCATTTTCTGAGGATGGCAATAAATGCAATATATTAAAATACTTTGAGACCCCAACCAAATTGAATGAGTGACTATCATTCTATGTGTTCATCTATCTTAACCAGAGTCAGGGTACTTATCCCTCTGACAGTCTTTCACTTAGGACTCCACCCAGTTTCAGTTTCTCCTTCTGAGCTCTAGTGACACATTACCAATTGCCTTTTAGATATATTGAGCTGGATGTCTCATAGACAGCTCAAATTTAACATGCCCCGCCCCCAAAAAACTTTACTATCTTTCATTTAACCAAACTTTACTCTGTTCCCATTTCCCACTTTACTGTTAAGAACACCACAATACTTGCAATCACCCAGACCCAAACTTTAGTATCTTCACTCTCCATATCCACTCACTTTGGAAAGCCAACAATTTTGAAAATTATGCTATTTCTATGTTGGTAACCTTACTGCTTCTTTTTTTTTTAGTCGTCTTCCTTCTTCCTTCCTTTAATGAATTCTATGATATAGCTTTAATGGACCATCTGCTATTGCACAAATAAGAAACTTCATCACATCTCTCTGTACTTCTGCATCCATTGTCCTTCATACTTGTAATTCTTTCCCCACTTACCTTTACCTCTTAATTTCTCTGACATTCTTCACAATGCATCTCAAATCCCTCTTTTGGCAAGAGGCCTTTCTCAGGTTCCTCAACTAGTTTCTTCCCTGCTCAAAGTAACCTCTTCCAATTTTGTATATAAACTGTGTGCACCTATTTTTTATTCATTGACCTATCATTAAGATGCAAGGTCCTTGAGTTCAAGAGCTGTTTTTTTAAATATCTTTTGATATCTCCAACATTTAGTATATTTACTAGCCTATAATCATACATAATGACTGACTGATCTGGAGGCTTTAATACCTTCTACATTTCTTGTCAGGTATACTTTATACTTATTTTGACTTAGCAGATCTATATGTAGATCTATATGTAGCTCTGCTATATGTATATCTATCTATATCTATGTAGATATATACCATACATATCCCTTAAAAATAAAGTTTCATCTTGGAAGTTTATATATGGGAGGCAGCTAGGCAATACAGTGGATAGAGCACCAACCTTTGATTCAGGAAGACCTGAGTTCAAATCTGATCTCAGGCACTTACTAGCAGTGTGACTGTGGTGTGACTCTGGACAAGCCACTTAAGCCTGATTTCTTTATATTAAAAAAAATAGAAAAAGAAAAAGAAAAAAAATTTTAAAAAATTATATATTCTGACTTTTCTACCAGTATAAAGCATATTGTTATTAGAGACTGAAAATTTGGGAAATATTGGATAGTGGAAAAATCACTGAATAAGAATGGAAAAAAATTATGAAGAACTTAGTGAATGTATGAAGTGTTGTGATGAGCAGTGAGGATAAGACAGGAAAATGTATTTGAAGTCAAATGACCTGAAATGTAATCTTTTTTTTTCAGGTTTTTGCAAGGCAGTGGGGTTAAGTGGCTTGCCCAAAGCCACACAGCTAGGTAATTATTAAGTGTCTGAAGCCAGATTTGAACTCAGGTAATCCTGACTCTAGGGCCAGTGCTCTATCCACTATGCCACCTAGCTGCCCCCTGAAATGTAATCTTGACCATGCCACATACTCCCTATATGACTTTTATCAAATCTCTTAATCTTTCTGAGTCTCAGTTTACTCATATATTAAATGGAGGATTAGACTATGAACTCTAAGGGAACATTTAGATTCCCTCCTCTCCCTTCTCCTCCCCTATCCTCTCCTCTACTGATGTTGGGAAGTCCCAGTGATAAAAATCCCTTTAGCAATGGATTTTATGACCTTCTCTGAAATATTTTCATCCTAAAGAGTTTCCTGGGGACACACAGAATATAATTGATTTGGCCAAGATCATATACCCAGAATTTGCCAGAGGCAGGACTTCAAGTTATTGCGGCCCTGAAATCAGTCTTCCATTCATCATGATGCTTCTTATAATGTAATACACTGAATTTATATTAAAAAAAATTGTGTGTGTTTTAAAGTTGAAATGAAGAAAGAAGAAGGAATAAAAATTTCTTGAGATTTAACCAGTATTGGCTCCTGCCAGATACAAGGTACTTAAACAGATGGTTCATTGATTTGTTAGCTCTGCAATTATTATATCCCTAAATTCCATTACCAATTCTGGGAGATTGTCAGCTCCTGCACCATTGCATTTTAAATGCCAGCTAGCATTGTATAGAATGGCTTTTAGAAAGTTTCATGTCTGTTTATCTTTAGTCAACATCAAAAATGACATTTTTCTTCTTCCCTTGTACACAAAGAGAATTGTTTTTCTAAAGAGCAAACTGACTCCTAAGAGGTCATAATTTCTATTTATCTATACTCTTCTTTCTGAGGCGATATGTTCACATTCCATGTGTTGTATAAAGACAAAGCCTGTGTGCCTGGTTGAGCCCTGAATGTCATTCCTGCCCTCATCCTATCTTGGCTCACATGTCCCTTTTTACATTTATTGAAGGAGGAATTGAATTGCTGCAGTGAAACTTTGGTCTCACATACCTCCCTCCTAATGCCAGTCAGAGATCCCTGCCTCTTCTGGGACTATACTGGTTCTTCCCAGGTCAGGAGAGAGACAGACTGCACAGTAAATTAGGAATTAGAGAATTGAAGTGAGTTTAGGAGGTTTTGCAAAATTGATAGAGACTACCTAGAATCATTATCAGTAAACATAGAAGAAGGTAATGGAACTCCAAAGAAATTACTTGAGATGAGAAAATCAGAATCTGGATGGAATGTTTATGGAACAACTAGCCCAATTCCTTTACTTTAAAGAGGAAATGGGTCAAGCAAGTCATCATCAGAAAGACTAGATTTGAGAAAAAATATCTTGCAGGAAAAGTGTCAGTTTTTCAGGTGGCATTTAAAAATAGACCCAGCAAAAATTAGGCAAGGCCATTCAATATATAAAGTAATCATATCAAAGCAAGAAGGAATGTTAGAGGTAATTTTCTTTTTTTTTAATTTATTTTTATTTATTTATTTCTTTTAGGTTTTTGCAAGCCAAATGGGGTTAAGTGGCTTGCCCAAGGCCACACAGCTCGGTAATTGTTAAGTGTCTGAAGCCAGATTTGAACTCAGGGAATCCTGACTCCAGGGCTGGTGCTTTATCCACTGCACCACCTAGCTGCCCCTTAGAGGTAATTTTCAATGGTCATGTTTTCTACATGAAGAAAATGCCACCTCCCCCAAAGTAAAATAATGGCAAAGCTGTGGCTATGACAAAGATATGGCAAATGATACAGAAATCCATGTGGGTATGAAGTACTGCCATTTTGATCTTCATTAGCTCCAAAAATATGGAATGTGAGATAAAGTAAATAAGCAACTGTGCCTCATATACTAAATAAACACATATATTATCTAACTATTTTTTCAGGTTTATATAGGTAATATTGGGATGTCTAAAATACAGATTGATTTAAAGTATTATTGAATTAAAATAATTCTTAATGCTTGTATTTTTAAATCAACAAATAATAATAATAGCATAATAATGCATGGTTCTATTAAGTTAAATGGTGTTGAAAAGGTGTCTTCATATTTGAAATTAAAGCAGTGAGCATAAAATACCCCTGTGCCAGATATTGTGATATGCAACTGCAATACAAAGAAAGAAAAATACAGCCTCTACCCTTAAGGAGCCTAACCTAATCTAAAGAGGTTAGAAGCAATTCCTTTCAGAATAATAATCTCTGAACCACACATGGCCAATACTGTGATTTGTTTTGTTTGACTAAGCATATTTGTCATTAAGTTTTTATTGTTTTTTGTTTGGAAGAAAGAGATAGAGAAATTGAATGTATTCATTGGGAAAAATAATTACAGCCTTTTGGAGCTGGAAAAAAATACTAAATTAATTTAGTCTATACCATCCCTGAAACAATAAAGTCCTTTACAATTATTGGCCCTTTCAGATTTTGTTTAGAGACCTCCAATGGCATTATTTGGCAGAATAGCCCATTCCACTTTTGAATAGTTCTAATTGTTAGGAAATGTTTTTCTTCTTGCAAGCACAATTTTGATTCTTTTCAATTGCTACCCTCTGGGTTAAACAATATAAGTTTCAACCTTATAATATAAATTTCAACCTTGACTGCCCTTCAAATATTTAAAGGTAGCTACCATATTCCTTGTCTTCTATTCATGAGCTTAAACATTCCCAGTCTCTTTAACAAATGATCATGTGGTATGAACCTGAGTCCTTTCATCTTCTTGGTTGTCTTCCTCCAGATGCTCTGTTCTATGAAAATGCTGAATTTCTGTGCACCATATTTGATTTCTTCAAAACTCTTCTTCTCTGGGATATGACTCATTCCCCTCCATACTCAAATGTCAGCTTTATTGGTTAGAATTTTAGAGGAAACTCAGTTATCTATAATCCAGAGAAACAGAATAAATCAATAGTTACAAAGCAGTTTATATATATATATATATATATATATATATATGTATATATATATATATGATATATTTATAATTTTGGTTGATCTTTACAATAACCCTATAATAATCCTATAAAATAAGTCACACATGCAATCTACCTCTGAAAGAACATGAGAATTTTACAGATGAAGAAAGACTGAAGTTAAGCAGAGTCACATGTCTAATAATTGGAAGAGCTAGAGGAATGGGTCTCAGAAGGACATTTGAAGTTATATATGTTATGACTTCCTGAAGGTTAAAGTTAAGAATTAACAAAGCTCATATTTGAACCCAAGCTTTTTGACTTCAAAATTCAAGGTGCTTCTGGCTGTATCAAGTTGAAAATTCATAAAACACACTTCTGGAAGTTCAATCCATACATTGCTTTTTTTAAGAGAAATTTAAAAATTCAATAAGTATACATTAGATATTTGAATGACAGTCATTTTTCTGCCTGGTAAAACATTAATAGAAATTCAGCCCTGTATCCTATAAATTCTTCATTTACCTGCTTAAGGAAGATTGAAGTTTGCAATGAGAGTCCTGGGATACTTGCAGGACTTCATAGATTCTCCTGAATAAACAAAAAGTGATTGGTATATTCAAAATAGTTTAATGTTATCTTTTATTGAAGCTTTAGATCCATATTTATTTAGCCCCAGCACAATAATAAATTAACCACAGCACCTCATTCCCTAATGACTTTGAATTAAAATTAAGATTAGTGTATTTAAGGCTATAAGAGAAAATGGCTCATGAGGGTTAGGTTTTAAGTAAATTAAATTATGACAATATAGTGATCAATGCTATCTTTGAGGAATGAAAAGAAGAGGCATACCTAAAGAAACCAATACAAGAAACTCTTTAATAAAAGGATATTTTAAAATAATGTCTGTGAATAAAATTGAAGGAATTATGATCCATGTTCATGTAGCTATGAACAGATAGAAAAGAGTTTCTTGAATTTTTAAAATAATGTTTAGTAGGCTAAAACACAAAATGAGTTGAAGTTTACCAAAAATGCTAAGTTCAATAAACAAGGTATCTTAAAGTCATATTTAAATCATGAATGAATATGTATTCATTGAATAATTATTAACTACAAAGTCCTGAAGACAAGTAAGAAAATCCCTATTTTCAAAGATTTCATTCTGATAAGGGAAATTGTTTATATAGGAGGTTCAGAATGATGGTCAGATTGGAAGGGGGGGGTAGTTTGGTAGCCATTGCTATCTTTAGGATTTGTTATTGTTTGGTTTGCTTGTGATTAGTTAACTCCTTGGAACAATTCTTGTAACTGTAATAGATAAGAGACAAAATGGACTTTCTCATTTCCTATTTTGCATCTCTTTTATCAAGGAGAATGGTCTTCAAAATATAAGTCAGAGCATACCATTGATTGAATTGAAATTCAAGTTATATTAAGACTTGGAAGCACAAAGGCATTTTAAATACTTTTATCTCTCTAGTAATGCCTTGGGATACTACTCATAGAGGTGGAAGAAACCTAGAGATATCACTGCTTTGAGTAATCTTTGAAGGATCATGAAAGGTAAGAATAGATCCCAAGAATCAAAAAGTGAGAAAAGGTTTATTCAAGAAAGTGTATACCAATATAAATAGTTGTTGATATCTGGGAAAGGCGAAATGTCAGAATGTTTTATTTAGGATAACTTAATAAATAGCTTGTGAGCACTTAAAAAAGGAAGTAGTCAATGATCATTGGGATTCAGAATAGATTCTCTAAAACAAATCATTCTGAACAAATTTCATTTCCTTTTAAGAAGTGATGAAAAAGTAGACTTTTACTAAAGTACTATGTCAGTTCTTCAATGTAGAAATGAAGCCTTTTATATCAGCACTTCAAAAGGATCCCACCAAACTGGAAAATATTTTGCCTATGGGTCCAGTGACTGACAAACTATCTGACCCTTAAGTCTTAGGAGCGTGACAAACTGTGTTAATTCAAAATGAAAATGAATGACATCAAGAATCCTTGAAAACTTCACTTGTAGCAGGTTATTTACATCATAATTTATATAAGGCACTTGAAAATTCTTTTTGGATGATACTGGGAAATATAGGTTGGATAACATTGTTTCCAGATAGATTGGTATCTATTATAGTGATGATATTCAATGAGCATGTGTTAATATTAATATTAATGTCAACCAGAAAGGAAGTTTCTCACGGTATACTTCAAGGCTCTTTGTACTTGGTCCCCATATTCATTATCCTTTTCCAGTGGCTTAGATTAAGACATAGAAAGAATGCTTATTAATATTGTAGATGACATAAAACTAAGAGAGATAGATAATAAAATAAATTGCAGAATCATGTTCCAAGAAGATCCTGACAGGTAGAAAGAAAGGACTGAAGCTAGCTGGATGAGATTTAATTGGAATGAATGCAAGGTCCTTCACTTAGATTAAAAAAACCATGATGGGGGAAACCTGGTTTAAAAGCTAAGAATGTGATAAAGATTTTAACTTTGACTGAAAGCTCAATATGTGCCAACAGTATGAGAAAACCGTCAAAGAAAAAACCCTTAAGTCATCTTCGGTCACATTAATAGAAGTAGAATGTTGAGATCGGCTGTAAATAATCCCACTGAACCCTGTGCTATTCAGCCCACATTGGGTAGAAAATTCTGGTCACAATACAATACAAATATACTCATGCTGGATTCTGTCCAAAAGAGAGCCACTAGGGCTATGTAGGGTCTGGAAACTAATTCATGTGATGAGTGACTGGGAGAATTGATGCTATTTAGCTTGGGATACCTTAACTTGTCAGTGATGAGGATAAGATCATTGGAGTAGCCACCTTCAAATATTTGAAAGGCTCTCTTGTGGTTGGCAAAGTGGACTGCAGTGTGACTCCTAAAGGTATCCTAGGATAGGCATATGGATTTTAGGTCCATATAAAAAAGAACTTTCTAATAATCAGAGGTGTCAAAAATGGAATGACTTACTGTATGAGACAATAAGGTACTCTCAATAAGAAGCATTCCTGTAGAGTCTAGAGATATCTCCAAAGGGCTAATTGTTATGCTAATACCTTGTCCTAGTAAACCTAGCAACCTGGGCAATCTCTTTCTAAAACAAAACTAGGAAGGTCTTAAAAATAAACAATTTAGATATGCTGCATGAAGAAAATATGATCTTCAGCTTTTTTTTTCTCCTTACTGCCCTTAATACCAATAATGGTTTTTAACAATGTGTGTGAGAAACTCTAGGAAAAAGGACTCCACCCTGCCCTCTACTCAGTCTGCTTAAGATAAGTGCTGATTGTACAGCCAGTGTATCCACAGCTCATGTACTGAATTGATGATTGTTCTCTGTAAAATTTCTGAATCACTTTTTTTTAAACAAAGAAATCACTTAGCACATATGTACTATCATTGAACTCTCAAGCATTCCATGCATTCTCTAAATACATCATGGGATCATAGCTTTGAAGCTAAGAAGGGAATTCAGAGGTCATTTAATCAAGCTCAACCCCCCCCCCCCCCATGAAGAAATTGGGATCTAAAGAAGTGAAGTGATTTGTCCAGGGTTAAATAGGTAGTAAGTAGCAGAGATGAGTGGAATCTGTTTAAAACCTGTTTCCTCTGATTCCTGATACAACTGCTTTTTCTACTGAACCATTCTGATGTTAATTTTTTTTTTGTTCCTACATCCAATTCTTCAAGCAATTTCATCATGGACTTTTTTTCATGGTTCAACAAAAGTAGACATTGCTTTTTGCATTTCTCTGTCTAGACCCCAAATACACAGCAGTGAAGCTGTCATGTAATCATTTCAAAAACACTCATGGGGGATGGCTAGGTGGTACAGTGGATAGAGCACTGGCCCTGGAGTCAGGAGTACCTGGGTTCAAATCCAGCCTCAGAACCTAATAATTACCTAGCTCTGTGGCCTTGGGCAAGCCACTTAATCCCACTTGCCTTGCAAAAACCTAAAAAAATAAACCACTCATGAAAACCCCAATCAGCTATCTTGCAAGATCCTTAGATCTTAAGAATTATGGAGAAGATTCATGTATTAGGCAAGAGGTTTGACTAGATGACATATGGGAGACTTCCAAACTTACCATTAAAGACGTATCTTCCAAACTTAGAGCTATATAAAACTATAATATTTCACTTCTTTATTACCTTTTCAACTTGAGAATTGTTCCATATATTTTCCATATTCCAGTTCTATTGTATTTAAATAAGGATTTGATGTCTCTCCCTCTAGTTCTCTCTGTCTCTCCTTCTTGTACTCTCTCTTTCTCCCTCTTGTCCTCTCTGTCTCTCTGTCTCTGTCTCCTCCCTCCCTCCCTCCCTCCCTCTAGTGCATATTATCTCTCTCTCTCTCTCTCTCTCTCTCTCTCTCTCTCTCTCTCTCTCTCTCTCTCTCACCTCTAGTGCTTTCTCTCTGACTTGGTCTCTGTAGTTCTGTGTCTCTGTCTCCTGTAAGTACAGATTGTTCTATTCTTTGCATTTCCACCTCTAATTCCTAGCACAGTGCCTGAAACAGTTAAAATTTAATAAATGCTTAGAGATTGATTATTATATTGAGTTCCTACAAGTCCCTCTAGTTCTAGAAGTCTAGAAGAAGGAATCATTTGAGTGCCCAGGAAGACAGGAAGAAGTTATACCAGGGGAGTTGGACTTTCGATGTTAAGAATCAGAGAAACAGATTCTAGAAGATTCTATATTCTAGTTTTGGTTTTCTAGTCTCTAGATTAATTTCTGAAGTTTCAAATGGACTTCACCAATTTTTCCATTTGCTTTAAAGGCAGGAATATCTCTCCTTCTAGATTTCTGCCTAAATTTGCAGAACCAAGACTGAATGGAGTTCATAAGGTAAGCCAAATAGTTTTTAGATACCAGTCAGAAATAAGTTCACATTTCAGTCTTTTTACTTCAGATACCAGCCAGAAATAAGTTCACATTTCAGTCTTTTTACTTCAGAAACTGGAATGGCTTTCAAAGGGCAAGTAGGTGACACAAAGTGAATTTACATAGTACTTTATCTTGGAGTTTAAGTTCCTTCCCCAAAACAATTTTAAAATCCTAATAATTATAACCATGCTACTTTCAAAACCAGCACATACCTCTTTTCTTGTTTTGAAGGATGTTTGTGTCTGTGTCTGTGTGTGTGTGTGTGTGTGTGTGTGTGTGTGTGTGTATTGAAATCGCTATCTCAACTTTTTCTCTATGGAGTTGATTACTAATGTTTTAATTTTTCTATGACAGTCAAAACCAAGCTTGTTTGAATGATGCAATTTATTACATTAGTCAAATCATAGGTAAACCAGATTCCAAAGTGATAAAGTTTCATTTGTCCTTTAGTGTACATACACAGAATAATTAGATAATAAACAATACATCAATGATAGTATTTCAAATGACTCATTTAATCAATTCCAGGATTTTATACTATAAAGTGAATGTGATTAAGCACTAGAAGTCAAATGTACATAAGAGTTTTACATCTTAAAAGTATCAGTGCTTATTTCATATATTGCAGTTTATGTCCATAAACACTTCTGTTTAAAATCTACCCTACTTTTCAGAAGTGTCAGATTAGGAAAAGAATCCTAGTGCCTTCAGAAGAAAGTGGATTCAACTGAATTCAAACTCTTTATAAACTGACTGCCCTTATACCCTTCCAGACTTCTTACACTTTAATCCCTATCCCTCACACCCAAATCAATCTTCAATCTAGAGACATTGGCCTCCTGGCTGTTCCATGAACAAGACATTCAATCTCTCAGTGAATATTCTCCTGGGCTGTACCCCATCCCTGGAATGTTCTCTCCCATATGCCCTGACTTCTGACTTCCTTCACTTTTTTTGTTTATTCATTTTCAGTTGTGTCCACCTCTTTGTGGTCCTTTTTGGGATTTTCTTGGCAAAGGTTTGCCAAGATTGGTTTGTGATTTGCTTCTCCAGCTCATTTTACAGAAGAGGAAACTGAGGCAAAGAGGATTAAGTTTTTTGCCCAGGACCACACAGCATTTAAAGGTGAATTTAAACTCTGGTCTTCTTCATTTTATCCATCTAACTACCTGTCTTCCTTTAAGTCCCAACCTCAAATCCCAGCTTTACTAGAGGAAGCTTTTTTCCATTACCCTTAATTCCAATCATTCCTCTGGTAATTATTTACTCTTTATCCTCTAATATACCTTGTGTATAAGTGAATGTATGTGCATGATGTGTGTTTGTGGTTTTCCCCATTAAATTATAAGCTCCTGAAGGCAAGGATTGTCTTTTGCTTCTTTTTGTATCTCTGGCTCTTAGCATAGTACCTACTATATAGTCAATATTTCATAATTGTTTATTGATTGATTTATAGTGTAGCAAATTGGGAAAGCAAGCTGGCTCAGGACTCAAAGGATGAAATCTGTGGCTTACTATCTGGGTGAATGAGAGCAAGTCAATTTATCTTCTGGTATTCAGTTTCCTCATCTATAAAATTCAAGAGAGTTAGACTAGATGGAGTGATCTTTTCAGTTCAACAATCTCTGATATCTTGGGAATGCCTCACTGTATTTTTAAGTTTCTATTTCCCAAAAATAAAGCCAGTCTAGTGAATGACTGATTCCCTACAAGAAAATAGGTTATGATCTACTCCAAAGGAACTTCAGACTTTGCATCAAAATAGAATATAAAACCAATATTAGTAGAATGAATATTTTACCAGGTAATTGGAGGAGAGATATTTGATTTAAATTCCAAGTAATAGGGAATTTTATATGGACATCTAAATTTAATCAAATGGCAAAATAACTTGAATAACTTGCCTGTTAGATCCAATCTCACCCAAGAATTACTCATTTAAATTGTAATTATTTTTCAAAATAGCATTAAAAATGTGGTACAATTGTGTTGCCTCTCCTCAAATGTGAAGTCACTTATTTAATTTGATTGAGGAACAGCTATATGTAAAACATGTTTTCTATAATATCTTTCAAATAGCATATTTATTCCAGTTTAGAACTAATTTTTCCCCATTGACCACTTATAAAACGAGCTCCCCATCTGGTCCACCTGCCCTCCTTTTCCCCCCTTTTTTAGGCATGCCTGCTGAACTAAGAAAATATTGCCATTTGCCATCAGTGTTTTCTTTTAATACAAACCATTTGAGAAATGTAGGGGATTTTGATCAGTACAGAAAAGGTGATTCTTGAAGATGTCTTTCACTCTAACTGACATCATCTATCTAGGGGCATCCCTTAAAATTAGCTTGCCCAGTCTATTTAACCTTTACTGGTATTGAATGCATATCACAGTTTCTTTGACTTTCAGCTAATGATGGTTCTGATCCATTTGGAGTCTCTCCAACATTTTATCTTTGGGGGCTTTCAAAATGGGGAGAGTTGTCATTATATACAAAACATGTCTGAGAGATTGATAACCTTGGATGTTTTACTCCTATATTCTTTATTGATTATATGTTTGAGAATGCTTTAAATTACATCACCCTTCTGTCTCTAATTCCTCAGCCATAAGATGGCAAAAGATAGCTTCTTATCTCTGTAAGTGCCTCCTTGGAAAGAAATAAAGGAAATAATAGAACAATGAGATTCTTAAATGAGGGGTCCTCTATTGTTCATTTAAATATGATGATGTGGTTTGTACTGTCTGCCTCTAGAGGACTCCTTTCACTGTGAGTATTAGAGGATAGATGTTAATAGTGAGACCACATGCATCAGAAGAGGACAGAATGGTTGAAAATAATTGGGAGACTGCAGCACACCAAAGGAAAGTCTTTATTTCAACACATCATGATGATTAACTTCACTTATGACTTTTCTTGAAAAATGTCTGGGTGGCTTCTGTCTCTTTTCAATTTGCCTGAACCAGGAGGTAAATGAAGAATACATTTCTTTGATTAATGAGCTAACTCCTGGAGAAGGACTAGAATTCTATGAGTTTCCTCCTCTTTTGTCTCTCTCCTGGTGGCATTGTGGATAGAACACTCGACCTGAAGACTTGATATCAAATCTAGACTCAAGACACATGTTATAGATGTATGTTTCTGAGAATTCATTGCACCTCTATTTGCCTTAGTTTACTTAATTCTAACTTGGAGGGATTATTGTAAGGATCAAGTATGATAATATCTGTAAAGGTTCTTAGCACAGTGCTGGGAACATAGTAAGTGCTGTATGAATGCTTTTTTTTCTCCCCCTTCTGAAGAGTTTTGGTTTCTTTCATAGCGACATTAGCCACCAGTCTCATTTTTTGAAGTTGAGCTCCTGGATTGTTGCCCTGCTCTGTTTGTGGACTTCTGTTGTCTCATGGAGACCCTATTGGGCACGACTTCTTTAGATCTAGATAAAAATAGAGATCTTGAGGGGAAACATAATAACACTCCTCCTTAATAAACCATGTGAGAAACATTTGTTACAAATTGAAAACTATTGATATATTTTGAAATAATATTTTGAAAGAACAGACTTTTTTGAATTATAAGGATTTTATTTATTTTGAGTTTTACAGTTCCCCCCTAATCTTACTTCCCTCCCCACAGAAGGCAATCTGTCAGTCTTTACATTGTTTCCATGGTAGAGATTGATTCAAATTGAATGTGATGAGAGAGAAATCTTATCCTTAAGGAAGAAACATAAAGTATAAGAGATAGCAAGATCAGACAATAAGATATTAGGTTTTTTCTAAATTAATAGTCCTTGGTCTTTGTTCAAACTCCACAGTTCTTTCTCTGGATACAGATGGTATTCTCCATTGCAAATAGCCCCAAATTGTCCCTCATTGTTGCACTGATGAAATGAGCAAGTCCATCAAGGTTGCTCATCACCCCCATGTTGGTGTTAGGGTGTGCAGTGTTTTTCTGGTTCTGCTCATCTCACTCAGCATCAGTTCATGCAAATCCCTCCAGGCTTCCCTGAATTCCCATCCCTCCTGGTTTCTAATAGAACAATAGTGTTCCATGACATACACATACCACAGTTTGCTAAGTCATTCCCCAACTGAAGGACATTTACTTGATTTCCAATTCTTTGCCACCACAAACAGGGCTGCTATGAATATTTTTGTACTAGTGATATTTTAACCTTTTTTCATCATCTCTTCAGGGTATAGACCCAGTAGTGGTATTGCTGGATCAAAGGGTATGCACATTTTTGTTGCCCTTTGGGCATAAATCCAAATTGCTCTCCAGAAAGGTTGGATGAGTTTACAGCTCCACCAACAATGTAATGGTGCACCAGATTCCCCACATCCCTTCCAACAGTGATCATTGTCCTTTCTAGTCATATTGGCCAGTCTGAGAGATGTGAGGTGGTATCTCAGAGAAGCTTTAATTTTCATTTCTCTAATAAGTAATGATTTAGAGCAATTTTTCATATGGTTATGGATTGCTTTGATCTCCTCATCTGTAAATTGCCTTTCATATCCTTTGACCATTTGTCAATTGGGGAAGAAAGAACAGACTTTCAAAAGCATATATTCAGCTAGGGAGCTCTTATTTATCCAGTAGGATACTGAACGTCCCTTTCTGTTAAGTAGGGGGTCCTAAAAGATGCCCTTTCTGAACTAATAAAAAGAAAATTGTTAATTTTTAACCACTTGTGTATTTGACTTCCCAAATACTAACCCAGGACTTAGAACTGTTGGACAGAGGTACCATTCTGAGGGAATGATGGTTAGGACAGACTAGATGCTAGGAACAATAGACCTTAGGGAAGAATGTACCTGAACAGGAAATGATTCTTAAACAGAAATCTTGATTGCATTTATTTTTCTCCCTAAATATCACATTGTTCATAATTATATATTTTTATTCTTCTAAGAATTGTGGTAAGGAGAAACAAAAGGATGATTGATAGAGTCTGGATATAGTTTTTAAAAAGCCAATGGGAGCTAGTAAGTGAGTGCTAGAGAAATTTACACAGCTCTAAACAGAAACCTTTTTAAAAATTTCAAGTTTCAATTTTTTCTTATTGAATTTAATTAGATAGTTAACATGTCTTGTCTTCTATATAATATCTATCTAATATACTTATATCAAATGAACAAGAATTGGGGATATTTCAATAAACTGGGAAGGGAATGTTCCCATTATCTGAGATGATGAAGATACAGAAGGAAGAACATGGGATTAGAATTTCAGCTTTAGTCTACCCAATTGTACAGTGGGCATGATAATAATGCTTTTGCTAAACATAAGTCCAAGGAGTTTTCTTTTGATTGTATATCTCAAGCAATTCATATGTCTTAAATGATAACAGGCACCATGCTGATAAATTGGTTCTTGTTTCAGTTTTTTTTGTTTGTTTATAGTCATGGGGGGGGGGGAGTAGGTTACCTCTTTTTCTGATATCAGTGAATTTTTATCTGTTCACTCTCCCAACTTGAAAAGTCCCTAATGTTTCTTCCAGTTAAAAATCATATTATTTAATGCTGTATCTTGGTTAATTGATTCCTTTTAATCAGTTGATCTTATTTGATTAATTGTTTTTTGGGTTTTTTTTTTAACGTTTAGGCCACAAAGCTAGGTAATTATTAAGTGTCTGAGACCAGATTTGAAACCAGGTACTCTTGACTCCAGGGCCGGTGCTTTATCCACTGCACCACCTAGCCACCCCTGATTAATTGGTTTTAATATTCAAAGATTTCCCCCCCCCCCCGCCATATTTGGGATTCAAGCTGCCGCTGAGAAGGTCCGGTCCTGGTTTTTTTGAACAATTGGTATGCAATGCTTAATAAAGAAATGTGTTCAAAGATTGAACCTCAGTCTTTTCATTTTTCACCTTAAACACCAGGAAATTTTTTTAAACCCTGTATTATCAGAGTACTGGACCTGATTTTATTTAAGTTTATCAAGAATACTCACAGTTAAAAAAAATCATCTTCATTTCTTAATCTTTGAATTCTGTTCCTACTCCCTATTTCTTCCCCTACATTAGACAATAAACACCTTATTATTCCATTTTTCATTGAGATATGAATAACAAATATAATAGAATAAAAATATGAAAGCCTGGATCTTTGAGTCTTTGAGTGGGACTTTAAACCTAAATATGTCTGCTGGGAACCACTGGTGTGGGATGACATCCTAAACACCCTTCATCATAGCCAGTACTGTAGCTTGACTTTGACAAAGGAGGCATTTTGATTTCTTATTACCTGTTTTGTTGATGGTTTAAAGCCTTTTCTCTTCATATAACTTTAGGGGCTGACACTTCTCATAGTTAATATTTGGGGGAAGGTAATTTCTTTTTCCTTCAGCTTGAAAAATTGCTCTTCAGCCATTTCTGAGTGACTGACAAGGCCTGCTTCTCAACCACTAAAATAGGCTCACTTCTTGGATTCTCTCTAGAAAGAAAGAGTTTGACTAAAGGTACACTAAGTACTTATTTCCTGCAATTCATAATGGATGTACCATAACATACTCTATTAAAAAAAAAGCTTTTAATAGAGTAATAAAAAAAGAAAAAAAGGCACTGTGCATTTTTCTTTCCATTAAACATGCTTAATATATAACCACTTATTTCTCTGACATCATTGGAACTGTTACACATTAAATGTATTGTTCAGATAACAACTTGCACAGACACAGCATCAAGAATTAGAAATGACTTCATCTAGTCTATAAGAATTTCCTCTTCAGCAAGTGGTCATCCAGCATCTTTTTGAAGAACTCTATTCAGGTTTTCCAGGAATCCTTGAATCAATGGATAACAAAAATCCATTGTCATCCAAGGCAACCTACTTTGGATTAGCTTTTCCTGTTAAAAAGTCTATGCTTTAGAACAAAAATCTGATTCTTTGCAATGTCCACACATTTTTCCTAGTTCTGGCCTCCTTATGAAATAAAATAGGTTAAATCATTAAATTATATGCTCCTTGACTTTCTTTGTTTCCTCAGAGCTTAACATAGTGCCTAGTTCATAACAAAATGTTTGTGATTTGATTTACGTCTAATTCATATTTCACATGATAACCATTCAAGTACCTGAAGACCATTATTAGGGTTCCCTTATACCTTTATTAAATTAGGCTAAATATCTTTTAGCCCTTTAGCTAATAACCTTGAGCAATGTTTTCTAGATGTCTTACAATAAATGATTAGAAAGTAATGGAGAAAAAAGAATTTATAAAGGTTTTTATATCTATGTGCCAGGCACTGTGGTATACTCTATAAGACATCAAGGCAGTTCCTCCTGTCAAGGAATTTACATTAATAAAAATTGAGGAATTTTTACCTTCTTTTGCTATTCTCAGATACTCCTGAATATTCTTCCTTTATTCTTCCCCCATACCCCAGCATAGCTTGAAAATATTTTCACTTTCCTAGACATGCTAAGTTTCTTCTAAATTTTAGCCTTCCTGACTGACACTATTCTTATGGAGTGTCCAATCTTTTGTATTCATCTTTATTTTTCTTGACTTCCATCTCCAAAAATGCCTATATTAAATTAAATTTGAACAAGAAGTTCCCTGTGTGTTCACATAAGTGTTTTAAGAAAATTCTTTTTATTCTTCAATAGAAGTATATTTGCTATTAAAATTTCCTTCTGAAGAATTTATCATCCTGCATATTTTTTCCATTTGAGGTCAAATGATCCTCTTTATCCTTTCCCTGAATACTTTGAAATCCACTCTCCCCAAAGATAGACTCTAGGTTAGACTGAATTTTCCCCCTTTTTATTATATTTTAAGGTAGAGGGCTATTTTCCTTGAAGATCCCATCAACTGTGCTACAATCTTCCTTATTCTTGGAATTATGTATAAAGCAATTTTCCCCTTTCTTAAGGAGACCTTTGAAATGATGTTATCATCAAGGGAAGTTAAGAATTTATCATATATTCTGGTTTAAGCAGTGGAGTTCCAGTAGATGACTGAAAAGCTGAAATCTTGCTGAAGTTCTTCCTGTTGTTTTCTTCTCCTCCTCCTTCCTCCTCTTCTTTGTCTTCATCTTATTCCTCCTCTTCTTTTTTCTATATTCTTCCTATATTCTTTCTATATTCTTCCTTTTTCTTTCCTATTCTTCTTTTTTATTCTCTTCCAGCTATAAATCTTTGATCCTTACATTAAGAACTTTAGTTCACCTTATTTCTCATGCTTTGTTTATGCGCACATAGACAGGGATTTTTTCTTGCCCTTCTCTTTCTTCTCCTATAATTAGTGGTCCTCTTAACTTATATTCTTCTTCTATTTAATGTCATCTGCTCTCAGTGGTATTTGGAATGGTGGATATAGTTAGGAAATTTTGTGCCCTTCATTTTCTAATCTCGATAAGATTTGAAAGTCTCTAGGTAAATGTATTTATGTCAGCTTCCATTAGGGATATGCCATCCCTGTCCAAGAATTATTATTCCTGTATTTTAAGCTCTGGTCCAGATTTCTTTAAATATATTTTACTGATATTTTATATGTTTAAATTGCCTAGGTTTCCACCTGTATCCTTTCCTCTCCTCTTTCCAAAGAGTAATGCTAAAATAAAGGGGGTTTTGTCCAAAAGAAGGAAAAAGTAAGCAAAGTTGATTAATATGTTGAAAAATTTTGGTATTCTATACAGTATTCCATACTTATGGAATCCCAACTCTGCAATGGGGAACCATTTGACTGTTTTTTAATTTCTCTTTTTGGGGGCCAAGTTTCTTGAATGCCAGGTGATACAATGAAGATAGTGCTGGGCATGGAATCAGAAAGACTAAAAATTCACATCTGGTTTTAGAAGTAAGCTGTGTAATGCTAGGCAAGTCTCTGTTTCAGTTTTATGAAATGTAAAATGGACATCATTATATCACCTACTTTATAAGAATGCTTTTAGGTTCAGGTAATATTTATAAACACAACACAGATAATATTTGTATTGCACAGTGGTTTAATAAAAGCTTGTTTTCCTTCCTTATTTTGTAATTTTGCAACATTGATCTTCCATTGTTTTTTGTATTTTATTTTATGCATTTTAAAACTTTATTCTGAGAAGGAATCCATAGGCTTCACCAAATAGCCTGAGAAGTCTATGACACACAAAGTCCCCAGTTTGACATTTCAAGCCCTTCACAATATTCCTTTAATCTTTCCTTTCCATTCTATTTTACATTAATCTCTTTAAGCACCACATGCTCCACCTAAATTGATTCATATCATTAAACTCAATATTACATTTACCACCTCTGGTTTTTTCCCCCTAAGCTGTCCTCCCTCTCTCCTAAATTCTTTAATGTTCATTTCAGATGTCACTTTTTACAGGAAGTCTGCTGCATACCCTTTCACCCAAGGAACTAGCATTCCCATAAATTTGAGATTATCTTGAATTTGCTTAAGTATTTGCATTTTATAAATTGTGGTAGAATGTAGATTCCTTTACAGTAAGGACTGCTTTTTTTTTTTCTTGGTTTCATCAGGGCTTTGGACAGCACCTTCCACTTAAGTGCTCCATAAATGCTAGTGGAGCTCAAGCCTCCTTTCCTCTCTCAACAAAGTTGCCCTAGCACCTTAAAGTTGTCCTGTGCTGTGTAAGACATTCTATTCTGACCTGCATCATATAACAAATTCAACTTGTCAAAGAAATGTTGTTTTTATTTTTAATGATTTCTTTTCTTCTCCAAACAGGTCAGTTGCCATCTGCTGAGAGCTGACTATAGTGTCTGTGGCAGGAAAGTAGGAAATTGTACTAATTAGTGAAGGAAGTGTTCAAAGTTCAGTGTTCAATAAGTTCAAAGATGCTGTTTTGGATCTAAATGCTTGGACATGTTCTGAACATTAGACTGTGGGACCAAACCATGTGGTGCTGGCTTACTGTGGCATGAGTGAGGTATCTCAATCATTAAAGGGTCTACTAAGAACCTTAATGTCATTGTAACCCAAAGTCTTTGTTACCATGACCAGTGAACAAAGCATGTTTGATTCTTTTAATTGCTTTTCCAAAGTAAATCAGACAGGAGAGCAAATCAGTTCAATAAACAAGAATTTAATGAACATCTATTGTGTCCAACAATGATATGGATATCTTCCATATTACTGAGGATTAGAAGAGGGGATAAAAGTACAATACAGTTCCTAGCCTGACAATGAGAAAACCCCTAAATCTTACTGCAATCCCACTGTTTAACTTTTGTTTGCCTCAATTTTCTCAGCTGTAAAATAGGGATAATAATAGTGTCTACTTTCCAGGGATATTGTGAGGATCAAACAAAGTGCTTAGAATAGTTCCTGGCCCAATAGTAATAAATCAATGTTAACTATTATTCCGGTTTTATTTCATACAATGTCCTTTCCCACACACTCTTTATTACAGTTTAAACTTGCTGACAACTTTTTGGCTACAGCATTCCATTTCCTACCTCTATCCCTTTGTACATGAAATTCAGTTATGTCTGGTGTGCCTCCCTTCTTTACTGCTACATTGTCCTATTTCAAGTACATCACACACCACCTCTGTCTTTCTTTTCCCACCTAGTTCTTTCTACCTAGATGCTTACACTATAGTCAAACCACCTATATGCTTACACTATAATCAAACCACCTAGATGCTTACACTATAGTCAAACCACCTAGATGCTTACACTATAGTCAAACCACCTAGATGCTTACACTATAGTCAAACCACCTAGATGCTTACACTATAGTCCATAGCCTGGAGAAACTTATTTCCTGAAAACTATTCTACTGACTGACTATCTTTCCTGGGATACTTTCAAAAAAAAACCCCAGGAATGTGTAGGTTCCTTGCTTGGAAGCTTCCTCTAGACCCTGCATAAGAGCTCCCTGCAGCAGCTCCTCTCCACCCTTCTATCCCTATTGTGGAAACATGATCATTTGTTTCTGGATGAGGGGTGCTGATCTACTTCTCTATGTCCTCACTTACTTTCTTTGCTTTTATTTTAGGCTCAAGTACAACTCCCTGACTTCTGTTCCTCTATTAGAATGAAAGCTCCAGGGTTAAGGGCCATAATCCTAGCACTAAATAGAGTACTTGGTATAAAGTATTTAATAAATACTTTTTATTCATTGATTCATATTACCTCATATATATATATATATATATATATATATACATATATACACACTCTCTATTTACTTCCTCTTGTGTAAGTTGTATCCTCCTTTTAGAATATAAGCTCCTTGAGGACAGGTACTGTTCTGTTTCGGTTTTTATGGCCCTTTAGTGTCATAGTAACTGCTCAATACATATTTGTTGCATTGCTTTCTACCTATGAATAATACACATGACAAATCCTTAACAGTAAAATCCAAAAACACTTAATTAATTGATAGTCTGGAAATGCTATAATAAAGGTCTTGTTGAAGAAAAGCAAATGTTGTAGGGATAGGCTGGTAATGATAGCTAGAGTGATAAAGAAGGCTGTAGGCAACAGTTGGAGCTGGAGTTGAGTTTTGAAGATCAAGGTTTAGGTAGGTGAAGAAGGTACATTTTCTAAGATAGACAATAATATGGGCAAAGAAAAGAGAAGGGAATAAGCATGGTGTATTTGCAGAACAGTAAAATGGTTGGTCTGACTAGATTGGGGAAAAGAATGTAAAAAGGAAAATTACATTGAAAATAGGAGCATGGTGACAATCTCGATTCTGTCCTATTTTAAATTATTATTATTATTATTATTATTATTATTATATTAAAATTTATTCTAAAATAGGAAGCAGTCATGGAAGTTGCCTTTTTGGGCAGCCATTTTCTACTTCCTTAAATCTGGCATTGTAGTGAATTGTCATGTCTTTCAGTACCAGCTCTTGGCTTGAGGGAATGGAATCACAGAATCAGAGAATCTGAGTTGAACATCATTTCAGTGACCATCTGCTGCCACCCATACATAAAAAGAATTCCTACTCTATGAGCCAATACGTTTTAATTTCTAAAGCCTTTGCTAAAAGACTTCTAAGGAAGAGGAATTCACCACATTAATAAATAGCCCACTGAACTTTTGAACAGCTCTGATTGTAGGGTAGTTTTTCCTGATATCAAACTCAAATCAGCCTCTTTGAACCTTCTATCCATAGTTCTGGCTTCTAGGGTCAAAGAAAGTCTAATCCTTCTCTCATGTGATAGTCCTTCAGATACTTGAAGGCAACTCTTCTGCTGACTACTGAGGATAGTAAAATGAAATAGTTACTGTCCCCAAACTAATCACCTTTTATTTGGGGGATACAATACATTTACAGAGAAGTAAATTCAAAGAATGTATAATAAAACATTTTTCTATTTCATCTATGAAGAGAATTTCTGATTTTGAAATTACTTCCACCAATACTGATCTGTCACTCCTCCATAGGTTAATTAGAGATCTGAAGTGGGGATCAAGATTAAATGACTTGTCTTTGACCACAAGGTTATTATATGTCACCTGTAGGAGCTGCAATCAGGTTTTCCTGATTCCAGATCTTACCTACTAAAACACACTGCCCCTCATATATACAGAATAATAGTCATTTCATGAGAGACAAAGTATTAAGGGGAAGGGAAGGGAGTGAGCAAGCAATAATCAACTGCCTACTATATATGAGACTGTGCTAAGCACTAGGAAGCAGGGTATTAGAAAAGCCTTGTAGGAGGTAGCCCGTACATAGAAGAGAGAGATTATAAAAGGCTAAGATGGAGAGGGGGAGTCTATTTAGTACTTCCTGGATGGGTATCATATCACCCACCATATCTACAGTATACACTAAGCTCTAGGGAGCTTTAAAAAAAGAAAAGAAAAAAATCCTTACAATCCCACTGGATGACAATGTATTTAAAAGTTACAGTCATTCCATTCTAGGTGACAGATAATTTTTGAATCTGCCCAAGGACAGCCAGTTCTCAATTAACTGTTCATAAGTTATCTATTTTTTAAAATAATATTTTGAAGCAGATTTTTAATCGCAGACTGGCTTCTTCCTGCTACCTAAAATGTTTCTAGAGCACGTCCTTATGCCATCTGTTGGCCTGTTCTCAGTAAATGCTATCTATTTAAAATGCTAGCCTAAGCAAAAGTTAGGCAAGGAGGACATTCTTCAGCAGAAAGATCACTTAGCAACCCTGAGGCCAAACATAAGTAAATTTTTATTTTTTGTTTTGTATTCCTTACACTCCTCTTTAGAAAGGGTAATAGAGGCAGCTACAGTTGGATTCCTAGAACAAGTATCATCTGAAAGATACAAATAGTATTTCTTACAGAAAGAATCACTACTTTTTATAAATTAGAGATTCAACTTTAGGGCTTTATTAGCAGCAGTGAACAATTTTCCTTCCATTTGCCAGTCAGATAATAAATCTCTACGGGACTAGAGGCTTGAGACTAAGCTGAGGAGCCTTACCTCTCAAGCATCTGGCCATTATCTAACTGGTGAAGAACATAACCTCTAAGCTTACCTCTCAAGCTTAGAGAGTCACAGCCTGGAGTTACTGTAATGTCATCTGTGAGGTAGACCAACATGGCACATTACTGGACTGAAAGGATGTGGTTTCAAATGAAAGAAATGTCAGCTCTTTAAAGCACCATCTTTTGAAGGGCTTGATTCAAACCATAGTGAAGATTTTGGAGAAATCTATTTAATTAAAAATTCAATAAAGCAATCACTTCCAATTATTCCTTTAATAAAGTCTGTACAAAAATGTTTTTATCTTTCCATCAACACCTTAAATCTCTTGCTAGTATCATATGTCAGGAAGCCCCCAAGCCCTGAGAGAAACATTTTGGAATCAGACAAGAAGAATAAATAGTTTTTCTGCCACTTAGATCAGTCTTTACATACAGTAGGGAATAATGTAGAGCAGGTTGACTAGGTCACATAGACTGAAACTGATCCTTCTAGGGATTTTGTTGCCTGCATTTATAGATAAAGAAATAATTCAGTTTGAGGGAAAAAATGAGTCAGAAGGGCAGTTAAATAGCCCAAACAGCAAATCACTTGGTGCCTTTTGAAACCAGATGGAGATTTTCTTTTAGCACAGATCTTGTCAGATTGTACCATGTAGTCTGGGGTTCATTACTACTGGCAACTCTAGAAATGAAAGAAATTAGAGTTTTAAATTGCATGATATCTTAGAGGGGAAAATTCTGAAAAGTACCCTCATATGGTATGAAAATGATATGTTAATCACTAAAATCATTTAAAAATAATGGGGGGGTTACATGAAATAATCTATAATGCAAAGCAAAATATTGTTTCCTAGTTCACTTGATAACCTACCCTTGTTTATTAACAAGGACTAAGCATTTTAGTCCTTCTATTAAGATCTAATTTTTCATGGTCCATATTCTGCCTGTGATTTTGCACCCACTTGTCTCTCATATCTTAAACTCTCTCACTCTTCACTTCTGCCTCTTGGAATCTCTAATTCACTTTTCAAGGCTCACACTTAAATGAAAATTTACTTCAAGAGAGCTTTCCAATTCTCCCAATTATTGATCTCCTCCTCTTCCAGAAAAAAAAAATCCCTTTTTTATATATGCTGTATGTGTTGTTATTATTCAGTCATTTGCAATTATATCCAATTCTATATGATCCTATTTGGGGTTTTCTAGCAAAGCTACTGAAATGGTTTGCCATTTCCTTCTCCAGCTCATTTTACAGATACAGAAACTGAGGCAAATCCGGATAAATGGCTTGCTTGTGGTCATAACACCTAATAAGTCTGAAGCTAGATTTGTTTTAAGGGGGGGGGGGGTGACTTTTTAAAAAAAATTTTTTTGGAGGAAGCAGTTAGGGTTTAGCAATTTTCCTAGGATCATGCGACCAGTAGCACCTGAGGCCAGATTTGAGTTCAGATCATTCAGACTCCAGGGTTGGTACTGTATCTGCTGCACCACCTAGCTATTTCCCTCTTGTATACTTATTCAGTGTATTCCCATAGTAGAAAAATAAGTTCCTTGCAGGCACTATATCCAGTTCATAGAACAATAACAAGAACATAGTAGTTTAATGGATATTGAACTGACTCACCATTTTTTCTCTCTTAACCATGCCCAAATATTGCAAAGCAAATATCTTTTAAATCACCTATAGGGAAGGGATAGAATCTTAATCAGAATAATCATTCATAATACCTGTTTGATTGACTGATTGATTGTCTCTTCATATATAAGAATGAATTAAAAAACTATTTATTAAATATTTAATATGTGCAGTGTGTCAAAAAGCTGGGACAGAGCATAGTGATGCAATTGGGGTAGACAACAGATAAAAGAAACTTTAGCTGCAAAACAGATAAAGAGAGACCCAGAAGCCCTAAGGATGTGGTGGAGGGACAGAGACCAAGGTGCAACCCCTAAATTTTATTGCTAATAATGCTAGGGTCTTTGGGGTATTGAGGGAGGACAGATATTAAAGCCTTTTCCAAAAGGGAGAGAGTTGGTGACTTCCATCTCATAGAAGAAGAGAAAGAATGGGCCTTTTAGGATTTTAGGATTAGAAGGGGCCTTAGGAATAATTTAGTCTGATCCTCTTCATTTTATAGTCAAGAAAATTGTGGCTTAGGGAGTAGAAGATATGCACTCAGGGACACATAAATTTTAAATAATGAATATCAGGAACTGAACTTACTCAAAGCCCAGTGTGATGTTTCTGGGCTATGTTATACAGCTGTATACTTGAGCTAGAATCAAGAAAAAAAATTCATAGTGTGGAGAGGGGAGGCAAAGAGAAACCTTCAATTAATGAGCAATTGAGATCTCACAGATCCTCAGCCTCAAAGTCTTTTAAACAAGCACCAGACAAAGTAATAGGACAAGAGATTTCAAGCTTCCGCTTGGAATGTTGCTTTTTAAAAAATATTTTTATTTTATTTTATTTTTTCTTATTGCCAAATTTTAGTATGAAAGTACATGTCTCTTCATATAGTGGGCTGGAATTAAGATAAATGTAAAAACATTATACTCCAAATTTGTATGAATTTGATATACCTTGGTTTTTACCATAAATGTATATATTATACATTAAAATGTTCTCAAACACTCTTTTTAAAATAATTCTTTTAATATCTTTTGCTGAGACAAGTCTTGCCTTTTGCTATAAATTTATACTGTTTTCATTTTTCCCTTTTAAAATAATTTTTAAATTATCTCTTGTTTTGATACATGTTGGCTTTATATAGTGTAGATTAAAATGTTCTTAAGTAATTTTTTCTTTTTAAAATATTGTTACTATCTCTTGTTTTTAAATTTCCCAATATATCCTTTCCCCTTTCCTCTTCCAGAGAACAAACTCTTCTGCTGAGGGACAAAAAAAGTAAACAAAATAAATTACATATTGAAAAAGTTGATGTCACATGTGGAGTTTCATACCTGTAGTCTTCCATTTCTTTCTGCAAAGAATAGAGGAAGCACCTTCCTGGATTGCCTTTTTTTTTTTTTAAGGTTTTTGCAAGGCAATGCAATTAAGTGGCTTGCCCAAGGCCACACAACTAGGTAATCATTTAGTGTCTGAAGTCAGATTTGAATTCAGGTACCCTTGACTCCAGGGCCGTGCTCTATCCACTGTGCCACCTAGCGGCCCCCTCTGGATCTCCTCTTACAGCTCTTTTTCCTTACTTGCTCTGCAATTCTTTCCAGTCACGTTGTTACAGTTATGAAGTGTGTGGTTTCCTTGGTTCTCTTTACTTTATTTTGCCTCAGTTCATGTAAGTCTTTCTTTGGTCTTTTGGTAACAATGATGATACTAAATAACAGATAGCATTTTTAGTTTGACAAAGTACTTTATCATCTCATTTGTCCTCATAATGACTCTGTGAGGTGTGTGATATTCTTATCCCCTTTTTACTGGTGAAGAAATTGAGAAAAGAAATGAAATGACTCACCTAGATTTGCTACACAGCTAGTGAGTATCTAAGACACTATTTGAGTTTAGGTCTTCCTGATACAAGTTCAGCTACTATCCATTGCACCAGCTATAATAATCATTTCTTTACTACAGTAATTATTTATTATATGCATTTACTACAGTGTATTTGTTCATTTCCTAATCAATGGGCATCTGCTTTATTTATAGATCTCGAACATTTTCTTTACTACTTAACATGATTTCTTTTTTTTTTCTTTTGCTGTTTTCAAATTTCAAGTCATAGTGGCTGGTGTCATATTGGCCTGAACATGTACTGGGGCATTCATTATTCTGTTTTGTTTGTATTAGCTTTTCCAAGATGCTATAATTTTCTAAGAATATCATATGACCTGACAAGTTATAATTTTAATATCCCTTTTGTTACCAATATTTCTATGTTTGGTAAGAGCACTGGGCTTGCAATCAGAAAATCTAGAGGATGTAGTACTGACTGACTTGTACCTTGGGCAAATCCTTAAACTCTCTAAGTTTCTATCAGTTTCCTTATGTTTTAAAATAGGACTAATAGAACTTCTACAGTCTTTCTCATAGAGTTGCTATTAAGGACTTGAACTCAGAAAACAACATTGATATGCCTATCATGTGCAAGTTATTGTTCCAGATATAAGGGTTAAAGGTGCAAATCAACACACTCCCTGCCCTCAAGTAGCTTATAATATGAAAGAGGGGATACAACAGACATACGAATAATTATAGGAGAGAATACAATAAGGGTAACAGAAAAATACAAAGTACACGAAGAACATTTTAGGAGGGGAAGATCTCTTTTAGTTGGGGCATCAAGGAAGGTTTCTTGAAGGAAATGTCACTGAAGCTAGACCTTGAAGGAAAATTCAGATCATGTCTTTCTTAGTATAATACACGTCTTTGGAAATTCCAAAGCTTAAGAGAACTTGGAGAAAAGACATGATGGAGACCAACTAATACCATTCAAGTGTTGGTAATGAAAACTTGAGAAAAAGAATATGGAATTTCATTTTTTTTAGTTTATAGACAGCTGAGGGGAGATGAGGAACCTACCACTCAATCAGTTTTCAATTCTATGAAAGATTCTTAGATGGAGCAAACTGAACAACTGCTAAAAGCCTGGCTAAAATAGAACAATAAGAAATAGGTTAATTTGCAGAAGTAATAATTTGGATTTTTAAAAAACCTTCAAGGCCTTGAAGTGCCTCCTTAAAAAAAATCTTCCTAATTTTTTTTCATCTAGAAGTGAGTTCTTTTTCAACTTGTCTTACAGTATTTTTTGACTCATTAGGTCCGTGGGTTATAATCTATTTCATATTACACTTCTCTTGTCTAATCTATCCTTCCCACAATCCAATTAGATTGCAAAGTCCAAAAAAGTGATCCTTTAATTTCTTTTCTCATAAATCCTTTATCTCCATCAATTCTTTCCCTCCACAAACAAATGTTTTATATTAGTAGAACTTCGAGTCTCTTGGTAATGGATACTCACTTCATTGAAGATTGAAACTCCTCCATACCTTAGCAGATTGGTTTCAGGAGAAATATTGATTGCCTAGTAAGAGACTCTCTGGTGAGAAGTTGCACAAATACATGGATCAAAAAGCTTGCGGTATGGAAGACCTGAATTCAAATACAACCTCAGATTCCTAGTAGGTATGTGATTCTGGACAAGTCACTAAATTTGTCTTCTTCGGTTTCCTGAATAAAAACATCCCCTACCTCCCAAGGTTGTTGTGAGGATCAAATGAGGTAATATTTTTAAAGCATCTTGTAGAATGTTTACCATAGACAGTACTTAATAAATGTTTATTGTATGACTGACTACAAAGGTGTATCAGGTTAAGTAGCCACCACTTATCTGAAGCAGGGAAGGTAAAGTTACCACACTGCTTTGTCCCTCCCAAGATCATGCTCATACTGACTCTTTAGGGATTGAAAACTACTGTCTTGCTTTGGGGTGTAGATGTGTATGTGCCCAGTTTGAGTAGGAAAAAAATACAGAGAAACTTGGTTCAAATCCTACCTCTTTTACTTTAGCTTGATGCAGAGTACTTGCTTTTTAAATAAAATTGAATTTGTAAAATGAGTGGGGTAGGAAAGGGTAACTTCTCTTTGAGGTTCCTGCCAACTCTCATCCATTTTGTGAAGTTAGGTACCCTATGTTGCTTCAGTCAGTTGACTTAGAAAATAAGGCACAGGAAGACCTGAGTTCAAATCCAGCCTCCGATGCTTAATAACTGTGTGATTCTGGGCAAGTTACTTAAGCTCTGTTTGTTTTACTTTCCTCAACTATCAAGTGGAGTTAATAATAATGCCTATTTACCACCGTTTTGTAAGGATCAAATGGGATAATATTTGTAAAAATCACTTAGCACAATGTTTGGCCTGTGCTAATAGCCACTTAATCATGTCCCTTTTCTCTTTCATGTTTCCCACCACCCTTAATATAACATGGAACACTCAGTAGGTATTCAATCCATTTTTTTGAAAAGAATTGCTACTATTTCTAAGACTGAGAATCATTGAGTTTTTTGCTTGAAACTCTGGCTAGATGTGCTTTTTGTTAGTCAATTTTTTTTTTTTTTGCTAAATGGTCCTTCAGGGAAGAGAAGAGGGTTCACCTGTGTGGATAAATGGCATTCTGCATGAATATCCTTTCTTTTCATTATGAGGTGACTATCATTCTTCATTTAAAAAATCAGTAGTACCTTGGTTCTGGAAGACACATCTAGAAATGTTCTTTCCTCTTTTCCATGGTGGTGCTGGGGTGGGGAAAGGGGTTACAGATGTGGAATGCTGCATTCACAATTCATTAAAGTCCTATCAATTGGTTTTCTTTGATTTATACTTCTTATTTTACAAGGAAGAGCTTCTGGAGCTAGGGAGAGCAGTACTTGAAAAATGACTGTGATGCAAATAGAAAAGGAATTAAAATTTTTATTATTTAAAATAATAAGCAAAATTTGAAATTGGAGGAAAAATGACAGTGATTTGGTTTTTTGATTCAAATTTGTGAGATTCCAAATAGTTTTTCCATCACAACTTTTGTTAACCCTTAAAAAAATTCATGTAGACATACTTAAACTGTTGATTTGTTTCTTTTAACTAGACATATTGTACTTCATTCTAAAGGCAATCACTAAGATTCATGTTCAGCTTGGTAAAAATTATTTTTGAAAATTTGTAAATATCGTTCTTCATTAAAGAAGAGTAGATTTTATTGCAGGTTATTATCAACAACAACAACAATAATCATAATAATAATAATAATTCACTTTTAGTGTTTTAGTATACAGATTGAAAGTGAGAAATGAACTGGGCTGAGAACTTAACAGGAGAAGGAAAGGTGAATAACTGAACTGCCTTTTGAGAAAACTGTGAAATTCTTTTAATGACTACACATTCTTCCTAATACTCAAGCCTGTTATTGATTTACTTAGGTTCTTCTGTTCACATCTTATGGCTGTGTGTCTCATAACACTAAATTCTCTAAAGAATCAAGTCAAAGATCAGTCGTTGTCTAGTATAGAGAGAGATGTATGATGGGTGTGATCATGGATAAGATCTTTTTACAGTCAACTTATATAAGCTGAAAGTTTGTTAAAATTTCAATGTTTGCAGTTATACCTCAGAAATCAGCAAATGCTATAAATCTGCATCTGTCTTACTATTCTGTTGAGTGTCTGGACATAATAAAATGATGGCGAAAATTTTAATAAAAAGCAGGTTAAACTTTTGGAGAGTCAGTTGTTAAACATTTACCGGTATATCCTTGAATGTTACCAGACCGAAACACATTGTGAACAAGGAACTATGAAGAAGTTTTATTGAGTGTGCCCCAAAAGAAGTTTTTTTATAAAACAAAACAAAACAAAATAAAGGGGCATAATCATGGCAAGAATGAGACATAACCAATGGACAGTTCAAATTCTTCCCTGGTATCTTTGGATTTTCAAAATCATTCAAATTGATATCGTAGCATGTTAGATGATGACCTTATAGAAGAAGATGGACTAAGGGTGTGAAAGAAGAGTTGTTCAAAAGATTTACTATCTGCATCACTGAATGAATGACCACTTTGATGATATAACACTGCCAAGTTATCATGTTCAGAGTTTGTTGTTTTCTTCCCTCATATCTAACAAGGAAGGAGGAAAAGAATTGAAATTATCATAGAACACTCCTCTCTCCTATTTCTGGACTAGTTCAGAAGAAGGATTTTCTCCCCATATCCTTCTTACCTTTCTTCCAGTGGAATAGACAGACTAGAACAATCTATCCCAATGATCATGAACGTGGCTGAAACAAACACTGTGGAGCACTTAAAGCTCAGTCAAACATCGAAGACACTAAGGTCGCTCACTATAATACAAGGTCATCAGAGTCATTCTGGCTTTTGTCTTGCCACTGGATTTCAATGACTGGAAGAGAGGTTGAGGTTGATAATTGTGCAACACTATGCCTCACTTCAATACAATTCATCGGCAAGTCAAGACATCATTCCTCATGCTGTCATTAGTCTTCTTTGAAAATAAGGATGAACAACACTTCTCCATTTCCAACAAGTCCTTGACCTAGGACTGAGGGAAAGAAAAATGCCCAGGTTTTAGGGCCTCACAGCTATGTCCTAGGGACTACCATCTGTGTTACAAAGATAATGGTAGTTTAGTTCTTTTAGTCATGGGGTGAAGTTAGTCAGATCCTATGGACTTCACTCTTTGCTCATTGAGAGAGGAGTAGGGTTCAAATGGTTATAAGAAATAGAGATTGGATATACAGTTATATTTTTACAGGGGATTCCCCAGGTCAGGAAGCTTATTCTACCAATATAGGTCTACATCTTAGATAGTTACTAAGAGATCTCTTTGATTTATCCTAGATTGCAAAACTATTGGTTTTTATTTTTTTAAGTTCACCTATTTTTATTTTTATTAACATTCATCCATATGCATATGTATATTTTAAGTTATAAAATTTCCTTCTACCCTCCCTTCCCACCCCACTTCCCTCAAAGATACATAAGAAATAATTTTTATAAAGTGTTCATCATATTCTGAGGGATTGCTTTTTTTCCCCTTTGTTTTGTTTTGCTTTCTTCCTCTAGATGGAGATAACATTGTCCATAGCCAGTTTAATAGGGTTGTCCTAGCTCTCTGAACTGCTGAGAGGAGCTGCTTCCATCAAGGTTCATCATTTCACAGTATTGTTGTTAATGTTTACATTGTTCTTTTGGTTCTATACCCTTCTTTCAGCATTAGATCCTGTAACTCATTCCATGCTTCTCTAGAGTCCATCCATTTAAGATAATAAGAGTTAAATCCAGTTCTTTATGACTCCAAGTTTTCCATCCCTTAGGCCACGTGCCTTTCATGGGTTATAAAAGGACTACATAAATTGAATACAGTTAGCTGATGATCAACAAGCCAAGATATCAAGATTATACCTTATATATTCCATGAATATATAATCCCTTCAGTGCTACTATCCCCTACATTGTGTACTTTGATTCCAGTTAAAGACATCTATGATAGCAATAGTGAAACACCCTGTTTCCAAAAGTAGCAATGAACATAAAATTATTTACTTCATTAAATAAGAGACTTAATAAGAAAATGGAACATTTTCTGGATTTAAATTCCATCCCTTCTGGAAGCTGGGAAGGAGTAAGAGAAGACAGATCATTCTCAAGAAAGTTCTGTTGAGATAACAAACTACTTCTAGGTCTATATCTAGAAGAAATCATAAAAAATGGGAAAAGTTCCACATGTTCCAAAATATTGATAGCAGCTCTTTTTTTGTAGTGGCAAAGAATTGGAAATTGAAGTGATGCCAATCAATTGGGGAATGGATAAACAAGTTATGGTACATGGAATATTATTGTTCTTTAATAACATATATGTTCAGATTCTAAATAACCATGGAATGAGTTATAGGATCTGATGCTGAGGAATGGGAGCAGAACCAAGAGAATAATGTACACATAAACAACAACACTGTAAGATGATCAACCTAGATGGAAGCAGCTCCTCTTAGCAGTTCAGAGAGCTAAAATAACCATGTTAGACCAGTGATGGACAATATTATCCTCATCTAGAGAAATAAAAACAAAACAAAACAAAAAAAGCAAAACAAATCTTCAGAATCTGATGAAAGCTTTATAAAAATTATCTTTTATATATCTCTTTCACTTAATCCTAATTTCTCATACCGAAAAATGAGTAATCTGTAAACATGTTTATCAAATATATATATATATATTATATATATATATATATATATATATATATATATATATATATATACACACATATGTGTGTGTATAAAATGTTAACCTGATTGCTCACTGCTGAGGGGAGGGGGGGTGGGAGAGAGTGTGGAAGGAAATTTTGTAACTTAAAAATATATATATATATGTATATGGATGAATGTTAAAAAAAATTAAATAGATAACTTTGGGGGGGAAGAATGAAGGAAAAAAAGAAATATCAAGCTACACTTCCCATAGTCTTTATGGGGACAAGAAAAAAGGTCTCCTCCTTCTCCTCTGCTTGCTCCCCCCATCTAAAAAAGACTGTTAAAATGAAAGTATCTTTTCTTTGCATTATTATAGTGTATTACATTACAGTTTACAAAGCAATTTTTTCACAACAACATAGTGAGGCAGGTAGAGTGGGTATAATTATCCCCATTTTTATAGCTGAGAACTCTGAGGTCCTAATAATAATGATGATCAGAATTTATATATTTATATATACCTACTATTACTAGGTTAAGCACTCATAGACATTATCTCATTTGCTCCTCACAGCAACCTTAAGAGGTAAATGTTATTATTACCCTTATTTTACAGTAGAAGAAACTGATTTCCCCAGGGTTAAACACCTAGTAAATGTCTGAGACTGAATTTGAAATCAAGATCTTCTGGACTCAGGGCTCAATCCACTACTCCACCTAGCTGCCTTAGTGTAATGATTTAGTTATAGTCACAGCTAGTGTTAGAGAAACACATCACCTATTTTCTGATCTCTAAGTCTCATATTATCTCTGCTATATGTTTGGTTAGCCTAGAGTATTCTTTTTTCAAATTATGGGAGAAAGGCATAGAGTAAAGGTATGTTTTCATATTATTTTGGAATCAAATGACCTTTTTTTTGGGGGGGGGTAATATTTTAGAAGTTCCAGACTGATATGGAAGCTGAAATTGCAGCTTAAGACTCAGACTCTTCCAGAAATCAAGAGCAGAACTGTGATTAAATGATATCAATGCTTGTCCTTGTGTTTGGACTAGATACATTATATTCTCAGGTTTCTTTTGTTCATTTGTCTCAATTGTGTCCAACTCTTTGTGACTCCATTTAGTATTTTCTTGGCAAAGACAGTGAAGTAGCCATTTCTTTTTCTAGCTCATTTTACCTTTACCTTTCTCAGTTTTCTAGGCTCTATTAAAACTTCATCTTAAGTTTTAAGAATCTAAAGAGGGTATCAAAAAGACGTTCTTATTCCCTCTTTCATGGCTCTCCAATTCACATAAAGTCTCCTTTCGTATCTACCCTTCCATTGAGTTGTAATTGGAACAGAAAATCTGTTGAAAACAGAGAGGGTAATGATGTGAAGTAGTGACAGAGCATTACTAAAGGGTTGGACGTGTTTTAATCTATCAGAAGACTATGTTATAATGTTATTGTTTTAAAGTAAGTTCACTTATAATAAGAATTTAATAAAAAATGAGTCAAATCAAGCCTCTAGAAATACAAGTATGTGAGACCTAGTCTAACATAATTTGTGCAAAGTTAATCCTTTTTCTGGTATCAGAAGGCTGAGTGAATTGAGTGAGTAGGTAAAAGAGAATATAATTGATGAGAAACTTGATTTTTATAGGTAAGAAAAATCTCTTCTGGGGATCTTGGGAGAATTTTCAAAACATATAATTTCATTCAGAAGGAGAGCACTCTATTTGTATCTTGCCTCTGACTGAATCAAGGACAAAGGTGTAAGAATTAGCATTACATCTATTTGAAGAATTTAAATTTTTCATTGTTTTTTCAAACCATGGACTATAGGCATTGGACTAACCATCTCTGGGAGTGATGCTCATTCAGGCTTTGAGTTAACTGTTGCCTTTCCAGAGTCAATGTGTTTCAGAGTACATGAAGCCTATTGCCTCTTCCTTTTGAAATAGCAGGAAAAGTTGGGAAGGGGGAGCTGGCTAGAGAGGAGCAAGAAGAGAAATCTCATTAACACAAGCTGACAATCTTTGAACTTCTCTCTGCAGGAGCTATCTGAAGCTATCTCAGAGGACTGACTGTTCTACACTTCCTGCTGAATGCCTTATCACTTCAAAGAACCAAAATATGTGACCTTGGGGCATCATCAGGGTCCCAAGGGCCATTGAATTCAATTTTTCAGGGCTTTGGGTAGAACAAAGTGGGCAATTTGGTAGTACATTTTACTTATCAAGTGATTTGATACTGAATGTAAAATTAAACCCATTTGACATAAATTTGGAAACATTTGTTTAAGATCTCACTGATGAATTTACCAGAAAAGTTTCTCCTGCATTTAGATTACAAGGTCAAAATCTTGCTTGGTGTAGGAGATATTCAGTTTCATTTGGAAGGTTCAGTTTCATGACAAATGGATTAAAGTAATTCAAGCCATGGCACAGTACCTTGAGGAACCTTTGTGAAAATCCACCCATTCTTTCCACCTCCCCAAGGGTCCTAATGGTTCCTTCATGGACCTCTTAGAGGATCACAGGTTTAGACAGAAGGTTTTCTTGAGGACAGGAATAATTTAGATTTTATTTTTGTATCCTCAATGTTTTTGTTCAGTGTAGGCATTTAACAATTGCTTATTAGGGACTATAAGTGACTTTGGAGAAAATCTATACCAACTGAATCATTTGTATTTGAGACTGGATATGAAAGCAGGTCCTATAATACAAAAGTCAGTATACTTTCCTCTGTTCTTTGGACACCTCATCTTTAAAATGAGTAGATTGAATTCCGTATCCTCTTAGGTTCCTTCTAACTCTATATTTGTGATTCTGTGAACTTCCTCCCATTGCTTTTCCCCAGCCATGATTGGTCCTCAACCTCCAAATCCATTGTGCCATACTACTTGTGGTTCCTTGCCCAGACTTTTTTGCCATTCTTCCATCAGAGGAAAACTAATCCGACACCTGATGTTTTGAAGGATTAAAGTGGTGTCAGTGGAGCTAAAAACAGAAACATTTGCATAGGTTAGCAGCTGAGGAAGGTAGCAACAGCAAAAAAAAAACTTATTTAAAATATACTAGTGCTTTATTAGAGAAATTACCACCATTTTGCCTTGAAACTTACAGTGGGGGAAAAGAATTCTTGCTTATTCTAGTTGTTGGTATTTCCCAAGCATGTGTGAAAACAGTTTATGATTGTTTGATAGAAAGCAGTTACTTCATGAAATCACATTATTCCTCCTCCTCGTTTACAGGTCTTTGAGGTGGGAGGGATCATTTCCTGATCTTTCATGGTATAAAGACAAGAAAAGGAAACTGTTAGGGTTGGGTGTTATGCTGTTCTTACAGCCTTCATCAGTTTATGGTTCAAGTGCAATATCCCAGCACATATCTTCCCCACTCACATTTACACCTCCCACCATTGTTAACACTCAGAAGCCTCTCAGGAAGGATTTGACTCTCCCTGGAGTTGATATGTAGTTCTTGTTCTCTTGTATTTCACAGAGTGATATATTGTCTTTTATAGAGATCTCTCCAACACCCCCACCCACCCCCATCCAATGGCTCACTGCCTATTATATAGCAAGGGCATGGTGCTTTGATTGATCTAACAGAATGACAGATTGCCAGTATGTTGTCTTACCTCTCCTCTTTCTAATGATCCCCTACATAAGTTATCCCTAAATACTACTCTGGTTATATCACTCCCCTACTTGATAACATGCCATGGCTCCCCTTTTTTTCTTAGAGTTAACTCCTTTGAACCCTTTCTTTGATAATTAAAGTTCTTCACAATCTGGCTCCACCCTACATTTATGAGTTCATATTCTAAAAAATAATTTGATTGACATTCTTGTTGCTCTTCACATGCAATACCCCCCCCATCTTTGGGGTTTCCCCATTACCCCATGTCTGAAATGTTTTCTCTCTCTTTATCTCTGCCTCTTTTTTTCCCCTCCAAAGCTCATTTCAAGATCTACCTCCTACAGGAGGACTTTTCCTGAACTCCTCTCCTGTTACTAGGACATTCCCTCCTGCCCTCTGAAAATTTCTCATTTTGGGGGGGTAACCAGAATAACCAGAATCCCAAAGACCACTGGTGTGGTACTCTCTCCTCACTAGTGGAGATTAATGCCCATGCCTTTGTGAAGAGTAGGCTGGAGTTGGTGAGAGTTGGGAGAGAAGAAGTTCAATATCTTTGAGTTCTGGAATTTTTACAAGATTTCAGAAATCTTTGAGCATCTTGAGACTAGAGCACTCTAATATCATTTTGGGTACCTTTGACTTCCATCTTTGAACTAGAAGAAGACAGAGGAAGTCAACCCCCACTTGAGGATGCTGAAGGAAAAATAAAACTCTACGAAGAAGTCTCCATCATATTCCCACCCCCCCAATTTAGAGACAGGGAACTTCCCCTTTGGATGACACCTGGAATTCTTTCTTGGTTGAGTAGAATTATTTCTCTCCCAGTGGGAGAGGTCCTTTGTTATGTATTATGCATTCTATATAATTTCTATATGTAATTGAATAGCTTTCTTATATTATTTAAAATTTTATTCCCTGGTTATATTTCATATTATCTGTTCAATTGCCAAGTACAATAGTACTCTCCTCACCATTTCTTCTATAGTTCTGTATCTCTAATGTGGTTTACTGACTAGCCTACTCATAGCCAAGTTTTTCTCAAGCATATTCCATTAAATCCTCCCTTTGGAACCTGTTTGGTCACACAAATGATCTGAAATCCATGCATTAGTTTCCATCTAGCATGCTGAAGTATGAATACACCAGTAGATAAGTTATGATTTTTTCTGCCATCTCTCACATGCAGGTGTGATTCAGAGATCATTAATTCATTTCTTCAATAAATCCTTTGCATTCTGGATGCAACTGTCTAAAATAATATCTGAATTTCCTAGTTAAACAATCAGTAGAGAATGCATACAGAAATTAACCACAGAATATAGCATCAGATCCAATGTATACCACCTTCCTTCCACTGATAAATAGTTTTAATACCAAATCAAAATGCTGAAACATTTCTTATTAGAATTATATCAACTTTGACCCAGCAATATCATTACTAGGTCTATATCCAAAAGAGATCATAGAAAAGGAAAAGGAACCTACATGTACAAAAATAGTATATCAGCTCTTTTTTGTGTTGTCACAAAGAATGGGAAATTAAGGGGATGCCTATCAATTGGGGAATGGTTGAACAAGGCATATAAATGCAAGGGATTACTATTATACTATAAGAAGTCATGAGAAGGAGGATTTCAGAAAAACTTGGAAATATTTATGTGAACTGATGCTGAGTGAAATGAACAGAACCAGAAGAATACTGTATACAGTTATAGTAACATTGACCAATGATCAGTTATGATAGACTTAGCTCTTCATAGCACTAAAATGATTCAGGATAATTACAAAAGATTTATGGTGGAAAATGATAACCACAGTCAAAGAAAGAACTATGGAGTTTAAATGCAGATCAAAGCACACTATTTTCATTTCTTTTGTTTTTGGTTTTTTTCTCTCTCATGTTTTTTCCCTTTTTATTTGAGTCTTCTTTCACAGCACAACTAGTGTGGAAATATATTTAACCTGATTCTGCATATGTAACCTATATCAGATTGCTTGCTGTCTTGGGAAAGGATGGAGGGAGAGAGAAGGGTTTGGAGCTCAAGGTCTTGCAGGAATGAATGATGAAGACTATCATAGCATGTAGTTGAAGAAAAATTGAAATACTATTAAAATTTTTAAAAGAACCTATCAATTCAGTTTTCATCCCATTACAATTTGACACATATTACATCAAATGAAACCTGTAAAATGATTCTAAATTACCCAAAATACAAATAAACAATACCAAAATCATATACCATTTTTACTTATGAATACTGAAACTAATATCTGATTCTGGTCAAACAAGAGGAGGTTAATTCACCTAACTTTGTATATAATCTAAAATCTGACTTCCTTAATTTATTAAATTCAGGTTATTCACAAATATTCTAATTTTCTTGCCTTATTCCATTTTTCTTTTGCATTGGGCCAAAAGATAGTCCAAGATAAATTAACTGTATATACAAGACGTTCAAATACATTAAATTAATAGATTCATATAAACATACAATTTAATCTGTCAGTCTTCAAACACCTAATAACAAAATACTTTTCATTAAGGAGGCCCTAACAGGGGCAATTTATCTAAGATATTCTTTTCTTAAATGGAAGAAATTCCATCCAGAAATAATAAACTCTGCGTGAATATGGATTGGGTTAAATCTCACCGGAACTATCAAAAGCAATTAGATCAAGGACTTTCTGCCAATCTGAAGGCTCCTCATTGGGACTATATTTTTCTTTTCAACATATCACTTTTCCTTCAAAAGCCTGAAAACACACATGTATAATATTTAATATCATGTTCTCTGCACCTAAGAAATTTGGATCCAGACATTTTGTAAATCATAGACTGACTTCTTGATTTTCCTCAAAATTACCTGTTTAGGTTTCAATTCTAATGGGTTCTCTTGAGGTGTTTTCTCTTCTCTTTTCTTGAGTGATCAAATCAATATTCCTGAAACCAAAGATTTCCCTACACATTTGAAGATTGATTTTGTAATGATATGGCATTAACCTTCTCTTCCCCTATTCCTTTAGCCATGACAGAGAAATATTAACATTCAGTACATCTTCATTTTCCACTCCATTTTTGGATTGCTGAGGAATAGGATCGATATTTAACTCCTTTGCTGTTCCCAAGTACATGGACTCATCTCACTCTTTCCTCTTCTGTTGGCCCATTTTGTTATTGTTGTTCAATTTTTTCAGTCATGTCTGACTCTCTGTGACCCTATTTGAGGTATTCTTTTCAAAGATACCAGAGTGGTTGCCATTTCCGTCTCCAGTTTATTTTACAGATGAGGAAACAGAGGCAAAAAGGATTAAATGACTTGCACAGGATCATATAACTAATATCTGAGCCCAGATTTAACCTCATTTGATAATGAGTCATCCTAACTACAGACCTGGTCCTTTTATTTACTATGCCACTTTGTTGCCCACATCCATAGTAAGTATCTGAGGCCAGATTTGAAATAAGGTCTTCCTGACTCCAGGCCTAGTACTCTATCCACCAAGCCACCTTAGCTGCCCCATTATAGTATATTGGAATATTGTTTATCTATTGCCTTGCTTGTTTTACTCCCCATCAGAAACATATCTTATCACACAGAACCTGAGATCCCCCTTACTTCCATCTCAATTCTAAGATTTCCTATACTCCCTAATCCCTTCAGACTTCTGATCCGAATCCTATCTCAATTCTGAAATCCTTTGTATGCTCAAGAGGCCATGATCCTGGCCTAAAACTGACTTTCTAGTTATATTTTTTGTTTTGAATCAAAGGAGTATTTCCTTGCTTTTTTAACCAGACAGCTTCAAACCACTTTAGTTTTTAGAAATCAAACTCATCCTTGAAGGATGGAGATTTTTCATCACTGAGACATTTAAAGCAGCGCCACAGGAAATATTTCAAAGGCATATTCTTTAGGGACAATGATACTGAAATAAGTTCGTGACTTCCCAAGGTGACTTGTAAGTAAGGACTCAGCCCTCATCTGGATATATATTCTGATATATTTATTCAAATGACCAGCCCCATTTCCTTATGGTCATGTCCTGTCCACATTCCTGTGACAGTCAGAAATAGACAATTTAGAGAGATCCTGGGTTAATTTAAAGATACATTATTTATGTCATGGAAAGATGGCAACATAGCAGGAAAATAAAGGAAATATCAGTCCTTCTCATGACTCAGTAGCTTTCCTGTGGCCATATTGCTGCCTCAGGAACTGCTCAGATGCTAAAGTTTTCTGTATTATAATTAGCTTTAAACCAAATATATCTTTAGAACCAGTAAACTGCACTGGAAAGTGAATTTCATTGTAAAGTATCTAAAGTAATAAGGAAGTCACTTTTTTTTCTGACTCTTACCCAGGTCCAAATCTGCTGTGTTCTAGAAAATGAATCAGTCTTTCATCTGTTCATATTTTAGTACTCATACACAGCAAAGGCATAATGATTAAAATTGTACAGATCATGATTCCCAAATGGGGAAGGGGAGGAAGTGGAGAGATCAATACAGGAATGACTATGTCAATTACCTCAACAAGTTTGGTAACAGAAAATTAACTTTTTACCCAATTTTGCCTGGAGAAATCAGTTCTAAATATTTCTATTAAAAAATCAAATATTCAAGCACTAAGTCAAACCTGATATTTCACAAGCCATCAATTCAATTTGATTCCATAAGCACTTATTAACTGACCACTATGTTGCCACTCTGGCTACTCTGGTTACAAAGACAAAAGTCAATTTTTCTCATCCTTGGAACTTACATTCTCCTGAAGACATTTAGAAACAACCTTGATAAGATTGCATATTCATGACTAAGAACTTTAATTTGTTGTTAAGATATTGACTATAAATCACTTCTAAATTATTATTTTTGTTGTTCAATCATTAATCATGTCTCATTCTTTGTGAATTTGAGGTATTCTTAGCAATGTGGTTTGTGATCTCTTTCAGATCATTTTACAGATGAGGAAACTGAAGCAAACAGATTTAAATGACTTTCCTAGGTTCACATAGCTTATGCATGTATAAGGCCAGATCTACACAGGAAGATGTCTTCCTGACTCCAGGCCCAGTGGTCTGTCTGTGGAGCTAACTGCCCATTAAATTATAATACATGAAGTCTAATGACCTAAAGTTAATAAAGAATTAAAGAGAATGTTTCTTCTTTTCTTTGTTGCAAAGATGCAATACAATGGCAGTGAAATACTGCATATAATGTGAAACTTAGTTGATGTGTTGGCTGTTTTTGAGGAACTGGTATTTTTTTCCTTTTGTTATAAAGGATGATTTTCTGGGAAGGAAGGGAAGAGGGAAAGATGGGGAAATGTAGGCATTTTAAAAATAAAAGATATCAATTATTTTAAAAGAAAAATTACATAATAGTGTCAACGAATCTGCCACTTTCTGCAATATAATTGGGATTTCATGAGGCAAAACTAGTCTGTGTGAAAACACTCTATTTACCCAATGCTATCATTCTAAGAGCCTTTCAGAGGAGAAAAATGGGAGAAGACTAGGATAATCTCCTCACATTCTTTCCACTTTCCAGATGTTCAGTTTCAGGTGTGATGAGTGAGGCAATATCTTGGCATTTCTTAAGGAGTTATAAGGGAATTCCATGCTGAGACCTGACAGCCCTCATTCCATGTTTTGGCTCCTTATAAAAATGAACCTTCTATTTATGTGTCTGAGAATAAGACTGAAGCATAAGAGCTGTATGAAGACAAGGCAGAAAATCACACATAGGAAACTACCATTTGGAATTGGACTAGACATCTGAGTATTTTGATTCTTTATTATTCTGGAGTGTGTAAAGTGATGCTAAGAAGGGACAAAGGGGGTACTCATTGAAATATCTCAATTTTTTATTTATTATTTACTAAAAAAATGTGAAATGGTGCTGTTGGATTTGATGGAAGTATTTACCATCCAAATAATCAGTCAACAAACATTAAATGTTTACTATTTGTCAGCTATGGAAATGGAAAAAAGAGGCAAAAATAAATCTTCCCCTCAAAACACTCACATTCTAAAGGAACATACATTATGCAAAAAAGAAAAAAAGCTGTACACCCACATACATATATGCATATATATACATATATATGTAAAAATATACACACATGTGGGGTGGGGATCATAAGGGGGAGCAGGAAAGTCTTAGAGAAAATGGGATTTGAGCTGAGTCTTAACCAGAGACCCTGGATATCAGAAAGTAGAGGTGAGGAAGAAGACCATTCCAGCCATAGGGGGCAGTCAATGAGAAATCAAATTTGGGAGCTGGAATGTCAAATATGAGAAATAGCAAGAAGGTCAGTATTGCCAGATTGTAGAGGGGATTAAAGTACAAGAAGGCTGAAAGTAGGAAAGGGCCAATTTTTAAAGGGCTATAAAAGTCAAATAGAGATTTTTATATTATTTCCTTGGAAGAAATAGCCATAGTTATGATTTCAACTGTATCTGATTCCCCATGATGACATTTGGTGTTTTCTAACAAAGATATCAGGCTGGTTTGCCATTTCCTCCTCTAGTTCATTTGACAGACTAGGAAATTGAGATAAACAGAATTACATGAATTGCCCAGGGTCACAGAGCTACCTAGTATCTGAGGGCAGATTTGAACTCAGGAAGATGATTCTTCCTGATTTCATGCCAGGCACTCTATCCACTTTGCCTAGTTGCCTTACTGGAATTTATTGAATTAGGGTGGGATCTGCTCCTTGGGGAAAATCACTTTGGCAGGATGAAAGAAACCAGGCAAAAGGCTTTGGAATAGTGATGAGGGCCTATACCAGGGTGCTGGTTGTGGGAGTGGAGAGAAGTGGCCATATACAGAAGATGTGAAGATAGAACTGGGTAAGTCTTGGTAACATGTGGGATGAATAAGAGTGAGGAGTTGAAGATGACATCAAGGTTGTGAACCTGGGTGACTTGGTGAATTGCAGTACTCTCAACAGCAATGGGGAAGCTAAGAAGGGGAATGTTAGAGGAAGGGAGAAAATGATGAATTCACTTTTGGTCATGTTAAACTTAAGATACCTACAGGACAGTTAGAGAGACTCATCCTCCTAAATTCAAATCCTCCCTGAGACACTTACCCAGCTGGTGACTCTGGACAAGTCATTTAATTCTGTTTGCCTCAGTCTCGTCATCTATAAGATGAACAGGATAAAGAAATGGCAAATTACTCCAGGATTTTTGCCAAGAAAGCCTCAAATGAGGTCACAAAGAGTGGGACATGACTTAAACAATACAATGACAATGACAACAAGAAGACAGTGAGCCTAACCTGGATGAAGAGTCAGCAAAGGAGACTGAGACATGGTCAAAAGGGCAGTAGAACTGGAAGACAGTAGTGTCATGAAAACTTGGAGAGGAGAGTTTACTAAGAGAGGCTGATTGACAAAGACTGCAAAAGATTAGGAAAAATGAAGAATGAAAAAAGTTTAAATGAAGAATGAAAAAAGGTTAACTGTTCATTCTTCATTTTTCCTAATCTTTTGCAGTCTTTGTTAACACTTTGCTAACAGTTAAGAGATTATTATTATTATTATTAACTCTGAAGAAAGCAAAACCTCTAGAGAATTTCAGTTGAATGATCTCAGAAGTCAAACTGCAGATGGTTTACTATTGAGTGGTAGAAAAAGTGAAGGTCCTCACTATGGAAAGCTTTCTCAAGTTAGTCCATGAAAGAAAGGAGTGATTATAGGCCAGTAGCTAGCATATATGATAAAATGAAAGTTTTTAAGGATGAGGTAAATATATAGCAGGGAAGCAGTCAGTAGATAAGGGGAGTTTGAAGATCAGTGATAGACAGGGATGATAGAGGGATAAACTTCTGAAAGACCCTGATTGGAAGAGAGAGAGAGAGGCAGTGCTAGAAAATAGACAGGAATAATGAATTTATTCATCCATCCATTCATTCACAAATATTAGTTAAATGCCTGTTGTATGCAAATAACTATAATAGAAACTTAATATGAAAGTTATTGATCTCAATTTGCAAGTAAAGGTTACTGAATTTCAGATTGGTTAAATGTTTTACTCCCCGATGCTTTTCCATTTCCTTTCTTAAACTATTCCTGCTAGATACTTATGTTTCTGTTGAGAGTCCTCAGTGGTATTTCATTTTTTTATTCTTTCAGGAAGTCAATCCAAAGATCAGATGTCCTTCCAGGGCATATTTTCCTAGTTCAACTCTTAAGGAATGTCTAAATAAAAAATTATGTCTTTCCTGGTGAAATATGTTGTAGGAACAGACACTCTCAAAAAAATGTAATTAAAAAAAACCATGAAAGTGCACAGGAAAAGAATCACATATATTGTACAAGTTTTTATAACATAAGACAATGGTTCTGAGAGTCTGTTGTGGCATTTTCCCATTTAAGCATATACTTCTTAAAATAAATGGAATTTCTTGAAAGGTTCTTAGTATGACCTCCTTGTACCTTCTATTTTTTTCATGTCAGCTCATTATTCATCTTTTAACCTCACTCACCAGTCCAGTGCTTGGGAGAATATAAGTGTGCTAGCTAGTCTGCCAACATTTGAATTGGATTGAATTTCTATTTTGTACATTTTGTTTAACCTTTTCCCTCTTGGCCCACCTGCTCCCTTCCTATTTCCTTACTCAATTTTGTTGGCTAATATTTCTGGTCAAACTAAGTGACATTAGATCTGTTTGTATTTTCCCCAGTCATGCTATTTTCTAATCATGTTCAAATATTTTCTCTTCTAATAAAATACAAGCCCTATGATAGCAAGAACTGTTCCATTTTTGCTTTCATATTCTCACCTCCTAGTAGGTATGTAATTAATAAAGGCATAGTAATTAATTGTGGCAGTGCTTCACTCAGCTCTCTAAAACTCTTCCTTAGTTACTTCTTGCTTTATTTTTTTTCTATAAATGGCCCTATTTACATCTTACTTCTACTTGACATCTGTGTTTTAGATTTTGAATCTTTCCTTCTTTTCTACATTCTAATCTTTATTTTTCTTTTTTTTTTTAGTTTTTTTTTTTAGGTTTTTGCAAGGCAAACGGGGTTAAGTGGCTTGCCCAAGGCCACACAGCTAGGTAATTATTAAGTGTCTGAGACCGGATTTGAACCCAGGTACTCCTGACTCCAGGGCTGGTGCTTTATCCACTACGCCACCTAGCAGCCCCTTAATCTTTATTTTTCAAACCTCAAAGTTTCAAAACTTGAGTGGCATTTGAATTATAAATCTTGAAACTGTAAGGTGCATCCAGAAAGGACTTGCTCTAACCCTCTGTATTAGGTATTATCAGTTGCATTAATATCTGCTGGACATTTAATAAATATCACTAAATTATTTACAATCAGATATTATTAATTCCATTTTTTCAGGTAACAGACACAATGTAAAGAAGACTGATCTTGAAATCAGGAAGACCTTATTTCTAGGGATGCCTCCAAAAAGTACCACATGACCAATGGGCAAGTCACTTAACATTTTAATGTCCCAGTATTTTTAAATCTATAAATTCTAGTAGTTGCAGATCTGAATTGATTGAGGGAGTTTCAAAGCCAAACAATTTTCCATACTGATGAAATTATGGGCTCTAACCCTGCCAAAAAAGTTATTGATCTCAATTTGCAAGAAAAGGCTCCTGAATTTCAGATTGGTTAAATGTTTTACTCCATGATCACCAAGTAAGTAAACTGTGGAAAAGTCACTACAATCTAGGTTTTCTGTCTCCTAGTGCAGTGTTTGTTGCATTATCCCATCTGCCTCTTGGATTTCTTCATATTTCAACTAATTTCTCTGCATTGACATCATCACATGGATGCTGCCCTAACCAATCTCTTCAATGACTACTCTGTTAATGCCTCCATTTTTGTCATTGTCAGTCATGTCATTCTTTCATTATTCAGTTTCTGCTCTTTCTCTAATCTAAATTGTTGATTCATTTTCATGTTTTCCCCCCATTATCTTAAAGATTGCCTTTACTTTTTTGTCTTAAGAGTTTATCTTCCCCACCCCTTATGAAAATCTCTGTCTTCACCATAGTCCTAGAACAAATCTCTCTCGGAATGAAGTAAGGGAGACCTTCTACAAGTCAGAAAGGACTTCTTTTTTGTTTTTTTATTTGCAAGGCAATGGAGTTAAGTGACTTGCCCAAGGCCACACAGCTAGGCAATTAGTAAGTGTCTGAGGTGGATTTGAACTGAGATCCTCCTAACTCCAGGCCCAGTGCTCTATCTACTGCACCACCTAGCTGTCCCCCAGAAGGGACTTCTTAATAATGTACATTCTCCTATCTATCACCTTCTTCTAGTCATTAAATAGTTGTGTTTGCTTTTTCAAGTACAGACAAGAAATTTTTTTTGAGAGTCAATGTACTTTTTTATTGTAATTTCTTAGTTAAATTGATTTCAGGCCTTGGGATAGTTAAGACTGACACATAAATGTAAACATTTAATAATGTATTTAAGATTTTTTTCCTCCCATAAAACTAATCCTTAATTTTTTTTTGAATAGCATACCATTTTCTTGTCAACTCAGAAGAAGTTAATGGATGCAGTGATTGGAAAGTTAAAATTCTACCCCTTTTACTAGCTGTGTTACCCTAGATAAATCATTTAACCTCTCTCAATCCCACCTTCCCCACCTGTAAAATGGAGAAAATAATGCTACCGCAGTTGAAGGGATCAATTGGGATAATACATGTATAATACCACCTGAACTTTAAAAGTACTCCATACCTTTTATTATTAGATCTGCAAGATGAAAATGGTAATGATCACAAAGAATAAGCTGTCATGATAGTTCATGGTTCATTCTCCAGCACTGGTTGATGTTTTTACAACTTCCATTCTGACAGCCTTACTTTGAACTCATGTAATTCTCTTAGATTTGGAAAAGGTAAAATTTTATATTCATCAGTGTCTCTGTAAAATACATATCTGGCTAAGGTTTGTGGAGGAACTAAGAAAAAGGATTTTTATTTATTCACTGAAGATATTCTTGTTCCCATTATCCTGAATAACTGAATTGCTTACAGTCTATTTATATCTTGTAATACACAGTGGTTTATGCCTTAATGAAGTCTATATTCTCCTTAGTTCAATTTTTAAACATGAAAATCTCTTACTGGTTTTCATAACAGTCTTGTTACAGTTCATGTTTTCTTATATTTCAGTGTTCAGTGACTCACTTATGGATATAGTCTGTCTACATACCTTCAAAAGATAAAAGCCACAAGGTTTTTATTCTTAAGTTTCATATATTGTATTTGGATCCCAATTTAATCTTAAATGGTCTATTATTTTGTTTGGTATTAGGTCATTTTAAACAAGTCTAGTATAGAACCCAAATTAAAGATATTTTTCCATGTCATTCAAATTCTCAAACTAATTCTTATTTGTGGTTCTTAATATTTCTGTACAGTTTGTATTATTATAAATTCAAAGTGATGAATTTCAAAAGCATTTTTAATATAATTGGTGCATTTTGTTGATTAGTTTTAGCTCACTAAGGTAATAAGGACAAGTATTTAAGGCAAATCAGACATCTAGCCCATAACATGAATAGTTTATTTGTGTCACCACATATTAGTACACTAGGAGACAAAAATTATGTTATAGATACTGTGCTAAATGCTGGGGATACAAAGAAAAGCAAAAATAGTTTCTGCCCCTTGGAAGCAACATATAGGATCTGGGTACCTCTAAGAGATTTACAATGTAAATGGGAAGTAATATGTAAGAGGAAGGTAATTGCTTTAAGGAGATCTGGGAAAGACTTCTTGCAGAAGATAGGATTTTAGATGAAACTTTAAGGAAGTCACAATGTAAAATTTAGAATGGAGAGAATACAAATCCCAAAGAAAAGAAATCCGAATTTGTTTTCAGATATCATAGTTTTCAAGTTAGAAGGAACCTTGGAGTTCATATTTTCCAGTCCCCTACTTTTACCCAAAGAGGAAACTGAATCCCAGAGAAATTGTTATTCAACCATTGTCATCAAGGTAAGAAATAACAGCAGAAGTTCAAAAGGAGATACATTGCATTCTTAGGCATAGTTTTTATGTCCAGACCAGAGCTAAGGTCAGACCTTACGGGCAAGTAATCTTCTTGGCTCTCATATAGTCACCTGCAGTTGGGAACTGAATATTGGGACAATAATTGTATGTGTCTTCAGGTCCATAAATTGATAGGTCTATCTAGAGAGATGTGGAAGCAGAGTTGTGGGCTCTGAAAGGTCTGAGGAACCATACCTGGCCCACTTTGAGTAAAAATGGAACAGGGAAAAAAATCTGTGCTTGTTAATACATACCTATGCCTCAGACACCTCTCCCTGCTGATAAAGTTGCTGCAACGAAGCATGTCCTTGGAATGTATTTTCTTTGTTAATATGGCTAAGAATTTAAATGTTCATTCTCCCTTTATTTTTTGTTCATATGCTACTGCTGTGTGTTAGCACTTAACTATTTACCATATGAAAAGAAAATAGCTTGCAGGTCAAATACATGTCTCCATGCTGAGCACTTTCTAAGAGCTGTGTGCTGAGATGAAATAGATGAATACCTGGGGTGCCGAGACCCCTTGAACTGGTAGCATAAAGGGAAATTTTCCTTATTCTAATGGAAAGGCAACATCCAAACAAGTAGGAAGCTATAAGAGATGTACGGTGTAAATGGTAAATAGAAAGGAAGGGACTAGCATTAAGGAAGATTGAGTGCTTAAATTAGCATTTTCTAAAAACAAACAAATAAAAAAAAAGCTTATTAGGTGGCAAAAACAGCATTCCTGAAATATGTTTATGCAGAAAGCTAATATCCCATTAATTTGTTGGAGATAAATGTGTGAAATTTCCATTGGTTCTAATGGGCTCTCATGAAACACCATCCATCAGTGGGGAGTGGGGAGTGGGGAGTGGGGAATGGTATTTCAGATTTAATATAATTTAATTAAATGCTCAACAATTCCTCCTTTCTTCAAAATATATGGATCCTTTATTTTTTGCTTCATCTTTTTAAGAGATTCCCCCCTTTCTCTTAGCATATACCTTTATTAGAAATAGCAACAATGTTACTTGATGCATGTTTACTTAGCAACATTCTCCAAGGCCTTCTATGAAATGAGATTTGATCAGAAATGACTGTTCTTATTGTGGTTAATTTTGTAAATTTTACTTCATATCAGGTCTAGGTGAGGAGGACTTCTGCAAAGCAGATTAAGGAAGCTAATATAGTTATAGCAAAAACTGAACATTTTTGCACTTGGGTAAGTGAAGGGAAACAATTCCTTATTTGGGGGTAAGGAGTAGAACATTGACCTCATAGCAGGAAAATAGGGACTCTGGGACACCTGCTAAAGCTCTCTGATTGGAAGAGAAGGGAGAAGGTTCACCCCTACCTGTAATTTGATCCCTTCTTAACTAATTATTATTATTAAGGAGTTGCTCAGCTCTCTTTTTCTCCTGTGCTTCTGAGAGCTTCCATTTATTGTCAATACTCTCTAAAATCAGTGGTCTGGGGCAAAGACAACATTATCCCATGTGAGTTACAACTCTGCTTTTGATTTTAGGCCATCAAGTGTAGCAGGCTGATGCTGCTTTGGTGTGATAGATAAGAAGAGCATGGGATTTAAAATGAGCAGATTTGGGTTTGAATTGTACTCTTTTAGTTAATGTGTTGTGACCTTGATAGAGTATTCTTTCTATGGCATAGTTTGCTTCTCTGTAAATAAAGTAAGGAAGTTAGATAGATGATGTTTTATCTTATTTAAATCCTGAGCCCCTGACCAGAATTGCAAATGTACAGAAGTACAGCAGATACTATAGACAACCAGTCAGTTCTCTGATTGCTTTCTGAGATAGCCCATAAGGGATCATAGTATTCTCAAAATCACAAAACTGTGGATTATATACTTTTTGAATTCAAAGACGATACTTTGTCTACATTTTGCCTCTCTCTCTCTCTCTCTCTCTCTCTCTCTAGATGCATGGTGGTACAATAGACAGCTCACTGAATTTGTAGTCTTTGGAGACTTTTGTTCAAATCCCGAGTCTAAAATTTGATACTTGCATAATCTAAGACCAGTCTTTTCATGAGTCTCAGTCTCTTTATCAGTTTACTCTAGAACAGTGTTCACATTAGAAACCACATTACTTGCTTAGTTTACTTTTTCTATGGGCAGAAATCTTCATGAGTTCAAATCTTGTCTCAGATTTACTAGCTGTGTGACCCTGGGCAATTCACTTAACCCTGCTGGCCTCATTTCCCTCATCTATAAGATAAGCTAGAGAAGGAAATGTCAAACTACCCAGTATCTTTGCCAAGAAAACCCCAAATGGGGTCTTGAAGAGTAGGACATGACTGAAGAACAAACAAAAGTATTTTTTGTTTATTTTTGGATTCTTTTTTTTAACAAGAGCTACAAACTATTTTCCAAGAGACTGCTAATCATAGATCAGTAATAGAGATAATAGAATGATTTTTTTTGTGTAGGCAAGGTGACACTGCTATTTTGTAGGACTCAATGTTGCCTTAAGGAGCAGGGTGACCTAGTTAATAGGATATTGGATGGAGCCAACAACCTTATGCAATTTCTATACCTCTCTCTTTTTTCCATTCCCTTAGTTTAAAAAAAAAAGGTGGTTGCTGTCTGTGGTACTTAGTTAACTGCTGAGGCTATCATGAGGGGCTAATGAGATGATGTCCCTAAAGCCATTTGAGTATCTTCTGGAAAAGACTGCTTTATAAATGCAAGCAGGACATTTCTTTAGATATGACCACATTAACTAATTATAGATCAGTCATATGATCCTTATATTTACTCTTATTTGGTACGATTCAGGATCCTTTCCTTTACTCTGTAGTACTTCACCCTATTTTTTTCTTCTTTCCTTCACCTCTTTTCTACCATAATTCATGTATTTCCTTTAGCTCACATATCTATCTCCTGGGATATCAGTAATACTTCTTTGTCCCCTTCAGTCACTCTTTGTCTCTAAAATATAAGATTTGTCCTTTTACTTTGCCTCTTCCACTTTTACCTGACCAGCTTATTGTTTAGTGATTCAAAGGGAAGGGTACTTTGAGTCACTTATTGGGCCAATTGCATTTAGGGATTGAGAAAATGGTAGATCGAAAGAAGACAGGCTAGTGGTTCAAGGAAAAGGAAAGTGACAAGACCAGTTGAGTCTAGAGAAAAAATGAAGATGAAAACCAAGAAAGGTAAAGAAATAAAAAGTTTGTTTTTCTGAGTCTGTATTATAATAAAAAAATCATCATAAATATTACTCAATAGACACCTGCTGCATGGTTTACTTTTAGCTTGGGAAATAAAAGCCAGAGCCAGTTAAAATATATTTAAGAAAGATTTGTGCTTTAGGATAGGAGTAGTGTGCCTTTTCCTCATGTAACTGATGGTGACAAGAATCATTCATTTCCTATTAAACACAATCTCAACATGGCATGATGGAGAAAGACTCATGGAGCTCTGAGAAAATGTAGATACTGTTTTGGAAATTGTCTAATGAGCTTTATATATTGGATATTTTAACCAGAGGCTCAGATGGTTTCAATTGTTTACAGCCTGTGATAATTTATATCAGAACTGGAATATGGCATATGAGTTTGGGTCCAAATGGTATATTTAACATAATTTATGTCATCAAGTAGAAGCTAGAAAAGAAATTTGTGTATTTTAAGCAAGGTTATAAATGTCACTCCTTTAATTTTAAGAATTATGTGTCCTGCATTTTACTATATTGACAGCCTTGAGCCTTCACTATAAGACATTATAAGATGAGATGTATACTTACTTGACATGGAAGGTGCAATTTTTAGATGTTAAAAGTTAAGTGCCTCACCAGTAGTACAAAAGGTCTATGCACTCATTGGTGTGGTTAGTTCTATGTTGATCACAATATTTCATTGCTCTATAAATTTCTGTATATCTCCAAATTAATTTAACTAGTAGCCAATTTCTTAGACATGAAGCTGTCTTAAGTCAATAAGGCTGATCTATAGGTCTAATCTGATTGAAAAAAATCTGTCAGAGCTTGTTTCCTATTAGCATAGTCTTTGAGAACCTAGAGTCATCTTTATACCAAAAATAATATTAAAAAATATCACTTCTTTTATCATCTTGGAGCTGTATAATAAGCAGTTGACTACAAGGTCTACCTCTAATTCCAGTCTTGCCCTTGAGCAATCCATGTCTTTTCCTCACTGTGAAATGAGAATGAGGTAAATGTGTCCTGAAAAGGAACTGAGAAAAAATAAACTGTGCTGTTAATGTGCCTAATTTTCTCTTTATAGGTTGGAAATTGACTAATAAAATCTCTCTTTGCTTTATGGAAGTGCAAAAAAAAAGTTCAATTCCCTCCTCCCATCTTCCTTTCCTCTCTTCTTTGTCTCTCCCTCTCCTTTCCTGCTCCCTCTTTTTCTCCTCCTCCCTGTCCCTCTCTCTCTTTCCTTTTTCCTTTCTCTCTTCCTTTTATCTCTCCATCTTCTTTTTCTTTTCCTTCTTTTTTTCTCCCTCATCCAGTCTTGCCTTGGAGTAGTCACTGGAGAATTTTCTCCTTTTTATACTAACATGGCTTTGGTAATTATGTTATTAAGTCTTAGTGTGAAAGGACCATAAAATAGGGCTAGCATTGAGGGTTTATGATGTAAGTAGCTATCTCAGATTTAGTGAGTGAAAGCATAACTTTCCTAACAATCCAATAGTGAAAATAACACTTTCTGAAAATAATCACAAAATTGTCCCAAATTCAGAATTGGTAAATATCAAACCTCATGTGTCAGGGAGACCTTGGGGAACCTCTGGAGTGATGAGAAAATGATATTTTATCTTACTGTTCAGTGGATCAGTTGATTATATTGTTGAAAGAAAATTGTACTTTGTGAGCACTGGAATAAAGTGACAGATTTGAAAGAAACAAAGATTTTGGTTTCTCAAGGAGAACTTATCCTCAGGCTCCATTTCTTTCTCCAGGTGGCACTAATCAGTTCCTTTGGCCACATCAGAGAGTTATATGTTTGGTAACTCAATGTAAAATTTGCAAACAGTCCTCCTTCATCTGATAAGTCCTTAATTCCATTTAAAATTGCATTTCTCATTGTAAGGGTTTCTCCATAGAAGAGATTTCATTAAAAGAGATTTTAGAGGTTCAACCTTCTGCCTGGTCTAGGAAACTTTTTTATAACTTCTATTACAGAGGGTCATCTATTTCATTTTTTAAAATGCATCAAAAGGTAAAGGAGTTGAACTCATTTGATTTTTTTGGAAAGCAATTTGGAATTACACCAAAGGGCAACAAAAATGTGCATACCCTTTGATCTAGCAATACCACTACTGGAGAGATTATGAAAAAGGGGTAAAAACATTACTTGTGCAAAAATATTCATAGCAGACCTATTTGTGGTGGCAAAGAATTGGAAATTAAATAATTGTCCTTCAGTTGGGGAATGGTTTAACAAACTGTGGTATATGTATGTCATGGAACACTATTGTTCTATTAGAAAGCAGGATGGATGGGAATTCAGAGAAGCCTAGAAGGACTTGCATGATCTGATGCTGAGTGAGATGTGCAGAACCAGAAAAACCTTGTACACCTTCACAGCAACATAGGAGTGATGATCAACCTTAATGGACTTGCTCATTCCATCAGTGCAACAATCAGGCACAATTTGGGGGTATATGTGATGGAGAATACCATCTGTATCCAGAGAAAGAATTGTGGAGTTTGAACAAAGACCAAAGACTATTACCTTTAATTTAAAAAAAAATATCTTGTTATGTAATTTTGCTATATCTTATACTTTATTTTTATTTCTTAAGGATATGATTTATCTCTCATCACATTCAACTTAGATCAATGCATACCATGAAAACATTGTAAAGACTAACAGACTGCCTTCTGTGGGGGTGGGGGGGAAGGGAAGCAAGATTAGGGGAAAATTGTAAAATTCAAAATAAAAAAAATCTTTCTTTTATAAAAAAAGGGTAAAGGAGTTCACTGTCATGTAAGGTAGTCAATTTTTGTAGGTTTGTAAGCCAGAAAAGATAATAAAAATGTGTCTGTCTTTTCACTTTCATTGCAACCTTGATGTCAAAGAATTCCTTAGAGTGTAGAGAGTCATAGGACCATCCTGTGTCTACAAAGCTTTCCTGGAGGCATTTCTTTTTTTAAAAAAATATATTTATTCAATGCAATGGAGTTAAGTGACTTGTCCAAGGTCATACAGCTAGGCAATTATTAAGTGTCTGAGGTCAGATTTGAACTCAAGTCCTCTTGACTCCAGGCCAGGTACTCTATCCACTGTGCCAATTAGCTGCCCACAAAGTGTTTCTTCAAAGAGTATTGGAAGAAGTCTCAGAATTTTGACCAAACTTCATCTGCCAGTTAATTTCACTGAAGTGTAAACTCAGCATCAAAACACCTGCTCCCATCTTGGGAATAACATGCTAGGGTTAAAGACACTAGGTTAGAAAGTCCAAGGCACCAGCTTTGACCCCAGATTCCTCTCATTCTCATCTTCAGTTGATTTCATGTTGTCCTTAAGGGTTAAGGAGGTAGAACTTCTGATAAAGAGCTGTTTATTCTCTTTTTTCCCAAATGTTTATCTATTCTTTTAAACATATGCATATGAATAATTTTAAGTTACAAAATTTCCTTCCATCTTTTCTTCCCATCCTCCCCCTCAGTGCCATACTGTCAGGTTAAAATTATATATACATTATATATAACATTATATATATATATATATATATATATATATATATATAGATAGATAGATAGATAGATAGATAAACATATTTACAGATTAGTCATTTTCAGTGTGAGGAATTAGGGTTAAGGGAAAGAGTTATATATGAGATAATTTTTTATAAATTGTTCATCAGATTCTGAAAGGTTATTTTTGGTTTTTGTCTTATTTTGTTTTTCTTCCTCTGCATGGGATTATCATTGTCTGTAGCTAGTCTAATATGATTGTCCTAGCTCTCTGAACTTCTGAGAGGAGCTGCTTCCATCAAGGTTGATCATCTCATAATGTGGTTGTTATTGCATACATTGTTCTCTTAATTCTGCTGCCTTCACTCAGAATCAGATCCTGTAACTCACTACCTGTTTCTCTAGAGTCCGATCATTTATGGTTTCTTATAGAAAAATAATATTCCATAGTTTTCATGTACCATAACTTGTTTAGCCATTCCTCAATTTCCAATTCATTTTATATAAAAAAGAGCTGTTAAAAATGTTTGGAAACATGTAGGACTTTTTCCATTTTTTATAATTTCTTCTGGATATAGACCTAGAATTGGAATTCTTGGATCAAAGGTACGAACAGTTTTATTATCTTTGAGAATAGGTTCATATTGCTCTTCAGAATGGTTGGATCTGTTCACAACTCCACCAGCAATGCGGTAATGTCCAAATCCTCCCACAACCTCTACAACATTGATTATTTTCCCTTTTAGTCATCTTAGTCAATCTGATAGGTGTGAGGTGATTCTCATAGTTGTTTTAATTTGCAGTACTCTAATCAATAAGGATTTGGAGCATTTTTATATGCTTATATATGATGAATTTCTTCATTTCTTCATTTGAAAACTGTCTGTTCATATCCTTTGAACATTTATCAATTGGGTAATGATTTGTAATCATATATTTGATACAATTCTCTCTATATTTTATCAGAACTCCTAGTTGTCAAGATTGTTTCCCAACTTTCTACTTTCCTTCTGATTTTGGCAGTATTGATTTTATTCCAGCAAAAACTTTCAAAACTAATCCAAATCATTCATTTAGCAGTTTGTAATGTGCTCTAATTCTTGTTTGGTCATAAATTTGTCCCCTTACCATAGATGTGATAGATAATTTCTTGGTCTATTAATTTATCTTTGGTGTTTCCCTTTATGTCTAAATCCTGTAGCCATTTTGACCTTATTTTGGTATAGGGTGTGAAATGTGGGTCTAAGCCTAGTTTTTGCCATACTATTTTCCAGTTTTCCCAACAATTTTTGTGAAATAGTGAATTCTTATCCCAAAAGCTGATATCTTTGGACTTGTCAAACAATAGATTGTTGTAGTCATTTACTGCAATTTCTTTTGAATGTATCCTAATCCACTGATCCATTATTCTATTTCTTAACCAGAACCAGGCAATTTTGATGATTGATGCTTTATAGTATAGTTTTAGATTTGGCAGAGTTAGGCTACCTTGCTTTACTTTTTTTTCCATCAGTTTCCTTGCTATTTTTGACCTTTTGTTGCTCCGGATGAATTTTGTTACTATTTTTTCTAGCTCAGTAAAATAGTTATTTGGAAGTTTGATTGATATGGCACTGAATAAGTGTAGCTGTTTATTCTTGACAGTTGTTTTTATTAAAATTTGCTTCTAGTAAGGTGCATCCATGAAGAGATTACTGTTGATTTAAACACGAGTAAAAATGTGGTAAAAGAGACAGAAGTCAAATTACTTCCTTCTCTGTTGCCAGACTTATTTTTTTTCAGCAATCAATTGAAATCAAGTGTCTGTCTTCAAGGAAGGAGGGGACTTGCTACTGACTTCTGTCAATATTGTCACTTCTGTGAAATCCATGTGAGCGTCCTCATGGCTGTTCTAAGAGGCAACTTTCCCAGGCACTTCCCAGGGAACATATCTTTAAACTATTGATGAAAAATAGGTTAAATTTCAATTTCTCATAAAGTAAAACTTGATAATTAGAATTCAGTACTGCAGACCTTTGAAGACAGTAATATTGGAGCATAACTGTAGAAAACATGACTACCTCCTAATCTGATAGAAGATGATGAAAATTTCTAGAAGAAGTAGGTTTGGAAGAATGTATTTTTCTTTATTTTGTGCTTCTTTCTAATAATGTTCTAGATGTACCCACATGACAGTCCCTTCAGATCTGTGAACTGAGGGAAATCACAGTGTGTATCTTCCTCAAATCTATTATTAAAATTTTAACCAGATAAAATCAGGTAAAAATAAAAAAAAATCAAGGACAACTTTAAATGGGAACAAAGATTACTGATGGATAATATGAGGGAAGAACCATAATTAGCAATTCTGATAAACTGAGGTAAATAGCACAAAGAATCAAATTTTAAAGACAAATTCAGGGGAATAAGAATAGATTCTTCTGGGGAAGATCTCCTACTTCAAGGCACAAGGTCCCAGAAGGGTAATCACTCATAGAAGAGAGTGTAATGAAGTCCTCAGAACATCAGCCTTCATGAGTAGAGAACCCATAGGGAACCAAAAGCTATTTCAGGAGAAGTAACAAGCTTGGGAAGGATAGAGTTGGGGAGGGAGGAGAAGCAAACTATTTTGTAGTTTTCTCCTTTAGCTATTCTTGCTAATAAGATGATAAGCTGAGTTATTTCTAACTGTTTAAGGACTACAAATGCTATTAGCACCTTCTAATTTTCAGTACCCTGGACAAAAAGAAAAGATGGCATCCCCTTAGTTTTGACTTGCCAGAAGATGAGTATTTAAGTAGGATTATAATCAAACATTTTATCTTGGTAAAATTGAAGTTATTATTTGGAGTTAATTGTATAGATTCGATATAGATATAGATACAGATACAGATACAAATATACAGATACAGATACAGATACAGATGATACAGATACAGACAGAGACAGATGATATAGATAGAGATAGAGATAGAGATAGAGATAGAGATTTTCCTTTAGCTCACATATCTATCTCCTGGGATATCAGTAATACTTCTTTGTCCCCTTCAGTCACTCTTTGTCTCTAAAATATAAGATTTGTCCTTTTACTTTGCCTCTTCCACTTTTACCTGACCAGCTTATTGTTTAGTGATTCAAAGGGAAGGGTACTTTGAGTCACTTATTGGGCCAATTGCATTTAGGGATTGAGAAAATGGTAGATCGAAAGAAGACAGGCTAGTGGTTCAAGGAAAAGGAAAGTGACAAGGCCAGTTGAGTCTAGAGAAAAAATGAAGATGAAAACCAAGAAAGGTAAAGAAATAAAAAGTTTGTTTTTCTGAGTCTGTATTATAATAAAAAAATCATCATAAATATTACTCAATAGACACCTGCTGCATGGTTTACTTTTAGCTTGGGAAATAAAAGCCAGAGCCAGTTAAAATATATTTAAGAAAGATTTGTGCTTTAGGATAGGAGTAGTGTGCCTTTTCCTCATGTAACTGATGGTGACAAGAATCATTCATTTCCTATTAAACACAATCTCAACATGGCATGATGGAGAAAGACTCATGGAGCTCTGAGAAAATGTAGATACTGTTTTGGAAATTGTCTAATGAGCTTTATATATTGGATATTTTAACCAGAGGCTCAGATGGTTTCAATTGTTTACAGCCTGTGATAATTTATATCAGAACTGGAATATGGCATATGAGTTTGGGTCCAAATGGTATATTTAACATAATTTATGTCATCAAGTAGAAGCTAGAAAAGAAATTTGTGTATTTTAAGCAAGGTTATAAATGTCACTCCTTTAATTTTAAGAATTATGTGTCCTGCATTTTACTATATTGACAGCCTTGAGCCTTCACTATAAGACATTATAAGATGAGATGTATACTTACTTGACATGGGAAGGTGCAATTTTTAGATGTTAAAAGTTAAGTGCCTCACCAGTAGTACAAAAAGGTCTATGCACTCATTGGTGTGGTTAGTTCTATGTTGATCACAATATTTCATTGCTCTATAAATTTCTGTATATCTCCAAATTAATTTAACTAGTAGCCAATTTCTTAGACATGAAGCTGTCTTAAGTCAATAAGGCTGATCTATAGGTCTAATCTGATTGAAAAAAATCTGTCAGAGCTTGTTTCCTATTAGCATAGTCTTTGAGAACCTAGAGTCATCTTTATACCAAAAATAATATTAAAAAATATCACTTCTTTTATCATCTTGGAGCTGTATAATAAGCAGTTGACTACAAGGTCTACCTCTAATTCCAGTCTTGCCCTTGAGCAATCCATGTCTTTTCCTCACTGTGAAATGAGGAATGAGGTAAATGTGTCCTGAAAAGGAACTGAGAAAAAATAAACTGTGCTGTTAATGTGCCTAATTTTCTCTTTATAGGTTGGAAATTGACTAATAAAATCTCTCTTTGCTTTATGGAAGTGCAAAAAAAAAGTTCAATTCCCTCCTCCCATCTTCCTTTCCTCTCTTCTTTGTCTCTCCCTCTCCTTTCCTGCTCCCTCTTTTTCTCCTCCTCCCTGTCCCTCTCTCTCTTTCCTTTTTCCTTTCTCTCTTCCTTTTATCTCTCCATCTTCTTTTTCTTTTCCTTCTTTTTTTCTCCCTCATCCAGTCTTGCCTTGGAGTAGTCACTGGAGAATTTTCTCCTTTTTATACTAACATGGCTTTGGTAATTATGTTATTAAGTCTTAGTGTGAAAGGACCATAAAATAGGGCTAGCATTGAGGGTTTATGATGTAAGTAGCTATCTCAGATTTAGTGAGTGAAAGCATAACTTTCCTAACAATCCAATAGTGAAAATAACACTTCTGAAAATAATCACAAAATTGTCCCCAAATTCAGAATTGGTAAATATCAAACCTCATGTGTCAGGGAGGACCTTGGGGAACCTCTGGAGTGATGAGAAAATGATATTTTATCTTACTGTTCAGTGGATCAGTTGATTATATTGTTGAAAGAAAATTGTACTTTGTGAGCACTGGAATAAAGTGACAGATTTGAAAGAAACAAAGATTTTGGTTTCTCAAGGAGAACTTATCCTCAGGCTCCATTTCTTTCTCCAGGTGGCACTAATCAGTTCCTTTGGCCACATCAGAGAGTTATATGTTTGGTAACTCAATGTAAAATTTGCAAACAGTCCTCCTTCATCTGATAAGTCCTTAATTCCATTTAAAATTGCATTTCTCATTGTAAGGGTTTCTCCATAGAAGAGATTTCATTAAAAGAGATTTTAGAGGTTCAACCTTCTGCCTGGTCTAGGAAACTTTTTTATAACTTCTATTACAGAGGGTCATCTATTTCATTTTTTAAAATGCATCAAAAGGTAAAGGAGTTGAACTCATTTGATTTTTTTGGAAAGCAATTTGGAATTACACCAAAGGGCAACAAAAATGTGCATACCCTTTGATCTAGCAATACCACTACTGGAGAGATTATGAAAAAGGGGTAAAAACATTACTTGTGCAAAAATATTCATAGCAGACCTATTTGTGGTGGCAAAGAATTGGAAATTAAATAATTGTCCTTCAGTTGGGGAATGGTTTAACAAACTGTGGTATATGTATGGAACACTATTGTTCTATTAGAAAGCAGGATGGATGGGAATTCAGAGAAGCCTAGAAGGACTTGCATGATCTGATGCTGAGTGAGATGTGCAGAACCAGAAAAACCTTGTACACCCTTCACAGCAACATAGGAGTGATGATCAACCTTAATGGACTTGCTCATTCCATCAGTGCAACAATCAGGCACAATTTGGGGGTATATGTGATGGAGAATACCATCTGTATCCAGAGAAAGAATTGTGGAGTTTGAACAAAGACCAAAGACTATTACCTTTAATTTAAAAAAAATATCTTGTTATGTAATTTTGCTATATCTTATACTTTATTTTTATTTCTTAAGGATATGATTTCTCTCTCATCACATTCAACTTAGATCAATGCATACCATGAAAACATTGTAAAGACTAACAGACTGCCTTCTGTGGGGGTGGGGGGGAAGGGAAGCAAGATTAGGGGAAAATTGTAAAATTCAAAATAAAAAAAATCTTTCTTTTATAAAAAAAGGGTAAAGGAGTTCACTGTCATGTAAGGTAGTCAATTTTGTAGGTTTGTAAGCCAGAAAAGATAATAAAAAATGTGTCTGTCTTTTCACTTTCATTGCAACCTTGATGTCAAAGAATTCCTTAGAGTGTAGAGAGTCATAGGACCATCCTGTGTCTACAAAGCTTTCCTGGAGGCATTTCTTTTTTTAAAAAAATATATTTATTCAATGCAATGGAGTTAAGTGACTTGTCCAAGGTCATACAGCTAGGCAATTATTAAGTGTCTGAGGTCAGATTTGAACTCAAGTCCTCTTGACTCCAGGCCAGGTACTCTATCCACTGTGCCAATTAGCTGCCCACAAAGTGTTTTCTTCAAAGAGTATTGGAAGAAGTCTCAGAATTTTGACCAAACTTCATCTGCCAGTTAATTTCACTGAAGTGTAAACTCAGCATCAAAACACCTGCTCCCATCTTGGGAATAACATGCTAGGGTTAAAGACACTAGGTTAGAAAGTCCAAGGCACCAGCTTTGACCCCAGATTCCTCTCATTCTCATCTTCAGTTGATTTCATGTTGTCCTTAAGGGTTAAGGAGGTAGAACTTCTGATAAAGAGCTGTTTATTCTCTTTTTTCCCAAATGTTTATCTATTCTTTTAAACATATGCATATGAATAATTTTAAGTTACAAAATTTCCTTCCATCTTTTCTTCCCATCCTCCCCCTCAGTGCCATACTGTCAGGTTAAAATTATATATACATTATATATAACATTATATAATATATATATATATATATATATATATATATAGATAGATAGATAGATAGATAGATAAACATATTTACAGATTAGTCATTTTCAGTGTGAGGAATTAGGGTTAAGGGAAAGAGTTATATATGAGATAATTTTTTATAAATTGTTCATCAGATTCTGAAAGGTTATTTTTGGTTTTTGTCTTATTTTGTTTTTCTTCCTCTGCATGGGATTATCATTGTCTGTAGCTAGTCTAATATGATTGTCCTAGCTCTCTGAACTTCTGAGAGGAGCTGCTTCCATCAAGGTTGATCATCTCATAATGTGGTTGTTATTGCATACATTGTTCTCTTAATTCTGCTGCCTTCACTCAGAATCAGATCCTGTAACTCACTACCTGTTTCTCTAGAGTCCGATCATTTATGGTTTCTTATAGAAAAATAATATTCCATAGTTTTCATGTACCATAACTTGTTTAGCCATTCCTCAATTTCCAATTCATTTTATATAAAAAAGAGCTGTTAAAAATGTTTGGAAACATGTAGGACTTTTTCCATTTTTTATAATTTCTTCTGGATATAGACCTAGAATTGGAATTCTTGGATCAAAGGTACGAACAGTTTTATTATCTTTGAGAATAGGTTCATATTGCTCTTCAGAATGGTTGGATCTGTTCACAACTCCACCAGCAATGCGGTAATGTCCAAATCCTCCCACAACCTCTACAACATTGATTATTTTCCCTTTTAGTCATCTTAGTCAATCTGATAGGTGTGAGGTGATTCTCATAGTTGTTTTAATTTGCAGTACTCTAATCAATAAGGATTTGGAGCATTTTTATATGCTTATATATGATGAATTTCTTCATTTCTTCATTTGAAAACTGTCTGTTCATATCCTTTGAACATTTATCAATTGGGTAATGATTTGTAATCATATATTTGATACAATTCTCTCTATATTTTATCAGAACTCCTAGTTGTCAAGATTGTTTCCCAACTTTCTACTTTCCTTCTGATTTTGGCAGTATTGATTTTATTCCAGCAAAAACTTTCAAAACTAATCCAAATCATTCATTTAGCAGTTTGTAATGTGCTCTAATTCTTGTTTGGTCATAAATTTGTCCCCTTACCATAGATGTGATAGATAATTTCTTGGTCTATTAATTTATCTTTGGTGTTTCCCTTTATGTCTAAATCCTGTAGCCATTTTGACCTTATTTTGGTATAGGGTGTGAAATGTGGGTCTAAGCCTAGTTTTTGCCATACTATTTTCCAGTTTTCCCAACAATTTTTTGTGAAATAGTGAATTCTTATCCCAAAAGCTGATATCTTTGGACTTGTCAAACAATAGATTGTTGTAGTCATTTACTGCAATTTCTTTTGAATGTATCTTAATCCACTGATCCATTATTCTATTTCTTAACCAGAACCAGGCAATTTTGATGATTGATGCTTTATAGTATAGTTTTAGATTTGGCAGAGTTAGGCTACCTTGCTTTACTTTTTTTTCCATCAGTTTCCTTGCTATTTTTGACCTTTTGTTGCTCCGGATGAATTTTGTTACTATTTTTTCTAGCTCAGTAAAATAGTTATTTGGAAGTTTGATTGATATGGCACTGAATAAGTGTAGCTGTTTATTCTTGACAGTTGTTTTTATTAAAATTTGCTTCTAGTAAGGTGCATCCATGAAGAGATTACTGTTGATTTAAACACGAGTAAAAATGTGGTAAAAGAGACAGAAGTCAAATTACTTCCTTCTCTGTTGCCAGACTTATTTTTTTTCAGCAATCAATTGAAATCAAGTGTCTGTCTTCAAGGAAGGAGGGGACTTGCTACTGACTTCTGTCAATATTGTCACTTCTGTGAAATCCATGTGAGCGTCCTCATGGCTGTTCTAAGAGGCAACTTTCCCAGGCACTTCCCAGGGAACATATCTTTAAACTATTGATGAAAAATAGGTTAAATTTCAATTTCTCATAAAGTAAAACTTGATAATTAGAATTCAGTACTGCAGACCTTTGAAGACAGTAATATTGGAGCATAACTGTAGAAAACATGACTACCTCCTAATCTGATAGAAGATGATGAAAATTTCTAGAAGAAGTAGGTTTGGAAGAATGTATTTTTCTTTATTTTGTGCTTCTTTCTAATAATGTTCTAGATGTACCCACATGACAGTCCCTTCAGATCTGTGAACTGAGGGAAATCACAGTGTGTATCTTCCTCAAATCTATTATTAAAATTTTAACCAGATAAAATCAGGTAAAAATAAAAAAAAATCAAGGACAACTTTAAATGGGAACAAAGATTACTGATGGATAATATGAGGGAAGAACCATAATTAACAATTCTGATAAACTGAGGTAAATAGCACAAAGAATCAAATTTTAAAGACAAATTCAGGGGAGTAAGAATAGATTCTTCTGGGGAAGATCTCCTACTTCAAGGCACAAGGTCCCAGAAGGGTAATCACTCATAGAAGAGAGTGTAATGAAGTCCTCAGAACATCAGCCTTCATGAGTAGAGAACCCATAGGGAACCAAAAGCTATTTCAGGAGAAGTAACAAGCTTGGGAAGGATAGAGTTGGGGAGGGAGGAGAAGCAAACTATTTTGTAGTTTTCTCCTTTAGCTATTCTTGCTAATAAGATGATAAGCTGAGTTATTTCTAACTGTTTAAGGACTACAAATGCTATTAGCACCTTCTAATTTTCAGTACCCTGGACAAAAGGAAAAGATGGCATCCCCTTAGTTTTGACTTGCCAGAAGATGAGTATTTAAGTAGGATTATAATCAAACATTTTATCTTGGTAAAATTGAAGTTATTATTTGGAGTTAATTGTATAGATTCGATATAGATATAGATACAGATACAGATACAAATATACAGATACAGATACAGATACAGATGATACAGATACAGACAGAGACAGATGATAGAGATAGAGATAGAGATAGAGATAGAGATAGAGATAGAGATAGAGATAGATGATATATATAAATATAGAATCAATGCAAACTTTCATTTTTTTCTTAGCAACAGCTATGGATCCTGCTGTTTCCTTTTCTTCTACTGTCTTCTCTAAATCACTTCCTTACAGTACAAGAGCAGGGAAGAATACCAAGGTGCATGGGTGGGACAATACCTATAAGATGATATTCTCTAAAACTCTACTCATATCTTCATTTACATTGATTTTAGTCTTAGTTTCCTGCTTACTTCTCTAGGAAGCTGGTTGTTTTAATGGGTAGATTAAATCAACTTTCTCCTAATTTTTTAATTTAATTTTTTTAAGTGGTTATCACAACTTCATTTAAAATAATCCAATTTCTTTAAGCCAGAAAATCGCAGGATGTTGGCCCATTTAAAATCAACACAGTGAGAATGGTGGTTAGAACAATTTTTTTCCCCTTGTTATTGCTTCCTGATGATTCAGAAGTGCTATGACAGCTCCTCATATAGGGAAGAGAGCCCTGGACTTGATGGAAGAACTGAGTTTAAAAATCAAGATCCAACACATTACTAGCTATGCCATCATGGAATCTTTCTGAACCTCAGGTTTATCATCTTTCAAATAAATATAATACTTGTCCTCTTTACCTCATAGAATTGTCATGAATTAAACACTTTGGAAAGCAAAGGTGATATATAGACTGTTTCATTCATAAAAATTTTTCTTCTTTTGGTGCAGATAATAAACCCTCTACACTTTATCTTCTTATGCAATATCACCAAGAAAATATTAGTATTAAAAAATCTTACATTGGGAAATCTTTGGGGATCATTCAAAGTACTACACAATTTTCTAAATATAATCTTACTCATTCTCTTACCCCTATTTAGTTAGGGGCTGACTGAGATCATTGCCCTTCTGCAGTAACCATTAAACAGAGAGAATGCTCAAAGAAGTGTTGTTAGTGTTGCAGGTGCAAACCAGATGACCTAGAAGTGGGAAAGACTTGAGGCAGAGAAACCAATTAGGGGACTATTACAGTAATTCACAAGTGAGGGGAAATGAGCCTGTACTGAGGTGGCAAAGAGGAGGGATTTTTCTTTACCAGAATTAACAAGTGTATCTGGTAAGGAAGGGTAAGAGGAATTACAGATAACTCCTAAAGCTCTGAGTCTGAGTGACTAAGAAGATAAAAGTACTTTTTCCACTAAAATAAGGAAATCAGGAGAGGAAATCAGTTTTTGGAGAAGGTGATGAGCCTGGTTAAGACATATTGAGTCTACATGCCACTCACTTGCCATTTGATAATGTGAGAGAGCTTCAGTTTATTCTGCATTCCAGTTACTTTATTGGACTCCTAAAGAGCTTTTCATTAGATCACAAATTCAGTTCCATGATATAGTATAAAGAACTCTGAACTGGGAAGCATGAGGTAGTCAATACATAGCTGGAAAAGCTTTAAAGACATCTAGCCCAACCCTTCATTTTACAGAGTAGGAAACTGAGGCCTATGTCCAAGATCACAAAAGTAGTGGCAGAGTCAGAATTTGAGTTAATTCCTTTAATTCCAAATCTAAGGTTCTTCCCCCTAAACCACTACCTACTTGCCTTTCTTTGTATCTCCAGTTCTTATTCCAGTATCTTACCCTTAGTAAGCTTAGAATAGATATTTATTGACTGATAGATTTGCTCAATGTGGCTTTGGCCAATTCTCCAATTCTCTAGACCTCAGTTTCTTCATTTGTAAAATGGGAAAGGAACCTCAACTAGCAAATTCAATGTCCTCTCCCAATTCAAAATCCTATTTTCTTTGAACATGTGATGGTAAGATTGCAACCGTCAGATTTGGTAATGGGAAGGAAGATGAAGGGAAGTGTAGGGTTGGAGAATACAAAACAATTTATAGAGGATACAAAACAATTCTATACAAAGTAATTTCACCTGGGTCCTCTCCTAAGTTTTCTTTTCTATTTGAAAGTGGGCAAATTTCTGATCATGATGAGTTCTTTGAAGTCAACAGGAACACTGACTGAGAGCAGCTCTGCGGGTTATGAAAGCAAGAAGAGAAATATGCTTCAGGTGCCAATTGAGCTCACCTAGGAGGTTCCATTGATTTTTTTTTACTAAGCCTTTGAAGACTTGTTCATTGTTTAGTCCCTGGGAACTGGGAACATAGAAGCTAAAGATTCAGAGTTTCTACTCTTTGTTACAAGAGATATGCTCAACCTAGGGTCTCAGTTCTTAATGCAATATGGCAAAGGAATAAAACTTCAACTTTTCCTGCACCCTTCCAATCTCCTCCTCAAGTAATTTTGGGGTTCCAATGGTGGATGGCATTTGCCCAGTTATATTGCTTGTCAGACAATGACAGTCTGAATGCTTTTGAAGCTGCATTTAATTTATTCCCAACACAGCTGGCGGCCGGCTGATGACTGTAAGTTAATATGTTTTGTTTTAATGAGATAACTGTTTTCCTCCTAGGTTTGGAAACTTTTGCTAGTTTAATTTTTCAGCCTCACCTAAACTGTAAGAAGGAGAAATTGAGAGTTTTGACAAAATGGCAGCAATGCCCTTGGTTAGGAGAGAGAGAGGAAGATGGGGCAGACCCTCTGATTGAAGCTCTGCTCCTTGGGCCATCTCAAGTTTCTCTGTGATCTTAGTAATTAAAGGTATGACTTCCTAGACTCATCATGTGACTAAGGGGAACATTGGATTCAAAGTTACATGCATTCCTTGTGTTTATATCTTCATTCCTATCTGTTATAATCAAACAGGATCTGGACTACAGTTCTCTCCCATCTTTCTTTTTCTTTAATAAACAAGGAAATTCTAAAGAATTTAAATCCTGGGAAAGCATCTTGGAAACTGAGCTCCTTCCAAACACAAAGGAATGATAGGGCAGTTGGCGATGGCATGTCAAATGTCAAATCTTCTGTTTTTGAGTTGTTTCAGTTAGCACAGAATTGAAACAAAGAAGATGATCATCAACAATCTGTGGTCCATGAATGTGATGAAATATTACTGTGCTTTAATGAGCTATGATAAGGAAATATAGATGAAATACTTTTATCAACTGATACCTAGAATAAAACCCATTTGGGGTTTTCTTGGCAAAGATACTGGAGTGGTTTATCTGTTCCTTCTTTTCATAGCTCTTTTCACAGATGATGAAACTGAGGCAAACAGGATTACATGACTTGTCCAAGGTTACAGAGCTAGTAAGTGTCTTAGGTCAGATTTGAACTCAACTCAGTACTTAGCTGCCCATATACTTTGTAGGTGGCCAGATAAAAGCAAATCCCCTCCCCTCTCTAAATCTATCCCCTTTTCCTCTTCCTCCAATTACCACTCACTCAATCTTCCTAACTAATGTAGGATTACTTATTACACAATTATCTCTTCTAGTAATATATTAATGTGTAAGGAATGAGAAGGAAAAGCTAATAGCTCCATTAACACAACCAAACTGATTATATAACAGGCATTAACTCTGAGCTGCATAGAAGTTTTTGCAAAAGCTAAAGGTTAATCTAACAGGATTTCCAACCTGTTTTTTTCCAACCAATTTTACCGTGATAATGCGTCTGACCTCCACCTACCCCAGGTCTGTGTGGGTGGGCAAGTCCTTTAGTATTAAAAGCTCACTTCAACTATGGAGTAGTTAGAGAGCACTCCCACCGGAGGGAGGCCTCTTTAGGTTCAGAGTCAAGTAATTATATAGTTAATTTAGCATTTATCTGGAAGGCTGGCTTCAGAATCAGAAGGCTGTTCAGACTCAACTAGCACTTACTCATTCCATGGGGAGTTTTGCACAGGCTTCGTGTGCCAGCGTGAAACACCTTTGTGAAGTTGTTTTAGAAGTAACTAGTCAAGCCAGATCACAGTCAAATCAGTATTTTTTCCTTTTTGTATGAACAGCCTACTGGAGAGATGCCAGGCTTTCCATTATTGCTTAATTGTTTTAGACTGAAAGCAACTAGGTACTTCACCTTCTCAGATCCAGGTAACCTTAGATAAGTCTATAAAAGTATAATTTTCCAGTAAGAAATAATTCTAAGGCATCCTTAAGGTAGACCAATCCAATCTGGCAAGGATTTAAGTACCCTAGTGTTTCTGCCAGAGTGACTGCAGGAAAATCACTTTTTTTTGTTGGGTTAGAAGCTCACATTCTACTAAAGCATACCAGTAAAGTATAGACAAGATAATTTAAGGAGAGTGTATTGATATCTAGGAAGATCAGGAAAATTTCATGACATGAATCCCTCCAATTTTTCTACATCCCATGCTTTTTAGATTTGAAAATGTTAGAGGCATTATTTCCTTGAGCATTTCCCTCCTATTGAAAGAACTGATTTTTAAAAATTAAAATTAAAATTTTATTGCTGTCTTTTGTCTTCTATCACCTACATTTCCCCTTGTAGTCCTCTCTCCTTCCTTTCAGGAAGCCCTCCCTTATCATAAAGTGTGAAAGGGGGAAAAACTTTTCCCACTGATACTAAACAATAGTATAAGGTCTGATGTTATATGCAGTACCCAACACTTTCACTTCAGCAAAAGAATAGGGAAAATGCCATCTCTTCTTTGAGGGTCTTGTTTGGACATCAAAATCTCACAACATTGCTTTAATTGTTTTATTATTCCTTCCATTGATATTGTTGTAGTCTTTATGCATATTGGCTGTTTATTTTTTTGGTTCTGCTTTGTTCTAGGTATCAGTTGATAAAAGTATTTCATCTATATTTCCTTATCATAGCTCATTAAAGCACAGTAATATTTCATCACATTCATGGACCAGATTATTGATGATCATCTTCTTTGTTTCAATTCTGTGCTATCAAAGAAAATGTTGCTATGAAAATTTTGATTTAAATAGGGTCTTTCTTTTTGTCATTAGCCTCCTTGGGGCATTTACTTAGCTATGGTGTATGGAGTGTTCATGAGGACTAGTTCTTCTGGTGTGAGGGCTTACTGAGTCCTTTTCAGGACTGCTTATCCACCACTAGTTATCCACCTTTTAATCCATTCTCATTGATGACTCCAAGAAGCTATATTAGCATGTACAGCAGCCACACTGCCAGGGCAGACAGTCTAAATCAGATTGAGGGTGACTGATTGGCCTCCAACCTATCTATGAATTAAAAGAATGTCTATCCCCAAGCACAGGAAAACTTCCTCTGGTAGATGACAACAATTTGCTCCAATTGACATGGAGGCACATGCTGTGGACAATTTAGAGCTTAATCAGACTTTGAAAATGTCCAATTATATCCCAGATCATTGTTAAGTCATTGTAACTTTTGACTTGTCATTGGACTTTGATGATTCTGAAAGAGAGGGTGAAGATGATAACTGTTTTCAACTCTGCTTCACTTAAGTCCACTTCACTCTTAAGTCAAGACATCACTCTATGATGTCATTGGTCCTCTTTGAAAATGAAAGACAGACAATAACTTAGCCTTGAAATCTCTGGGTCAAAGGTTATGAACAATTTAATCATTTTCTCAAAGAAGAAACTAACCTTTTTTTAACTTTTTTCCAATCACATATATGTGTGTGTGTGTGTGTGTGTGTGTGTGTGTGTGTGTGTGTAAATGTATATGGAAAACACAAATCAATCTTAGTTATTTGTTTATGGGTTCTAGTCTTGGTTCTTTCTCTAAAATAGTCATGTTTCTCCACACAAAGGCAAGTTATTCCAACTCTGGATCTCAGCTACCTCATTTGTAAACAAAAGGGCTGGGTTAGTTGATACCCTAAATCAATTTATCAACCTGCATTTATCAAGTACTGCCTTCTAGATAAAATGGCAGGTTTATTGATACTAGTATAAAGAATTTTATTCCAGTAGGGAAGATAAAAATACACATATAAATATACAGGATAAACATAAAATAAATAAATAAAAATGCATACAAAATATTTTAATATATGGTAGGTTGGAAGGAGGAAACTAGTATTTGCAGATAAGGAAAATTTATGAAGAAGACATTGCATGAGTTTGTAGTGTAAAGTAAAAGAAGGAGTCTAGGAGATAGAAGGCAGGACAGATGTCATCCAGGTGGGGGAGACATTCATATTGCTTGAGTCTGGTTTCTCATGGCATTTCATTCTCCATTCACCTCTTGGCAAAATTTGGCTGCACAAATGATATCCTTTAACAGAAGAAACCAGAAGGATTTAATTTCTTTTTCTATCATCTATCTATCTATCTATCTATCTATCTATCTATCTATCTATCTATCTATCTATTTATCTATCTATCTATCTATCTGTTTTTTGTCCCAGTAGGCACAATTATTTTGTGTCCCAGTAGGCACAATCCCTGTGGCAAGCAACAGGAGGGTCTGATTTATGTTCAGTTGCCTAATGAGTGACCCTGAAAATGGGATATAAATAAATTGGTACTTGAAAATGGTCTGTCATCAAGAATTACTCTCCATGATGCTATAAACCAGCCTTATTAGGAATTCAGCCTGCAGGGTGTTGGAGTCAAAAATCAAAATTAACCTTCCCCTTGGTCTACTGTGCCTGGCATTTTAATATAAAGCACAAGATTTCCATGGAGTGTTGTGAGTTTGGATTCTTTTCAGTTTTTGCACTCTGTTCAGAGTAAGCCTTGGTTCTGCCAGCTGTCTACCTGAAAGGTATCTGATGAAGAAGCACTCAGCTTTCCTTTCTGAATCTTTATTATTAGAGCATAAACCAAGAATGGATAGAGTACTAGATGACTTCAGGAAGACCTAGATTGAAATCTCATATTTTATAGATTATATACATAATATATATGGTACTCTTTTTAGATACCATAAATCCTTGAGTGGGTTTTTAGAACATATTTGTGCATGTGGAAGGGACCAAAAAACAAAACAAAAAAAGAACTTCCAGTTAATATACAAACTTAGGTTTTAGATTATACTTTATGAATAGTTTAGGATTTGGCCATGATATCTTGGTTCTGGGCTTGATAGTTAATTAGAATATTAAAGAAAGAACTTCAGTCCATGTTGCATGGTACCTATTTAAAATGGAACTGGGGATTTTAGTATTCATTGTTATTAATACTCTTATCTGCAGTTATGGAACAGACAATTAAAATGTAGACTTGTTTATTAATTCATATATTTATTAATTTTGATTAACTTGCCAGCATATAAAACAGATTAACCAGTGACAGAGCACCAGAGTAATTTGCTTAAATAACAAGAACACAACAAGAAGAAATAAATTTTCACTTCAGCAGTAGGAATTTAATTTCTATAATCTATCACTGCCTTTTTCCAGAGTCTCACTGTGGTTATGGAGGTGACCCTAGATTTTCAGAAGCTCTGTCAATAGAGTATAAATTCAAATGGGTTTTACAAAACTGCAGAAGACTTCAGGAATAGTCCAGCAACAGATTGAATGTCTATTATCCAGAGATCAGCCCAGTGGAATTCATTATCTGACCTCTTTGGTGTTTCTTGCAAAAGACACTTCATCTCCTAACTAAATGTTTTCATTGGCTGTCCCTGGGGAAATCTCTGAAACTTTCCCTTTCCTCAGCCCAGACCTCCTGACTTCCCTGGCTCCCTTTAAGTCTCAGGTAAAACCCACCTTCTGTGAGAAGCCTTTCCCAAACCTCCTTCATCCTATTGCCTTCCCTGTGAATTTCTCTCTAGTTTACCCTGAATATATCTAGTTTGTATGAAGGTGTTTGCTTGCTGTCCCCTCATTGGACTCTGAGTTCTTTAAGAGCAAGAAATAAGATTTATTTATTTTTAGTTTTTTTTTTTGGGGGGGGGTGTCTGTCTTTGTGTCTCTAGTTCATAGAAGAAGTGTTGCAAATACTTAACTGACTGGGAAGATAACTTTTTTTCCAAGTTTCATACATACACACATACATATGAATGTATGTATATGTGCACACATATATGAAATCTCTATCATACATATAGCTCACCTCTTCAAAGAAAGGAAGAGGGTACATTTTCTCATCTCTTCTTTCAAGGAAATTTGATCACTCTAACTATATAGCAATTAATTATGATAATTTTGTTCTCTATTAGCATTAATATAGTAATTATTCAAATCCTTTACCTATTTCTATACTTCACTTTGCATCAGTTTATATAAACTTTTCAGTGCTTCTCTAAATTGTTCATATTTGTCATTTTTATAACAAAGTAATATTCCATTACATTAGTATACCATTATTTGTTTAGCCATCCCCCAGTTTATGGGCATTGACTTTGCTCATAATTCTTTATTACCTCTAACACTGTGGTTATTTTGTTGTATATGTAGACATTTTATCTTCAACATTTCTGGAATATATTTCTAGCAGGAGATTTCTTGGAATGTGGGGGAGAATGCAAACATTTTCTAAACTTAACATTGAAATACATTATGGTTTCTGAAGTCCCTTGGGATTCTGATGTTCTAAAGTTTTACCTGATGAATAATACTCTTTTGAAAAACCCTCTTAAAACATCCTTTTCCCCTTGAACTTTAAGCTGCATCAGAAAACGTGAGTTGTAATTATAATGACTGAACATCTCAGGTCTGATCATTGATCCACTGGATGATGATGAAGCCAAGTCATAGAAATAAACATTTAAGAGATTCATTGAGATTTCTTCAAGTTGTAAAAGTTGCAAAGCAAAAATAGCCTGCTCATAAAACAAAATTAAAACATCTTAACTTTGCTTCAATTCAATTCCAAGGAACATGCATTTTTAAAGTATCTACTCTATGTAAGGTACTGGTTGTTTTTTGTTTTGTTTTGTTTTGTTTTTGCCACAGTTACTGTGAAAGGCCATGTGCTAAGAAATAGAAGGATTAGGATCTATCTCAGATATAGGATAGCCCACACCAATGAAACTGTACATCCTTGGGAGTATCATAGATCATAAAGGAATAAAGATAGAAATCAAAATGTGCTAGGAAAATCCAATGAGAGAGAAATTAGTAAGAATCAGACCTGGATTCACAGAGAAGGAGGACAGAGTTTCCAAAGAGATTGAATTCTAGGTATATTGAGGACAGCTTCTGCAAATGCACAGAAGAAAGAGTTAAAATGTTGAGTTTGGTAAGTAGTCAAATTTTGTCAGAACTAGGGAAAATTAAATGGAGAAGGATAATGACACTTAAATACCAGCTAAGAAAATATCTGTTTTATTAGAGAGTCAATAGTAAATCATTGTCATGGTCAGTAAGAATATTGTGCCTAAGGGCAGCTAGGTGGTGCAGTGGATAAAGCACCAGCCCTGGAGTCAGGAGTACCTGGGTTCAAATCTGGTCTTAGAAACTTAATAATTACCTAGCTGTGTGGCCTTGGGCAAGCCACTTAACCCCATTGCCTTGCAAAAAAAAAAAAAGAATATTGTGCCTTCATGGGAAGGATCTAGAGGAGGTCCCTTCTAGTATGCAATCTATAATCTTGGCATCTTATGATATGATTTTGTTTATGAGCTTCTTTCGAGTATAATAAAGCAGAGAGGGAGCAGTCTATGGATCTATATGATCATCTATGTTGTAAATTCTCAGAAACATGGAGATCTCAGGCTTAGGATGATGAAGTAAATGTTCCTGGGCATAGAGAGAATAGTACAAAGTACTGGTTCTCCAATACCATTAGATTGTGTGTCATTTCTCCAGTATAGTGGTGGGTGGAAAATGATAGTGATGATGAATATTGAATATTATTTTTATGATTTATCTCATTCTCATCATTTTTTGATATAATTCAGACAAAAATAATCCTGGAACAAATCACTACCTACTCATATTCTTTTATATTTAACATTGTGTGGATTACCACACAAGTAAATAAGATTACTCCTTTTTATACTGGAATAAAAATACTGAGATGTAAGCCTATTTTCTCTTGACTTGTGGAACATCTCAGTAGAATACCTATAACAAACAGAGTGAAGCGTATGAGAGACACTTTACCTTGTTACCACTTTCCTTAAAAAATTGATTCTCTAAATGGGTACTATGTTCACTTTTTTAAAAAAAACTTTTCTTTTGCTTTTCCTGTCTATTCCATGGTTTTCTTTCTTTCTCTTAGTCCTAATTTCTCTTATACAAAATGACTATTATGTAAACATGTTAAATACAAATATATATGTACAACTTTTATTAGGCTATTTGTAACTGAGGGGAGGGGAGTGGGAAGGGAGAATAGTAGAAAGATCTGTACCTTTATGTGCAAGTGGATGACTGTTGAAAAACTTTCATTACATGTAATTGGAAAAATAAAAAAGTAAGATTGATTCTTCTACTTGTCTCTAATTTTAAACTTTTGTATTCTATGAATAGTTTGGATATTAATTTTGGTATGTAACATCTATTAAAGATGTCTTATTTTGCATATTTAAAAACATACTGAGAAAGGATCCACAGTTTTCATGACTGCCAGAAAGGTCCAGGATACACACAAAAAAGATCAGGAAGCCTTCTTCTAAAGGTTGATCTTTCAAAAATCTCTCCATTGTACATATACTTCTCTCTCAGAATCAACTCATTTTGAGTTTGGAAAGGCTCTTCAGAAAACACTTTCCTTCAGCTATCAAAATCTGAACTGTCCTACATACTTTGAGATTTTGTTTTAGTGCTTCATAAATCTTTTGAGTGACCCTGGGTAAGTCACAACTCTGTTTGCCTCAATTTCCTCATCCATAAATGGGAGAAGGAAATGGTGAACCACTCCAGTGTCTTTGCCAAGAAAACTACAAATGGAATAACAAAGAGTATGACATGACTAGAAATGACTGAGCAACAAAAGTCTTTTGGCTAAATTGTTTATCTGAAGCTATGAAAGCTTGGGAACTAAGGTATCTTGGGCAGAGAGTTGACCATGGAGTTGGGAAGACCAGTATTCAAGTCCTTTCTCTGGCATATCCTAGTTCAATGATCCTGGACAAGTGATTTTATCTCAATGTTCTCTACCAGAAATGCCAAACATATTACTCAAAACACTACCAAGTACTGCCAGAACCAGATTAAAATACAATCAGAAGGGGCGGCTAGGTGGCGTAGTGGATAAAGCACCGGCCCTGGAGTCAGGAGTACCTGTGTTCAAATCCGGTCTCAGACACTTAATAATTACCTGGCTGTGTGGCCTTGGGCAAGCCACTTAACCCCATTTGCCTTGCAAAAACCTAAAAAAATACAATCAGAAAATATTTGATAAAATAAAAAAATTAATATGCAGCCTTTAGGGATCCTTATGGATGGTTTAGTGATCACTATTTCAATATTCAACCTTTTTCTTCTAGGCAGCTATCTAAAATTAGAAGTTAAATAAACCAGTCTGCACTGGTAGAGGGAACTTCCTCATCTGGGAGCTCTCCACATTAATAAAATCTCTAATAAAATTTGGTCATTCCCACCAGTATTAAGTCATCCCTCAGTGAACCTTGGATACGAATCAGCCTTGGTTTGCATAGAAGAGAAATACTATGTTCCTATTCTTTGTAGCCTAAAAGGAAATCCTGAAACTCCATTGTTTACAGAAGTTAAATTCATCAGCCCTGGGTCCCTCTTTCTACTTCTTACCTCCCTCAGTTCCTGTACAGTTGTCACCTGAATGCATAAAGTGGAAGGAGTGGGACCTCCCTCTACATCTCAAAATGATGCTCCAAGGTCTTTCTCAAAATGGATTTATCATACACCTGATTTCTTCTGCCAAAAAAAAAGGTTCTTTTCCTGCTCTTTTCTGGTGGTTGGATCTGGAGTTTAAGTCCTGGTTCTTCTTTCTACCAACCTTGGGACACAAGCCAAGTCCTTTTAATTCTGTGAATCTCTACTGCTTCTTTTAAATCAGGGTTTATACTACAAAGTTTTTAAGATCTCTAACATTGTGAATATTCAAGGCTTTGGTAAGTAAAGTCTACTTAGAAGGCCCCTAGAAGGAGGCCTCAAGGTCTCTGATGTGATTATTCTTGGCTTTTATAAGTTGTTTACTGAGAAGACCCCTAGGAGGAAGCCTGCTTTCCAGGTGGACCTGGCAGTGACCACACGCATGATTGGACAATTGAGATCAAAGGGCATATACATATTTCAGACCTGTAATTAATTCCAAGGCCCAACTATTTAGAATTCATTACTTAGTGCAATTAGACAAATGTAATCGATATTCAGAAAAAAATTCCCAGTGTTAGCTCCTAGAAGAGACCTTAGAGATTAGAGTCCAACTCCTTCATTTTTTAAAAAAATATTTTATTTTTCTACAATTACACATAAAAATCATTTTTAATATTCATTTTTTATATTTTGAGTTCCAAATTCTATCCTTCCCTTCCTCCCCTGCCCTCTCCCAGAGAGGATGAGCAATCTGACATAGGCTATATATATGTGCAATTATGTAGAACATTCTCATTTTAGTAATTTTGTGCAAGAAAAAGACTTGAAGAAGGAAGGAAGGAAGGAAGGAAGGAAGGAAGGAAGGAAGGAAGGAAGGAAGGAAGGAAGGAAGGAAGGAAGGAAGGAAGGAAGGAAGGAAGGAAGAAGAAAGGATGAATAGAAGGCAAGAAGGGAGAGAAACAGAAAAAAGAAAGGAAGAAAGAAAATGCTTCGGACAACATCTAATAGCATTTTTCATCATGAATTTTTTCTTGGATCTGGGAAAAGCTAAATCATTCATAGCTGATCATCATACATTACTGTTATTATTCACAATATTCTCTTGGTTCTGCCCACTTCACTTTGCATCATTTCATGTAAATCATACACTAGGCTTTTCTGAAATCATCCTGCTTGTCATTTCTCATAAGAATAATATTCCATTAAAATCATATACCACAATTTATTCAGCATTTCCCAATTGATGGTCATCACAATTTCCAATTCTTAGTCACCAGAAAAAGATTAGGTAAATAAATAAAGAATAAAACTATATACAAATAGTTGCTTTTCCTTTTTTATAACTTTTTTTTAGGTTTTTGCAAGGCAAATGGGGTTAAGTGACTTGCCCAAGGCCACACAGCTAGGTAATTATTAAGTGTCTGAGAATGGATTTGAACCCAGGTACCCCTGATTTCAAGGCTGGTGCTTTATCCACTGCCACCTAGCTGCCCCCCTTTTTTATAACTTTTTGCCAACCCCCTCATCTTAAAGAACAGGAAAATAAATCTCAGAGTGGTCGAGTGACTTGTCTAGGGTCAAACAGTGTATTAACGGTAGATCTGGAGCAAAGATTCTCTTGACAATCAGTACAGAATTTTCTACCACTCCATTCTACCTCCTTGTTCATGACTATGACAATTTATGTTACCTCACCTTCTTGTCTGAGATACTCTGGGTATTTGATCCTTTTATTCATATCTTTGTCACTTAGGATCTTTGCAAGTTGGGTAGGAATATAAAGAAAAAATTTCTGGAAATTTTGAAGCCAAGTTAGAAAAGAGGGGGAAGGTAAAAAAAGAAATCAATTTTTTTTGGAGCAAAAAACCTTGACATTTTGAGAACATTGAAAAATATGCAACACTTATCTTTTTAATGCCCTTTAGTTGAAGAATATAAAAATATATTGATATAAATTAGTCTATATATAAAATGATCTAGTTTTTAGAGATAGAAAAGGGAAAGCTTGAGGAGAAAAGAGAAAAAAAAATCAAGTGAAATTTTTGCCCATTAAAACAGTCATTAGCAATAACATTTTTCTGAATTATTTTTTCTAGAATTTTCCTTGAGTGAAGAAAGATTTCACTGACAAATTTTGCATTGATTACACTGTTAATTTGTATTTATTACATATCTATAATTTGTATTCATCAGTTTCAAAGGATTTCAGAAACATCATTTAAGTGCTAAATCTAGTCCTTTCTCCAGAGAAAGTTCACACCTGCTTCTTCCTTCATACAAGTCTTATATCTCTTCTAGTCTTCTAGCACTTAATTATACATGGCCTTCACTTTTTTGTTCTTGGAATTATTAGGAGGGCTCAGGCCAGGTTTTTGTCATCCCATTTCAACCATAAGGAAACTGAGATCCAGAGAAAAGACCTACTTGGTAAGTGGCAAAATCATTGTGTTGTGATCTGTCACTTTTTAATCTAATCAACCAGAGTTAAAGTGATCAGGTTCCTTTAGTGAGTTCACTGTAGAACTGATATTCATTCTTATTCCTCTTCTTGCAGTTCATTAAACTCTCATTATTCATTCAACAGTATTAATTATCTATAAGGTGTCATGCTAAAGTTTCAATTCTAAGTGATAAAAAATGAATAGGATAATTGGTCCCTGCCTTCATCTATCTTTCAATCATGTAGGAAGGATAAAATATAAATAAATTGGATATATCCAAAGGAAGGTGAGGGGATATAATATGAAAATCATTTGAAGGAACTGACTGAAAGTATTTAGTTGAAAGGAAAGAAGACATAAGGAGACACAATAGCTGAATTAAGACATAGGTCTTTACTCTAGTAAAGTAACATGAAACAGGATATTAACTCAGATCTTCCTGTTTTTGTGGCTCTCAATTTCTTTTTTGCAATGCTTAATGGACTTTTCATACCAGTTCATCTGTTCTCTAGTAACATGAAATCAGGCTAGAAATATGAATTTTGAAGTCATTTATTTAAAGATTTAAGTTGAAATCATGAGTTTGCATTAGAAGACCAAGGGAGAAAGTATAGAAAGTGGTAAAAGAGTTGACCAAAGTCTGTATTTCTCCTGTTTTTTTCCCCACTCTGGATATTTCTTCTCAGTCTCTTTTACTATATTATCATTCTTATCCTATCCTCAATGCATAGGTGTTACCCAAAGGTTTTTATCCTGGGCCTCCTTTTCTTCTCTCTTAACAGGTTTTCCTTTTTTGTTGTCTCATAGACTTAAATAGATTCAAAGATCTTTTCAGAGTCACAAATCAATTAATTCAGCCCTTACCTCTCTCTAAAACTCCAGTTTCACATTCCTAAGATCCTGTTAAGCATTTTCATCTGGACATCTCACAGAAATCTTCCATATAATATGTCAAAAATGTCAAAAACTGAATTTATTAGGCTATACCACAAACTTATCATTCTTACAAATTTCCCTACTTTGATCAAGGGTACCACCAATCTTCCAGTCACTCAGACTTATGACCTTGATGTCTGGTAAACTTTGACTCTTCCCTTCCCCTCCTCCCTTTCATACTATATTTTATCATGCTGATTCTACTTTCACAAAATAGATTACATCCTTACTTTCTTTCCACTTTCAAGCTTGTGATCTTATTTCAGGTCCTTAACTCTCTCTCTCTTAGGTTACTATACTTAGGCTACCTACTTAGTTTCCCTACCTGTTTTCTCTCTCTCTCTCTCTCTCTTATCTAATCCATTATTTCCTATTTACAAAATTAACATTCCTCTTGACCCACTCAAAAATCTCCTGTGTCTTCTATTGATTCTAGGGTAAAATACAAAATCCTCAACCTGACTTTTAAAAACCTCTCAATGGTATGTATACCACTTTCCTTTTCAGTCTTATTTCATATTGGGAAAGGAATAGAACTGAACTTGTGAATTTATAACTCTAAGGAACGTCCAGGGGAAGAAACCCTTCTCCACCAATGGAAATTGTCACTTTCTTTGAACCTTTCATTTTAAAATTTTTTAATTTTTTAAAAATTTTTTATTTAAGACAATAGGGTTAAGTGGCTTGCCCAAGGCCACACAGCTAGGTAATTATGAAGTGTCTGAGGTTACATTTGAACTCAGGTCCTCCTGACTCCAGGACCAGTACTCTATCCACTGCACCACCTAGCTGCCCCCAAAACTTTTATTCTTAAGAGTTGAACACTGAAGGTGAAGTGACTTGCCAGTGTATCAGAAACAGGATATTAACTCAGATCTTCCTGTTTTTGTGGCTCTCAATTTCTTTTTTGCAATGCTTAATGGACTTTTCATACCAGTTCATCTGTTCTCTAGGACTTCTCTTTAATTACAGTCAACTCCAGGCCCTTGCATGATCTGTCCAGCACATCTAGGATGCTTTCCCCTATTAATTTCTACCTCTTAGAATTTCTTTTTTTTTTTTTTTAGGTTTTTGCAAGGCAAATGGGGTTAAGTGGCTTGCCCAAGGCCACACAGCCAGGCAATTATTGAGTGTCTGAGACCGGATTTGAACCCAGGTACTCCTGACTCCAAGGCCAGTGCTTTATCCACTAGCCGCCCCTCTCTTAGAATTTCTAACTTCCTTCAAAACAGAATTCATGTGTGATCTATCTCTCAAATTAGGCCTCTCCTAATTCTTCTAAGGATTACTATTTTCTTTCCCCCAAAATTTGTTTGTACTTCTTTGTACATAATTGCATAATTGATCATTCATGGTTTTATTGTATCCCTTCAGTAGAATGTAAGCTTCTTAATGGCAAAGATATTTTATCTTTATTTTCAGTAGTTGGTATTAGCATCTTTTACACAGCCAATCAATCCCTAAAGCATATGTTGCATAAAGTTTAATTGAATTTATGCTAATAAAAATAATAATAAGGGAGAGTTTATATAGACTGAAGGGATATTAGAATTGTGAAAGAAGTGGCAAGTGTGGGCTTCCTCATGGAGGAAAAAGAACTAGAGCTAGGCATTTAAAATTGAGTAGAAGGGAACAGATTGAGAGGAAGGGAGTGCCCTCCATTGCTAGTCAAAGCACAAAGATGTAGTTAGTCTTTTAAAAGTCTTTAGATATCTTCCTTAAAAGAGGTAGCCCAATATGGTAACTCAACTCTCCCAAGGCTCCAGTTAGAGCTACATGGTTCTCGGCTCTAGAAATCCAAGCTATTCCTTCTGAGGAGAGATGCTGAGAAAAACTCTCCCAGGAGAACATTTTCTCAGGGAAAGATGTAAAGAAAATAGACCTGTAATGAGAGAGAAGGGGATGGCAGAACTAAAACTTGATCACCAAGTTGTATTGCATGTGACTTCCTTGATGAAAACAAATGGAGCATGAAAACTAGGAAACAAAAGGACTATTATTCATGAGGATGAATTTCTTCAAGTTTAATACTGTCACTGCCTGCATGTTAGTGTTATCTGATTCTACCTTTGTCTTGCTGTGGAGGGCACTCCCCTCCTTTCAGCCTGTCCCCATCCTGCCCATTTTTTAAGGTCAAGTTCTAATTCTTCTCCCTTCATGAGGAATTCCACACTTGCCTCTTTCTTCACACAGTTTTTATACCCCTTCTAATCTATACTAGCTTTTACCTATACATGGTCCTATATTTTTTGTTTAAGAATGGTTTAATTGCTTATTTTTTGTCTTTTCAATTCAGACTAGTGAATCTCCTAGTGAAACTGAGAAGATGCCCTATGAGCATTTATTTTTATTTTTATTTATTTTAGGCAATTGGATTAATTGACTTGCCCAAGGTCACACAATTAGGCAGTTATTAAGTGCCTGAAGCCAAATTTGAACTCAGATCCTCCTGACTCCAGGGCCAGTGCTCTATCCACTGCACCACTTAGCCACCCCCTCCTATAAATATTTGTATCTTATCTCAGTATTCCCTGTGCTTAACAAATATGATCATTAATTTAGAGTTGGAAGGGAGCTAAGAGACTGCCATCATTTTACATATGGGCAAATGGACTCAGAGAAATTAAGAAATTTGCCCAGATTCACATAGCTAATAATTTATAGTGTGGGATTTGAATCCAAGTCTTCCTGCTCCCTAAATTATTTCCTTCTGGTAGGTGTTTAATAAATGCTTGCTTATTGACTGATCAATTGCTATTTGATAACTGTTTTATTATTGAATATCTAAAAGAGTGGGAGTAAGCAAGTGGATTAGGATTAAAGATATGTAATGTTGCCACAAGATTCTTCTCAGCCAGCAACCTGTCTCTTTATTTTATATAGAGCCATGCTCTTCTTGTGACCCAAACCGAAAATGGATTTTTTTTAAAACTGGGTGACTCATAGGAGGAGGAGAACATCTGGAGAGCAGAGCAGTTCATGAATCTGTTTGCTACAAGGAAGGCATCAGCAATGATTTCTTAAATTCTTCCTTGTTAAATTTGAAGTGCCAAAGGCTAAAAAGCCTCCCACATGAAGAACCTTGAAATCTTATCTAGATAAATATCATTTTATAGTCATAGGAGCAAAAACATAAATGCACTTGTTTTCTTTGGCTTCTTTCCAAGCAGAGAAACATAACTTTATCAACTCAGATTTATTAGAGAGCTCTTTTTAGCTGATACAGATTGCTAAGTAAAGTTCATTTCTGAGCCAAAATGTCAGTCTAAACTATATGCTCACAAGGGACTGCCCAAGCTAACAGTATTTTACATCTCCAATTGTGATTATTCCAGGCATCATCAACATCCTGAACGTTCCCATTGTCTTGAAAGATTTCAGGCAAGCATCCCTGCCTCAAGCATTCTATTTCTATCACCCTCTTTTTTCAAATCAGTTCTCTTTTTTCTTCTTGCCTTGATCTTTGCTTCCAATTTAAAGGTGACACAAAAGTAACAATAAAGACTTTGATTTATTTCATTGGCTGAGAGAATGCCTGGATACAATTATTCTTCCTACCAATGAAGTTCAACTCCTTTAGTTTTAGAGTAGAACTTCTACACCCAACGTCCACAAAGCTCTGATCCGTGAATAGATTTTTGGAGGTCCATTAACTTTTTTAAAAAGTGTTTTATACTTGTTTTTGCTAATATCTACCTGAAATTTAGCATTTTCTTTATTTATAATTTTTTCAAAAAGCATTAATTTGAAAAGAAGCATAAAACATAAAACAAGGTTGAGAATCTCTGTTTTAGAAAGTTAGAGTACTGAGAGTTAAGTAACTTATGGGTGTGTCAGAAGAGGACCTGAGCCCTGCTTTTCCTGGCAAGGTCTTTTCATAGGAAATCTTACTAATATACTGAACTCAAATAATGATGAAGATGAAGAGGGGGAGGGGAAATGCATATACCCTCTTCCTTCATCTGTTTTCTCTTCCTCTTCTTTTTCCAGGGAAAGCAGGTTTCTTTTATTACTACTTTTGGAGTAGTAATAAAAAAGTTAGAATAAGTTAGTCTAGAGTGAAAGGGGAAATGAATGCTAAGGCTTTTCACTTAGATTACAAAAAATTACTTCATATGATCAACAAACATTTATTATTTACACTCCATGAGTATTAGGGGAGAAACATAAAACTTTATCTGCAAAATGTCTAGGGCATTTAGTGGACTACAGGTTCATTATGTGTCAACAGGGTGATATAATAATAGGTAACATTTGTATACTGCTAGGAACTGGGCTAAGAGCCTTGCAAATATTATTTAATTTGATCCTCACATCAAGGATCAAAGGTAGGTATTATTATTATTATTATTATTATTATTATAATCTCCATTTTACAGATAATGAAACAGAAAGAGGTTAAGTGACCTGTCTAGCATCACACAAAGAGCAAGTACCTGAAACTAGTACAGATCTTCCTTGATTCTACCCTGTACTATTTAAGTGCCAAAGTGACTAATATGACCTTGGACTTAATCAAAAGAGAAATGATTTCAATGAATAAGGGGGTAGTAGTCCTACTATCCTCTGCCTTGATCAGACCACATTGAAATCCTTATACTCAGTCCAGGGCACCATGCGTTGGGAAGGACACCATAAGTTGGAGAACAAATGGAGGTGATATTCAAGCTCTTGTCACATGAGGAGAGATTGAAGGAATGTGAGCTATTTAACTAGTAGAAAAATACTCAAGGGGTACATTGATCCCTGTCCTTGCACAGTTGAAGGTCTGGCTCAAGGAAAAGGTATTAGATTTGTTCTGTTTGGTCTCAATAGGAAGAACAATAGATAGAAGTTGCAAAAAAAATATAAAAGGACACCATTTAAGAAAAATCAAAAATAAAAATGTCCTAACAATTGGAACTATCCAACAGTGGAGTAAGCTTCCTCAGGAGAGAGTAAGATTCCTCTCATTTGACAAAAAAAAGACCAGATAATCAGTTTTCTGGCATATTGTAGAGGGGGATTCTTTAGGTTTGACCAGTGAAGAAGCTTCTGTCTCTGAAATTCTGGGATTCTCTGATTCAGTTTGTGATCTTCCAAACTAGTCTAGATTTCTTAAGTTAGTCAACAGCAACCTAGAATGGTCATTTTTTAAATGGAACACACCCCAGCACCAAAGATGACCATGGCAAATTTAACTGGTACACAGGTGAAACTGTGTAGGAGGCAAAATAGATTTGGAATCAACTTTTCTTTCTCATAATGAAGGTTGATTCTAATACTTTCTTCAGCTTCCATTGATTATTTCCTAGACACTCAATGCCTTCAAGCTGATAATTATTGTCAATGTGATACTCAATATTTAATTGAATTTTCCTGTTCTCATTTTTTGTGATCTGGGGGTCAGGATATGGATCACTTGTTAAATGAGGAAGCTAGAGTAGATGACCTCTAATGTTCATTCCAGCTTAAGATCTATGACCTAAGAAGGGTCCTATCTTACCCAACTTACCTCCTGCTAGCACTCTCTGCTGCAGTTAAAGGTTCCTTTACTAATTACTTGATAGTACTTAGCAAAGTGTTGACCCTCCAAAGAGGTTATTTATTTCTCAAAGCAGTCAGTTTGTCAGTCAGCCAGCTAGCGTTGATTAAGCATTTGCTATATGCCCTGTGGGCAACTTAGGTGCACATTGGATAGAGTGCTAAGGCCTGAAGTCAGGAAGACTGATTCAAATTTGACCTCAGGCAACTACCAGCTGTGTGACCTTGGGCAAGCCACTTAACTCCATTTGCCTTGCAAAAATATAAAAAAAAAAAAGATACAAAACTGGTTTGGCATTTTTCCCTGGCTCATTTTACAGATGAAGAAATTGAGTTGTTCAAGTGACTTGTTCAGGGTTCCATTCCATTTCCCATCCAACCATCAAAGCTTTTCTAAGTCTTTATTCACATTAAGCAATAAGTGAGGATAAAGATTACCAAGAAGAACAAAGTACATTGGTCTTGAGTCTTCAACCTGGGCAAGTTATGTCTTAGGATTTAGTTTACTTAGCTATAAAATAAGGATTTTAATTCTGGACCACTGACTTACCCAGGGTAATGGAGGTGTTTGTTAACATCAAAGTGCTATGGAAATAGGAATTATAATTATTAATGAAAAAATGTCCATCTTTGGGGGAGTAAGAGCTGGGGATTAAAGCCTTAAACTAAAGAGATGAAGTTATAAATGGAATATCAGCTAGGGATTTAAGAATATTTTACTTCACATTTGTGGGAACTTTCTTGTGCCCTTGAAATAATAATAAAATCAATCATTTTTCTAGAACTTTAAGATTTACAAAGTGCTTTAAAATAATATCTCATTTGGTCCACACAATATCCCTTTAAAGTAGGTGCTACTATATCCTCATTTTAGCAATGAGGAAAATGAGACAGGCAGAGGATGGTTAAGTGACTTGTCTAGGGTCATATAGGTGGTAAGAATCAAAGGTCATATTTGAACTCTAGACTTTCTGATTTCAGGTCCAACTCTCTCTACTATGACACCTATATTCTGCTCCTGTCAATGACCTATTTGGTCTGAGGTAAAATAATCTGGTCCATATATTTACATTCTATTTCTTGAAATCCTAAATTGATATCTGAGTAGCAGATGGTTGATCTCCTTTTCTTTCTGAATATTTTATTAACTATGATGTTGCTAGAGTATGTTTCCAGAAAAAGATGGTAAGATCCTAATAGATAGTAAACTCCTGAAGAGTAGGGATTATGTTCTCTTCATCTTCATATTCTTCATATTGCTCAGCATGCAGTAACTGCTGACTACAGGTTTGTTAATGGTAATTTTCTGCTTAGAAATGAGGGAAAAAAACAGAGCTCTATCTAGGATGTAACAATTGGATCTCTGTCCCAGGGTGTTATCTTTGGCTACACTTTTCTAGGCAACTAGTGGATAGAGTACCAAACCTGAAGTCAGGAAGATTCATCTTCCTGAGTTCAAATGTGATCTCAGTTACTTGCTAACTGTTAAGTCACTTAATTCTTTTTGCCTCAGTGTCTTCATCTGTAAAATGAGCTGGAGAAGAAAATGGTAAGCCACTCCTGTATGTTTGCCATGAAAACCCCAAATGGGAATTTGAAGAGTCAGACATGACTGAATTAACTAAACACATTTCTTCTCTAGGAGCCATGGTTCTCCTTGAGGAGAGAATATTTTCTGCCTGTGGAAGTTAAGAGCAAGATTCACTACTTCATTCCTTTTCAGGATGTACCAGAAGAGTGACCCCACTCGCTTATCCAGTCCTGAGTAGTCCCTCTCAGTGTCTAGAACTGTAGTATCCTTCTTCTAGTACCCTCATATGATTTTTCATCACTATAAGTGCTAAACACTCTAAGGAATGGACTATTTTCTCTGCCAGTGAGATTTGACCTATCCTTTGTTCTTCTGCCTCCCATACACTCCTACCCTCACATGCCATCACTTAACAGTTTTGTCCCAAGGAAAAAATTTACTAATGCAACTCAATAGAGGACTGTTCATAAGCATAGGTTTTAAAGTTGCATGATCATTGAGTCTAGTATATTTCATAGCTGAGGAAACTAAGAAACATAAAGATGAGATGTCTTTACTAAGATTTCATAGAGAGTCCCCAAAACTGGGAACCAAAGTCCTTTCATTCATGATTCAGGGCTCCTGACAGCCTGAATTCTTCTAGTCACATCTCAAAAAAAAACAAACTAAAAAACAAAACAGAGCTGATGGGGTCTATCCAGTTGGATGCCCTCTGGCCATTAATTTCCTTATCTATCAAGTGTAGAATAAGGAGAAGGTAGTTCTGGAATCAATTATCCTTAAGCTTTAATACTAGCCTCAGTATTCCTAGCTTCAATTTTCTGTGATCAGAAATGAAGATTTAAAGTGCTTTGTTTGCTTAGTCATGCCCCCCCTATTGTTTTCTTAAATTTCCCTAGCCCCTGCTTGCCCCTTTCATCCATTCAGTTTTTCTCCAGTAGTCACTGTTTCTTGTGCTGTCAGGCACTTTATACAGGTGATGCTGCTGAGATGTAAGATCATTGTTATTCACATTCTAACATAGCAATATCAACAGGACTCTATTTCTTCTTCTTTCCCTTAGAGGTTTGATGCAATGAGATCAGAGGAGGTGGGGTAAGGAATCAAAATCACCTGAAGTGTGAGAAGTTGGCTCTTGTTTTTGTTTCTGTGTGCACATTTGAAGAATTGATTTGTTTTAATGTATTACTTGATTCTGCAGCAATTTTCTCTCCCTTCTGTGAGAGTGCTGATTAGATCGACTGAGATAAATGAGCCTTGTATTCAGGCCACAAAAATCGTTCTTTTATTTCCTGATTTTTAGTATCATTTTTGTCATTCACTAATGGAAGAAACATAGTGTGGATAGCTCAGGTGTTGGTTTTTCCATTGACTGAACAAGCAAAGAGGAAAAATATATGATTAGAGGTTGTATGCTGTGGTAGAAAGAGCATTGGATTTGGATTCAGAAAACTTGAGCCCAAATTCCAACCATATCATTTCCTTCTACCAGGATGACATTAGGCACATCAATTGACATTCATCTCAACCTAATTGATTTTGTTGATATATGAGCTGAAGGCCAGACTTTGAAGATAGGAAGAATTGGGTTTCAAATTCTGTCCCCTATCATTTGCTAACTGGATGACTCTGGGACCAGCAAAATTAGTAGCTATAATAATTCATTAATATCAAAGTTAGTAGCTATATAATTTGTTAAATTAATAGATAATAATAGAAAGGCATAATTATTTGCAGTATTTTATTGTGAGAAAGAGCACCATTAGAGTTACCCCTAACATTGCTACTGAACTCTTTTCTTCTGTAACATTGTCTCAGCATTCATTTCACTCAAGATGCTATGCAAAGTCTCTTCTCAAGAATCCTCTCCATGTATCATCACAAAATAAGACTTAAAACAGTTTTCTCAGGGAAGTTTCTCTTTGTCTTCTCCCAGTTTCTCCCAAGCCATCACTGTTAACAATGTTTTCAGATTGGCAGGTAAACTGGCAGACTTTTAGAGGAGGTTTCAAAGAGAATGATGGTCATGCTATAATTGACCAGAATTCTAAAGTCTTCTTGGAAATGGAATATTTATATTTTCTGTGGGAGAGTATATCAATGCTGATATTACATTCTTCCCTGTGGTTCTGTCCTTATAATTTCTCTCACCCCCTTTAATTTTGTGGGAACAACAGGATTTAATGTACAGACTGATGGAAGGAAGCTTACTTAGAAATATACAATTCACACAGATATCCCAGTCAAGTTAATTGCTCCATGTTCATTCTCTTATTTTATTATTTTCCCTTTGCTTAAGATTCTACCTTTACAGTAGAAAGACTGATTTTTAAAATTTATTTGAAACTAAAAAGGATTTGTGAACATTAAACGAGAAAAGGATCTGTGTACCTGAAAGGAGAAATAGATCTTTTGGGCAGTGTATTCCTCTCACTCCTTTCACAATAGTCTAAGCCTAGGTTTGTGAGTTGTTAATAGTTTTGTTTATTTTCATTGGTTATGGGAATTTCCAGTGTGAAAACTCCCTTCACTGATTTAAATACACAAGTCATCTGTAACTTACTGTCTTTCCTCAGTCCTTTTCATTTCTCTTCCTACTTTTTAATCTTCTTTTACTTCCTGTGATTAACTCTTTGCAAATTACTCTGAGAACAGAGGCAACATTCCTGACACATGCAAACTACTCTTGATGATTATCTCTGGATATCACCTTTAAATTAGAGGTAACTGTATTATGTGTGTGTTTTTAGTTTCTAAAAATGAAAGGTCATGAAAACTCTGAAATGAGTTATTTCTCATTTTGGAAACCCTGGTGCGTATTAGGATTTATCAATAATGGTTCTGCATAGACATTGGCAGGAGGTTGAGGCCTCCTTCTTGACATTTACTGTAAAAATTCATGTTAAAAAATCCCATTTCTTTTAAACTAAAAGGAGTAAATGGTTTTTGTTCTTTTGACTTGCTTTCTGAATAGAGAATGCAAGAGTATGATGTATCCAGATTGGCATATTTAATGTTAACATCTAGTAAGTAAGATTTATATCAGATTCTTATCTTATCTTATTACCAACTTTTCAAGAATGTTTGGTATAAATTTATCGAAAGTGATTCCCCTCTCATGAATAAACATGTAACCTTTTATGAAAGTCATCACCCAAAATACAACTTTGAAGTTTGGATCTTCCACAAAATCGTGTATATTTTCTTCTTCAAGAAAATCCTTTCTTGGGGGCAGCTAGGTGGAGCAGTGGATAAAGCACTGGCTCTGGAGTCAGGAGTGCCTGGGTTCAAATCTTATCTCAGATACTTAATAATTACCTAGCTGTGTGGCCTTGGGCAGGCTACTTAACCCCATTTGCCTTGCAAAAACCTAAAAAAAAAATCCTTTCTCAAAGACATTTTAATCCCCACAAAGAGAAAAAAGAGATGGTCAGATGGTCAGTCTAAATACAGTATGTGGGATTAAGGGAGAAAAAGAAAGCTAAGGAAAAATCCAGGCAGAATTTAAATTCCCAGTGGTCAAGGATGACTTCATTACAATCTTTGTAGATTCCAAGAATATTACTCAGTGCTGAATATAATAGTATAGACTGCTAGTTCTAGATATGGAAAGGAATTGAAAGGAAATTTAGTCTACACCTTGTCTTTCAAATGAGGAAACTGAGGCCCGAGGAGTTTAAGTGATCTACCCAAGATCATACATAGTAGATGCTTGATAAATGATTATTTGATTGAATAATACTCAGAATTCTTTACAGTTATTATTGAGAGATATTTCTATTTAGAGATTTGTCAGTGATTTCTGCTGGCTGTGATCATTTGGGTCATGGCATATTAGTTACTTGGCAAATAATTACTCTTGTTTGTAGAATTCTTTATGTATGGCCTAACAAAGGACAGCTTTGTCCAATGCACATAATTAGTTATTAGACCAGACTCTTTGGAAAACTAGGAGGGGAGATCCCAGGCAGAGTTAACCCTATTTTTCTGACCAGCAGCTGCTGAAAGCACTTGGAATGTAGTATGAACTGATATTGTAGGGCTGTAGGTGGTGAGGTGGATAGAGCCAGGCCTGGAGTCAGACATGAGTTCAAGTCTGCTCCCAGACACTTACAAGCTTCTTGACCCTGGGCAAGCCTCTTAAATCCTGCTTGCCTCAGTTTCTTTATCTGTAAAATGAGCTGGAGAAGGAAAAGGCAGACTACTCCAGTATTTTGCCAAAAAAGCCTCAAATAGAGTCAGAGTTTGACATGACTGAAATGATTAACAACAGCAACAAATACATTGAGGTTGTAGGTACCATAATGTCCTCCATCTTGAATCTCTTCCCCACTGAATGTGTCATTGGTAATACTTAACAGTTACTTTTATTTAAGGACTTCTATTTTTTAATCTATCCCTTTTATCTTATTGTTCAAATAATCAAATCAATACAAAGTCTATTTTGTCTCACTTTAAAAATCTTGAGATTTATTCAAAGGAGGTCATGGTAGCCAAGGAAGATGGATTATGTGAAGACACATACTACTATAAAGAAAAGATCACTCAAAAAGGCTTATTGATGTACATACTTTGTTCCAAAAAGTTTGCTAGGTGCTGGGGTTATGAAGACGAAAAAAAAATGAAATTCTTCCTACCTACACACATTCTATGATGTAGGGGTAAGAAAATGCACATAAAGTAAAAGTATAAATAAAAGACAGACAAAATAAAAACAAAGTAAATAAGAAATGGACAGCTCTTCTTTGATGCTAGAATCATAAGCTTAATTGTGAAGGAAACAGATTTCTCCATTGTGCAGATGAAAAAACAAAGGTACAGAGTTGTTGTTTGTTTGTTTTTTACAGATTTAGAGAATCTTAGAATGGGATGTTACCTTAAAGACCATATATTCTAAACTATAGCTGAACCCAAATTCCCTACCTAACATCACTGACAACCAATTGTCATCCAGTCTCTGCTTGAAGACCTCCAGAGGAGGAACCTATTATATTCTTAGGCAGCTCATTCCATTTGTAAGTAGTTCTAAAGGTGAAGAATTTCTTCCTGGCATCAAGACAAATTTGGCTCTTCTCTACCTCCATACAATGCTTTCAGTCCTGCTCCTCAGTTCCTGGAAACTAGAGTAATTCTTTGCTTTCAAGTCTTCGGAGTGCCTAAAGAGAGCTATCCTCTCTCTCCAAGTCATCTTTTCTACAAGATTTCAGTATCTTCAAATGATTTCTTCTTGGAATTTTCTGATAATCCTCTTTGGAAATCTTCCATTTTGTCAATGTTCTTCCTAAAATGTAGTATCTGCAACATAATACCACTCTAAATGTGGTCTGATCAGGGCAGAGTATAGGGAAACTTCTCTGTGCTATACAAGTATCTTTCCTTTAATACAACCCATGAATATACTAGCTTTTCAAAATTTCTAACTCGTACTGTTGACTCACAATAAGATGCAAATCCACTATGATCCTGAGATCTTTATTCTATAACTGTTGTCTAAATATATATTTTGTCTTATACTTGTTGAGTCAATTTGTTCAACATTATTTTTATCTATGCTAAATTACATATTATTAGATTTTGTTCTTTGGTCTAGATTAATGTTGAGTTCATCTTGACAATCATCCCAAATGTTTGCTTTCAGATCATCAGAAAATTTGATAAATGTCTTTACATCATTGGTAATAAAGTTAAACAACAAAACACAAGGAACATATGCCTGAGATGCTCCACTAGAGTCTTCCAAGTTGACTGATTGATTCAATAATGTCATTTCTTTGGGCCCAATCACTTAATCAGTTTCAAATGTACCTTCTGCATTCTAATTTGACTCACATCCAATCATTTCATCCATAAGAAGAGCATAAGAAACTTTAACACATTCTTTTGTAAATCTAGATAAGTTAAATTTCTAGCATTCTTCTGATCTGCCAGTTTAATAACCCTGTTCCTCCCCTCCCCCCCAAAAAAAGGAATAAGATTAGTTAATTGACCTGCTTAGTAGCATATAGAGCTGGGATTCAAACTGAGGTCTTCTGATTTCAGACCGAACTTTCTCAAGTTGTTTCCCATCTCCTCTGTCCCTCCTCTTCCTCCCACTCCCACTCTCTCCTCTCTCTCTCTCTCTCTCTCTCACACACACACACACACACACACAGAGAGAGAGAGAGAGAGAGAGAGAGAGAGAGAGAGAGAGAGAGAGACAGAGAGAGAGAGTATTCCTTTTCTCCCACCATCTAACAGAGAAAGAATTTTGAGTTGAGAAAAGGGGAAGAGTTTGCAGAGTTTTTCTGCCTTTTCTTTATTCTGACAGTTTGGACAATAGGATGTGGCAGAGTCTGTTAGTTACAGACTTTCATGAGGTCCCTAAAGTTGATAGCTCAATGACTTGCATTTCTTATCTTAGGTGAGTTATCCAGAACAGGTGAAAACTTCTGCAGAGAGAAAAACCTAAACTCCACCCAGGTTAAGGAAATACTTTATTCCCCACTTTACTTTCACTTATCTCCTCATTTACATTGCATTTCAGGAGGGGTATAGAAATTTTTATAGATTTGTGATGCAACAATATTCAGCATATTTTATTGCTGCCACTATTCTATTTAACCTTGAAAAACTACAGACAGGACTATGGACTGCTGCTTCCCCCATGTCTTCCATTGTACTAGTTCCATTAACCAGACTTCTTAGTGAGTCTGAGTGCCTTTTTTAAAGGATTTAGAGTCAGATATCTCATTTCTTACTGGTTTTACTATATTAGGACTTCTCTGACTCCTATACCATGCCCCAGGAAGCTCATTATTAGCATAGGTTAATCATCCTATAACATCACATCAACTTTGGTACTCACTACCCTCTTCCTTTCTAATTAAAGGCTGGGGGCATGAACTTCAAACATCCATTTAATGAGAGAATTTAGCTGGGATATATCCTCATTTCTACTGGACTGGAGCACTTTGGGATTTCACTGACTGGCTTCTCCCCCATGCCCTGGCATAGGGTTCCTACCCCCCCCCCCCAATCCCCTTTCTCAGCTTTTTTTTTTGTATTGTCTTTGTGTATTTGTCTTTTTGTGTCTAATAGTAGCACAGGAGAGGAGGGAAGAAAAAAGAGAAAAAATAAATTTACATGATTACTTTATTGCATATTTAAAAAGAATGGTAAAGATTTGCAGGTTTCATGTGCAATAATTTTTTAAAATTATGCTGTTATAGAAATGCTGTTTTATTCCATAAATCAAAAATAAAATAAATTTTAAAAAGTAAATATTTCATAGACATTTAGGGATGACAAGTTGGGTATCTTTCAGTGTTCTGATTTTTAAAATTAGTGCTACATAGCATTGAGGGGCAATATGGCACAGTGGAGAGAATCAAAGATCTGTGCTGCAGTCAGGAAGCCCTGAGTTCTAGTCCCACAACTGAAGTAATCTGGCAGTATGACACTGGGTAAATCACCCAGATAACTCTTTAAGTTGTATAGGAACCCCTTTGGGTTTCTGTGTCCCTGTCCTGTTGGATAGTTTATGGTTCTACTCCCTCAACTGTGCTTTAAAATCTCTTGAACTAATAAATGTTTGAATTGTTAGATATAGTGTCTCCTATTGCACAATGAGTCTACTTTGATATTCCATGATTGATGGGGATTTGGAGCACAGAAATATAACATCCTGCAGTTCTCTGATATAGTTACAAATGCTATACTTCACAAAGCTAGTTCTGGTCTGACTGGGACGATCTGGAGTGAAAACAATCTTTGCTGATAAATGTCATTGCCCTTTCCCATTCAAACAAAGCTTTTTTTCCCCCTATACTTCATAAAGGATATAGGCCTATAACTTCATTATCTTCCCTTACTGTTTTTCCTGGGCCTCTTGGACTGGGAAGTTGGTCAGAGACTAACTACACAATAGCACAGAGTTTTTACATTGGAAGTTTTCTCCACCAATGAAGTCACATGCTCAAATGATCTCCCTCCTCCTACACCCTCCCCCAAAGAAGAACATCAAAAATAATATTGTAAAAGTTTGATCACTCCCTAAAAATTAGATCTCTTTGAAAACAAACAAACAAACAAAAAAAAAAAACCCAAAGTATAAACCAGGACCCTTCCATTCCCTCCATCACCAATTTCAGGACATTCTTTGATTTTATGTCACATTTAGGGGGAAAGTACAATCTATGCATTTTTGTCATATTGCTCCAAATTTAGGTCAGTCTTGATTTTGCACGTCAAATGGGGGAGTGGGGAGAAGGAATTGCCCCTTGAATTTGAGACCAGTAGAATAATATTGTAGTTAAAAACATATATTTATCAACTTCTTTGATTACTTTGTTTTAGATTATTGAGGAAATGTCACTTTGGGAAAAGGAGAAGCTTATCTTGCAGGGAAGTTTAAAGTTTGGATTAAAAAAATGTATAGGTGGCAATCAATCTGAATGGAGCCATGAATTATTGTGGGCCCAAAATTTCACAATATCCACTTCCACAAAATTAGAGTATGCCTCTGTTTGTTTGAAATTACCGCTATGTTCACTAGATGGTTCTGATCTATGGTTTAGTGGCATAAAAATCTAGTCCTGTAAGATCATAACTGGCTAACTTTTTCTTAAATCTCTCAGCCTAATCTATTCTTTTGTTCCAGTATTTACAATTCAATTCAGCCCCTGTTGTTGATGAAGCAATGGTCAGATAACTTCCTTCATAACTCTACTCTCCTGGTAGACACTAGTAGTACTAATTTTTCCTATGTACAGAACAATGCCTTCTTGGCTCCATTCCATCAAGTTCCTTGATCCCTTCAGTGACTGATCCTTTAACAAATATCTGGTTTTGGGGAGATGAACCCTTACAGAAACTTGTATACTGTGACTAATGCTTTCCCCCTTGAGAGTTTACCATGCATTTTGGTTTAGTGACTAAGAATGGATAAGTTCCCCCACTCCTTGGGAAAAAATTGTTCTGACTTTCAGTTCCTAAATGTTATTACGTCCTAGGCAGACAGAGCTAAGGATACCTGTGGAAACTGAGACTCTGTGGGATTTCCATAGGATGGAATTCAAAGGAAATATCTAATTTGAGAGAAGTTTTGCTCGTATACAGACACACTGGCTCATTGTAACATTCTGTTTGAACCAGCAAATTGTTGATCAGAGTCCAGTACTCTGCCTTCCTCAATAAGGCCTGTTATCGGGGGCGGCTAGGTGGCACAGTGGATGGAGTCAGGAATCCTGAGTCAGGAGTACCTGAGTTCAAATCTGACCTGAGACACTTAATAATTACCTAGCTGTGTGGCCTTGGGCAAGCCACTTAACCCTATTTGCCTTGCAAAAAAAAAAAAAAAAAAAAAAAAATATATATATATATATATATATATATATATATAACCTCTTATCTCTTGAAACTAAAACACAATCTTGTTTGGAATTGGGGGACAAGGGTGGCCTTTTAGAGCTTTCATCCTTTTGTAGTTAGTTTTGCTTTATCTGTCCATTTAAAATTCATTCACTAAATATCTTTTTGTTACATTCTTCCTGAAGATCGTTATATTAAAGACTGTGGTAGATGCAAAAGAAGTAGAGTTTGGTTCCTACCCCAAAAGTCTAGAATCTCTCATGCTCATACACAAACATATAGATAGCTTCAGTGTGCCAATCTGATTGAACTATAAAAGTGTCAGGTCAAGTATACCTGTAGAGTAGGATTTTTACTCAGCGTTCAGACTGGATTAAGAAAGGGAGAAATCAATTGCCATTTGATCCATTCCTGGGGGGCTATTTATTATCATCACCTCTGGCCCCAGAATTCCTGAACAATGTAGTATGTTACAGCAGGACATTAGCTTCAGATGGGAGTTAACTATCTTCCATGAAGCAGTAGGACATTTGTTTGGGAGGTTATTCTTAGGGAATTTACCACTCTCAGCAGTGTAGCAGTTCTGCAATCTGCCATCATTAGGAATTCTTTTCTGGCCTTTCCTGAGTTTTGTGACCTGATGTCCAAGGTGAACAAAAAAAATAAAAAAGAGATGACAGAATATGCAGAGTTATTTACAATGTTTACTAAAATACTTCAGCAAAAGATTCAGTCTTAAGCCAATTTACTTTTTCCAAGGATAGTTCTTGAGTGTCTCCTCTCAGACACTGAATATATAACCTTAATATCATCTTTGACTCTATCATCTCTTTAACACTGTTGTCATGATTACAAATCAGCTGTCAAATTTGTGCATTATATTAAAATAGAATACACAGTTGTTCCCACAAATATTGCTTTCTCTTCACTTTTATGTCCTTATTCTATTTTTAGTCTTTGTCAACTGTCTTCTGACCTGCTGTAGTGATCACTTAATTAATCTACCTAATCTAGTCTTTCCATTTTCCTATCTATCCTCCAAACAACTACTGAATAATTTCCTTTAGGCACATTTCTGATCATGTCATTCTAATGTTCCCAAAAATATTTTCAATAGCTCTGTATTAATAATAGTGTAAAATGTATTTATTAATCTCCACAATCTGCTTCTGACTTCCAGCTTTATTTAATATTAGTTCTCTTCATACACTCTATGCACCAGCCAAACTTGGGTATTATATATTCCCTGGAATTGGCAGTTCATCTCTCAATCCCTGTTACTTTTCCTACATCATCACCAATGTTTGGAGTGTACACTCTCCTTCCAAGGTTCAGTTCTGATGTTACTTACTACATGAAGACTTCTTTGATCTCCTGTTGTTAGTGATGTCTCTCTTCTCAATCATCTTATATTTATGTGATAGTATATGTGTCATATCCAGTAACAAAGGGTAAGCTTTGTAAGGATGGGGGTTATTTCATTTTTACTCTTTCTCCAGAGTCCAACACACTACCTTGCTCAAAGCAAATGCTAAATAAGTAAATGTTAAATTGAACTGAGTGGAACAGAATGACTGAAGTGGAGTTCAGTAGTGAAGGAGGCAAAGAGACTGCAGTGTTTAAAAGTAACGGGCAGATTCAAGGTCCCATACAATTAATTAGGTAGGTAACCAGACTATTTATATTTTTTCCAAGAATCAAGAGCCTTCTAAAAACATAATGCTTCAGTACCCCCTGAATTTTTCATTGTCTATAAAGATACACAATAGAATGAGTTAAGATAAAATGAGCTCTATGTATCTAGAAGACCCAAAAGGTTCCCTTACCTAATATTTAAGACAGAGGTGAGTAATTTTCCCCAATTTGTATTAAATATTTGTCTGGAATAAAATAACAGTCATGCATCCTCTTTTTTTAGTTAGATATTATACTACTGTCAATAACTTCATAGAATGGAAAGAAAATAACAGCATAAAAACAGAGAGACATGTCATAAAATCAGTTTGGTTTCTTCCATGGACAAGTAGATATCCTATGATTTGCCAGCTCCATCAGTGTTGTTAGAAGGTGATAGCATTTAGAAATGGAAGGTACCTCAGTAAGAGATTGCCTTGTCTAAACCTAATTGGCCTAGTGGGTAGGGTATTACCTTAGAGTCAGAAAGACCTTGGTTCAGGTTTTTCCTAAGACTCATGAACTCTGTGACCATAGGCAATCTCCCCAAGTTTCTCTTCATTTTCTTATCTGTGGTGTGGAGTAAATAATCTTCCCAGTTCCCATTTCACAAAGCAGTGATAATGCATATAAAGTACTTTGCCAGTTATTATTGTTATTATAAGTGAGAAAAATGGTGTCCAAAGGGGTAAAGCAACTTAATTAGGATCACACAGATAATAAGAAATAAGAGCCGGGATTAAAACCCAGGCCCAAAACTGGCATTCTTTCCAGCATACCACACTGACATCAAACCAACTTCAGTCAGTCAAAATTCCAGAGAGCTCACAGTTGAAATGATCTAAAAAGAATTTGGAATTTCATAACTACCAGTCAATCAGAATGTATTTCTGGAATCTGCTATGTGCCCAAAGACTGTGCTAGGAACTATTGAGAAGAAATATAGAAAAACATTAAACATGATCTCTGACCTCAAGGAGATTATAATCGACTTGGAAGTGTAAGACAAAAAGACATGAAAAGAACAATCATATACATATTTCCATGGACCTCTTAAGTACAATAGAAACTCAAAGAAAGATGCTATCATACAGACAAGCAGTTTAGGATTTGGGGTATTCTTTCCTAGGTTTGTGACCTAATTTCAGTCAAACAACGGCTTACAACTTTGTTGCAGCATCCATTCACAAAACTTGAAAATGGTGTTTCCAATATTTTGTTAAGATATTAAATTACCTGTTTAATCTATGTGACATTCTACTTGTCTTATAGGACTGCAGTATCATAGGACCACAGTATCATAATATATTCAGATTGAAGAAATTTCCTAGAGATTATGTAAATCCACCTCTTCCTCCCATTTTTCAGATAAGGCAACTTGACCAAGGAGGATGTGCAAGTTAAAAACTGAAAGTAACAAGGAATTCTCTTTTCACTAAATCCACTGTTCATTCTGTTAGGTCACAGTGCCTACTGAGGCAGGAGATATAGAAAGCTATCTGTAACATTATCAGACTTATGCATGGATGGCAAAATGTATTCAGCATGAATCCCATAAAACTTTAGATGTATTATTACCATGTTTTCAGTATTGCATGTTTGGGATAGTCATTGTTATATATATATATATATATATATATATATATATATATATATATATATATATATATAACCTACAGAATAGCAAAATAAAAAATAAAGGAAAATAAGATTACTATACATTACCATATATTTCTCTCCCTCTCCCCTCTCTGTCCCCCCCAATGCGTTCTCTCCTCTCTGTCTCTCTGTCTCTCTGTCTCTCTCTCTCTCTCTCTCTCTCTCTCTCTCTCTCTCTGTTTCTTCCCTCCAACCCTCATCCCCTCCCCCTCTGACAATTAAGTTTAAGTGCCTTGCCAGGGTCACAGAGCTAATGTGTCTGAAATTTGAACTCAAATCTTTTGGACTTTAGGGTTGGTGCTCTCTACACCATGACATCTACCTGCTCCCAAAAGAAGAATCTCTTAGATTCCCACGCTGCACCTAAAAATGAGGAAACAGGACTAGATGATCTCTAAATTTTCTTCTAGATCTAAACCTGTGTCTTCATGATGCTATGTTCTTGTACTCCTAGAGCTGCAACCCAGTTTGAACTTCCCACATATCCTAGCAATTGGCTTTGCCTTATTGATGCTCCCTTCAGCTTCCACATCTGCATTTAGTGCCTCTCCACAGAACTATGGCAACCATATGCTGTTGGATTTCATACTAAGTGACTACTATAATCTATAGAAGCTCTCTTTGGTTGTGGAGGTTTCTTCTTTCTCAAAAGGAGTATTATCATTCTTTTGTGAAATTTTTTATTTAACAAGTCAAGAACTAATCAATACATTTTTGGTCCCCTTGCTTTTAATCAAACCCACAGCCTTGCCCAGACAATACATAAAAGAATCCCTTAGGTCAAGTTCATGTGTGCCCTATGATACCTTGCTCTCTGAGTTGGCAGCTAGAACAGAGCCATGCCAGTTATCCCAAAGGTTCAACATGCCTCAGGCATGTATGTAACAACATTGAGGTATGGTGATTTTTTGTCATTTTTTCATATTGTGGTGAGTTCTTTACCCCTTACACAAAGGCCAGTGAATATGAGAGAAAAATATCTTGATCCTTTCGGTAACTATGTAGGCAATAATCGAGCCTGGAATGAATGCTTTATATTCCTTTTTGAAACATGTATAGCTCTTTTTTTGTGCTTCTATCAAATTCTAATCGGTATTATGGTTATTTGTGTACATGCCAAATCTTTTCTATTAGATTGTAAGCTCTTTGTAGAAAAGGATAATATTGTTTTTATTTCTCTAGCACTGGCTCTGTGCCTTATACCTATTAGGTGCTTACCTAACATTGGTTGAATTGTGTGATCAGAATGAATGATTACTTCTTGGAGAAGCTGACTAAAATATGTGATTTGAAGAAAAGAACCAATTGTTTTCAGAATAATGTAGAAATCAAGAAATGGAATTGGAGGGTAGAGAAAAGGTTGAAAATGTGAGCTAGGGTCCATCAGTCATTTAGTAATAGGTATCCTTGATTGTTCCCCTATGTGTTACATGTCCTGGTTCTTTGTATGTGATTATCTGCTTTATAAAGAAAAATTCTCTCCTTAAGCTTCTAAGGGTCTACTCATCACAGAGATAGCAAGAGGAATTGGTTTGCTTAGCATGAAATGTTTGGCAGACACCCAGACTGATATCCTTTATGGTCTGTGAATAGCCTATTAGTGATTAGATGAGGAAGGAGTTTGGGAGGCATAGACAATTTAATTCTTTCTCATTTTGTACATTTTCCTTTGCCCTTCCAATTCCCCAATGGATATATGATTATAATAATCCTATTACATATAACCTCTGAGTTTTGCTGTGTTGGATGGATGATAAGCACCAAAAGAAACCCAGGACTTCTTAGCCTATTGTACCATTATGCTTAGGAGTTTCATAGCACCAGGTGTTTCCCTGTTTTAGAGACTTCGGGGGAATAGAAATTGGTTAAGCATATTCAATAGGATGGCTAACTTGGAAGAGGGTTCTTTTTATTAATTATTCTATAATTAAGAACTCAGATGATCGTTGAGGGGCTTTGTATGTTTGAGTGTGAATACATACACATACATGGGGGTAGAGTGAGGGCTAGCAGGATAAGGAAAACAGCAAGTAGGGTCACATTTGATTACTCCAATAGATGAGATCCTTATTATATTGCTGAATACTTACACTAAAATCTTTCTGATTTTAGTGTGAATTTAAGACTTAATCTTAAATTAGTGAACAATTACATTGTATCATAATATCATAGAATTTGGAACCAGAAGAAAACTTAGATAAAAGGAAAGGAAAAGACAAACCTAAATGATCTTTGAGATTCCTTTCCAGAGATGTTATTTTTTATTCCTTATACCAAATGAGGAATAATAGAAATGATATTATTTCTCTCTATACCTCCAATTATCCCTCCCTCATCCACCCCCATAGAATAAGCACCTGATCACTTGAGTAAGGGGAACTGATTTGAAGACCTTGAAATAATGTTATAACAACCTTTCTCAAATTTCTTTAATTTTATATTAAAGATAAAAAGTATGCCCAAGTTAAATGTAGGAAATTCAAAATCAATAACAACAAACCTTAAAGGGGAATTCTTTTCCCTAAACAATTAGGAAAATGAAGGTGAGGATCAGAAAGAAATTTGTTTTTCTATTTCTTCATAATACATAATCATTAATATCTATGAATCAGTAGTTGCTTGAGAATCTCAACCTTTTCTGGAATCCACAAGGTCAAAACCATTTCTAAATTAATGTTAAGATTTAATTTGTAATTGTGTTTTAATTTATAATATGGTAAATATGAATAGATATAACCCAAATGACAAATCTTTTGGGGGAGAGAGGTTCTCAATTTTTTTGAGGCATAAAAAGTTTTCTAGGACCAAAACATTTGGCAATCACTGCCTTAAATATATACAAAACCTGACAGTTTAATGAGCAAATCAGTGGGAATCAATGGACAGATAATTTACTTTTTTGTGTCCTTCAAATGACTTTATATCTATAAGGGATGCCAAAATATAATTATTGCCATGTGTTTTTCTACTCAGATTTCATTCTCTGTCCCCCATTAAAATATTTTCCTCCTTCAACTTCAGATTTTCTCTACACTTAATATATCTAGTCTATATTGCAGAAAAAGCAATCCCCACACCTCACCCCAAATAAACTAGTCCTGAGAACCAGTGACTGCAAGTCCCCACAAATTGGAGATCTTCAAAGGAGACTGAATGCCCACTGGTAATCCACACTGTATTTGTTTCAGGAATGGATTGGACTACATGGCCTTGGGTTCTTATGTGTTTACAATTCTGCGGTTCTATGAATCATGAGAGCTCAGAGTAGCAAAATCATGGGATTATAGGTTTAGAGCTAGAAGGTACCTTAGAGACAGTCAAATCTTCCCCCTCCTTCCCTTCCCTTGAAATAAATGAGGTACAAACCATTTGTCAGTAAATATGTTTAGCAGGATACAAAGTCAAGTGTTCCTCATCCCAAATCAACAAAGATTTTGAAGGAGGAAAATAATGAGACTGTCTTCCAGTTTATTTCCAGCTGAAATACTTGTGATTTCCTTGGTTATAGTCATTATTACCTCCTATTGTTTTTCATTAATAAAATGACTTTAGTCATTGAGTCTCGGGTACGAGTGGCAAATTTTTGGTTTTGAAACAATGATAAAATTGGGGGTTAAATTCATTCAGAAAAAAAAACACTTGTTTAGATTTATATGGTGAAACTTAAATACATTGTGTGTGTATCTGTGCATGCATTTTGAATGTTGTCTCTATTAACACAGTCAAGGAGGCCGTGTAGTTGCTCATCGATAGGGACATAAAGGCAGCAGCTCCTGCCAGTAGTCCCACCAAAATCATTAGATTTTTCTCCCTCTTCAAGGCTGTCTTAGACAAGCTAAAATCATGGAGACTCAAACCATCTGGGCTAGTTTTTCTACACGTGTCCCTATATGATTGCTAGATTCTGTTGACAATGGAAAAAACAGGAGTCAAGTGATGAATAATGAAAAACAAATATCCTCATCTCTTATGGCAGAAAGGTAAAGGATTATTAGGACAGAATATTGTATACATTGTCAAAGTTTTTCAGGGTTTCTGAATCAGATTTTTTGCTTAACTATATATCGTTGTCACAAAAGAGTATTCTTTATGGAAGGTGGGAATGGGAATAATTGTGAATTAAAGAGAAAAACTATCAAAACTTTTCTTAAAAAGATAGCCAAGTAAAATGCATTTGTGGTAGAAGAATTTAACTGTGGAGTTAAGCTCTGTTTTCCAAGGTGACTTCTCAGAGAAGTCTTACAAGCCATAAACTCTTGGAGATCTTGGACACAGAAAAAAAAGGAAGATATTGGGTAAATAAGTCATAAGATCATCTGTGTTGCATTATAGGTAGTACTTTTGGAGTTCTTTCCTAGTTTCTGGAGAATATGTCATAAATGAAAGAATGAAAAATAAATGAGAATAAATTTAAATGCTTATTTGTGGGCTGTTTAGGACTAAAACCAGAAAAGAACTATGTCATTCCACCCTCAATCCACCCTCCACCAAGGAAGTAGAAGGTCCAGAACTGTTGCATATTGTACATATTTTCTTTTTCAATGCATTAGTCAGTTGGGCTGATTTATTTTTCTTTTCTAAAAATACTATTCATTCTATGGAATGACTCTTGGGATGATCATGATGATGTAAGAAAAAGAAGATATCAACAAAAACCTATAAAAAATTTATAGGCCTTACTGTCAAGAACCCTACCCTCTAATATGGGGAGATCACTCAGAGAAAGATCTATCAGAGATCATGGGTGCCAAAAATAATAGTCATATTTCCATGTGAATATGCATGCTTTGCTTTATTTGTTTGGTTTATTTTTTAAGCAATTGGGGTTAAGTGATTTGTCCAGGGTCATCCAGCTAGTTTTCTTGACTCAGGGCCAGTATTAATCCACTGTGCCACCTAGCTGCCTCATCCATGCTTTTCTTCAACTACTTTCATCTAGAATAAGAGGGGACCCATCTTGCATGTATTCCATCTGTTAACTTGTATTTCCATTTCTATGTTGACTCTGAGGTTTAAACAAATAGAATACTAAAAAAAGTGTTGGCCAGTCTGAAAACCTAAAAGTCTAGTTGTTTCAGCCTATTTGTTAATCTTATAATAAATATATATATATATATATATATATATATATGTATAAAACAAAATAATATGTTATAAAACTAATCTCTTAAGTGTGGAAAGGGGGAATGAGATTAAAATATCATGACTCCCTTACAAACTTAATAACCTGGGTAATAGGTCATTAAGCTTCTCGACCTGCTTCTATAGAGAACTATACCTAAACTAGCCTAGATAGATTCTTGTCTATCTTATTCTACCCCTTAAAATACTGGCTTCCTAGTCACCATTCAGTAATTTAGTGGTACCTACTTAAGTCATATCAACTGGTCTGCTTACATGAAAGGTTTGAAGTCTTAGGCATCTAAAATGTCAATTGTATCCATAAACATGATGTTTTGAGTTACTTAAGTTGATGCCAGAGTGGGATAAGCAAGAGATATTTTCTTTGAAACAGCCCAACCTCCTCAAGAGTCTCCAAGTCTGATGGGTAGCATGATCCTATGCTTCAGAAGCCAGGCTAAGAAGATGCCTTGAGTAGGGAAGAACATTGATGAGGGAAGCATTTCTAGATGCTCATCTCCTAGAATCAGAGGTCACACAGGAGAATTTTTCTAGGTTTGACAACTTGTCTCCTGATTTTCCATGAAAAGGTCAGTAACCTCATTTGCAAAAATTAATTGCTAATCAGAGTAGCTAATACTAATGTTATTCTGTTCTAAGAATTTGTCTCCTCACTTGGGAATCATCCAAAATTTTCTGAAGAGTTTTTGATTGACAGTATGGGCACTTAGATTCAGTTACCTTTATTCTAGGACCGGACATGAATATTTATGTGTGATATGTGTGTGTGTGTGTGTGTGTGTGTGTGTGTATGTGTGTGTGTTTAAATGACCTTCATAAGTCACTATGGAACATGTGGAAGTGACTTTTTTGGCACCTTAGAAAACAACCCCCTTGTTTTTTTCCTTATATTTCATCTGTTTCCAGGTTTTCAGTTCTGAGATGGGAAAGAGAAAAGAAATTTACAAATTGGAACTGACTCCCTACCCAGAAGGCATTATTTTAATTTTTTATTATTATTATTATCATAATCATTATTATTTTATTAATCTTCCCAACTATATAATGGTAATTTCCAGCCATCCTTTTTTGTATGGTTTTGAGTTTCACATTTTTTTTCCTCCCTCCCAGCCTTCCCCCTCTGCCCCTGACAGAAAGCAACACAATATAGTTTTTATATCTATAACCATGCTAAACTTAGTTTGTAATCATCTTGTGAAAGAAGAATCATATCCAAATTGAAGAAAAAAATTAGAGAGAAAAAAACAACATAATTAATAAAACAACTTTTAAAAAAAAATAGAGGATAGTAGGGCAGCTAAGTGACATAGTGGATAGAGTACCAGTCAAAGAGTCAGGAAGACCTGAGTTCAAATCCAACCTTGATACTTATTAGTTGCATGATCCAGGACAAGTCATTTAACCCCATTGCTCCACAAAAACTTAAAAAAATTGAGAATACTAAGTTTTGGTCTGCATTTATCCTTCTCCGGATACAGATGGTATTCTCCATTACAAATCTTTTAGTATTTTCTGATTATTGTACTTCTGAAAGAAAAGGCATTCTCTACCAGTACCATTGATGCAGCCTAATTGAATTAAGTCTACAATAATATAGTGCTCTGTGGTTTAGAAAAACTTACTTTATTGTACTTTACTAACTGTGAGGTAGTTAGTGCAAATATTATAACCATTTTACCAGAAAATTAAACCAGAGAGAAGGCGACTTGTTTTGAATCATACATTTAGTCAGCACTAGGATCAGAATTTGAAACAAGACTATTTATCCTTTCCATTGCAACATTTTGTATCACCATAGTACCATACTGCCTTCTGCTACAATGTGAATGTCTCTTGGGAATATTTAGCATGTGTGGCACAAGTCCTAAAGATCAAGTCAAAGCACTCAGTAATTAGTGTGGACCATATTTACTCACTGATATGGCCTCCTAGACCTAGATGGAGCTGATAAAAAAATTCCTTTCTGAACTTGCATCAGATTCTGTTCAGAGACAGAGAATATGAAACAATCTTAGCTCACAAGATAGTCAAAGACCAAGGAAAAATGGCAGAACGTAATTAGCCATTCTTGTACCTAGGACAATGATCACAAAACTTTCTTTGGATAGAAATAAAATCACTTAAGAGGAAAGTCAATCTACTAGTCAGTAAGAATTTGTAAAGCTCTTTTAATTTGTCAGACACTGTACTCATTACTAGGAAATGCAAAAAGAAAAAAAGGCAGCCCCTGCTTTTCAAGGAACTCACAATCTAAATACTTAAAAACCCATACAAACTAGATTGAAGTAGAAGGCAATCTACAGGGAAGGCATTAGAATTAAGGGAGACCAGAAGGAAATCAAAGCCAGCTTTGTTCAATTGCATGTGCATAGAAGCAACGATGGTAGGTTGTTGGAGTAATGAATGGATGGGCTTGGCAAAGCATGATTAATGATAGGAAAAAAGAGCAAGAGACTTGTGAGGAGAGTATATAAAGTTGGATGGTTTAACCAGAGAAACAAGTAGGGAAGGAAGTAAGGATATAGCTAGAGTAAGAGTGATAGCCTGGGAAAGAAATAAAGGGTGGAATAACTGGAGGTCATAATGAGAATGAAAGATAAGACTAAGGGTTGTAAAACACAGGGGGAAATGGAAGGATAAAAGATTATCATCAGAGTAAGAAATTTCAGAGTTCATGAATAGGGAAGTAAAATACTCCTGAGCAATGGCAAGATCAAGGGTGTGACTATCTCTGTGTGTAGCTGAGGTGGTGTCATGGGAAATGAATAGATTAAGTGGGATATTAGGATGTTTGAGGAAGAACCAAAATGTATATTTTAGTTCTTAAGTATGAGATCAGAATTTGAGGAGAGAAAGGAGGCAGTACCTTGAGGGTGGTAGATAAACTATTAGAATCTTCATTTGTTGAAAAATTAAATGTATTTCTTCTTTAAAGGAGAAGAACTGAGTTGTTGTGGTAGAAGGAGAATCACAAAGTAGCAGTGGAAAATAAGTATTCCACCTCCCCCACCTTGACTAGTGAATCATGATGGATGAGTAAAAGAGCAACCAGTACTGAAAAGGACTGCCAGAGATGCTGTGTTGCTGGGCGTGATCTAGGTCTCAGGGAGTGTAGGAAGACTCAAGGAGTGGGCAAGGAAAAAGTTCAAGATGAAAGCAAGTTCTTTAGCTATAGAGAAGTCATTCCAGCAGTCATTCACTGAGAGGAATGGATTTACCTGGAGTGGGATCTTGGGTAGAGAAAGAAGTTAGAGAGAAGGGAATAAGAAAGTAGGCAATATAGGCTGCAGAATGGGGTTTTTATATTGACAACTTAAGATTTCATATGACTAAACAGGAGAAATGGGAGTGTGTTAGTCATTGAGAATTACATTCAGAAAAATTATTAATGACTGGATTATTTTATTATCCGTATAGGTCATATAACAGGATGGATAAACAGCTTGACTTGAAAGCTAGAATGAGTGGGTTCAAGTCCTTGTTTTAACAGCTATTAGTTAGTTATATATGACCCTGGATAAGTCTATTAACTTCCTGCTTCCTTAAAAAGTTCTTTAAAATTATAAATTACGGAGAAGGTGCCAACAAATATTGGAATGAGGAATTTCCTTACTTTGAAGTTCCAAATTCCAAAGAGATTACAGTTCTCTGTCCATTTATTAAGCCACAATATATAAATATATATTTGTTTATATATGTAAATATATACTATGTTCTTGTACTTACAGGTAATCACTATGCTGTTCCTGACACTATTTGTGTCTATCATATGTCCTTGACTTCATCATAATTTGTAGCTCTGAAGAATTATTAGGAACATATTAGCATTGAAAATTAGGTAGCTCAGGTTGCAGCCTGGAATCCAGAAATGTATGATCAGGAAAGAAAGTGGGTCTATTCTGTAAGGAAAAATGAAAAATAAACCAAACTACCAAAAAAAAAACCCCAAACCAAAACTATTCAATTAGCCAGTAGAAGAATTAAAATCTCAATTTAATCTCAGAAGAAAGCCCTGAAATTCATTTGATGTCAAAGATATGTGGGGAAGGTTCTTAGCATATTGTCCATTGGCCTAAACTTTGAAAAAAATTCAGATAGGAAGAGAAGGCTTCTGAGCCATGACCTCCACTTCTGGAGGAAGTCTTGACCTGGATGAGATCACTGAAGGATTCAATTATGATTAGTAGGACTGAATAAACAAATGGCCAAATAAAAATATGACATAAATCTCTAAATGCTTTAATGATTTTGATTACACATGTATTACTTTTGTTAAATTGTTTACCTTCTCTTATTGTTCTCATTCTTAGTTCCTCATTGGTAAAATGAGGATAATAACAGCATCTACCTCCCATTGTTTTGAAAATCAAATAAGATGGGGGAAACTAGGTGGCACAGTGGATAGAGCACCAGCCCTGGAGTCAGGAGGACCTGAGTTCAAAACCAGTCACATAATATTTACCTAGCTGTATGACTTTGGGCAAGTCACTTAACTGGATTGCCTTGCCAAAAAAAAATCAAATGAGATAACATGTAAAGGAACTTAAGAAATTTAAAATGATGAATAAATGCTAGCTACCTTTTCCCCTGTAAAAACACCATGCAGCTGTGACTATTTTTCTACCTTTTTAAAATAACATCCTCAGGATATGGTCTCAGCAATAGCATTAGCTATCTTGGCTAAGGAATGCTATCCCTTTAAACTGGCTCAGATTTCTTTTTTGTTGCTCTAACACCTCATGCAGTGTCCGGCTTGCCATATGCTCAGCTGTGTCACCATCTCGAAAAGGAAGATTGCTTACTGGGTCTGATTGTTTTGAACATTCCACCCACTTTGATGCTGGGCACTACCGTCTCTTCCCATCTGCTTCTGAGTACAGTTTATGGCATTCGTTCAGAATCATGAAGTAATAGATGGTCTGAGACCCAGCAGAGGAGTGTCTCACTGGTCCCTGGCTCAATATCAAGACTTCTACAGTTTTTCTTTTGTTCAGGTTACTTATAAAAAAAACAAAACTACTACTAAAAAAAAACCCCTAAAATTCTTCAACAACCATTGGAAGAATTAAAACCTCAATGCAATCCAGTGCACCAACAATTAAACGTTTGTTTTTATTTTCTAGTCTGACACACCACAGTTAAAAAAAATCACTTGGTTGTTTCAGTCCTGTCCAAATTTTTGTGACCCCATTTTTATTTTTGGCAAAGGTATCAGAGTGGTTTGCCCCTTCCTTTGCTAGCTCATTGACAGATGAGGAAACCTAGGCAAACAGAGTTAAGTAACTTGCCCAGGGACACAGATATTAAATGTCTGAGTTTGGATTTGAACTCAGGAAGATCAGTGTTCCTTACTACAGACCCACCATTCTAACCACTGTGCCACCTAGCTCCTCCAGTTGAAGAACTAGTCTGAAAATTAGAAAATTTGCCTGGGTGGTAGTCCAGACTCTGCTATTAACCAGTCATGTGGCCTTGGTTTTCACATCTATAGAATTAAGAAGTTGGATCAAGCAATGTCTTTGTATTTTAGTTACTTAGGACAGTTCCAGGAAATGTAGCAGGTGCTTAATAAAGATTTATGGTTTGATTGATTGATTGATTTGTCTATAGGTCTTTGTAACTGGAATTTTTGATAATCCTTTATGTTTAGCATTGCTCTAGCCAGTGTGGAGGATACAGAAGAGTTGTATATAAAATATACACAATAAAGTTATGAGATAATTAAAGTATTTATTATGTAGCATTTTTTGAAATGGAATTTATTATTTTATATTGAATCCTCTCTTATGGTCTACAGTATACATGGCAATATTTTTCCCTTTTCTCATTTTGTATTTCTTTAAAATTTAAAAATTACCCCCCCAAAAAAGAACAGAAAATGACATACTGAGGAGACTTATCATCTTGCCTTTATTGGACAATGCAATATCTTTGTTTTCAAAGCTGCCCAGCTTTGCTTCCTTGTTGGTTTTCTTTTGTTCTCTGCTATGAACTTTTTTATTTTACTTTTCCCTTCCCCTACCCTAAAGAAGGTTACAATTAAATGTGGATATACCTACAGCCATTCACATATATACATTTACACAGATATCTATAAACATATACATATACACTCATCCATATATATGTAAAACCATATTATGTTTATTTGCACCTGTCATCTGTATCTCTGAAGGTGTATAGCATCTTCCCTCATAGGTCCAAGTATAATCTTGTTCTAAATGAATTTAGAATAGCTCATCATTTCCTACATCACAGGAATATTCCAACCTAATTACATCCTATTTGTCTATGACAGTTTCCCACTCCCCTCAATTTTCTGTATTCCTTCTATTCTTGGCTAAATAGGTTTTATTTATGCAAGAAAAATTTAATTTGAAATAATAAAAATTATCCTTTTTCTACTTCAACAATGCTCTTCCTTTTTAATGTAGTTTAAGGTTTGATACTGCTGAATTTACTTCCTTTACTTCTTTGTTCTGATTTCTTTTATGTTTCTTATCTTTTGCTCTTTAAAAAAGAACTTTATTATTATTTTAATTCAGTACAATAATTTGTTAGTAATTTATCTGGAATGACATTAAATAAAAATAAATAAATTATAAAATTGTCATTTAAAAATTTATCTTTATCTACCCATGATCAATAAATTTTATTTCAGTTATTTAGATCTGGGTTTATTTGTATAAAAAAGTGTTTTATATTTATATTCAACTAGTTCCTATTTTGGCAAGTATAAGGTTGAGTAATTTTATGCTAAGTATTTTAAATGGTCTAAAACAATTTTGAATAATAATATGGCTTACACATGGTATAGTTTCTCTATTTTTCATTTTTGATTAAATACCTTTTAACTTTAACTTTGTCAGAGAACATGATTATTATCCCTGCCTTTTTGTGCAAACTAGATTCTATTCCTGTCCTTTATTTTATCCTTATGAGTATCTCTAATTTTTATAATGTTTATTGAAAGCAATATATATAGTTGAATTCAAATTTTTAATCTAGGATCCTTTTCTATTTTATGGGCAAATTTGTCACATTCACATTCTAAACTACAATTATTTATTGTATATTTTCCTCCATCCTGTTTTCTTCACTATCCTTCTCATGCTGTTGCCTTCCTTATTCCTTAACCTACCCACCCCTCTAAAAGTCCCTTCCTTATCCTTTTCCCCCTCACACTATCTCCTTGCCCTCTTACTTTTTTCTGAATTTAGAAGACTTTTATAGGTACATTCATGCATGCATATATTCATATTTACATGCATTCATTAATATATACATATTTCCCTCTTTATACCATTCATGATGAGATTGTTTCTAGAACTTCCCTCCTTTCTCCCCTGCTAACTTCTTCTGCATCACTTTTTCCTTTTATGTCTAATTTGTATGACACAATTACTCCTTTTTAATCTCTCCCTGTTTTATTTTTTTAGAATCACCTCATCATACTCAGCCCAAACCTTTCTTTCAAACTATTCAAATAATAATGATAATCATATGAGTCCTGCTAATTTTTTTACATACATGAAGTAAACAATTTGACCTATTGAATCCATTATCATTAGTCTTTAATGTTTACCTTATTTTTTTCTCTTGGCTGTTATGTTAAATTTTCTCTTATGTTTTGCTATAAAATGCTGAAAATCTTTCGGTTTATTAAATGTATTTTACTTTTCTGTAAGTTGCCCTTGGTTGTAACCCCAGTTTGGTCCTTCAACATAGCAGCTGCTAGATTTTGTGTAATCTTTTTTTTAGCTCCAATAACCTGGGAGCTTCTTAATCTAGGAGATTTGAAACTTGATTATGATATTCTAAGTTTTCCTCCCAGGATCTCTTTTAGATAGTAATTAGTGGGGGTTTTTTTCTATTTCTACTTTGCTTTTTTGCTCTTAAAACTTCCAAGGCAATTTTCCTTGATAATTTCATGTAATAATATATCATGATTCTTTTTTATTATAATTTTCAGGTAGTCTGACTATTCCTTTCTCCTCAGTTGTTTTTCTGATGAGATGTTCAACTTTTTCTTCTATTTTTTCCATTCTTTTGATTTTGTTTTATGATTTTTTGATGGTTTTAGAAGGTTATTAGCTTTCCTTTGTCCAATTCTAGTTTTCAAGGAATTGTTTTCTTTATTAAGTTTTTGATTTTTCTATCTCAAGTTGGTTGACTTTCTTTTCATAATTTTCTTGGATTGATCTTAATTTTTCCTAATTTTTCCTCAATATTACTATTTGATTTTTAAAGTTTTTGTGAAGAACTCTTTTTGTGCTTGGAACCATTTGATATTTCTCATTGAAAGAGGAATGACATTTTTAGTTCCATTATTTTCCCAGATCTATAATGACAATTTATGCTTGAATTTTTTCTCCTTTGTTTACTTATTTTTATTTATTTATTGTTTATTTTGTTTTTAGCATCTCATAGTATAATCAAGTTGTAGTTCCAAGGTATGGAGAATGATGCCACAGTCTCAGGTCCTTCTTTATAGTTATTTTCTGAGGTATGCTTTGGGACCCAAGCTTGAATTCTCCTTTCTACTCCTAAACCAGGCTAAGGCCCCTAGCTACACTCTCCTACAAATGATGTTCCACCTGGGAAACTGCAATTCTCTTCTCTGCCCTGGGACTGAAACCAGCAACTACCCTTCTGTAAGTGCCTACAGCCAGCAGGATCCCCAACCCTCTGCTACTGCACTCATCAGGTGTGTGCTGACTCCTTCTCTGCACAGCTGAATGTAGCATCCCTCAACAGTAGAAGTCCTTCAGTCTTCTACTAAGCCTTCAGACCCCCATACTGTGGGTAAAATGAGTTTTTAAGATGGAGGTTGCCTTTCTACCCTGCTGTCCTCAGGGGTTGTTGTTTGTTGATTCTGCAGTGGAAGGAGTTTACCTGATGAGTTCTGGTCTTTCTTAGAGTCTCCTCAAATTTTCTTTGGAGTGCTTTTTTCTGTGCTTTTTTCTGCTTCTCTGATTTGATATTCTGTCTTTTTTTTTGAGAAGGAAATTTGGAGAACCAAAAGTTTTCTAATCTATTATGCAATTTTCCCAGAATCTTCTCCCTCAACACATTATTTTCAAATAAAGTCATTGAAGAACCCAAACAATTAAAAATGATTCTCCAGTTTCTATTGGTTATACATCATCAAGTTTCACAACCTATCTAGCCAAAATTCTTTCTGGAACCATTTACACCTATTCACTGAGCCAAGGGCATAGAAGAACTGTAATCCTTTTGGCAATTGGTTCCAGGGGACTTTTCAAGATTGAATCATGATCTTAGAAGGCAGAAAACATATTCATGCTTCTTTTTATACTCAGTAGTTCTGAGTACAGTTCTTTGCATATAAAAATTGGGAACTCACTGAATATATTTCAACGTGAGTATACCTAAAATAGGAAGGGAATGTACTCTTACTTTGCATTCCTTCAAACTGGAATTCAACTAGCCCTTATTCAAGCCAGTTCTCCCAGCCCTTGCTTTCATTCAATCTCTCTAACTCTCAAAACATAATTCTAGGTATAATCACTTGTCAAACCTTTGCTTAACTCATGAGAGTGTATCATGAATAACATCAGTTTTTTTTTGTTTAAGTTCTAACTTTGACATTTAATAAGTATGTGACAATTTTAAATAAGTTACTTAACAATGCTGAGCCTTAGTTTTTTCATCTGTACAATGGGTATAATTATGCTTGATTTTATAGACTCATCAGAGTCATAATAAACCATAAAACTATTTGCAAAGTATTTAGGACTATACAACTGCAAGTAGAAATTATTATTGCTTTTGCATGAAATAGGCCTCTAGAAATAGGTAACTATTTTTAATTATGGACATTCACAGGTAGCAAATTGTTAAGTCTATTAAATAAGAATCCTCTAAGTTACTTACAGAACTGATAAAATAATAACTACAAGTAGTTTTGTTTTATCACTATCTGAAGTTACTGGAAATTTTCTGGTTATCAGGCATAATCATCTCAAGTCTTATCAATCCTTTTTCCTAAGGAGATCAAGTAATTAAAACTATGAAGTATAGAGATGACCTCAGTTTAAAGTCAGACTAAATTCTTCTTCTTCAGACAATATAATATTACAGGACAATGGAAGGCACTTTGGCACCCCTTACTCCCTCTTCCTTAAATTGTTTGAGATTTTTTGAACCTTTTCCCAATCAGATGGTATCTATGCCCCCTTAGAAACATGGAACTGTTGGAGGTGTGATTTTACAAGAACTGAGAATGAAACTCTAAGACCATTAAAGATGGCAGACTCAAGGAGATAAAGCTTCAAAGGAACTAGGACTATAACAAAGGGACAACAATGGGGTGGGTGGGTGGGAGTGTATATACATTGAACCTGGGAGACTGAGGTAGGGTTAGCTTTGTGGAATAAGACACTAAATGTCAGCAAAAGTGAAGATGCTTAAGGTCTGTAGCCACATTTTATTTGTGTTCCCCTCCCCTAGTGTCTGGCAGGGAATGTGGCATGGGGGTGGGGAAGGGAAGAGAGAGAAAGCAGACTTCCTTTATGTAGGAGATTCCTAATATAGAAACCAGTTATCTTACTGGAATCAGTGTTGCTGCTTACTTGACCAAGGCAACCAACCCTGATTAATCTTTGTAGTTGTATATCTCTCCCATATCTCTGACCTGTCATATATATGAAAGGGATCTTCAGAAGACAGAATATTTGTAAATTAGAGTCTTAGTTCCTGAAGCCCTGAGAGGTTATGTGTCTTACCCTAGGCCACACAACAAGGACCATGAAAAGCTAGACTGAACCCATGCTTTAACTTAGGATTTTATGTCATTTCCCATGAACTCTTGTTCAGTAGGATCCCACTTATAACAAATAAGAGCACTCAAGAAAATAAACCAACACCTTGATCATATCTGAAAATCTATGCCTCATTTTGTACCTGTAGTCCATCATCTTTTTCCCCAAGAAGAAGAAGAAGAAGGTATCTTGGAATCTTCATTCTTTCCTTCCAGTAACCTATTCTGAAAGGAAAATAGAACCTTTCTGTGATTCCAGAGAGGGCAACAGAACTACTGACCCAATTGATAGGGTGAAAAATAGGTTGCTCTGTATGGAGAGATAAAGGGAATTTCCTTAGGCAGGGGGAGTCGTGGGATCATAGACGAGACCTGAAAGGTACCTTGAATGGCATCTTGTCTAAACTACTCATTTTATGAAGAGGAAACTGAAGTCTAGAAAAGTTAAATGACCTACCCAGGGGTACTTGAGCAATAGGTCAAAGGACTTATGTTGAAAGTCAATTTATCTGATGACAAATTTGGTACTCTACCCATAATCTTATACTTCCCCTTAAAGAAAAATTGATGTCTTGCTATGTCAAACTGATGTCAAGCTAAGTCAAGATGGCTTGACTTCCTTTTCTCATAATCAACCCACTGAGAAGTATTTTTAAGGGAACATGGATAAACTGGCTTATTTCTTGGCTTAAAACAAGAATATTAGAAGCTCCTGAAATGTGTACTGAACAGGGGAAAATTAAATTTCTGTTTTCATTGCCTTCAAACAATATCATTATTTATGCTAAAGGGAAAAAAAGCATCCTGCTAGGGGTTAATATAAAGTGAAGGAGAGAGGGCATGGTTTTGGAAACACAGTGGTAACTCTATACTCGGTTGTTAATTCATTCCAGAACTCTTGACCAGTGCTGAAGACTAGGGAATGGTTTTTTTCCCCATAAGAAATAATGTAATTAGAAATAATTCATCAAAGTTCCCCAGAACTTTCACATTTTATTGGGCTAATATTAAATCATGTGGTTGTTTTGTAATCTAGAACTTAAAACTATATAGATGATAAAAAAGCAAATAATTAAATAAAAATAAAATAAAATTTAACTTCACTTTACTGAGAGAAGTTTTTGGTGTAATGATTTGTTGTGTGTCCTTTGTTCTCAAAGAAGATCATGACATCAGGGGAGTGATGCCATGACATGCAATTGAATTGAATTTGAATGAGTTGGTGTTGTGTAAAATCATCACCTCACTTTCTCATCTGGGTCCAGTGGCCAGACATGGATCAGGATAACTGGAATTGACCTTGGATATAGTGAGAGAGCTTGACCTTTAAAGCTAAGGGTTTTCACAGGTCACAAATTGACCAAACCAAAGACTATTCAGTGATTAAGGCTTGGTAAAAGAGAGATGCAGCAAAGAGGCCACGAATGGCCACTTTTGCTTAGAACAAAAAAAAAAATTAAACTGGGAGGGCAAGACCTTCAGAGCTTCTCAGTGATTAAAGCAGGTAAGAAAAGAAGCAAAGAATAGCCTCTTTGTCAAAGTAAAAAAAAAAAGGCAAACATTAAACTCTTTTTTTCTAACTTCATAATATCTCTAATAAACATCCTCTTTTTTTCTATTCACATCATCCCACTTTAGGTCCTTATCTCTCTCCTGGACTACTGATAGCCTTATAATTCATCTCCATGACTCATCTTTCCCATTCTAATCTATCCTCCTCCACTCAGTTGCTAAAGCAATTTTTTTAAAAAGTGGAAATCTGACCATTTCACTCCCTTGCTCAGTAAATTTCAGTAGTTCCCTATTATGCCAAATATAAAGTTCTTTGTTTCCAATTTACTGCTGTTACAGTGGCAACCTTATTTCTGCCTGTCTTCCTAGTCTCCTTAATACTTTACTCCTCTTCACATTCTCTACAATGGAGCTAGTCCTGCTTACTATTTTTTGTATATGCTACTCTATCTGTCACTTCTATGCCTATGCCCTGATCATCTCTTTGAGCATGAAATACTTTCCCTCTTTACCCACCTGTTAGTTTACCTGGTTTCCTTCAAGACTCAAATCAAATTCCACCTTCTACAGGAGGCTTTTCTTGTTCTCCCATCTCCCCACCCCACTCCACCCACAATCTATCTAATCTTATATACTTTCTATTCTCCTAATTATTTACATTTGCTTCCCCATTAGCGTGTAAACTCCTTTAGGGCCCAAACTGCCCCCCCCCCTTCTTTGTAGCCTTACTATTTAGCATACAGTTCCTGGTTCATAGAAAGCATTTCATAAATGCCTTTTGTTGGTTGACTACATGGTCATTGAGACCTCTAGTCCTCTGAGAGCCTTATCCTATGACTATTTAATAAGAGTTTAGTCACAGAGCTCTCCTGCTAGGTATCTATGCTTTTTGTGGAAAATGAAAAAGGAGAAACTAGATTGTTCAATGAGTAGTAGATCTTGGATGACAAGGTTATCATCTCAGAGACTGTTTTCTCTGGGGGATGGGGATCAGAGGAAGTGGGAAAGGAGGCTAACTCAATAAGGGCTTTGTGATACCCTTTCCACTGTCCAGATGATCAAGAATATAATCTTGTATGGTTTACTGGAGCAGGGGCAATAACCTTTAAAAGAAAACATGCTAATTTATTTCATCAGTCTCACAAAATATATCCTTTTGGTACAAAATGTGCTGGTATGAGTTCAGGACAATTAACCTTAGGAAAATAACTGGATTATCCTCCTCAGTGACTTTCTCCACAGACCCAAAAGTTCCAGTGATGCACTGAAAGCATTTTTGAAATTCAAAAGGTAGTTCTGCATTGAACTTTACCCAGCCTGCTGCCATTAATGTTCATTAATGCCTCAAATGTATCACTTTTGGGAACATGCTGAAATTTTAGGATGATAGAATCATAAATTTAGAGACAGTTAAGTCTAGCTAAGTCTCATTTTACAGCTTAGAAAACTGAGACCTAGAGAGAAAAACTGACTTTCTCAAGATCACAAGGTGATCAGGAGTCAGGATTGAGCTCAGGTCCTCTGACCCTATATTTCCTCCAAATCAGAGATTCTTTACCTCCTTTGTGTCATGGACCCCTTTGGCAACCTGGTGAAGTCTATAAACCCCTTAATAGGAAACAAAAAGATTTTTAAATACATAAAAACAAAACACATGGAAAGAAAACCCATTCTACTTTAATGCATTTTCAAGGTTTATTTGTTTTTTTTTAAGTTAGTGAACTTCATTTAAGAAGTCCTTGTCTAATTATTCTCCTGGATCAATTCACACACTTCCTTCATGAGACTACTGACAGAGAAATGTAGTCTGAACTGGAAATGCTGGCATTAAAGTTGACTTTTGGAACTTGATGCCAATGGTTCTACCTTGACAATCCCTTCAGTTTAGTCACTTGAGCACAGAAAGTGGGGGTGGTGGTGGTATTAAGAACCAGTGATACTTAATTCTTACCAAACTTTCCAAATCTCTTGGGTCCCCAATGAATTGAATATAAATTTGATCCCTTATCTCAAGGAGAAATTTGGAAGTTCTAAGGAACTTTAGAAAACTCTTCCCCTTAAAGAATGAATGGTAATTATGATCAAATGATCATAATTCTATTTAATAACTCTGTAAATATACCCAATTTGGACAAATCCTTCTTCAGTAACAATAGTCTTCATGCTCACTATTCCATCCTTTCACAAATCACACAATGAAATTCATAGGTAGCAACGTTGTGAAAACTAGAGATTGTACATGTTGTCAAACTTGTCTAATGGTGACTCATGGGCTGCTAATGAACTCTAGTTGAATTTCCATACTTCATAGACCAGTTGTGAATATCCCTACAGCATCTTTGGTCTAGTCATCCTTTCAAAAATCAGAAGATGGTTGTCTCATGGCCTTCAGTTTGGTACTTTTAGCCTTCATAAACATTTACTTCTTGTTCCTCTGAGTCATTGTCCTGGAAGATTTATTAGGACCCCAAAGTGCATTCATCCATTTTTGGGACCACTAATGATCATAGTAGAAAATCAAATAATGGTTGTAGTATGGGATGTGTTGGCCCCTGACAGTGGTGTAAGCAGTTGCAGATGTTATAGCTGGGAAAGGGTATGGACCTGAAGAGTATATTTGGGAACTGACTCATAAATGACATCCCTTGGATTTGGCCCATATTTTTCACCAGTGGTACGGAGGCATACTCAACCCCATAGAGAATAGAATGATGCTAGTAACAGCTGATCCACATTGGCAGATCAGTATAGTTAGGCAGAACATTACCAAAAAGCTAAGTAGGCATGATACTCAATGAACATCTGCCTACTTGCTGCTGTTTCTGCAGGACCTTTCTTGTCCCACAACCTGTGTTTTTTGGACCCTTGTTTGGTGAAAAATTGTACACCTGGTTTAGCATTTTTGACTTCTGCTCTCCTCCTTCATGGCTATGAATGGATTGCCTGCTGAAGCATTTCACCCAGGTAGCTATTTAATAAGTCTTTGGACTGATTTGTTGCTTTTCCTATGCTTATGGGCTCATAAAGACAAAAAAAAATTGCACTTAAATGAGTATTCTAATTTTTGGAGACTTATCTATGATTTTATCCATGTAGTAAACTCTTTTAATGAAAATTTTGTCAATGCAGATTGACAATGCATATCCTATAAGTTTATAATCTTAGAGTTAGCTAGTATCACTGAAGGATTAAGTGCTTGTTCCAGGGTGACTCAGCCAGTAGGTAGAAGAGGTAGGATTGGAATCTAAGTCTTTACTTTGGCTAAGACTTTTACATACAGTTACTCTGATTATAATAAATGAGGCCATGACTGCTTGTTTTTTATTTACATGCAGAAAAATACAATAGATTTTGTTTTACCTGGAATAAACAGCACTGATTATAGAATTCTATAGACTAGAAGTTTGGGCATTTTGACGCACACTGAATAGAATATTTGATTGATCACCTATAAACCTGATTCCAACACAGTTCATGAGTATTGATCCTGGAGTTAAGGTTTTATAGAATGGGAGATTAGATTTATTTAAATAGATTTGATAAAATAATAAATAGATATACTAAATCATGGTAAATAATTTGCAAAAGATATTATTAATATATTGGGGATGAGGATGGAAAATCAACTGCTGTTTCAAAGAATCTAAAATATGAAGGTGCCCTCACCATCATATTGTCCAATCATTACTTTAATCATGAATCCCTTTTATAACATCTCCTAGAAATGGTCATCTATCCTCTATTTAGAAGACTCTAGTATCAGGGTTCTGTTTCCTTCCAAGATAACCTATTTTGGTTATCTTGGAAGGGGGAAAGATAGTAAGCCCCAATTCTGACCCTCCCAAATCTCCCTATTTCTGCTTTCTGAAATGACTTTTTCTGCCTTTCAGAGTGATCTGCCTCTTTCACATGAGGACCCTTTAAATATTTAAAGACTTTGAATTTGTCTCCCCTCAAGTCTTGGCTTCTCTCTTTCAAATTGATCATCCCTATCTCCTTCAACAAAGGCAAAGAGAGCTCAAGTATTGATCAGAAACATGCAAGGCAATTTAGTGCAAACATCATACTGTATCAGATTTTATTTTTTAAAGCCAAATCAATTTAAGGTGGCATGGCACCAGCCAGACTTGGACTCATTTGAAGTGGGTCAGTTTCTCTCATATACAATATTTATAGGTCAGTTTTCTCTGAAGAACTCAGAGCATTTAATTCTCACAAGTCTAATGTGAGATTCCAGACAGATCCAAGGGACGATGAGAAAAAAGGATATAGAAATTACTAATCCCCAAACCCTATGCATCTCTTTGACAAGAAAACATCAAGTTATTGAAATAAATGGTGTTTTGTGAGAAAACACATAATCAAAAGGCTTATATTTCAAGGGGACATTCTCTTTGTGCTACAAACACGATTAAATATAATGTTGTGTTAGTTCAGATTTTCATTATTCATAAAAGAAAATCAAATAGTGCCAGAGACTCAAGGACAGAGCAAGACAGCTTTATCGCTTAGTCCTCCTTGTTTTGAAATCTAGGGGAAGTAAATAATTGAACTGTTCAATTTCCATCTTTTACACAGCTTATCTACTTAGAAAGAACATATAATAGTGTTTGCTTGGACTCAGGTCAATCTAACAGTCACATTAGGGCTTTTGCTGTGGAAGCTGCACATTCTAGGCACTGTGGACAGTACTAGAGGAAGGATTCAATCCTTGCAATAAGAGTTTACAGCTATTTGAGTACTTAAGAAAAGCAATTGCTGCCAAAACTTCCTTACATTTCCTAGGTCGATTTTCCAGGTAATCTTGTCCATGGCAGAACTGTTGTCATTCCCATTGTATGTCCACTTGAGAGATTTATCTGAGACTTTGGATCCCCTTTGCCAACTCTGCCTTGGAGACTATGTTGACAGCTGGTTGTCAGAAAAGGCCTTGAGGCTCAGAAAAGTATCATCAAGGTCTCAAAGGGATATGACTATGTGAAAATAATATTTCTATTCTCTTCCCTCAGTCTGTCAATGTTCTTTGGTAATATTTTAGCTTAGAGAAGAGAAGAGAAGTGGGGTAGGAGAGGAGGGAAAGGGGTGAGATTGCTGTCTTCCAGTCCTTGAAAAGGTAGAGAGTTAATGAATTTAATTAGCTTGGCAGCAGAGAATTGAATTGATTTCAAATTCCTAATAAATGGATCTGCTTAAAGTGGCTGTAGGCTCCCACCACAAAGGATCAGTGACTACTTGTCTACAGTGTTATAGAGAGATCCTTTGAGGGTTCTAGATATTCTAGGTTACCTGAAGTCCTTTCTAACTGAGATTCTGTTATTTCTCCTTGCAAACTGATTTTGATGATTTTGAACTAGATTTTACCTAGCTGACAAATGGAAAAATTGTTAAGCAAGGTGATTTGTCTGGAATCTTCCAGTCACCTGTGGATGCTCTGCAGTTGGGACAATTCAATTCATTTCTTAAGCGTTTTCAAAAAACTCTACAGTAGGTTTGGAGGATACAATAGATTCAGACTCTACTTTCAAGGAAAGGGTAAAGAAGAGGGTGTCTGAAACAATAGCAAAGAAGAGAGAAAAGGAATTCCCAAAGCTCCATATCATTTCCCAAAATAGTTCCTCCTTGAGAGGAGGGACTATTTCGGTTTTTTTTTGAATACTCAACTTGGGATAGCCCTTAGGTAACAAAGTGAGTGTGAAGTTAGGAAGACCTTAGTTCAATTCAGTCTCAGACACCAGCTCTGTGACCCTGGAAAAGTCACTTAATCTTTATCTGCCTCAATTTCCTTAACTATAAAATAAGGATAATAATAACACCTACCTCACAGGACTTTGTGTTCAGATAAGTATCTGAGATAGTGTCTGTACATTGCCTGACATGTAATTAATAACTTATTAATCATGCTTCTATTATATTACATTCTTCTTATAATTAATAAATGCTTATTCCTTTCCCTTCTCCATTATGTAACATGATGTCAGGTAATAGTATATACTTAATAAATTCTTGCTGACTGATTCTCTGATGACTTTCCCATATTAGTTGGGTACTTCTTATATTTGTCAGCCAGACCAGAACTGGTCCCTAACCTGGGGGTGGTTGGAGCTCAAACAGAGCAGGCTGGAGAAAGGAGAGTCAGGACACAGACAGAGGTTTAATTAACTTCAGAGTAAGAAAAATGATGCCTGCAGACCACCCTCTCCCCCCACCTTAGAATGTGGGCTTAATGCTGCTAAGGTTGGGGTCATATATACTTGAAAGAGGTTTACCTACAGCACTATCATTCTTAGTTGTTAGTTCTCATGGTTAGTATTTCTTGAGACAATACAGGTTTGTTAGGTCCTGTGGGGAACAGTCATTGTCTCAAATCTTGGGAGGGGTGGCCACAATATGGAGAAAAGAACCAAAGTTCTGTGATGAAAACAGTTGGCCAGTACTTCTCAGGGACTAGGAAAGGGGATTGTGAACATGTGTTGAATGACCATGGGAAATCAGGGGCCAAGTAATACACTTTGCCAGAAGGAGAGATCCTTCAGGGTGGAAATTGTTAGTTTTTTTTTTTTTTTTTTTTTTACTTTTTGCAAGGCAATAGGGTTAAGTGACTTGCTGAAGGTCACACAGCTAGGTAATTATTAAGTGTCTGAGACAGGATTCGAACTCAGGTACTCCTGACTCCAGGGCTAGTACTCTATCCACTGTGCCATCCAGCTGCCCCTAAAGGATTATTGTTATGGTAAATTCAGAGCAGCCTGCTTACTGGATCTTAGATCTGGAAAACAAGGCTTCTCCAAAATATTTAATATATTTAAATTTATCTGTTTTTATCTATGTTTTCTTTGTACATTTTTGTTCTTGCAAGACCTGGTGTCCCCACTATAAATTGTAAACTCACTAAAGACAAAGATTATGTCTTTAGCATTGACTGTGGCCTGGCTGAGAAAATTTGCAGGTATTCATGGATGTGATTGGAAGGGTGCAGGGAAATCCTCTTGGTACCATATCCTAGTTCTAATCTCTGCACAAAGCAAATGCTTAATAAATATTAGAGCCTAAGTTTTTATAAGAATCTGAAGAACATGAATTATAATAACAGAAAATGAATGGGGGTGAGGACAGACATTAGATATCCTTAGCATCCATCCTCATCAAGAATTTATTTGATCCCATTTCAAAGATGAGTTCTTCCTGATTTTGTATGACATTATTATTTAGCAAAAGTTTTTATGGACTGTATCTCTATATCTTCATAAGTAATAGTTTCGGTTTTCATGTTTATACAGAATTGTATCAATGCATACTATGGGAATGATGTAAAGACTAACAAACTACCTTCTGTGGAGGGTGGGGGGAGGGAAGCAAGATTGGGGGGAAAATTGTAAAACTCAAAATAAATAAAACCTTTCTAAAATTAAAAAAAAAGAATATAATTTAATTTCTACAGAAATTACCTACAGAGTAGGTAACTGAAAGTGAATATAAGAAGCAGTATGTTGCTGTAAAAATGATGGTAGGCATGCTAAATCTTAGAATAAATGAAAGAAGGTGACAAGTTTATTGCTTTTCAAAGAGTAGATGTTCCTGAGGGGCTAGGACAGAGAAGCTATCACACCTAGTCTTGGGCTAGCTAAACAAAAGGATCTGTCTCCACCCAAGGATGAATAGAACCCAGGACTCCGCCTTAGATTAAATTCCTTGTTAGGCTGGGGTCTCACCAAAATTGAGGTGAGGGAATTGAATCTCATTATCAGTAAATCAAGAGACTGAATTTAAAATGAAGACTAGATGAAGAGTTCTAAATCTCTCCTCATTATTAGTTATTAATAATCATTTCTCTCAAGGAGACAATGATCACTATAAGGCAGCATAAATTCATTAAAAAATTTAGACCATATTAACCTCTTTTCCTACATTTTAATAAAATAACTAGATTATCAGATATGGGGAAATTCACAAACTTTGTAAACCTGGATTTAACAGTATGGCAAACATTTAAGTCTCTCATAATATAAATCTAATTCAATAAATATTTATTAAGATTTACTGTGCTAAATATTGGGGATAAAATTAATAGAAAAAGTCCTCTCAGGGAGCTTACAGTCTAGTTTTATTTTATTTTATTAATTTTTATTTTATTTTCTTCAGTTAGCCTTTATACTTCCTTTTCCAATTGATTGGTTTTATTTTTAGAGGAGTTGATTTCTTTTTCCATTTGGTCATTTTTATTTTTAAAAGTTATTATTTTCTTAAGTCAGTTTTGCATGATTCTCCTGCTTGACTCATTTTTTTCTCTATTTTCTTCTTCCTCTTGTCTTTGATGCTTAATATCCTTTTTGAGTTCTTCCAAGAAATCTTTGGATTTGAGACCAATTCAGAAACTCCTTTAGATGTCACATGTAGGCATTTTGTCACTGCCTTCCTCTTTTGAAATGGTGGGTTTTTTTTAATCCCCTATCAGAATAATAGCTGTCAATGGTTATTGCTTTTTTTTGGGGGGGTGGTTCATTTTGATAATTGAACTTTGCTCCTGTGGGATAGGGTGTGTAGTACCAATCTTTTTATGCTGGGGGCTGATCCCTGGTTTTCTGCTCTTGGCATTTCCAGTGTTTGTGGCTTATTCCCTGGGCTAGAGTAGCCAAAAGTTGCATCAGCATTCTGAACCTTGCTCTCCTAGCTGGAGTCGGGACCCTCACTGTTGGCCTGGTAAACTGGAACCTGAGCCACATTGTGGTTAAGAGCCAGCCATGGGTTTCCCAGTTCTCCAGCGAGACTGGGTTACACTTCCTATTTACCCATGTGAGGCAGATCTTTTCTGAAGCTCCTCCAAGATATCTAGCTGGAAAGTTAAACAACTTCCTGGGGGTTTTGTTTGTATGTTTGTTTGTTTTTGTGTTTGTGGGTTATGCTACCTTAGGATCTATTTAGAGGCTTCATTCAAAGTTGTTTCAGGAAAAATGCAAGGAGCTTCTTCCCAGCTTTGGCTCCACCCTGAAAGTTAGGAACTTACAGTCTAATAGAAGAGACTACACACAGAAAGGAGGCAGGAAAGTAGGGAGTAGGGAACAGGACACCAAGGGGTAGCTGGCATAGAGACCTCTATTCTGTAGAATTGAAATCATGCAGTAGCAGGTGTAGAATGGATTTAACTGGAAAGTTCAGTTTCTGCCCTTTATAAAGGAAGTCATTGGGAAGACTTCAGTAGCCACTCTCCAGTCCTCCAGTCAAAGGGAAAGCTTAGGAAAGTGGAGTCCATCAAATTAGCTGCTTGGTGATGAGATTGGAGGAAATGAGTTTCACCTAGGAGAGGTAGAGTTGAAACCAGGCAGCCCAGGAAGAGTGGAGAGAGGCAAAATGTTTCCAGACTGGGTGGAGAAATGTGGATGAATTCTGTATTGACTGAACAAAAAGACCCAAAGAATTGTGGTTAAGGGAACATTATTGGCCTGGAAAATGTTTTATAGTTTAGTAATATTCTATATCCTATAAAAATCTTGTCTAGAGAAGTAGTTACTGTGGCAACTTGCTGCCAAACATGGATGTAATATGAGGGCCTGATAATTCTGTAGCATTTCATGCCAATCAAATGACAAGGCCACATTTTCTGTTATTCTTCAATGATAACAAAAAGCTGATATAATTGTATAACAAAAAGAGGTGGTGAAAACTTTCTTGTGGATTTCAAGGTTGAGAATCTCAGGGGAAGAAGACAGGCTTGTGGAAGAAAAGACAAGCTGCAATTATCCCCTCAGGTGGTTTAAAGGCCCTTAGTCCTTCCTTTGATGCTGGAGGTAGAAAAAGATTGTACTAGTATTGAATTCCAGCCTCTGGAATTGTTACCACTGGAATGTGGACTCATTATTAGAAAGAGAAAATGAGCATATTCCAGTGGGAATGGAGCTGAACATGAGTGAAGGATGAGAAACCCAACAGAGCAGACCCTGGACTGGTTCTGTTTGTAAAATGCCTGACTGGAAGGTCTCTGGGTATGTACTCTTGAGTTGATTTAAAGGTGAGTTTATAGAAAATGGATTCTAAGGTCAGGCGACCTTTGCCTGAGTAGTTTTATACTTGTTATGTACCCTCTTCCACTGAGTGATCAGCATTTACAGAGCTGTGTTTACCAAGCCCTTGAAGATATGAAATGACTCATTGTCACAATTCTAAGTCATAGGAGAATATAGGATAGGAGTAGAGATCTAGAACTGGGAGGGAACCTTATAAACTAACACATCCAGCTCTTTCCTTTTTACAAATAAGGAAAACCAAGTCCAGAAATCTGAAGTAATTTGCCTGAGTCATGCAGCTAATGAGTGTCTAAAGTGGCATTTGAACCCAGGTCTTTCTGATTTCCTGTTCTGTGCTCAATTCAGATGGCCCCACACACAGAAAAAGAGAGGATTCAGGGAGAAGATAATTGGTAGGGACTCTAGATGTGAGAGTTATGTGTGTCAATTGAGAAGGAAGGGGGGGGGCATCTGAAGAGCTCAAAGGACCAGTTATCTTTCTAAAGTATTGTCTTTAATTTCTAATCCTTGGAAATAACTTCCACTGGGGAATCAGAGATTCAAGAGCAGATGCACCTATTGGTGCCATACATTTCCTGACAAAGAATGCTATAGCCTAGTTTTTCTCTTAGGGATCTCACAAAATCTCTGCCTTTCAGAGTGAAATTTTGCCTGATGCCAGCATATTCCCTTTTCAGAAGCTTTTTTCACAAAACTGTAGCTATGTTTGGAAAGTTGTGATTCTGTAATTATTCCATTAGGGGAGAAGTGAGAAGAACTTTGCTAGGCTCCCCTTCCTAACTCCCCAGTGGAATTCAGTAAGGTACTAAATTTATAGAGAAAAGACCAGATGCTGGGCTAAGCTGCTTGTGGAATGACAGTAATCTCTAAGATGTGTTCTTTTCCTAGGGATGGCTTTGGATTTTTTTTCCCTGTCATCTTTTCCACTGGTTGTCTCTCTCTCTCTCTCTTTAGTTTTAACAATTTTATACCAGGTGTCCATTTAATTGAACTTTTTCCAAATTATAGAATCCAACTCCAAAACATGAAAATTACTGCCTGTTAAAGTACATTTCAGTTTCTCTTCCAAAAGTCTAGCACAGTAAAATGCTTACAGACAAATGAGTAAATCTAGTGCAATTTCAATTAATCACTGGCTCATAACAATTAGACAAAAAAGATTTCAATCCATGAAAAAAATATAGTTTTATAAACAAGATAGTTCAACATTTTCAAAATATTAAAGTTAAATAAAATGAGGGTAAGGGAAATAAAATACTTTCCACCACATGGAAATTTTCCTAGAGAATATTAAATATTTGAGACAGGAATTTCAACATTTGATATGCCAGCACAGGCTGGCATACTACTTAGCATCTTAAATCACTTCTTGACTACTACCTATGTCCTCCACTCCACAGTTCTCACTCCTTCCTCTCCTCCCCTTCTTCTAAGGCTCACCCCTACTGGATTCATCTACTGAAAGAGCAGAACTTCCCCTTTTACACATGTCCCTCCACTGAAAACCACACCATCTTACTTCCATCTACCAATACTGACCTTACATCTTTCTTGTCTTTCCTTTTAACTCCAGCCTCACATTTGATGTCCACTGGCTCCTAATGGAGAATGGAAAGAATCAGAAGAGATATTATTGAGTTGACTCATGTTTAGGCCCATCCCCTTTGTAGAAGGCTGTTCTTTTAATATTCTGTCCATCCTACCCCAATCACAAAAACAGCTCAGCAAATTATTGATTTTTGCCTTGACATTTGCACTCCAGAGGCTCAGAGATGATGACTGGAGCTACCTCAGATGAGCTCCTTGGACTTTGCTTTGAATCTGATGCAAGGAAAGTTCTTCCATGGTATTGGGGGTGAGGAGGGAGTCTAGAAATCTAGAATTAGTCAAAGATAAAATAAGGGGGAGTAGATTCACTTTCCAAAAAAGAAAAATCTTCCCTTTACATAAAGCTTTATCTTAGAGTTTAATTAGCAAGCTCCCTAGCATACTTATAATATTTGTTCATTTATTTAGAAAATTTTATCAAGTGCCTAGTTTAGGAAGAGCTCTATGGGCTGAGACAAGGTGAGGCACAACTTCAAAATACAAAGATAAAAATGGGAAGGGGTGAGGTGGAAGAGAAAGAATGAGGATCTATAAATAAAATAATTATTTAAATATAGAAAGATTAAAAAGTGTAGTGTCTTTCCTCTCAAATTGCTTAGAGAGGGAACTGAGTAGAGAAAGATTATTTATACACAAATAACTGAAATACAAATTTGGAATATGCCAAGTACATAAGAATTTTTTTTTCAGTACTATGAACTTAGATGAAATAGAAATTGGAAGAGGGAGGTGCTGGGGATTTGGGGTGGGGGATGAATATCTCAACAATGTTTTTAAGCAAACCTGTAATTTCACTACTCAGTGAGGAAACTGTCTCTGCCTATACAGGTATGTGCCTTCCCTGAAACTTAGAGCAGGGGCTCTTTATATGTAGTCAGTAGAAAACCAAGGCATCCATGATTAGGTTTTGATGAAGGGGGAGGGGAGGAGGATGGGATGCCTATGATCTTAGATGGAGAAAAAAACTTACATCATTATTTTAACTTAATTCTAATTGAATATTAGCATTTCCTTCAATTAAAAGTTTAAAAAAGAAGACAACAATGATATCCTGAGGAGTCCATAGGCTTCACCAGACTACCAGAAGGATCCACAAAAAATCTGGAGAATCCCTGGCTTAGTGAATTGCTCAGGATAATGAGAAGTGAGATGACTTGCCAAAGTTTGTGTCATAGGTACTTTAGGTGTGCAAAGTGCTTTATATCTAATACCTTATTTAAGCTTCAAAATGACCCTCCTTATTTTCCCATTTTATTGAGGGGGAAACTGAGACTCACATAGGTTTTACATAGTTTGTCCATCTTTTTAAATCTAGTAAAGTCAGGAATATGCTTCAAATTCATATCTTTTCTGCCTCCACTTCCAGTACTTCCCCACTAGACCATATGAAATACCAGGTATTATTATTATTGCTATTAAAAATTGTGAGATCATTTGCTTGAGATTCCATCAGGTGACAGGCAAGTGGGGTTAAGTAGCTTGCCCAAGGCCACACAGCTAGGTAATTATTAAGTGTCTGAGACCAGATTTGAACCCAGGTACTCCTGACTCCAGGGCTGATTCTTTATCCACTGCGCCACCTAGCCACCCTGACAGAACATATTCTTGACTAAGCTTGTGGCTTTCATTTAGTTTCTTTGACAGCATTCAATCAGACATTTTCACTGCTCTCATTGTTTTCTGTTTTGTTACACACAAGTGGTTTCCCTTACAACACCACTAGGAAACAAAAGCTGACTCTACTGTGTACATTTTAACAGGCAAAAATAAAGGAAAGGCTGTGGAGTGATCGATCTACTGTGGAAGAAATAAAGCAGAATGTGCTTACCCTATATCAGAAAATAGACAGTTTTCTCTCAGAAGCTATTCTCTAACCAAACAATTCTTTTTTTTATTTTAAAGATATTATTTCTATATTTACTGTGATATTGATTGATGTTTGTCCTTCATTCCTGAAGAAGACCATGACATCAGGGAGGTGATGCTATGACATGAACATGAAATAGATTTAAGTCACCAGTTTTACTTTCTCCTCCAGAGCCACCTGGGTCCAGGGACCAGATATGAATCAGGATTACTGGAGATTGCCCTGGATGAGAGGCAATCCAGTTTAAGTGACTTGCCCGGCTAGTAAGTATCAGATCCAGATATGAACTCAGGTCCTTCTGACTTCAGGGCCAACATTCTACCCACTATGCCATCTAGCTGCCCTACAAGCCTGAAAAGGACTAGCTTGAAAAACTGAAGAGTTTGAGCCCTGGCTTGGTGGTTTACTACCAAGTGACCTTAGAAAAGTCATTTAATTTTTGGGGGGACTCAGTTCTCATATCTGCAAAATTAAGGCTATTACATTAGATGATTCCTAAGATTCCTGCTGATTCTCTTCCAACCCCCCAAAATATCATTCAGTATTTGATGTAGGCTAAACATTTTGCTATGTGCTGCTAATGGACAGAGTGAGTACAGGCCTTGGAGTCAGGCAGACTCACCTTCCTGGAAAAGGATATTTGCCGAGAGAGAGAGAGAGAGAGAGAGAGAGAGAGAGAGAGAGAGAGAGAACGTGAGCATTGTCTTAACCTCAAAAAAAGAAGAAAATAAAACATATAAGAGAGAGGAGTACAACCAAAGTCTATCCATCTATCTCACTATTTTCTGGGCATTCTGGCCCCATTTCTATATTCTTTATTGGTTCTCCCCATCACATCTATAACATTCTCTCATATTTTTGTGGGGCTTTACAATTCACTGCAACCTTGATTGTTGGGACAGGAGGGTATAAAATTCCTTGCTGTTGATTTGTATTGGGAGGTGGGGTAAGACCTTTTTTTATCTCTCCTTCACACTTAGAATCCAGGTAAGGTGTGTAGTAGCAGCATGATGATACCAGCTAACTGATAAAATTAACATATAAAACTCCTGAATCTGCTAGCAGATCTCTGTCTCTCAAGATCCCTGGATCTGTGTGGTGACTAACCAAGGCTCTCTGATATTTGAGCCCAAACTACCTTTCCAGTGTTATTTCATTCCTTTTGACAAAAATTTCACTTTTTGAGATTGAGTTACTTAAAACTCCCTAAATATATCATGCATCCAGTGGCATAGTAGATAGAGTATGATCTTCAGTCAGGAAAACTCAACTTTGTGAGTTCAAATCTGGTCTCAGATGCAAACTAGCTGTGTGATCTTAGGCAAGTCACTTAAAGCTATTTGCCTCAATTTTCTCACCTGTAAAATGAGTTGTAGAAGGAAATGGCAAACCTCTCCATTATCTGACAAGAAAACCCCAAGTGAGGTCACAAAGAGTCAGACACAACTGAACAAGAACTGTCCATTCCAGCTTCTGTGACTTTGTTTATCCTAAAATGCCTCTCCTCCTTGACTTTTTAAAGCTTACCTAAAATGGCTCTGGAGTCACAAAAGATAGGTTCAGATCCTCTGATGTTTATACTACCTACATCTTATCTTTCTGGACTTCAGTGTTCTTAAAAAATAAAGGGATAGAATTCAAGAACCCCTTCTCAACCTTGGTCTATAATGTTATAATTCCACCTGTCTGATATTCATTGACCATTCCTAGCCCTCACTTATCTCTCCAGGAGTGTGCTTATAAATGTGAAAATTGACTTTCTCCAGGGGAAAAAAATGAAACCATAACACACTTTTTAAGTTTGATCTATTATTAATATTTTCTTTATCATTTTCTTGTCTGTTGCTGTTGTTCAGTTATGACTGTTGTTCAGTCAAATCACTGGAGTAGTTTGTCATTTCCTTCTCCAACCCATTATACAGATGAGGCAACAACTTTTTTTCTTTTTTTTTTTCTTTTTTTTTTTACAACTGAGGTAAACAAGGTTAAGAAACTTGTCCAGGAAAGTGTCTGAGGTAAGATTTGAACTCAGTAAGATGAGTCTTCCAGACTTCAGGTCCCACACTCTATCTACTGTTCTATCTAGCTCCCCCCATACCACCTCACTATCCCTTCTTAAATCTAAACTGTTAAAAAAATACCCAATAAATCAAGCTTTGTATAATAGTAGTTGTTTATTTCAGAAGTTCAAATTTCCACATTGAAAATTTTAAGTGGCTCTCCCAATCTGGTAAAACTGACTCCAGCACATCTGTTGGATCTTCTTCTATAAAATCAAATTTTTCAATTTTCATTTGATCATATATTGTCACGAAACATTTCTTATACAGCTAACTCTTTTACAAAGATTACTAATGCTAACATTTAATAGTGTTAAGCAGCACTAGGACTTTTGGGACACCATCCTGGAATTTAATTTTCTTTTTGTATAACCTGTCTTCCCAAAGAGATTATGTGCACCTCAAGAATAAAGATTGTTTTGTGCATTTTTGTAGGCAACATAGGACCCAGAACAATACTTTGTATATCATCTGTCCTTAATCATGAAATAATGAATAAATGAAAAGGCATACTGACAAAAGGGAAAGACTACAGCTAGCAACTATAGGGAGAGAAAGTCGTTCTTGTTTTTAACTGTGGGATTTTTGGCTGTCAGATGACTTTGCCTTTTTGTTTCATCATTTCTCAAATGATATGGTTGCATTTGATCTCTAAGGACCATATGTAATGAGCTCTGGTTCTGTTTTTGAATAAATGAATATCCTTCTCTGTACCAGTGTATTAAAGTCTTCCACCCCTCAGGTTAAATGTTACTTAAATCTACATCTTTCAAGAACACTGGTATTGTAAGAAAAACTGTTCCCTGAATGATACCCTGAAAGACTTCATTTAACCTCAGGCAAGTAGACATTTACCAATCTATTACTCTTAGCCTAACTGGCTTTCCATGGAATCATGAAAATCAGTGTCTTTTTCTTTTCTCTTCTTTTTTTTGCTTCTTCTCTAGATTGAAAAGGATAGTGTTAAGCTGCTCATCATTCCTGAAGAAATCATGGGGGAGGGGCATTTCATTCATTCACAGTACCTGACATATGATAGGTGCTACTTAAATGTTTGTTGGATGAACTAGCAAAAGTATCATGCAAAGTTCAATAGAAGATGAGCTGTTATACAAGATATGATCCTAAGTCCTCAAGGAATTTTTGGTCTTTGTTGAAGAGAAGGCTAAAACCAGACTTCTCCTTCCCCTCTCCCTATTACTTCAATACTTACTATTTTAGGGATCTGGGATTTAGTAATATAATCATTCTTTCCAATAATCACAATCCCTCTAGCCTTAGTAGATGATAGTAAGCATTTATTAAACACCAACTAGAAACCATGAGTATCAAGCACTGAGGATACCGAGAAAGGTAAAAGACCTTGATAATTGAGAAAGAATGGTGTCAGGCAAGCTTCTCATAGAAACCAGGTTTTACCCGAGACTTGAAGGAAGCTAAGAAAACCTAAAGACAGAAATGAGGAGGGAGAGTATTCCAGACATGGAAACAGTAAGTGAAAATGCCTGGAGACTGTAGATTATCTTGTTCAAGAAACAGCCCAAGATAGAGCCAGAAGACCAATGAGACTGGATCATAGAGTATGGGGGTTGGGCGGAGATTCAAGAAGACTGGAAATTTGGGGGTTGGTGGTGCAGGTTAGGAAGGAATTTGAATGTGAAGTAGAGGGTTTTACATTCGATTATAGAGGTGATTGGGAGTCACTGAAGATTATTGAATGGAGAGGGCCAGATCCTCACTTTAGGAAAATCACTTTCACAGCTGAGTGGATGTTAAATTGGAATGGGGTAAAAACCTGAAGTATGGGTAGATTTGCTGTGAGTGAAAATTCCATGACCCTGTGGACCACCTGATGATGCACTTCTCTATACTTCAGCAGGAGGCTCCTTTAACAAAAATATACCAGGCATACCCAAAACTTTTCTACTTTGTAAGACCTATATTGTGATATAGCCTTTGAGAGACTACTAATGGTCACCTTTGCAATTATAGGAGGTTAACAGAGGTATAGACCCTGTCACTAGCTCCATTTAATTTAGGAGCTTAGACTTGTCACAAAAATAGGTGGCCTTCATTCACCCTTCCCCCAGGGTTCCCTGGTATCATTAAGAGAACTGAGAGAGGGCAATATTCTCTGTCAATGACTCCAGTCCCCACCAGTGGTGTGCCTCTCTAGGTGCAGAATTCATTAAGAAACATTCTGGGGCAAGATGTCAAAATGCATCCCCAAAATTTAAGAATCCCTGATCTAAACATACTCCCTCAGTTTACAGAACTATCTGTCTCTTTTGTTGAATGGGGGCTTACGCCCACTCTGGCCCAGTGACTAATGAACGGCTGGTCCCCAGTCAGGGGGAAGTAAACATCTCCTAATCAACAGACACAACCTCCTTTCCCGTCCCAGGATCTGAACTATGATGAATCATAGGTAACAGCTTCCCATTTGCCTTTTTAAATCCTGTCCTGTATAACAAAACCTCTAGTTATTTTTACCTCCTCTGGGTACAACTTGAAGTCCCTATTAGCTCCAATGTTGGTTACCTTAGTAGGCTCATCCAGGAGCATAGTACTGGTTAGAATATACAAATATACAAATGTATATACAAATACATTCATGCTGCTAATAAACAGAAATATTTTTGGAGCACCAACTACATAGCAAAAGAATCTGGGGATACAGAAAAGTATCTGACTAGAGGCTTTTAATCTAGGTAGGGAAATAAAAAAATTAAATAATAAAGAAGGATAACAGAGGAGTGTTATTACAAGTCAGTTCATGATTCTGAAGTGCCAGGTGACTACTAAAAGAGACAAAGTACCAGGATTTCTGACAAGCAAGATCACTCAGGACTGATGTGGCCTGAGGAGGCTTCATGGAACATGGGGCAAATGAGTTGGTTCTTAGAGTATGGATGGAATTTGGATGATAAAATCAAAGAGGAGTTATCAACTTTGCACTTACATTTCTCCATATGTAAAACAGGCACAGTCAAAGAAAAACACAGAAATATATACATACATACATATATATATATATATATATATATATAGAGAGAGAGAGAGAGAGAGAGAGAGAGAGAGAGAGAGATTAATGAATATCTACTCCATTCTAGAAAAATGCTTATTGATAAAAAAAATGTTTAACTCTGAAATTATTTTAGTCTCCCTTACCCCCAGCCTATCCCCCAACCCAGTTTTATTTTGGTTCACAGCTTGCACAGTTTGAAAGCAGACATGTTCCACCTCTCCCCTGCTGTTTTCTCTATTCTTATGGAGGTATAGAAATATAAAATCCTCAAGAAACCTGCCTCCTGTAAGCAGGCTTCTTGTAAACCCAAGCCCTCAGCAGCTGACAAGAATAGAGTAGACAAGTAGAGCAGAGACCCGTGAAGACATTGGCCAGCTGTCTCTTCTACAAGCATGAGGAACTGATGACTAACAGGAACAGTAATTATCTCAGCAAAGTCACAGCCTTCATTCAAAGGGCAGTACATATATATTTAATTTTCAGTCTCAGGGTAAGTTGAGTCCTGGCCTTTTCAGTCTGTCTTGTCTCCAAATTCATGGATAAAGTTGAATGAATATATTTCCTTTGATGTCAGTTAAAGCAAAATTTCAGTGGATTTTGAAATGGGAATTATTTTTTTTTTATTTACAGAAATGTCACAAGATTTTTTCCCAATACAAAAAGGAAATTACAGTATTTCTGTATCCAAAATTCCCCTGCTATACTCCTGTAGCTCACTATTTCTCATATTTTTTTAATTTTTTCTATTTTATATTTATTCTCTTTTTGTACAAATAATGTTTTTATACATTAATAAAATATTCTTGTTTAAGAGTAAACAGAATACCCCTCCCCCCACAAAATATAGATTAGCTTGAACGATAAAGTAAAGGGGAGAGAAAAAATTAAAATTAAAAAAATAATAGTAATAATTGTAGGTATGGCCAGGTGGCGCAATGGACGGAGCCCCAGCCCTGGAGCTAGGAGTACCCGAGCCCATATTCGGCCCCATACACCCAACAATCACCCAGCTGTGTGTCATGCAAGCCACCCCAACCCCAATGCCCTGCAAAAACCCCAAAAAAGAAAAAAAAGACCCCAAATTAAAGAAAATAGTAATAATAGTAGGGGTGGACAGAGCATTGGCCCTTGAACCAGGAGCACCCAGGTCCAATTCCGGCCTCAGACACCCAAAGATCACCCTGCTATGCAGCTCCAGGCAGGCCACCCAGCCCCATTTGCCCTGCACCCCCCCCAAAATAATAATAATAAAAAATGTGCTTCAGTCTTTGTTCCAATACCAACAACTCTGTCACAGGTGGATCACATTCTTTATGGTAAATCCATCACAAAAGTTACTTCCATATTTTTCCAACGCTGCCATTGCTGATTGCAACTCCCTCCTTTTGTATTTCTCCACTACCATGTACTCTATTTTCTCTCTCCTTTCACTCTGACTCTGCTGTAGGGTATCTGAGTGGCGCAGAAGACAGATTCCTGGCTCTGGGGCCAAGAGGCCCCACTACCACCCCTTAGGCCCAGCATCCACCTGGCCCTATGGTCCCAGACAGGCCATCCAATCCCAGCCCCTTGCTAGAAGTAAAAAGGAAAATGTGTTATATCTGACCACTCTCCCCCCACATGGTCCATCCTCTCCTCCATCACTCACATCCCCCCCTTCCCCCTTTCCCCCCCTTTTTCTTCTTATTCCAGATGTCTATATCCCATTGAATATATATGCTGGTTCCTCTCCTAGCCACCTCTGATGAGAGCGAAGATTCCCTCATTCCCCCTTGCCTTCCCCCTCTTCCATATCATTTCAATAGCTCATTGTAATAAAGAAAAAATTTATTATATGAGATATCTTGGCCTATTCCCCCTCTCCTTTTCCTTTCTCCCATCACATTTCCCTTTTTTTTCCTATTGACTCCATTTTTACACCATCTTTTATCTTCAAATTCAGCTTTCTCCTGTGCTTCAACTATAAAAGCTCCCTCTACCTCCCCTATTAACTGAGAGGGGTCATATGAGTATTATCAGTGTCATTTTTCTATGCAGGAATACATGCAGTTCATCATCAAGTCCCTCATATTTCCCCCCTCTCCTTCAATCTCCATGCTTCACCTGAGTCCTGTATCTGAAGATCAAACCTTCTGTTCAGCTCTGGCCATTCCAACAGGAACATTTGAAATTCCCTTGGTTCATTGAAAGTCCATCTTTTTTCCTGGAAGAGGACATTCAGCCTTGTTGGGTAGTTCATTCTTGGCTGCATTCTAAGCTCTTTTGCCTTCCGGTATATTATATTCCAAGCCCTGCAAGCTTCCAATGTAGTTGCTGCTAAGTCCTGTGTGATCCTGACTGCAGCTCCACGATATTTGAACTGTGTCCTTCTGGCTGCTTGTAATATTTTCTCTTTGACCTGGGAGTTCTGGAATTTGGCTATAATATTCCTAGGGGTTGGTTTTTTGGGATCTCTTTCTCGGGGGGATCGGTGGATTCTCTCCATTTCTATTTTGCCCTCTGCTTCTAGAATATCAGAGCAATTTTCCTGTAGTAATTCTTTGAAAATGATGTCAAGGCTCTTTTCCTAATCATGACTTTCAGGTATTCTAATAATTTTAAAATTATCTTTCCTAAGTCTGTTTTCCATATCTGTTGTTTTTTCAATGAGATATTTTTGGTTTTGAAGTATTGATTCCTGATTTCTGGTAAATTAATCAATCTCCCTGAATTCTATTCTTTGTCTGAAGGATTTGTTCTCCTCAGAGAGTTTTCTTATCTCTTTTTCCATCTGGCCAATTTTGCTTTTTAAAGCATTCTTCTCCTCAATAACTTTTTGAACTGTTTTATCCATTTGACCTAAGCTGGTTTTTAGCATGCTATTTTCTTCAGCATTTTTTTGGATTTCCTTGACTAGGCTGCTGACTTCATTTTCATGTTTTTCCTTGCATGTCTCTCCTTTCATTTCCCAGTTTTTCTTCTAACTCCTTCATTTGATTTTCAAAGTCTTTTTTGAGCTCTGTCATAGCCTGAGCCCAATTTCTGTTTTTCTTGGAGTCTTTAGATGGAGGAGCTTGTGCTTCCTCATCTTCAGACTGAGTATTTTGATCCTTCTTGGGCTCATATGCAAAATATTTCTCAATGGTCTTCCTCTTGTTTCTCTGCTTGCTCATTTTCCCAGCCTGAGCTTGGTTTTGGGGTGCTTCCTGAGCTTTTGGGACACTCCCACAAGGATCTCTGTGTGTGAGGCTCTGTCCTCCCTCCTGGTCTGTGAATGACCATAAGTGCCCCCCTCTGCCACAGAGCTGAGGTGGGGGGGGGCACTGCTGTTCTATGGGCATGGGGGCTAGATTGCGATCAGCATCTGAATGTGGTCAGAGCCCTGGAGTCCTGTTCCAGGGACAGAGGATAGAGCTCAGCAGTCTCTCTCTTCACTCCTGGCTCTGCCTGCTTCTGTTTCTGGATCTGGGCTGCAGAAAGACCGCATTGCTATCTGTGTGCCCTGAGGGTTGGGTTTCATGTGTTCGCTCCGGCAGAGGTCCCCTGCTGTTCCCCCACTTTGTGCCCAGTGCTCCCCGGGTGTAGCTCAGGAGACTCCCCAGCTGCTGTGGGCCGGGCTCCCAGTGCCTTGGGGTTGCCTCCAGGAGGCTGAAGTTCTTTCGCTCTGGCAGGCCACCCCTTTAGCAGCCGCCCCCCTGACCCCAGGGAGCAGCGCCTTTCTGCTCTTTTCCAGGTTACCTTGAGTAGGAAAACTGCCTCACTGGGTCCCTCTGTGGGTCCTGTCTCTAGAACATTTAGTTAGAGTCCTTAGTTTTGAAGTTTTATAAAAGAGCTTCTAAGAGACATTGCTCTCTTGTCACCATCTTGGCTCTGCCCCCGGGAATTATTCCTAAACCTAAAACCTGAGTAATCAGAGAACCAGCCTACAGATATATCTTTCATAAATATGATAGGAAATGTAGGAAGTGAAAAGAGGGGTAGGATTTAGTTTCTACCTAATAACAATTTTTATAACAGGGAGATATATGAATCTTCTGAAGATGAAGATCAAAGTTACAGGGAAATAAGGTAATTTGAATTGCTCCAGATTGGAGATGTCACTGTTACAGAAGAATGATGAGTATCCATACACTTTATACACAAATTCCCAAACCAAAAACCTGATTTTTTTAAGCTTCTCCTTAAAAATTGATATTTCCTATTTTTTAATAGTACTTTCATTTCTAAATATAACCTTTTCCTTTTCCCTACTCAGATTGCTAATCCTTATAGGAAGAACAAAATTTAAAAAAGCAGTTTTGCAAACTTTCCAATAGATCAATTGAGTCTGACAATATATGTAATGTTCCCAAGTTATAGTCCCCCATCTCTTCAAAGAAGGGTGAAAAATTATTTTTTTAAACTCTTCTTCAAGTCAGATTTGACAGTCACAATTAAGAGTTTTTGGTGGTTTTTCCACTTGCATGGTTACACCAATGTACTTTTTGTCTTCCTGTTTCTTAAAATATCATTTCATGTAAGTTCCTCTGTATTCTTTTTTTTCAAGGTTTTTGCAAGGCAGTGGAGTTAAGTGACTTGCCCAAGGCCACACAGCTAGATAATTATTAAGTATCAAAAATTGGATTTGAGCTCAGGTCCTCCTGACTCCAGGGCCAGTGCTCTATCCACTGCACCACCTAGCCTCCCCTCTCTGTATTCTTTATATTCCTTTTCACTCATTATTCACTCAAATTCAGGCATTTCCCAAGGAATGGGCTACTTTGTTATTTTATTTCTATTTTCTATTTTTTTTTTTGGTGTGCTGTCATGAATATTTTGATGTATGTGGGGCCATTGAATCCAGAGTCAGGAAGCCCTGAGTTCAAATTCTAGTGGTCCTTTAACCTGTGTCTGCCAACTATACAAATGAGATATTTGTAAGAAGTTTTACAAACTTTAAAATTGTATATAAATGCTAACTTTTATTATTTGGGATATATGCCTAGCAATGGGATCTCTGGGTCAAAGAGGGTGGACAGTTTAATAACTTTCTTGGAATTATTCCAAAATGCTTTCTGTTACTTGTCTTAATTATTTTTTCCCCAATTGTCTGAAGTTCTTCCTTTTCTTGTCTTGCCAATGGAATCTGTATATCTGGGATGACAAGCAGGGTCTATGTGTCACTTAGAAGATTGCTGATGAGACAATTATGATTTTTTTTAATGTTTTTGCAAGGCAAATGGGATTAAGTGGCTTGCTCAAGGCCACATGGCTAGGTAATTATTAAGTGTTTGAGACCAGATTTGAACCCAGGTACTCCTGACTCCAGGGCCAGTACTTTATCCACTGCGCCACCTAGCCGCCCCAATTATCATTTTTGACTAGTTAGTGCCTAATATAACTAAACTATATCTTTTAGGTATCTTATTTTATTTTATTTTATTTTATTTTAGGTTTTTGCAAGGCAAATGGGGTTAAGTGGCTTGCCCAAGGCCACACAGCTAGGTAATTATTAAGTGTCTGAGACCGGATTTGAACCCAGGTACTCCTGACTCCAAGGCCAGTGCTTTATCCACACGACACCTAGCCGCCCCGCCTTTTAGGTATTTTAAAGAAATATGGCTCCTACAGAAAGAGTTTTCTAGTTGTTCTATAATTAGTGTATTCATAAAGAGAAACCAGGATGGGTCACAGCCGATCATGTGCACAGGTTCATCTATACTTTTTATTTTCCTTACACCTTTGACTTAAAAAGTTTATGTTTTATCATGGAGGGCAGGACACTGGTTTCATCTTATAATCAATTAGGAGATTTTTTTATGAGGAAAACTTTGTTCACCTGATATAAGGAAGTCAACTTTTTATATAGAATAACTCTAATATTGACTTCTTTTCTAGAGTTAGCCAAGTAGGATAATTGATAGACATTTAGGTCTGGAGTCAGGAAGACTTGAGTTCAAATCCAAAATCAGACACTTAGTACTTGTATGATTCTGGGTAAGACACTTAACATTCCCCTACTTTAGTTCCCTCAACTACAATGTGAAAATAATAACAGAACCTTTATCTTACATTGTATTGATAAGTCATTTCTATCAAGTCCAACTTTTCATGACTCCATTTGGGGTTTTCTTGACAAAGATTATTTTGTCATTTCCTTCTCCAGCTTATTTTTACAGATGAGGAAACTGAGGCAAACAGGTTTAAGTAACTTGCCCAGTCAGTTATCTTACATGTTAAATGGCATATATTAAGTTCTTATTCCCTTCTTCCTTTCTATTGAATGGATAGCAGCAAAATGTTATATCCAGAAGAGAATTGAAGAATTGATTAGCATTGCCTGGAAAATCCAGTCCAGGACATTTTTTTCTGCCCAGATTCTATCTCTTTATATTTCAACACTTCATTAAGTCTATGGTATCATTGATTTTAACAGCTCTCTATGCAAACCACAATCCATTCTTGCCTAGGACAATTCTTGCTCATATTATTCTTGCTTTTGACTTCTTACTCATACATTTTCCATAAGGAATTTGTCCTGTACGCTGGTGGTCTTCAAATCAATCTTTATGTATTTTGTGGATACCAGAACAGCATTTATTCTAGTATATCAGTTATCCTAAATTCTTGCTACATAATCTAATTTTCTCATAATTCATATGCTGGTTGGCATCACTTAGTTCATTGATTACATATAGGTGATTGAAAAAATATTTGCATAGCACATTGCACCACCTGTATTATATCTCATGATGTTAAATATAGAATCTTCTCAAAATAAAGTAGCTTTACCTTTTATCCTCATACTAGAGACCTCCCCCCACCCACACACACACACAAGTAAAGATAGTCTTCAACATTCATCCTTTTGTAAACTTTTGAATTCTACATCTTTCTACCACCGTCTCTTCCTTCCCTCCTCCCTATGGTAGTGAACAATCTGATATGGGTATACAAGAAATCTGCTATCTTCCTATCACTGACAGAAAGATGATGGTCTTTCTTGTTTGTTTGGTGAAGTTTATCTGAATTAATAGGATTTTAACCTCAGTTCTTTGTCTTACTTTGGGCAAGTCATATGCAAAATTATATAGCCGAACTATATTGTCTCTGAGGGTCCTTCCAGCTCTAGATCTGTGCTATACCATCCTAAAATTTACAATTTATTCCTTTCATATACTTTAGTATAATTCTTTGCAAACAATATGCTGCTTAATAAATATTTATGTTAATTAATCCTCTGTCACAAAATAAAATACCAAATAACATGCCAAGAAATCCTCTGAATATATTTCTGCAATGTGCAAAATAGTGAAATTTCAATTTTATCATAAAGCATTTTAATATGTTTATGTATGCATGCATATATATATATATTTAGATGTCAGCATATTTTTATAAATTTTAATAGGAAGAAAATTGAGGAATTGATAGTATTATCTGGAAAATTCAGGCCAGGACTTCCTCCTTTTCCCAACTTCTAGTCTGTTATATTTCAATGCTTCACTGGGACCACAATATTATTTATTTTATCAACTATCTGGGCAAAACACAATACATTCTTCTCTTTCTCTTTCCATATATGTATATATATGTATTTTCTATACACACACATTTTTATATACTTATATTTATATATGTATTTGTATATTGTATATGCTATTTAGTTATTTTTCAATTGTATCTGCTTCTTTGTGACTCCATTTAGGGTTTTTTCAACAAAGATGGTGGAGTTGTTTGCCATTTCTTTCTCCAGCTCATTTTACAGATACAGAAAAGTGACTTGTCCAGGTTCATACAATTAATAAGTATCTGAGGCCAGATTTTAACTCACTCAAGGAGAGGAATCTTTCTGACTCCAGGGTTGGTGCTATATCCACTTAGCAAAATGAGGGTGATTTTTAAGATTTGGAAGAAATTCATTTTAGAAGAATTTTAAAGAAATTGAGGGGAAGACCTTTTTTCTTTCGCATTTCCTTTTAAAAAAAAAGGTAATATTGCAATGAAAATCCTCGATTCTGCTGTGTAAATTTCCAGACCAAAATCAAATCATAAAAATGTATTCATTTCTTTTTTGGCCCTGATAACATGATCATTTTTCTTCACTGTGTGTGGGGATCAGAAAGCGGGCAAGGGAAAATAGACCCAAGCCCTGGCACAAACAATGACATTCCTCATTTGACTGTTCTTATTATCATTAGTCAGTGTTGTGGTGGAAAATGCACCAGAGCAGCAGTAAAATTTCCTGGGCAACTGGCCAAGTTTTGCATTGCTCATGGTGCCACCTGGCTGAGGTTATTTCTTCTTTCTGGGCCTTGGTTTCTCCATCTGTAAAAAAAAAAAAAAGAAAGAGTCCAGGGAAGGCATTTATGATCTTTAAAGATACTTCAAGTTTTAACATTCTATGACTCTAAGTCATTTTTACTGCAGTAAATACTCATTTATTCCTCTCTCTATTCTCTTCACTCTACACAAAGCAACTCAAATAGTCATAGTGTCTGCTGAGTGGCAATTCAGGAAAAAAGGAACTATTCTGGAAAGAATCATTTCCTTCTTTAGAAGGTGCATCCATCTTTTCTGGTTTTAGTTTTACTTTACTTTGAGCACTAAGATGACTTGTGGGGGATCCACAGCCCTTACTGATTCTGTTCAAAGTCAGTAAGTTTCCATGGTTTGTCTCTGCTTACAGAACTTCAGGTTATAAAGGAACAGACCTAAGCTAAAGCCAAGGAAGTAATTAATTATTGTTTCTTGATAAATTTCAAACCCAATTACATTTCTTTCTTATTTAACTTAAAACTTTATCTCTCACTATCTTTCAGGACATGCCATCTTTCCTTTCAAAGAGGTGGAAAGCCTTTATTTTCCTTTGTGTGTGTGTTGGTGGTGAGGAAGCAAAACCAAATACTTTTAACACATGCATAATTCATTAAAACAAATTTGGCCTTGTCTCATTCTGTATATTTAGTTCAACAACTCTCTAGCTGGATATGAATAACATGATTCTTCACTGGTCCTCTGAAGTCTCATTTTGAGCTTGAAATCAAATCTTAGTAAAGCCAAAAAATATTTCCCTAGAAAATTCATTATAGGTTCAATAGTTGTTGGCCTTTGTAAGTCTTAATTTATTTTACAAAAGTCAACTTAGAATTTTTATCAGCATTGATGGTAGTATATCAATGGAGTTGAATCAGATTAGACCCAATGAATTGAGTAGACTGAGAGGGAAGAGGCAAATGATCAGATAAATTTTTTTTTCTAATGAAGGGACCAGCACATGACCAGAGGGGATGAGGGTGGGACAACCCAAGGAAAATGAAGGGCTTGTATGTGGACCCAGAGAATCTGATAATGGTAGAAAGGAAAGCAATACAATGGGTTGTGGAACACCTCAAGCAAACTTTTTCTGTTCCCAATTTTACTTGGTCCAGCAGTTCTCAATGACTTCTTTAGGACTCTTAAAAATTATTGAGGAACCCAATGACTTTTGTTTATGTGAGTTATATCTTTAAATACTTAATATATTCAAAATTAAAGCTACTATGATATTATTGGTTCATTTAAATGACAATAATAAGCCCATCACATATTTTAAAGGTTTTTGCAAGGCAATGAGGTTAAGGGGCTTGTCCAAGGCCACACAGCTAGGTGATTATTGAACTCAGGTACTCCTGACTCCAGGACCAATGCTCTATCCACTAGCCACCTAGCCACCTCTAGCCCATCACATGTTAATGTAAATGATATTTTTAATTAAAGAACAATTTTCAAAAAAATCATTTAAAAGAGTGGCATTTTTTTTTACCCATTCTTGCAAATCTTTTAACTATCTGGCTTTAATAGAAGATGGTAGAATTCTTATATCTGTTTTTTTTCACTCCATCTGTTAATTTTGTTAAAGTATATGAAGAAAATTCAGCATCACATCATTAGGAAGAGGAAGAGTATTTTAATGCACAATTGATATCTTAATCTTTCTATGAAAATAATTTTGACTTCTTGAATCCTATGATGGAGTTTGGTGGTCTCCAATGGTCCATGGACTACTCAGAAATTCTGGCTTAGCCAGCTCTCCCTCTGCAGATGCATTGAAAACTGTGGGTTGAAAATGATGTTATATTTAATATTTTTAATAATGTTAAAGGGATAGGAGGAATAAAAGGATAGGTGGTATATCACTAATGTGATCTTAGACTGTAGAAAGAGAAACATGACTTCCGGGAATTGGAAAGTGTTAGCCCTATTGCTCTCTGCTCTTTCCATACTTCACTTGGAGTACTGTATTCCAATTCTGGGTGTCATTGCTTTAGAAGGATATTGTTAAGTTAGAAGATATCCAGAAAAGGGTAATCAGGCTGCTGGGCAGGGTTGACTCCACAACATGTGAGGTTCAGGTGAAGGAATGTTTTGATTGGCAAAAGACTTAGAAGGGTATATGAAAGCTGTCTTCAAGTATTTAAAGGATTGTTATGTGGAGAAAGGAGCAGATGTGTTTGCAGAACCAAGAGCAGTGGTTGGAAGTTGAAAAGAGACTAATTGATTCTTAGTGTCAAGGTAAAAATAAATTTTAACAAGTTGACCCATCCAAAAAGAAGAATGACTACCTTAAGATCTAGTAGGTTTCCCTTCTTTGGAGATCTTCAAGAAGAAGTTGAAGGACCTTTAGTAAGGGTTGATAAGGAGGGGCTTCTTTTTGTCTTGATATCCACTAATGTCTTGATATCCACTGAAGCTCTCAAATTCTATGAATTAATGATTCTTTGCAGTCTAAAGAACACTTATTTTCTCTTTGATAAAAAGCACAAGTATTCATGAACTTGACTTTTAACTTTTCAACACATCTTGGCCAAGAACCAAAGAATAATTTTTAATATTAAAATTGAATTTTAAGTACATTTCTGAATTGAGTCTAATTTTTTAAAAATAGTAATCTTAAGACCCTTAAGATTCATCTTGCACATGATTTCAAGCATATGGATATTATCAATGCCTTTTTTCCCCCAAATCAATGGATTTCATTCTCCTAGAAGGTTATTCTTTCTTCAGAGTTTAAGGTCTTATTGATTTCCAAGGATCCTTCTTTATGTGGAGTGGAGAATTGTGGAAAGAGAATAATGCTAAATTATTTTATATGGAAACTTTAAAGAATTAGACTGGTCATCTGTTGCTTTCCACAAAGGAGGTAGCAATTAAAAAATGGGGAATTTCAAAACAAAGTGAAGGGGAAAGAAGAATGAGGGTGATGTGAAAATTCATACTCATCTTGAAAACTCTTCAAGATATTATGTTAGATGGCTACTTATACCGTACATATGAAAGACTGGAACATGTATGTATCTCAATAATAATTATTATATTAATAAGTAGCATTTACATAGATTTTCAAAGTACATCTGTTTTTTCATTTGATCCTCACAATAATACTGCTATAATTATCCCCATTTTATAGATTAGAGAACTGAGGATGATAGAAGCTAAGTGACTCAGGCAGGGTCACACAGTAAGTTTCTGAAGCAGAATTCAAACTGAGGTCAGTGGACTGTCTATGCTGGGTTGATCTTTTAAGCTTCACTCAGAAGAAATTTCCCCACTATTTCCAGTTGCTTCTTGTTGTGAAATTGGATCTCTGCATAACATATGAGGAAGAAATCTTTTAAAAACAATCTTGTTTTAAGTGAGAATCAATAAGGATAAGCATTAGTGAATTGTTTTTTTTTTTCTGTCTCATGTTAAAGATGAATATGTGGACTACCCTTAGAAGGGAAAGATAAGTAACACCCTGATTCTACATGCTGGCTTCTAACCATAATGTGCCTTGTCATCCTTTTAGGATCTCATGATTCCTTCAGTTTCTACATTGATGAAGCCTCTCCAGTAGGGCCTGAGCAACCAGAAACTGTCCAGAATTTTGTCTCTGTATTTGGAACTGTGGCCAAAAAGCTCATGAGGAAATGGTTAGCAACTCAGACGATGAATTTCACTGGTCAGCTGGGGGCTGGGATCCGATACTTTGATCTCCGCATTTCCACCAAGCCCAGGGACCCTGACAATGAACTTTACTTTGCTCATGGTCTGTTCAGTGCCAAAGTGAATGAAGGCCTAGAAGAGATTAATGCCTTCCTTACAGATCACCACAGGGAGGTGGTCTTCTTGGACTTCAACCACTTCTACGGAATGCAGAAATACCATCATGAAAAACTCGTCCAAATGCTGAAAGACATCTTTGGAAATAAAATGTGTCCAGCGATTTTTGCCCATGAAGTGAGTCTGAAGTACCTCTGGGAGAAAGATTACCAAGTTTTGGTCTTTTATCACAGCCCAGTGGCTCTGGAAGTGCCCTTTCTCTGGCCTGGGCAGATGATGCCAGCTCCCTGGGCCAACACAACAGACCCTGAAAAACTGATCCAGTTTCTCCAGGCGTCTATTACTGAGAGAAGGAAGAAGGGCTCTTTTTTTATATCTCAGGTGGTGCTGACCCCCAAAGCTAGTACTGTGGTCAAGGGGGTGGCCAGTGGTCTCAGAGAAACAATCACAGAAAGGTAAGCGTCTTTTAGAAATATGATTTGACACCTCCCACTTTCTAAGATGTGCCACTTATATTAGTGTATATAGGTCAGCATCACGAGCAGGTAGATTGATGCTTACTTAATTGCTATTATTTAAGGAGTCTAAAACCCCACCACCACCACCAATATCTGCCCCACCATCCATGACACATCTAAGATTTCCTTACTTATATTAAGAGAGTGAAGACTATTATAAAAATGCAAATATTTTCTGATATAGGTGATAAATTGAGAAGTTAATATGAAAATGCTTATTATGAATACATTTAAATATAAAAAGAACTCATTAACAAGCATTAATATCTAAGCTTAAATTAGTTGATTGAGTTAGCTAGTCAACAGTTCTAATGGTCTCTTCATCCCCCTTTTTCCTCTGAACTCATTTCTCCCCAAATCTATAATCATTCTAGTAGGCTAAGATTTCTAAAAAAGTAGAATTGCTGCTACAATTCACTTTTCTTTCTTTTTAAATTAAATTAATTAATTTTTTTGTAATGTTTTAAGTTCTGACCATCTCCTTCCCTATGCTACACTACAGAAAAAGTCACCATTTGATACAACTATATATTAGGTCTTTCTCTGGAGGTGGATAGCATCTTCCTTCATAGATTCTTTGTAGTTGATCTGAGCATTTACACTACTCAGAATAATAGTCATTCACAGTTGTATCTTCAAACACTATTGTGTTCCTGTAAACAATGTTCTCTTGCTTCTGTTCATTTTACTCTTCGTCATTTCATGCAAATCTTTTCATGTTTTTCTAAAATCAACCAGTTTACCCTTTCTTATAGCACAGTAGGATTCCATCACAATCACATATCATAACGTGTTTAGCCATTTCCCCAGTTGATAGACATTCCTTCAATTGCTAATTTTTTGCTACCACAAAGAGAGCTACTGTAAATATTTTAGAATATTCTTTTTATTTTTTAGGTTGCAAGGCAAATGGGGTTAAGTGGCTTGCCCAAGGCCACACAGCTAGGTAATTATTAAATGACTGAGACTGGATTTGAACTCAGGTACTCCTGATTCCAGGGCTGGTACTCTATCCACTGTGCCACCTAGCCACCCTAGAATAGCTTCTTTTCTTTTTTCCCTGATCACCTTTGGAAAAAGACCTAATAATAGAATCGATGGGCCAGAGGGTAAGCAATTTTATAACTCTTTGGGCATAGTTACAGATTGCTCTCAAAAATGGTTGAATCATTTTATAATTCAATAATGGTGTATGTATTCTATATAAGTCACTTTTCTAGAGGCAACCCTGATATATGACTATTCCTAGTATACTTTAAATTCATGAGCTTTCATGTCTTTCCCATTCACAAACCAACCAAAATTATTTCATTATTTCTTAACAAATTAAAAAAATAAACAAAAAGTAAAGCAAAAACTAGAATTACATAACTTTCTGCCATAAATCTGGGTTGTGCTCTCACATCATTGCAGGAAATCATAGAGTAGAGTGATTAACAATCACTTAAATCCCTGATGTTAATGTGGTACATATATGTAAACACCGGCAACCACAGCAATTCACAACTCAGAAATTTGAGCTTTGATGCTCAGTCTGTCCTTTTAAATTTCACCAATGGGTATAATGTTTATGTTGAATGAATGAATGACTCAATTGCCATATGGAGCTGTTCAAAGGCATAGATGGGTCAATGTGCTAGAAAACTCCATTGTAACTCCTCTTCTATGCTGGGCTCTTCCTCTGTTGACATGGATTTACTCCTACAATTCTGCAGTTCTAAATTCAGACTCAGCTGGTGCCTTCAGAAGAGATGTTAGTGCATGGTTTCTAAAAATCAGAAACTCAGTTTAGGATTGGCAGAAACTTTTCCAGTTATGCTCCATCTAGTGACTTGAGGTTCCTTTCTACCTCCTTGGCATTAGGTGACAATGCAGACAAATATCTTCTTTCCTACTCTCCACTATCTCCCTAGTAGTAGGTAGAAATACCTTCTTTCCTCTTCTCCATTCTTTCAACAGCTGATAGCAAAGAAGATAAAGATAAGTAGCCTTTCTTTTACCATCTAATTCTTCCTACCAAAAAATGATAGGGGAGTACTATAGTTTTGATTTCACACATCTTTAAAGATTCTTCTCTGACCCTTTTCTTTCTTATTCTGTCTGGTTCAGAAATCAATCCTTAGCTTCGGAAACACTGCGACTTAAGATGAGTAATCAAAATATGACATCTACCAGTTGAACTTTAATCTGGAAAAGTATGTTCACCAAATGATCTTAAAATAGTTTTGGGATTGAGTTCCATGATTATTACCTTCAAAATTACTCAAATTTTTATCTACTATGAAAAACCTGAAACACATAAAAGTACATCAGACTTTCACTTGTATTGAATCCAAAGTTCCTAATCTATTCCATGTAAAAGAAAAACTGAAATAGAATGAGTTTGAACTTTGTCTTTAGTAAATAATAACTTCTATAACTGTTACTTTCTCATTTAAATTTTGCATTTACTCCCTTTAAAAACTATCATGCATTTAATCATAAATAATTAACACCTTCACTCAAATTGGTCAATTGAAATAACCACAGAAACACCTATCACAATGTTTGGAATGTATGTTTTTGATAATTACTTTTTGACTGCTTGATTAGGGAATACCAAAGGTAAGTTGATTGGTGGAATAGGAAAAGGGAAAGATCATTGTGTGGGGGGGGAGGGTGGGCATTGAAGATACCTGATTTTGTAATGCAATATTGTCTAAAGCATACCTTGTACAATCTACAGAAAGTGGGTTTTTTAAGAGGGATTATCAGTCATCAAACCATTTATCAAGTGCCTACTATGTGCCAGTCCCTAGAGATTCAAAGAAAATTGAAACTCTTCTAGCACTCAAAAAACTCACATTCTATTATTGGTTTTAAAGGCAGGATGCAAGATTTACTTGCTGGCACAAAAATAAATCTTTATCTTTAGACACTTTCCAATGCAGTATCATTCCAAACTTTAGATCAGAGTACCTTTGCAACCTGAACCAAATTTCTGGTAACCAGCTCTTTTTACCTTTTCCCCCTTTACTCTGTACTTCTAATTCTTTTGTTTTCTAGCTTTCTGGGATAGGAATGCTACCTACTTTAAATGAGATAGAGAAGTGAAAAGAATGATGCTTTCTTTTTTTTTTCTCGCCAATAATCAGGTTTTTGGAGAATATCAGAATTGTTCTTTCTATTGGTTTTTATGTTATAGCTGCTCGTTATTAAAATGGGGGAGAGGAGTAAAGAGAAGTGCTAGATGACTGAATGGAAGGTAAATAGAGCCTGGAGTCAGGAAACTTCATCTTCCTGAGTACAAATCTGATCTCAGACACTTACTAGCTATATGCTCCTGGGCAACTCACATACCCCTGTTTGTCTCATTTTCCTCCTCTTTAAAATGCACTAGAGAAGGAAATAGCAAACCTCTGCAGTATCTTTGCTAAGAAAACCTGAAATGACCATTGAGTCAGACGACTTAAAAAACAACTGAAAACCACATATGTATACACATGGGTATATTTATAATCCAAATATCATACATGCACATAAAATTTTACATATATACATACGTGTATGTGAAATATCATGTTAAAAAGTATATTGTTTATTTATGATAGCAAGAGATAAAGTTTCTCCATATGCTGTTTATTATGTCTAATACTTGAGTTACCAAAAACTTGAATACATGTATTCAGAATGCAGTTTTGGGAGAGATGGACAAATTTTCAGGGAAACTAAATCCAACTTGAATTCAACTTGTATTTCAGTCTGATTTCTAGTACCAAGCAGTAGAGTTGTGTGTTCTTTTCTCACCGCTGTCCAAAAACAATCCAGCAACAACAAAAACTCCCACAAATTTGTTTCTTAAAGATCTCTTTTAAATTTATTTTTGAAATGTCATTCTCTGCACCTACACCCCCACAGACTTTACACTTCCCAAAAAAGTAAGTGGTTTGAATCAAGTCCATTGCAAAACTGCAGAAGCTTATTAAATTATAGGTACTTCCCAGTTCAAAAGTCTACCTAGATTTCTTATATATTTTTTTTTAAAGAATCAGGGCCTTTTGTGGCAAAAATGTTTGCAGATCTAGCTCAAGTTTTTTTTTAAATATACAGTGCCAAACATTCAGATAGCTGGAAAGAGACAAATAATTGTATGGATTTTTGGTTATTTGCCATCATGTAGTATTTGCCACATTATAATAACTTTGTGATTTGTCTCCCTTCTGTCTCTCTCCTGCCATATAAAAAGAGATTCAGAAATTCAGAACTGAAGGAGGTTCCAAGGTTTATCTAGTCCAACCCCTTGGTTTTACAGAGGAAGGCACTAAATTCCAGAAAATTATTGACCCAAGTCTAGGTAAACCTGAGTTAACCAGAGGATTGCCCCTTCTAGTATAATCAGACTCAGATGCCACTTAACATGCCCCATTTTCTTTCATCACTAACCACATTATCTAAATGCACATTATATCAACAAATTTTTAAGTGCCTACTTTGTCACGTGTTTAACTTTCAAGAAACTTAGAGTCTTTTAGATGATGATGATAGAAACATGAATAGTTATAATACACTTTTTGACATGAAAAGTTCATTAAATGTAAAATAATTAGTTTTAAAGGGTCACAGAATCAAGAAAGGCTTCATGAAAGAACATTTGTGTTAGACCTTAAGGGTTCAACAGAACCAAAAGAGCATGGTCCACAATCAGACAACAGTGATGCTAAAAAAAAGAGTGCAGAATAGATGGAGGGGGGAAATTATGAAATTAGTTTGGAAAATAGAATTTTATTTGTCAGTTAGTTGATTCAGTGGATAGAGCCACTGGGGCTGGAGTTGGGAGGACCTGAGTTTAAATCTGGCCTCAGATACTTTATAGGTTATGTGTGACCATGGACAAGTCAATTTTTTTTTCAGTCTCAGTTACTTTAATTCTAAAATGAGGATAATAATAGAACTAATTTATCAAGGTTATTGTGAGAATCAAAGGAGATAATATTTATAAATTTCTTACTGCTGCAATGCTTGGCACATGGAAGATGGTTAATGAATGATTCTTTCCTTCCCTCTTCCTCACCAGATTGGGAAGGACATGAATACCAAGCAAAGGAAGATGAATTTTACTCAGTTGACAATGCAGAATCACTGAGGATTTTTGAGAGAAGAGGCAAGATTAGGCTTATATATGAATTGTGAAAAGTATAATCATACTTTGTTAACAGGCCATCATTGAAATACACATGAATTTCTTGAGACAGTAATGAGATCTTAAAAATATTTTCCTTTCCCCCCTTAATCTAACAGACCTTTTTAAAATCTAGAGTTAATTTATCATATTGACTATTAGGGAGGAACAAACCCAAGTAGGATGCTCATAGAAAAGTTCTTGGGAAACTAGAGAACAGCATGCTACTTCCAGACTCCAAGAAGTGTACTCTACTGGGGCTTTTCCTTTTTTGGGGTGGGGTATTGACATCTAAATTCTGTAGTTTGACTATTTCTTGACCCAATCTCCTTTTGCCCTTGGGCTCTTCTGCCTACCCTATGCCATTAACCTTTATGTTATAATATTTATATATATTTTTTCCTCTCCTTAACTAGTCTTCCCTGAAGAAACATACCCTTTTCTTGACACTTTCCCATTCACTCTGCCTCTTTCTGGAGCTTGAGGTTTGGATAGTAGCCCTACTGCTCACCTATATTTATCTCAGGTGACAAAAATCCTACTTACTCTTCTGGCAAGAAATCCAATCAAGGGAGAATATCAAAGACATATGTCAGCTCCTTCACAGTTTTGCCTAATTAAGGAGACTTTGGGATTGTGAGAGACCATAACACTATAATGTGAGCACAACTTCCTCAGGGCATCGTCAGAACAAAGTTCCTATTAATTCACAACTGAGTTGTTTCCACATAGTGACTCCAACATGATGCCACTAGATCCTTTTGAGAAGCTGGAGACATGGACCATTATATCTTATGAGAGTTTTCTCATCTATGTAGCTCTCTCCCTATTAGCATCAACCAAACAGGACTACTGTTCCTCTCAGGGTGGGGGTGATAATCACCTACCCAGGAAAACCAATACCATCTGCTGCAAGATTATATGGAACAGGTAGCTATGAGGTCTGTCACCCACTGAAGACCTGATCAGTCAATAGAACAGCCTTGCAACCTGGGCTATGTGGTAGCCCAGAAAAGATGTTTATTTAGGGCTAGAAATTCAGAGGAAGACAAATTGACTTTGAATACTGTATGAATACAGAGACACTATTCAAGAATCTTCAGAAACAGTGTTGTCCTTATTCTCTGCCATTATCTACTATTCATATCCCCATGAGGACTTAAGCAGCTCAGAATCTGGAATTGGATAAACTCATCACTCTATAAGGTGTAGGGATAATAGATAAGATATGAAATTCTATGAAATCACTTCCATAGATGTATAGCCTCTTGATTTTTCTCCTAGGAGCTGCTGGGTTCATAGGAATTCAAAGGAATAAAAGAAAACTTCCTAAGATCATCTATCTAACCCATTGCCTTTCTTTTTAAACTTAGGGATTTTCAAATATTTTATTTTCTTCCTATTACATATAAAAACAATTTTTAACATAAGAGAATTTTGTTTTCCAAATTCTCTTCCTCTCTTCTTCTCCTCCTCTCTCATTGAGAAGGCAAACAATTGGAAAAATGGTTATGCATGTGCAGTCATGCAAAACATATATCCATGTTAATCATAATGTGAAAGAAAACATACAAAAAATAAAAAATAAAGTAAAAAAAGTATTTTTTTGGATCTACATTCAGACTCTAACTCATTTTCTAGTCAGATAGGGCATTACCCTCAGAAGTCACAGACCATAAAGTTTAAACACCTGAAAAAGATTTAAAAATTTCCCATTCCAGAATCATGCAGTACTCCTTGAAGTCTAAACCAATTCTTCCTTGTCACATCTAAAGTTGCTTTCTCTATGGAGACAGAATAACTGATCAGCCTTCTTTAAGCAATTATATTTCTTCAGTGGTCTCTCTATTGTCAAGGTCATTCCCTATTATGAAGAACAAGCAGCCAGTGAAAAAGGAGGATTTCAGGTGCTTTTTGCTCTTTAAGCCTGGGGAAACGAAGCATCTGAGACTAAAGGTCTTGGCATTATCCAGACTCTGTGTCTCCCACCAAAATCAATCTCTGTGAAGATACCAAATCTATCATTTGCCTAGCACTGATACTAAGTAGTAATAAAGAAGGTTCTGTAAGCTCATCCCCTAGCTGTGAAAGACTGTGAATGCTCTCAGTATGGGTCTTACTAGGATGGGCTGCCCCAGCTGCTCTGGACGCCTTTCCAGGACCAGAAAATGTGTGTTTCATTCTACCTTGACTCTTAGTGTGTGTGTGTGTGTGTGTGTGTGTGTGTGTGTGTGTGTGTGTGTGTGTGTGTGTGTTATATCCTTCCTGGAGGTCTTTGAGAGCAAAGATAGAACATTAGTTCCAGATATGAGCAACTACTTTTGCGAGGACACAAAAACATAATGAGAATATTCTTCTTCCAGAAGAATGGGAGGAGGGGCACAGTGAGGAAAATAACATGAAATAAGGCTAGAATTGTAAGCCAGAGTCAGAGTACAATTGTTGGACCTTGGAATCAAGAAACCCAGGGTTCAAATCTTGCCTCTGACACTTAATAGTTCCTGTGACCTTGAGCAAGTCAGTTAACTTCTCTGGCCTTATTTTCCTAATCTACAAAATGATGCCATTGGACTCAAGGTCTTCTAAGTTCCCTTCTAGCTCTAAATGTATGATCTGATGAGCCTATGGCAAAGGACTTTAAATATCAGTCTGAATGAAGATTTTATATTTTATCCTAGAGGAAATAGTGAGTCATAGAAGATTTTTGATTAGTGGAGAGATTGTGGGGCTCTCCTTGGTTAAGGATGTCAGTTTGGCAGTTTTGGGGGAGATGAGTGAGAGAAGGAATTTTTTTGGATCTTAGTTTCCTTATTTACAGAATGAGGAGATTGCAATATGTCGAAGAACAGGACAAGACTTCTTTATAAAGGGAACCAAAACTTTCAAACAAGGAAGATCCTAGCTTTGACTAGTAGAAAAAAATGTTTTTGCTATAATTATTTGATTGATGACTCTATACACTTTTGAGATGAAAATTTAAGTTCTTCACTCTAAGTTAAGAGTTTTACATTGATATGCCAGAAAGGGCTCTGACCTAGAATACCAAAGTTTCTTGGAAGTTTGTTTTTTTAAGAATACTAAAGAACTGGAAGGGACCTTGGCAACTGATTTTAACATCCTTTTATATAGATGGGGAAACTGAGTCACAGTGAGGTTAAACAATTTAGGTTGAAAGTTCTAGAGATAAAATCTGATCAGAGATCATCTCTAAACCCAGCCCTCTTTCTACTATGCTGCAATGACAAACTATTTGACCTCTGTGTGGTCCCTTCCTCTACAGTATCATGTATAAATGTCAGATCATAAGATTTCCCAGTACTAATATAGGTAAAAATCACTTTATCTCTTCATTTTTAAAGATAAATTGACAAAATGCTTCCACTGTCAATAATGCAGTCATTTTTCTCTTTCTAAGATATCTATGCCAGAAGATACAAAAAAAGCAGAGGAAGTCAGTAGAACAGCTATAACCCTGCTTCTGCCACCAATTCTTTATGTGGCCATGTACAAGTTACTATTCCTCTTCTGGGTCTCAGTTTCTTATTTTTAAAAATAAAAGGAGGGTTTACCTATATTTGGTATTCTTATTTTTTTTGCATCATGGTGCCCCTTGACAGTTTGGTAAAGCCTAATGTATAAATTATGAAGGATTATAAAGAAAGTCCCATTTATTAAAATATAATTAATAACAAAAATGAAGTTTATAGATCCCAGGTTAAGAACCCCTCATCATCTTGAAAGTGTTCTCTAACTAGAATCTTGTTAGAATTCTGTATCTTTAGAAGAAAATTATGCTTACTCCAGATTCTTCTTGGCAAATATATGTGTGTATATGGGATTTGAGCCTGTTACTAATTAACTTTTTAAATGCTAAGAATAATTATACAAGCAAATCTAGAGAACATGATTTACTTGCTATAATTGATTTCCCACACACACACACCTTTGGCAGAAATCACATGTGAATTGAAATCTTCCTTAAAAGATCTCTTTTTTCCCAACCCCTCAGCATGAAACTCCCTCCAGTCTTAGCTGTAAAAAGAAAAAAAGCTCACTAGTATTTCTGAGACTGTGACATCCTACCTTGAAGGAACAGTGTGATTGGCAGTAAAACTATGATCTCTGATTTTATTAGTCAGGTTCAAAGCAACTCCTGCCCCTTGGAAATGTTGGTGACATTTAATGCCTTTCCTCTCCTCCCTCAAATGAGAACTAATCAACCCCTCCCCAAAATAGCTGCTGCTAATCTGAACACCAGACTGAAAAATTGCAAGCAATATAATTTAGGTAGGGTTTAAAAATAAACCAGTCACTAAAAGATAATAAAGCAATGCTGATCTATAAAGTAATTTCAAGTGCTTAGTATTCAAGTCATATGTTCCAATTTAGGAGTTTTCCTTTAATTCATTGTGTTGCCCTTTGTACTCTCTGATATAATATGAAAAGATAATTAAATTTAGAGCCAGAGGACTTGGGTTCAGATCTTATCTCTGACACTACACCCTCATCCAGAAAAGCAAGAAGTTAGATTATAACAGATAGCCTTCAAGATTCCTTCCAAACCTAATTTAATGATCCTCATCAATCTGTTCCAAGAGGCAATTATTTACTTAGGTGAAATTATTCTTTCCTTTCTGATGGATAGTGTAGTTCAATTGTAGCACAGAGTGACTATATAGAGATCCTCTGAAGATTTTATAAATGACATGACCTAGGAATTTAGATCTAAAACTGAATCCTGCTCCTACTGGGTTTTTCCTGTGGTTAAATGGTTTCTTGATGATACTTTTTTTTCCTATATAGGAAGTTAACAGACCACTTTAGTAACCTTGACATACTAAGGGAGCAGAGAATTTTTCAGATTTATGTGTTAAATGTGTGTATGGGCATACACACCTAGAGCACATTTTTTCTGTACCTTTTATAGCATCAGGCTTGGCAATTCTTAAAATGGAGCCTATTCGGAATTATGACTATAGTTTAGAAAGAAAAAACATAGCTGTGAACAGGATTACATCTATCATATTTTTCTCATACAGCAACTCCTGGGGCTGGGAGTGGGGTGTCTGGAATGAGGATGGTGGTAGTAAGAAAGTAAGTACCACAATGTAAAGATTAACAAATTGCCTTCTGTGGGGGGTGGGGGGGAGGGAAGTAAGATTAGGGGGAAAATTGTAAAACTCAAAATAAATAAAATCTATAATAAAAAAAGAAAATATCATACTAGGCTCTGGGCTACAAAGAAAATAATAGTCCCAAGCTCTCAAAGAGGCTTCTGTGAGAAAGTTTATGAGGCTTTGACATAAAAAGAACCTTTCCCTGTGCTCCTGAAGAATGGACCAGTATTGTGACCTGACATCATCTCCCTAGAGATGTGGCCAAATGTCCTCTAAGGTTACTTTATAGCTTAATGACTGTGGATTATGGACTAGAGGCTTAGTGTCCTCATTTGCAAGATGAGGATGGATTAGATGTGCCTCATTAAAAACCTAGGCAGAACAACAGTGTGTGCTTGGTCACTCCCTCACCTATGTAGAAGATTGGTCAGCAACTTTACCTGCCAGCTCTGTAAATTACAGCTCTTTTTATTTTCATCATTCTACCCATCATATGAGAGACAGTGTGGTATAGTGGACAAGAGGACTGATCTTGTGGTCCAGAAAGACCTGAGTTCAAGTCCCAACCTCTAACATATATTGGCACTTAAATTTCTTCATAATCTGGTCTTCCTACTTTTCCAGTATTTTTATAGTTTACTATTCTCCACCTGCTCTTTGATTCTGCTATACTTGTCTCCATGTTGTTCCTCTCACCCAATACTACATTTCCTTTGCTTTGACTTTCCCTCATGCCTTACTCACCTCTACATTCAGGCTTCCCTATCTTCTTTCTTTTCTTTGTTTTTTAGGATTTTTTCCAGGCAAATGGGGTTGCTTGCCCAAGGCCACACAGCTAGGTGTGTCTGAGGCAGGATTTCAACTCAGGTACTCCTGACTCCAGGGCCAGTGCTCTATCTACTGTGCCACCCCCCCCCAATCTTCTTTCAAAACTCAAATTCAGATCCTATCTTTCCCAGGTCCCCTAGATGCTAGTGGTTTCTCTTCTGAAATTATTTTTATTTACACTATATAAAATTATTTCCCTTTACATTGCATCTTTTTCATAAACAGAGCTCCTTAAGGATATGGATTACCAATCTTGACACCAACTTTCTTAATTTCCTCATATCCCCAGAAGTTAAGGTATAGTACCTAACAGTAAGAATTTAATAAAAACTTATTTGACTGAATGGTTGTGTGATTCTAGGCAAATTAACTTAACCAGTCAATGTCCTGGGCAACTCTCCAAGACTATAAGGCTACACTGATAGAGGAAGTTTCCACCTCCCAAGACTAATAAAACACAGGTTGAGTCTCTATTCTATGGAACCCACTGTGTTGTAATTTTGCCTCTTTCACATCTGTCCAGGATGAAGGTAGGAAAGTGATAGGATTGTTCACAACTCTGCTATTCCAGCTTCTAGATCAAACAGAGGCTAGGTGAGAGTGGGGTCATGCTCAGATATCTATATAGATGCTTTAAATAAGTGTTCACTACATAATATGCAGATGCTATGTGTACTTTCTTTATTATTTTATTTTGTTTTTCAAATTATGTGCAAAGGTAGTTTTCAACATTCATCTGATTACAAGTTTATGAATTTCCTGTTTTTTTACTATCCTTCCTTTCCTCCCCCCATGGCAGTGAACAGTCTAGTAAAAGTTATACAATTATGTTTAAGATATTTCCATATTAGTGATGTTGTGAAAGGGGAATTAGAACTAACAGAGAAAAAATCACATGAAAGGAAGGAAAAAACATGAAAGAAAATTTTAAAAGTGACCTTAATATGCTTTGCTCTGAAACTATATGTATTCTCTATGCACATAGAGACACTTGTTTCTCCACATACATAGAGATGTGTATTCTCTCTCTCCTGAAAAAGAAACCACTAAATATTCCCATACTCTCCATCTCTAACAAGGGTTAGAGACAAGAATAATCTGTTCCATTTGATCTATCAACCTCTCCATGAACAAATATTTCCTTGAGTCCCAGAATCTTTGTCTGGACTCATTACTGAGCCAGCACTATGGTTAGTCAAACTGGTAATGTGCACTCATCCCTGGTCTATGGAACTAGGATTTTTCATTATGAACAAGCAAAACAGAGAGCAAAATAAAATATGATATAGTCAAATGGCAACATGGAGTCATAGGTAGAGGTGATCAGTAGACAGAGTTCTGTACTTATAGTCAGGAAGATCTGAATTCAAATTGTCTCAGATACTTAAATTAGGGATACTTATATATTACATATTATTATGAAGAATAAATGAAATATTCCATGTAAAATATTTTGCAAGACTTAAATGGTAACCTTTATTGTTGTTGATAATTTTAGGCAAACATTAAAATCAGAAAGAACTGGGTTCAAGGTCTCCTACTGAAAAATACTGACTCTGTAACTTCCCACTAATTATGTAACTTTGCAATGCTCTGGGCAACTCTAAGAGTATAAGTTGCAGGAGCTGCTGGTCTGCATGGAAAGACAGAGGGTCTATAACAGGCAGCTGAAATCATGGAGCCAAAACAAAAATCACTCATATTCAAGAAATCCAAATTATATTTCTCAGATTATTAGTGTCAAGGGAATGAGGTTGGAAAGGTTTTATTCACATCTTGAAATGTTCCTCCAGTCAATCAGATGAAAGTTATCTAGCTTGCCCATGGTGGTTTAAAGTCCCAGTTCCTGTCTACAGGGAGCTTCTATCTTAATAATATATATGTGGCACCTACAAAACAATAGAAAATGAGAGCAATGGTGATGTCTTAACAAATGTAGGGAAAGATGACATGGACACAAATAAGTATAAATAGATAAAAACATAAGTTTGTTTAAATCTATTCAGGACATTCCAAATGAATGAACTTGAGGCTTAGAAGGGAAGGGGAATGTTCTACCTGGAGGTATCAGGGAGGATTTTCTAGAGGAAAAAAATCAGGAACCTCTGCCTTAGGCTTTGAAAAAAGAGAAAACTATGAATGAATGAAGTGAAAGGAGAAAAGGAAGAGATTTTGTTAGGTATCAGCCTGTGTACTGAGACAGGGACAGGATAGGAAAAAATTAGGAAATAGTTACAGGATCATAAGGAGTTAGGTGATACAGTAGATAGAGTATCTGGTCTGGAGTCCAGAGCATCTGTGTTCAGATTCATTTTCAGACACTTACCAGCTATGTGACCCTAGGCATGTCATTTAACTCTTTTGCATCTGTTTCCTCATCTTTAAAATGGTCAAAAGAAGAAAATGGCAAACTACTTCAATATCTTTGCCATGAAAACCTCAAATGGAGTCATGGAGAGTCAGACTTGAATAAAATGACTAAACAACAACAACAACTCACAGGATCACACCTAGGCCAATATCTTCATTTTATAGACTAGGAAACTGAGGCTGAGGGTGCTATGTAACTTTGCCCAAGGTCTCATAGGCATTAAGCACTAAAATTGGATTTGAATTCAGCAACTCTGCCTCTAGAAGTAGTATTCCTCTTGGGGTTAAGAGCATATGAAAACGAATAGCCCAAAACAAAATTGGAAAATAAGGAGCTAAGTCATTAAGTGCCTTGATCACAAGTATAAAATAATTAATATTCCTCCTCCTCTCACTCCCCAATATATTTGAACTTTTATGTTTATCTATCAGGACCATATTTATTTTGTCAATCCTAATAGAAACCATGTTACGCTCTAGCACCTAACCAATCACTAAACAATGAAAGTGAAAATAATTGTTTGTTCAGTGGTGGGTAGATGGTCCCTTGATTTTGGATATTGCCCAGAAAATTGTCTCATCATTCTGAGAAGCAAGTGAGAGCAACTTGAGGTTTCCTGAGACAACACACAAAGGCACACCATTCTGTCTACTTGATTTTGATAATGGTAGCCAGGAGGGCTTTCTTAGCCAGTAATGTAGATTATCTCAAATGAGCTGAAAACTGGGAAAAGAAAAAAAATTGTTGTAATTTTCCCCATGGGTAGAAGGGAGGGAGAAATGATTCATTATTTTAAAGCATTCTCTCTCCTCCATAAATATGAGAGTGTGGGGAATTTGGTGAGGTTTGGATCAGAGAGTTGCCTTTGATAATATTATTCTGGTGAATTTTTCTTTAACTCAATAAGGACTAAGAATCTGAAGGGAAACAATATGCTTTTAGATTTGATATTCTGTCATACTCAGTTTATATATAAAGAATATTCTTTAATTGTACATAAAAATAATTTATATTTCCCTTGCCTAGATGAGATTCTTTTCCCCTAAATGGTCACTCTTTTTAAATTTTATGGGAAGCAACCACATGGATAAGTGTGGTTGATCTGGAAATTGACATTTTTGCTCTCCCCCTCCTCAACTCCCTTTCTTAGTCATTTGGCAAAGAGAACAACAATTTTATCCCAACTTAGAGAAGTATAAGGGAAATCTTTGCTGTCTCAGAAATCTGATAAAAATAGAGTAGAAGTAGCATGGATCCTAATGAGCACAACTTTCAAATTGCTTTATATTTTGAGTTGGTTAGACATGTAGGATAGCAAAAATATCTTCAGGTATAATTGAGACATTTCAACATTCTGCTGCTAATGTAAAGAAAAGTTTGTGTTTGTTAAGATTCCATGGTAAAAGCCTACCAAAGCAAAATAGGCATTCTTATGAGAGTAAGGGAAAACTCTGGTATTTCTGTTATTTCTAGGAGACAGATGGACATCACTTTTCTACAACTTTACAAGGAAGTTTAATGTGTCCTCAAGGGATTTTAGTCTTCAGGGTTCAAGAATCAGTGTGGAACATGATTTACTTTTTCACAGTATTTTATGGATTCTATGGGGAGAAGGAACCTCAAAGTCTATTTAATTCAAACCCTTCATTTTACAGATGAGGGAGTTTAAATGATTTGTACTAAGTCACAAAAGGTGGAGTTGGAACCAAAGTCCTCTGAGCCTAGAGTCACATTCCACTGTAACCTGCTGCCTTTTATTAAAGAATTAACTGAATGCTAAGTGATAGTATACAATTTTACTACATCTTGGGTTGAGCAAGACCAATTTCATCCAGGAGAACACAAATAATCACTCTGTGAATGTGTGAGCATTAAAACTTGTTTGAGGTGTCAATGATACAATGAATTCAGTAAGGAAACATAATAAATTCAAGAAATATGTTGGGAGCCTCCATCTTTTTTTAAATTATTGAAGACACATAGAAATAATATAGCTCAGATGGTTGACTGATTTCACCCTATTTTGATCATGTTATATTGACATCATTGCAGATTTCAGATGACACTGAGACAAGACGCTCAAGAATGAATGAAATAATAGAATTTTAGAGCCTGAGCCTCAGTCCCTAAACTAATCCCTGAGACTTAGCTTTATTTTACATTTGCATAAAGTAGGCACTTGAAAATGTTTAATGTCTGATGAATGAATGAAAAATAGGAGCATTTACTCTTTTAAATTTATTTGAGTATAGCAGAAATAAGAAGATATTTCTGGGGGGGGGGTTAATAACTTAAAAAGTCTCCATCTGTCCCTAGTTTAATACCAAGGAGTCACTCAGGACATTGGGAAAAATTCAGCTCAATATGAAACCGTCAGAAGACCTGAGCTTGAATTTCACTTCCACCATTTTACCTTCTAGGTGATCCAGGGCAAGTCAATTGACTTCTCTAAGTCTCAATTTCTTCATTTTCAAAATGAAGTGTTCCAACAAGATGGTTTATAATGTCTCTTCCAGTTCTAGATCTAGAATCTTTGGACTTATTACTGCAACAATTTGTATCTCTTACAGATAAAATGATCTTCCCTCCCCTCCCTCTGACAACACATTAAATTATATATATATATATATGTATATGTATATGTATATACATATATATATATATATATAAAACCTAAGAAATATGGTAAGAATATAACACTAGGGTAATTCGTATTCTCCAAATACTAGAATTATAAAAGGACTTCATTGTATTTATCTTTGTTGTCATCACTGGGTATTCACAGAACTAATGAATAAACAAGAAAACAATTAATTTGAAGAATGAATTTTGGCAGGATATCTACTCACAATTCTTGAGTAGAAAAGTATTGGCTTAAGAATTAAGAATTTGTCACTTTGATTTATGAGAATGCCAGTTATTAATTAATAGCAGCTATTTCATTCCTAAAAGGCAATGTCTAAATATGTATATATATATATATATATATATATATATATATATATATATATATATATATTTCTCACAATAAACATTTTTCCATTTTTCTCTCAATCATACTCTTCTTTACAAGGGAGGGATGAATGGGCATAATTAGTAAATATATATAAAGTGCTCTACTAAGGAAAACAAGTTACAATTTATTGCATTTTTCATTCTTTAAATGTTTCTTCCAATCTGGCTGCTTTTGTCCCAGACAAACATATGTTTGTCTTGGGATTAGGTCAAGCATGTCTGTGTACACAGGGCTGTTACAGTAAGGCTGTAGATGGTTCATTAAATCACTTCTGGGTCCTTTGATATCTTTGAATAATTGGGGTAATTGTGCAGTTAATTCAGGCTGGCAAGGATGGGCCTCAGGGAGAAATGTGAGTTCTCAAAATCCCTACCTCAGCTCAACTAAGAGCCTCGGTGATTTGAGATAACTTCATTTCTCTATCTGGCAAGGAAGGTGTCATTTATTGGTGAAACTTGCTATTTCAGAGATTATCAAGAAAACTACCCACCCTGACCAGAAGGGAATTTTGTAGGATGATAGAAACATCATATCTGATGTTCTATCTAATCCCTAACATCCCAAGAGAAATGAAAGCTCTAGGCTTTTGCAATTGAATCTTTTCCACACAATTTCATTTGGTAGAAAGTTTTTTGAAAGTTCTTTTGCCTTTTCTCAGCTCCAATGAAATTCTTGGAAAGCTGTACTAACAAATCTATTTTTCTTTTTAAAAACTCTCTGAACAACATATTTTTCAGCTCTCACGAAATTGTTCAGATGTGTATTTGCTTGGAAACTTGAAAACTATCTAGGTCTTAAAATTTCAGACACTCTAGGTGAAAGTTCTGAATAGAGAAAGTTGACTTGTAATGGGATTTCTATCTTTGCTTTATCTCACTTCATAGAGAAAGACTCAGGAAAACAACTGAAATGATTGGTATTATTGTTGTTCCATTCTTATCTTAACTTTTTTTATTTTAAATTGAGGTATTGATTTGTTATGACTATAACCTATATAATGCAGAAAATGTTGGCAACTGCCTTTTAGTAGTTAGTATCCTCATCTCACTAATCTGTAGAATGGAATTTCCATCACAGCATTTTAGTCCTTAACCATGCATCTTAGTTAATATTGCAATTGGATACATAATGTCAATATTAACTCATTTTGAACTTTAATTACAACTTCATTTTTGTTAGAGAGATGAACTTACTTTCTCCCTCTCTTCCAAAATTTCTTTTAAAGTGGATGCTATGTCCCTTCCACTTTTCTAGTCAGGGAAGCATAAGAAATGAAAAGTTGAGTAAAGTTGTTGAATTACAAAAGCAAAAAATGAAAAATATTAGGAAAAAATTTCAACTAAACATACTTTAGTTCACAAAGAACAAAGGTAAAGGTAGTGATACTGATGCTGAAGCTATGCTAAGTACAAGGATATACTGCCTACTACTGAAACTATGTGCTTGAGAATATATGGAGATACCATGCCTATCCTTTGGTCTAGTGGTGCCAAGATCTATATTCTGCTAGATCTGTATTCAAGAAGAGATGAAATATGGGAAGAAAAGAATCTCTATGTATAAGATTTTTTTATAGAAGCTCCTTTTTGGTTACATGGAGCTGGAGACTGAGGGGATACCCATTGTTTGGGGAATTACTGAAAAAATTGTGGTATATGATTGAGTTGAAATGTTGCTCCATTATGGGAAATGATGAATAGGATGCTCTCAATAAAAAACTTAGATGAACAAATGCAATGAGAAATGTACTGTATACAAATAGCAATATTGTAGCATGCTCAGCTATAATGACCTACCTTTTCTAAGCAATGCTGTGACACAAGAGAACTCTCAAGGACATATAATAAAGAATATCATCCTTCCCAAAGACAGAGCTAATGGTGTCTGAATACAGATTGAAACTTTTTTTACTTTATTTTTCTTGAGGTTTCTCTTGGGGGGGGGGCTTATGTTTACTTTTATAACATGACTTGTGATCATGTTCTTCATGACTACACATTTTTAACCTTTTTCAAGTAACTTGCATTCTCAATGAGGGGCATTGGGGTGGGAGGAAGGAAGGAAGAGAATTTGGAACTCATATTTTAGAAGTGAAGGTTGAAACTTGTATAATACCTGTAACCAGGGGGAAAATAAAATAAAGAGAATATTTGGGTACCTTCCAGTTCAACTTGTGATCTTATTAGTATGCCATAAAGATGATCCAAACTGAATGGTATGGAATTTGGTAAGAATAAATATATAAAGTTCTGTACTTGAACTTATAAAAATCAACTTCACAACTACAAGATAAGAAAAACATAACATCTGTTTTAAAAAGATAATAGTTTATAATAGTCAATACATATTTTTAAATCACCTACTAAGTGCAGGCAGTGTCCTAAGCAGTTGAAGTTATAAATAAGAAAAAGACAATCCCTGCCCTCGAGAAACTTACAGCCTAGTGTGGGAATTCAATTTAATGTGAGAAGCTTTCAACCTAATGTGGTAAGACAATACACAAAAGGAAATAGAAAGTGGGAGAGGAACCATGATGTTTGTGGAATTGAAATCAAACAGAGAAGCATGGGAAATGGAAAGTTGGAAATTCTGAGCTCTCTATAAATGGAAGCTTTGGTAAAAGTTTATTTCTCTGTCCTTTATCTAGCTTTGCAAACAAAGAGGAGAAGCCAATTCCATACCATTCAATTTGAACCATCTTTATGACATAATAGTAAAGATCATGAGTTGAACTTGAAAGTCCCCATATAACCTCTTTATATTATTTCCTCTCCTTGATGATAATGAGTATACCCTTAAAGAAATATGATATTCAGAGTTGAAATCAAACAGAACAGCCTTGGGAAAATAAGTGACTGGATATTAGTTAATGGGGTGACATGGCAGCCAAAAACATCAGTCCTGTATTTGTTTGAATTAAGAAAATGAAAGTATTTAGAATGAGAGAAGAGATAGTCCTGCTATAATACTTTTCTCTGATCATATCACATCTGGAATTCTAAGTTCTGTTGTAAACATTTCATTTTAGATAGAACATAAGCAAATTAGTCCCCAGCATAGGATAACCAAGATGTCAATAGACTGAAAAATGTGCCATGTGATGATAAGTTAAAGGAACTTGATTATTCAGCCTCAAAATGCCTGGGGTAGAGCTTCATTGGGGTGGTATGATGGCTGTCTTCAAAAATTTGAAGGTCCATCATGGATTAGGATTAGACTTGATTAGATCATGGAAAGGATGGGTGAGACTTATTCTCCTTGGTCCAGAGGGAAGAACTAGCAACAATGAATGGCAACTGCAGAGAGACAGAATGAAGTAGACATGCTTCTTAATTGTCAAAGCTGCTCTAAAGGGATTAAGGGGTACTTGATGAGGCAGTGGGCTACTTCTCACCAGAGATCCACAATAGAAATTAGATAGAACTTTCAGCAATATTACAGGAGAATTTTCTTGGTTCCATGTCACTCGAATTTGATGGCTTCTGAAGTTCCTCCTAATATATAAAACCCATGAGACCAAAAGAATTTAAATGATTTGCCCAAGATCAGACAGGTAGTAGTGATAATAATTTACCTTTATATATCACTCTAGTACAGAGGTGGGGGATCTTTTTTCTGCCAAGGACCTTTTGGATATGTTATAAACATCATTCATGTACCATACAAAATTATCAATTTAAAAATCCTATCCCTAAAAAACTCTTAGATTTATTGAATTTTGAGTGTCTTGCCTTTCCTTGCTTACCTTGGCAGTACCACACCAAATGATTCTGTGGGTTATACTCAGTCTGTAGGCTAGAGGTTCCCTCCTCAAAACCCTGTGAAGTAGGTATAAAGAATTTTTTTAGGTTGTTTTTTTTTTTTTGCAAGGCAGTGGGGTTAAGTGGCTTGCCCAAGGCCACACAGCTAGGTAATTATTAAGTGACTGAGGCTGGATTTGAACTCAAGGACTCCTAACTCCAGGGCCAGTCACTATGCCACCTAGCTGCCCCATATAATAAATATTTTTACCAAAGAGAAAATCAAGCATCTACGAAGCTATATTAAAACACTGCCAACAAACTTAAGAGTTAAGGTTCAAATCTCTTCCATGTACCAGGAGGAGAAAAAAGAGATAAGGAAATGGACTAAGTTACTAATGATAGAACAGAAGAGGAAAAAAAATAAGGCAACAAAACAATGCCATTTTTTATCAGAAGGCATGTGTAGCCTTCTCAGTATCAGGATTCTAACTATAGAAATGACCTTGACCTATTTCCTCATAGATGATGTCATGATGATAAAGGCTGATAAGCTTGTTCATCATCTTCTGCCTGGTCACTCATCCTCACCACTCATCTATGCTTTAGACTGGCAGTGAAAATCCTGTTTTTATGCAGGAAACCAGTGGCTCATTTAGAGATTACTGGAAGTTCTCTATGATATATTTATGGTATTTCTTTTACCTGAAACAGTAATTTATTTTCCTTTAGGAGGAAATTGAGGGACCATTTGGCTAACAGTTTCTGTCTTCATTAGGAGCAAGGTGATCATAGAAATGCTATTTGTTGAATTTAAAAAGATGAAAAATAAATCTTTGGGCAGAGCCAAGATGGAAGAAAAAAACAGGAAATTGCCTGAACTCTCCCCAGTTTCCTTCAAAAACAACATTAAATCAAGCCCCTAAAGGATTCTGGAGCAACAGAAGTACAAAAAGATGGAGTGGAACAATTTTCCAGCTTAAGATAACTTGGAAGGACATCAAGAAAGGTCTGTCTCAACTGAGTAAAAGGGAAGTATGTCCCAGAACAGATAGAGTATGGGCAAATGAATGAAGAGGCTCAGTAGCCCCAACACAGAGAGCAAACTGCCAGTCCCACAACCCCCAACACAACAGGCATGACCAGAATGAACCACCCTCATACAGTGAGTTAGCTGACACAACTGAGGTCCTGGCCCAGAAAGTTATTGACCAGGTTCCTGATCTTCAATACAAGAAGCTTAGAAAAAGAAACTTTGCCCCAGGAGCAGAGCACAACTTTGAAAGTCATGAAATTGGCTAAATATAAGCACCCCGCCCCCCAACAGAATAGAGCCCTGATCATAGAAAACTACTATAAGGAAGATCAAAACACAAAATAAGAAGAGAACAACAATGTCAAAATGTTTATTTGCAAAACCTCCATAGGGAATACAAATTGGTCTCAAGCACAAAAACTCCTCTTGGAAGAGTTCAAGAAAAGAATTAAAAATCAAATAAGAGAGATAGAAGGAAAAATTGGGAAAAGAAATGAGAATAATGCAAGAGAGAGTCAACAGCTTAGAAAACTGACTGCAGTAAACAATTACTTTAAAAAATATAATTGATCAAATGGAAAAAAAATCCACTGCAGAAAAATCAATCTTTGTTCTAAAGTAAATACATCTGTTGTATTCAATGTGCTAATAACCTCTAAAGAAACTAGTAATCCTTGCTTAAATGAACAAATGAGTATTGAGAAAAGAATTGTGAATCTTAGTATCATATAGTCATTTGCTGATGATTGATGAACTTTAACCTGATAACATGGCTATTCAATCCTCCCCAGCTCCCCCTTCTTAATGGAAATAGTTTGTTTATGCAATCAAAAGAGATTTTAGAAAGGTAGTTGGAATCTTGTTTTTGTTTGTTTTGGTAAGGGAAATAATATTTCTATCCATTCATTGATCATTGGCAGGTGTATTTTCATGCTATTGCTTACTCTACTAATCACCTAGATACTCTAAATTCTAGGTAAATCAAACCATCAGACCCATAATTTTTTCTGAATGTTACCTGTTTCATATCTCTATACCTTTATCCACATCATTTGCTAATCCCCTTTCTATCATTCTTCCCTGTTAACATACCCATCCATCAAGGACCAGGTAACATATCACCTTGTCCATGAAGTTAAATAGAATTGATACCCTCTTGCCTCAATTGAATATAATCATCCCTTCACCAAATGTCATAAAATTGAATAGGCAAGAGAGAAAATTTAGAAATCACCTTGTCAGGCCTCCTTATTTTATATAAAAGTAAACTGGGGCAGTTCTGAAGAGGGTAGATGGATTTCCCAAGGTCACATAGGTAACAGAAATTGGATAAACACTCAAGTTGTCTAACTTTAAATACATTTTCCTTCATTGGATTATACAGCCTCCATATTTTTTCACATTAATACATTCTAATAACAGGCAGTGTGATATTGTGGACAGAATATAAATTGTGGAGTCAAAAAGATCTGGGTTCAAGGAATGTCTCCTTCAGTTACTGTCTGTCTGACCATAGACTAGTCACTGAATCTTTCATTGCTCCAGGCAGTTCTGTAAGTAAGACTTTTTTATGGTGGGTGGGTGGGGGGCAAAAGTAAGTGTATATGGCCAGGTTTAAATTCAGATCCTCCTGACTCCAGGGCTGGTGCTCTATTCACTGCACCACTAGCTAGTTCAGTAAGGTAGTTTTTCTATTTAAAAAGCCTTGTAGTCATGAAATTCTAGTTTGATTCTGATCCCCATTCATTTATTTTTTTCAGCTCAATCATTTATTATCAAATATAAGATTTTGGGTTAGTTAGTGATGGAGATAGAAAGACAAAAATGAATTATCTCTACCCTCAAAGAATCAAAATTGATATATATATATATATGTATATATATATATACATATATATATATATATATATGAGAGAGAGAGAGAGAGAGAGAGAGAGAGAGAGAGAGAGAGAGAGAGAGAGAGAGGTGACAATTGGACTTTTAACTTTGGTTTTAAAGAAACTAGTTTGTTGTTGTCCTTCATTCTTGAAGAGAACCGAACCAAAATGACACCCTATGTTGGAGTCAAAGAACAGTGTGTCTGACCATGGGTGATCAGACCAATAGGAATGGAAGACTCCACCACAGGTCAGATGCAAATAGTCCACATGAACATTTGGAGTGGTGATTTCCCTAAATTTGTTCATCTATTGGTTATATAAAACAGAGGTTGGGAGGATGTACATTATAGCTATGGGGATTGTGCAAAGACATGGAGACAGAAGTTAAAATAGTGTGTATAGAAAGCAGTTGTATGATAGTTTGGCAGGAATAGGGAATAATAAAAGGGGAATAATATGAAAGACTGGAAAGATAGCTGTAAGGAGCAGGGACAGAAACCAAAATGAGGAAGATCTGAAAGGCCAGACTAAGGAGTTTGTCTTTTATCCTTAGGAGTCACTGACGATTTTTTGAGTAGAGCTGTGATATGACCAGATCTGTATGTTAGGCAAATCAGTTTGGCAGCAGTGTGAAAGATGGAATGGAGCAGGAAAACATTAGTAGAAGCGGGGGAACATCAAAAAGCAATTTCAGGGGCTGCTAGGTGGCACAGTGGGAACAGCTGGGTGGTGCAGTGAATAGAGCACAGGTCCTGGATTCAGGAGTACCTGAGTTCAAATAAGGCCTTAGAAACTTAATAATTACCTAATTGTGTGACTTTGCCTTGGGGAAAAAAAAAACAATTGCAATAGTTCAATGGAGAGGTGGTATCCATCTGCATTTGTTTACTGTAAACTCTGAAAACAGAGACTATATCTTAGAGTTCTTTCTAACACACATATTTAACATAGTAGACAATGAATGTTTTGAATAAAAAATAATTATAAGCAAAAACCTGTAGAACATCCTTGATTATAAATGAAAAAGATTTCTTCAAAATGAAATATTCAGTGGAATTAACCCAAAGTCTTATATTTCATAATAAATGATTGAAATGAAAAAAATAAATGAATGGGGACCAGAATCAAGTATAATTTCAGAATGACTGATTTTCTTCATTTCAAGTCTGAACTTAGACACTTACTAGCTTTGTGACTTTGAACAAGTCACCTAACCCTATTTGCTTTAGTTCTTTGTTTGTAATACAAGTTGAAGAAGGAAATGCAAACCTGCAGTATATTGCAGAGAACTCCAAATGGCATCATGAAAAATCAACAACAGCACCAACAAAACAACAAGCCCAGAATGACACTATGGATAGACAACATCTCTGGCAGGCAGAATTTCTCTCTCCAACATGCTAATTAATACTCTAAAAGTTCAGAGTTCTACCTTTTTTCTCACCACTTTAATATCTGTGTTTGGGTAGAATCAGTGAGCAATATGATTACTGTACCCCAAATCAGATGTGAGAAACAGAGACCAGTTGAATTTTGGAATGGAGTATATTTACCCAGGGGTTGCTAGGGGGTAAAACCCAAATCTAACAACCCTAAGAATAGAATGAGCAAGGTTTTTATAGTATTTTGAGGGGCAGGGGTATCACAGGCAAGCAAGGTACAGAAACAGAAATAGCAGTTAGATATATTTCCTTGTCAGATTGTTGAATAAATGTGACATAGTATAAGCAGGAGGCTAGTAAAAGACAGAAGGAGGTCAGGGTCTGCCTTAGGTCTTAACATGTGTCCTGTGGTACAGGACAGCCAAGTTCCAGGGAGACTTAGGTCGGATGGAGTTTACTATCTCCAACTGCACCTGGGGAGGGGGGAGGCATTTTTAGAAGGGAGCAGGAATATTGCAGAAACAGCAAAAAGGATTAGGTTAACAAGAACATTAGGTGAGTCTCAGATAAAATTTGTGGTATATCTCATGATTCTCAGGGTCAACTATTTGAGCCCTGTCAGCATGTTCCCAGACTTAGGGGCATTAGCCAAACTGTATTTCTGGGGAGTTTCTCGGGTCCCAGAAAAGTGTCGAGGACCCCCTTTACATGGTATTAATATTGTACTTCAGATGAATGAAAAGTTCAAAAGACATAGTTTCTGAATAATTAACAATCATTTTATTAATTATGGCTTGTGGATAAATAATAAAAGGGTCATTTGTTTACTTCTCCTACACCAAAGACCCTTCATGGACCTACTCAATCTCTGCCCTTGTAAGAATTCCTGAAGTGTTCCTGAGGATAAAAATCAACTCTGGTTAATAAACAATGAGTGAATGAAAATTATAATGAGAAATGGGTTTATTCTAATGAGAGTCTGAGGACATGACTTTGATCACTCAGATTGAAAAAAAAAAGATATATCTTATACAAGATTACCCCCTGTCTACAGGACAATCTAGACAAAAGAAGGAAAGCACTACTACTACTACTCAGACCTGTCTAACTAAGACACAATGGGTTGAAATTCATCAATTCACTACAATCTCTTTACCTTTTGATCAGATCAAAGTTTTCCCAGTTTCATCCGAGATTTCATCTCATTATCAATCTTATACTTCAAAGGTTGCTTTAATAATCTACAGAGGTTAATTTCTGAATAAGAAAATAGAAAAGACAAAAATATTAGTCCTAATATAATAATTGCTTAGTAATAATGGAGAGAAATAATCATTTCACTCAACAGCAAACAAAACTTATTTAATGTTATGATCTCCATTGATCACTTGTTGATAACTCATAAGTGTTGATAATAACTCTTTTTCCTTTGACAGTTTCTTAACTAAGAGTTAATTGACTTGTTCACAGTAAGTGCCAGGGCTAAGATTAAAAAAAAGAATCTAACACTTTTCTCCACTACCAAATGGATGTTTTATTCCAGGATAGATTGAATTTTGAATGGTATCAGAGTAGAGAAAGAGTTTGGATTCTAATGTTGGGCAAAACTATCTTCATCCAGGTATAGGGATGAGATCTCCAATTTCACTGACATATAGAACTTCCTCTACCAATCCAGATTAGAACAAATAAGGGTCAGAGTTTCCTAGAGTATTGAGAGTAAGTTCCTTGCTCAGGGTCAGAGAGACAGTGGATGTCTGAAGTGGGTCTAGAATCTAGATCTTTCTGAACAGATTTTTATCTATTCCTCGACCCTTCCTCAATGGTACAAACATTACTTATATCACAAAAGCACTTTTAAATAGTGCCTGAAAGTTTACAATGTTTTCTTCATAACTGTGCAAAATAGATAAAGCAAATTGGCTCATTGAATTACAGATTTAGAGCTAGAAAGAAATTTGGAAATCAATCATGTAACTCAACCTCCCTTACTTTATACATGAGGAATGAAGAAAGAATTAGTGCCAGAGCTAGGATTTGAACCCTGGCTTCTGATCCTAAATTCAGCCCTCCTTCTACTTGATTATAAGGAAGTCCCATATAATCTTGCTAATTGACCCACATAATCACAGCATTAACTCTGGACTTGAGAAAAAGTTCCTCAGAGTTCCTGGGTTATACTTTCTGGCTTCCCATTTAGTTTCCATTTTTCTGTTGTTAACAGCATGCATTAGAGTCCTGGAAATGGAACATCAGATCCCTAACAGAAACTCTCAGATGAATCTAATTCCTTCGCATCCTCTTCTCCTTTGCCTCAATATTTGCTCTTTTATATTTTAAAATGGTACACTGGTGTACATTTGGAGATGCTCTGAGCATGTAATGACACCCATGAAAATCAGCTTTTTGTTGACTAAGAACATCCAGAATATTTCCTCTCCTGTCTCATTCAGGAAATAGGGGTAATGCAACTAGCTTAGCTTTTAGAGTGGGAAGCATTTTGTACCAAGTCCTATGGAAATACTAAATGATGCTTTTGAAAATGCAGCCATTTCCTGAACCAGCCAGACCTGTGGGAGAACCTGCTCTAAAATCTCTACACATGCATGATGACTACTTAGCCTTTGGCTGTAAAGCTCAAAGCAAAATATGGATGGGGTCTATTTCACTCCCCTAGTAGCCTCTGGAAAGAGTAGTTTCATAGAATTTTCTTTTTTTTTTACTTTTCTTTTTTGTTTTTAAAAATATTTTTTAATAGCTTTACTAATTACAGAGATAATTTTTAGAATTCATTTTTACAAGATTTTGAGTTCTAATTTTTCCTCCTGTCCTTCCTCCCCTCCCTAAAATGATTTAGTTTGATTTAGTTTATACATGTATTGTCATATAAAACATATTTCCTTATTAGCCACAGTTATGAAACAAGAAGCAGATCAAAGAGGGAAACAAACCAAGAAAAAGAATAAAATAATTGGAAAAAAGATCCTTCCATTTGCATTTGGAATCTATCAGCTCTTTAACTGGATGTATATAGCATTTTCCCCTCATGAATCCTTTGTACTTGTCTTGGATCATGGTAACACTGGAATTTTAAAAGACATTATCACCTACTAGATCATCAGGCTTTAAAAACAAAAATCACCATGATATTGGCTCAAATGGTCCTGCTGGGAAATGGGAGACTAAGTTGAGGCATTTTTCTGAGATACAATCCAATCTACTGGTGTCAAACTCAAATTAAATTAAGGACCACGAAACCAAATGTGAAGATCTCTATGTGGTGCATATTGACTTAGAAAATCACATATTAACTTTATATTTTATTATATTTGTATTTATTTTCTTGAATATTTCCTAATAGCTCAGTAGCACTGGGGAGCTGTGGGCTAACTGTATTTGATACCTCTGTTATACTCTCCATTATCCAAAAGCAGTTACTTATTTTGTAGATTTATTGTTGTTCCTATTGTTCGTTCCTTCTTTCTTTTTTTTGAATTTCACAACCCTTCCCCCAATCTTGCTTACAACACCCCACACACACACAAAAAGTCCCAGTCCTTACATTGTTTCCATGGTATACATTGATCCAAGTTGAATGTGATGAGAGAGAAACCATATCCTAAAGGTAATAGTCTTTGGTCTCTGTTAAAACTCCACATTTCTTTATATATTTCTAAAATATTCTTGTTTAAGAGCAAACATAATACCCCCTCCCCGCAAAAATATAGAACCTCATGAGAAATAAAGTAAAAGAAAAAGAAAAAAATTGTGTTTCAGTCTTTGTTCTGCTACCATCAGCTCTGTCTCAGGTGGATTGCATTCTTCATCATAAGTCCATCACAGAAGCCACTTCCATAGTTTTCCACAGTTGCCACTGCTGACTGTAACTCCCTCCATCCATTCCTCCCCACTACCATATACTATATTCTGTCTCTCCCTTCACCCTGTCCCTCTTCCAAAATGTTCTGTAGGGCAGCTGAGTGCCACAGTGGACACAGCACTGACCCTGGGGCCAAGCGCCCCCAAGCCCACATACCACCCCAGAGCCCCAGCAAGCATCTGACCCCAAGGTCCTGGGCAGGCCACCCAATCCCAGCACCTTGCAAAAAGTAAAAAAGATAGTGTATTATATCTGTCTATTCTCTCCCATGATCTACCCTCTCCTCCATCACCCACATCCCCTCCTCTTCCCCCTGTTCCCCCCCCCCCACTCCTCCTTACTCCAGATGTCTATACCCTATTGAGTGTGATGCTGTTTCCTTTCTGAGCCATTTCTGATAAAGGTGAAGGTTCCCTCATTCCCCTTCACCTTCACCTTCCCCCCTTCCATATCATTGCAAAATCTCATTGCAAAAAAAAGTGTCTTAGCCTATTCCACCTCTCCTTTCTCTTACTCCCAGTACATTTCCCTTTTAGCCATTGACTCCATTTTTACAATATCTTATATCTTCAAATTCAGCTCTCTCCTGTGCTTCATCTATAAAAGCTCCTTCTACCTGCTCTACCAAATGAGGAGGTTCATATGAGCATTATCCGCATCATTTTTTCTATGAAGGAATTCATACAGTTCATCATCATTAAGTCCCTCATAATTTACCCTTCTCCTCCACTCTCTATGCTCCACCTGAGTCCTGTCTTTGAAGGTCAACCTTTCTGTTCAGCTGTGGTCGTTTCAGCAGGAGCATTTGAAATTCTCCTGTTTCATTGAAAGTCCATCTTTTCCCCCTGGAAGAGGATGTTCAGTTTTGCTGGGTAGTTGATTCTCAGTTGCATTCCAAGCTCTTTTGCATTCTGAAATATTATATTTCAAGCCCTACAAGCTCTTAATTTAGTTGCTGCTAAATCCTGTGTGATTGTGACTGCAACTCCACAATATTTGAATTGTGTACTTCTGGCTGCTTGTAATATTTTCTCTTTTGACTTGGGAGTTCTGGAACTTGGCTATAATATTCCTGGGGGTTGTTTTGGGTTTTTTTGGATCTCTTTCCAGGGGAAATCAGAGGATTTTCTCAATTTATATTTTGCCCTCTGCTTCTAGGATATCAGGGCAATTTTCCTGTAGGAATTCTTTAAAAATAAGATTAACGCTCTTTTCCTGATCATGACTTTCATGTATCCCAATAATTTTTAAATTATCGTTTCTGAATCTGTTTTCCAGAATAGTTATTTTTTTTTTGATGAGATATTTTACATTTGCTTTTAATTTTTCATTCTTTTGGTGTTGGATATTGTGTCTTGATTTCTTGTAAATGTTATGAGCTTCCTTTAGCTCCATTCTATATCTGAAGGGTTTGTTTTTTCTCAGAGAGCTTTCTTATCTCCTTTTCCATCTGGCCAATTCTGCTTTTGAAAGCATTCTTCTCCTCAGTAACTTTTTGAACTGTTTTATCCATTTGACCTCTGTTGGTTTTTAACATATTATTTTCTTCAGCATTTTTTTGGATCTCCTTGACTAAGCTGCTGACTTCCTTTTCACATTTTTCTGCATCTCTTTCATTTCTTTTCCCAATTTTTCTTCTATCTCCCTTACTTGATTTTCAAAATCTTTTTTGAACTCTATCATAATGTGAGCCCAACTTCCATATTTCTTGGAGTCTTTAGATGCAGGAGCTTGTACTTCTTCATCTTCAGAATGAGTATTTTGATCCTCCTTGGGATCATAGACAAAATATTTGTCAATGGTGTGGTTCCTCTTTTTTCTCTTTTTACTCATTTCCCCAGCCTGTGCCTGGTTTGGGGGTGCTTCCTGAGCTTTTGAGTTTCATTGGGACACCCCACACAGGGACCTCAGTGAGTTTTTGACTGCTCTCCTGGTCTTTGAATAACTACAAGCACATCCCTCTGCCACAGGGCTGGGAGGGGAGGCTCCCTGTTCTATAGGGAGGGCCTAGATTGACTAGGATCTGAATGTGGTCAGGGCCCCAGAGTCATGATCCAGGGACAAAGGACAGACCTTGGAAGTCTCTTTCTACTTCCTACCTTTGGTGGGCTGAGCACTCTGGGCACAATTGCCTGGAGGCTCCTGCTTGCTGGCTCCTGTTTCCGTTTCCTGGATCTGGATACATCGACCACTGCAAGCATTGACCACTGCAAGCTCGCTGACTGTGCTGAGTGCCCCAACTGCCCTGAGGTCCTGGGCTTAGGACTGGCTCTGGCAGAGGTCTCCCAGGTGATTCTTCAAGTTGCACCTGGTGCTCCCCAGGGTGCAGGTCAGTAAACTGCTTGTGCTTGTGAGAGCCACAGCTCCCAGGTGCTTTGGGTCTGTTCCCAGGAGGCTGAAGTTCCAGAGTTGAAGTGAAGCCTATCCCTTATAATAATGAACCACTGAGAGTTCAATTACTTGCCTTGCTTTTAGATTTTGTGGAGCTAATCTGAGAAATGGACTAGTATTCTACCATCAGATCAATTGGCATGTAGTTATTAAATGATTATTATATGTCAGAGACTTTGTTAGGCCTTGGGGAAACAAGAGAGAAAAAAAAACATTTGGAAAAGGAGGAAAGACAACATAAGAAATGTACGTTTCCATAGAATAAGTTCAACAAGGTGGCTAACTACATGCCGGTTAGTAAGGAGGTCACTAGTAGGCAGGGCAATTCAAGAAAGGCTTTATGTAGGTGTTGATGCCTGATGGAGTTATGAAGAAATAAGGCCTCTATGAGATGAGGATGTTCCAGCTAGGGCACATGATGACCACAAAGAGATGGGGAATGGGTTGTCATATGTAAAGAACATCAAGAAGGATGATTTGGCTGGACCAAATCCAAAAAGATTGATTGGAGTCAAGCTGTGAAAAGCTTTAAGAGACCAACAAAGGAGTTGATAGTTTATCTTGGAATAGGGAGTCATTGAAATTTATTGATTAGGAAGTGAAGGCCTAGTGTTTAAGGAAAATCTTGAATCAGTAACTGAAGAGTGATTCTCTGGCAGGTCAAGAATCAGGGGTACTCTTCCTCATGAGCCCTCCTCTCCATATCCCATCAATTTTCATAGCTTGCTGATTTTACTAGCTGTCCCCTCCTCTTCATTCAAACAGCTACTACTGAAGTTCAGGTCTTCACCTCTTACCTACACTATTGTAACTAACTGATAACTAGATTCTTGGCTTTTAGTGTCTCCCATCTCTCATGGATCCTCTACAGTGTAGCTTCATGGCTCAGTGGATAGAGCACTGGCCTTGTATTCAGGATGGGAGTTCAAAGCCAGACTCAGACACTTGCCACTTACTAGCTGTGTGACCTTGGGCAAGTCACTTGACTCTGATTGCCCTGCATCTAGGGCCTTCTCCCATTGTCCTGACTTCATTTTTGGCCACTGGACCCAGATGGTTCTGGAGGAAAAAGTGAGGCTTATGACTTAGCACAGCCCCTCCCCCAAATTCAGTTTACATGCTTGTTAAGGCATGACCTTGCTGAAGTCATGGTCTTTTTCAAAAATGAAGGACAAGCATTATTATCATTATATTCTACCTAACATAAAAATGTGACTATATTACTCTGCTTCTTCAGGGGCTCTCTATTGCCTCTAGGATAAAATGCAAACTCCTCACCCTTGAATTTAATGATTTTTGCTGCTTGACTCTAACCTGCCTTTCAAGACCTTTCCATTCCCTGATTATATGCCTTTGTGTAGACTGATCCCTATATCTGTGTAGTCAGTAGGCATATGACCTATGCTTGCTTCTTGATGGAAAAAGTGAATTGAATGAATAAATGAAAACTATAAGAGAAAGCTTAAGTTCATAGACCAAGATTTTTCTTGAGCCTACCTGTATTAGCCTTTATATCTTATTGGGGGAAGGAGGAGTTAACAAGTAGTTTGGGTCAGAAAAATTTGAAAGGATACTCTATTTAAGAAAGATCCTGCAAAAGTTTGAGCTGAAAAGATTTAGAAGAAAAGTTTAGCAATTTTACCTGTTTAAAAGGTCATTAAAAACTTCTTAGGATTTTACAATCAACCTCTAGTAACTTGTTTTATAGTTTCATGTAATAGTTTCATTCAGATTTTCTTAGCTAAAGTAATTTTTCAGGCAAAACAATGAATTAATACTACCAAATACTGGGGACCATTCAGAAGAAGGTATATTGAACATAGGGCTTTGAAAATGAAAATCTGTGCATTAAGTTTATATCCATATAAGATCATGTCATTTGGCTAAAGCATAATTCTCATTATTTATAATTCAACAGAAAAAGTTTTAAAATATAATAATCCCCCCCTTTCATTTGCACATGAACCTAGGACTTTAATAGACTAATTTGATCATCTGTTTCCTTAAATCAAAATATTTTTGTCTCACTCAATTGAACCTTACACTTTCTCCCAAGGAATCAAGTACTGCTTAGTTTTCTTTCTTCTCTCTTGTCCTGTTTTGCATTCATCCACATGAGAACAAGCACTGGCTTAATATTTCCCTTCTGTGACAAATTTATTATTCATATTTTAGAGTCATTCCTTTGTAATGTGCCTGTCAATTCCCAGCAACAATTTAGGAAAACTTTTCCACTATTCAAGTTTTGTTGTATTGTTGTATAGAGCCAGGTTTATGCTTATAGAACCTGCAGTGAATACTAAATTACAAACAGTAATATAACCATTGAATCGAGCTAGAATTGGGGGAAATGCCTGAGGTATATGAAAGAAGTTTTATCTCAAAATAAGTGAATCATCCAATTCAGTTTAAGTGAGTAAATAACAGCTTATGGAAATGTTTGTCTTGTGTACAGCCAATACACTAATGGGCTTTTGGGAAAGTGCTTTAATAGGAGTGTGGTGGGTGTTACACTGAAAAGTATTTTCATTAAAATAAGAAAGGACAAAACATTGGCATTTATAACTAACATCATTCTTTATTTGCTTCAGATATAAGAATATCAACTTATCTTGTGGACAAAATATATTCTCAACCCAGACACTGTTATGAATTTTTTAAATGATTTTAATAGGAAACATTCGGCCCAGAATTAGATGTGATCTAAGATATAGGACAGCACTTACCTTGACTTTCTGCTTAATTAGTTGAATTTTCATCCATGTTTTAAAGCTCAACTTCAAAGCTGCCTCCTTCAGGAGATCTTTCCTGATCCATTAGCAAGCACCTTTTCTCACAGATCTCACCTTGTAGTTTTGCAAAACTTTCTAATGTAGAGATCATACAACATCGTATAGTATCGTTTTCTGTGTATGTACCTTACAACATTAAAGACATTTTGAATTACAAATTATAGGATCATAATTTAAAGCAGTAAGGGAGATAAAACATCTTCAAGTCCATTGCCTTCATTTTACAGGTAAGGAAAGTGAGGGACAAAAAGATTGTGACTTGACATGGTCCAAAGTTGGGAGGTATTGTTGGAGTCAGAATTTGAACCTGTGTATCCCTTTCTCCACATTCAGTCCCTATTCATGCTAAATCCCTTCCTTGGGGAGATAGAGAGAAAAAGGATTTTTTATGCCTTAAGTTAGAAGAAAAATTACATATACATTGTAGTACATGGGAGGTTCAAAGAATTGTTGTTTGCCCCTTATTCTTGAAGAGGATCATGGCATCAGGAAGGTTATGTCATGACTTGCAAGGGACTTATTTGGGGTTAAGTTAAAAAAGAAATATAGCCTATAAACCTCAAAATATCTTATAAGGGTTCACAGATCAAAATTTACATTCCTTTAGACAAGTCACCCTCAGGTATGTGGTTGATAACCTATGTGGAAGAAAAGAGAAGGAAAGCAAAGGGAAAGAGAAAGGAAATGGAAGAGAAAAGGTAGGGAACAGGAAGAAAAAAAAGAAGAGAAAGGAAATGGAAAGGCAGTGAAGAGATGGAAAGAGAAGGAAAGGAAAGGGAAAGAAAGGGGATTGACCAGTTCTGGTTGAGTCTGTATTGGGGCAGTTTTTGTTTGTCCTTTGTTCTTGAAGACCATGTCATCAGGAAGGTGATGCCATTGCTTGTAAATGCATTGGATTTAATTGAAAAAGTGTTGTGTAATGTCCCCTCCAGTGCCATCAAAGTCCGATGGCAAAATATAGATCAGGATGACTGGAGATAGCCCCAACAAAGAGTTAAGCCTTGGGGAAATGGATTAAGAGAAAGAGGAAGGTTACATAGATTTGGGATATAAGGAGGGCTTTATGAAGGTAATATCTGAGTATAGCCATGGAGGATGGGTAGGATTCTGGCAAACAAAGATATAAGGAGAGTATTTTAGGTGATGAGAACAACATGTGTATTAGTAGGGAGTCATCATTTATGTTTGGGGAATGGCAAGTCATCCAATGTGGTTGGGACTAAGACTATTAACAGGACAGTAGTGAGAAATGGGGTTAGAAGATTAAATTGAGGTTATATCATAGAGGACCTAGAAGAACAGGGAATGGATTTTCATTTAGCATGCAATAGAAAGCCAGTGAAACCTGGCAAAGGTAAGCTTTGGGAAAATGAATTGTGACAAGCATGGTATGTCCAGCATGCATTGAATGGGGAAACAGTGAGGAGGAATAGGTTTAGAGGTAATTAGAACCTGAATTAGAGTAGTGATAACTGCCAGGAGGAAAGGAAATAAGACTTCCCAAATGATTATCAGGAGAGAGCAGGGAGAGTAGGATCATTGAAGACAAAGTCATTCCAAGGTTTTGTAGCATGGGCGACTAGAGAAAATATTACAGAAATTAGGAAGTCAGGAAAAAAAGAATTTGAAATATGGGACTAGAAATTCAGAGAACAGATTAGACAACATAGATTTAAGAATTATCTGCAAAAAATTTACTTGAAGTTATATTTAAATGAATAAAATTTGCCAGGCAGAGAATGTTGAGAAAAATGAAAAGGAGAACATAATTCTTTAGAAGGAAGAGAAAATGGAGCCTGTAAGATATGGTTTGACAACCAAAGGGTTAAAGACTTGGAAGCAGAGGTAAGAAAAGGAAAGAATTAGGAAATAATAGAATCTTCCAGTTTTAGAAATAACCTTATTAGTTGCAGTTATGACTAAATAATATATAACCTCAATATGTTCCTCAAGCATTTTATATCAAGGAATTGAGAAGAAAGTAAGAAAAAGATTGAAACAGCAGGGGGGTTATCAGACATCAAAGAGGGACCAGAAGAAACTATAAGGATGCCAAACTATCAATTCTCAGGTCAGTATACCTAAGTATTGTGAACTGAAGTAACCAAAATTTAAGCATCAATCAATCCAATAAAAAATCAATTTTCAAGAGCCACTTTTATAACTGATGTTATGTTAGACCACAGTAAAGATATAAACCAAACCGAAAGCAAAACAGATCCTACTCTCAAAGATTTAAAGTTATCAGCCCCAAGACCCCAGAGAACAGAATTCTGGTTTGATAAATCATATTTCTTTAGGTTAAGTGATGTAGAAAACTTTCTTTTGTAAATGTGATCTTCTTAGATAATTAGCTTGCTTATCAATTCAATTCAATTCACCCCTCTCCTGAATTGGAACATCTAGACACAATAATGTTTGTCATTCATTCTTGAAGGAGACCAAAACATCAGGGAGGTGATGCTATGACAATCACATGATTTGAGTGAGGGGATGCAGTGCTAAGTTATCAGTCTCACTTTATCCTCCAGAGCCACCTCGGTCCAGTGGCCAGATATGAATCAGGACGACTAGAGATGGACCAGGATGTGAGGCAATCAGGATTAAGTGACTTGCCCAAGGTCACACAGCTAGTAAGAGTCAAGTGTGTGAAGCTGGATTTGAACTCCTGTCTTCCTGATTCCAAAACCAGTGCTCTATCCACTGAGCCAGGTATTTACTAGATATTGATTATATTATACCATATTCTGTAATTTCATGACTGAATTGACTGATTTTTTCAGTCAAAATGGTTGAATCTTTGAATTGGAGGCAAGTTTCTCTTGGCAAACAATATCAATGCCTATGAATGTCAAGTGTAGATTGGAGCTGACTGAAATAACCAAATATACATATATATATATATATATATATATGTGTATGTGTGTGTGTGTGTGTGTGTGTGTGTGTGTGTGTGTGTATGTATATATAGTTCCCTCCCCTCCTACACATCTCCAGTAGAATATAAGTCCCTTAAGGATAACAATGTTTATTTATTGTTTTTGTATCTAGCACTGAGCACAATGCTTTCCACGTGATGTCCAATCATTTTTCAGTTGTGTCTGACTGTTTGTGATCCCATTTGAGGTTTTCTTGACAAAGATACTGGAGTGGCTTGCCATTTCTTTCTCCAGCTCATTTTAGAATTAAGTGGCTTTCCCAGGGTCACACAGCATCTGAGGCAGATTTGAAGCCAGGAAGATGAATCTTCCTGATCCCAGGCCTGGTACTCTCTCCACAGTGCCATCTAGCTTCTCACCTAACATATAGTAGGTATTTAATAAATATGTATGGAAATTATTGACTTGGCTTGATATAAATTTCATTTCAGTACCCAAAAGATTCTGTTTTGCTATGAATTTTTCATTTCCACAAATCCTATAGTTACAACTTGGTTTCTCATTTCTGATACTAGCTTTGGACTACCCTCTTCTTCAATGAAAAAGTAGCTAGCCTACTCAGTGCAATATATAGTCTAGATTAGCTACCTATGAAAAACAGTAGGGGTGGGGGTGGGGAGTTAGTGGACCACAAATTCAATTTGTCTAGTGTTCTATATGGCAACCAAAGAAACTCATGTGATTTTGTCCTGCATTAATCAGGGCATAACTTGCAGAAATAGATGAGAGTTGGTCTCCCTTTACTCTGCCTTTACCAAAACTTATTTGGAGTATCATGTTTAGTTCTGGGTTTAAGAAGGATGTTCATTACCTATAAAATATTCCCAAAGACAGCAACCAGAAGAGGGAAGAACCTTGGATTGATGGCATTTGAGGTTCAATTGAAGGACCTCGATATTTAACCTAGAGAAGACTCGATGCCTTTCCATAGCTGTCTTCAGCTGCTTGAAGGGATATCTTGCAGGGGATGGGATTAGATTAGAGACAGATAGATTAGATAGATCAGATCCAGGAGCAAAGGGTGGAAGAACATCCTGACAATCAGGGCTGTCCAAAAGTGGAAGGATCTCCATGGAGGTTTCCTTGGAGGTCTTTAAACCAAGACCAGATTACCATTTGGTGTCTCCTGAGTCATTTCACAGTTATGTCTTGGTCATAGGTAGTTTCTCCAGCTTATTTTACAGATGAGAAAATTGAGACAAACAGGGTTGAGTGACTTGTCCAGGTCACTCAGCTGGTAAGTATCTGAGACTAGATTTGAACTCAAGAAGAGGAGTCTTCCTGACTCCAGTTCCAGTACTCTATCCACTGAGTCACCCAGCTGCACTGCTATGGAAGGTTCCTTGTTAGTAAGGATTGGGCTACATGGCTGCTGAGGTTCCTTCCAACTCTCAAAATTTGTGCTTTAATGACATTTGAGATCCTTGCTGAAATGTCTTTCAGGATACTGAGAATTGAATTAACCAACAATTCAGCTCACTTCTCAGCAGTCCCTACCAAGCTGTACTGTTTATTCCTCAGAATCCAAGGAGGTGTCTGTTTGAGAACATCCATTCTGCTGCTAATAAATCCCTTTTACAGATCAAACTTTTGGAATTGTAAATGAAGGCATCTGTTAGCTGGTGAAACCTATTAATCAAGAAGTCAACAAAGATTGATAAAGTATATACTGTTTGCTGGATGCTAAAGTAAGCCCTGGGTTGTACAGATTATTTATATATATATATATATATATATATCTGAGATGCTGTGATATGTTGCAATCTAGAATACTTTAATATAAGCATATAAAAAAGCATAAACAGATTCAGTTTAAAAAATATATAATATCGAGAAGTGAGGGAACTAGCAATTGTGTGTGTGGAAGGGGTAAAGTTATTTGAACTACATCTCAAAGGAAGGGAGGTAGCCTTTGAGATGAAGAGGATAGGAAGGGCAAAGCCCAGAGATGGGAGCTGTAGAAAAAAGGGAAGGATAATTAAATTAATTCATAGACTATAGAAGAGGAATGTGGCTATTGTCCAAAAACTAAGGAATTTTCTGACTTATTTTAAAATTACAATTTCTTTTACTAGTTCATCTTAGCAGCTTTAACATTAACTTTTTGCACATTGTGTTGAGGGAGTGTGATATTGGGGGGGAGGAGACTATAAGGACATTTTGACATAAGACATCACTGTCCCTAGTACCCATCAGGCTGTAGTACTCTGATTCAGATGTGGAAAATTGTCAGCAAGTCAGAATAAATGATTTAGAACATCTCATAGAGTCCACTGCTTTCATCAAGACTTCTCAGACAACTACTCTACAGCTCAATCTAATTCGAGAAACAATTTATTAAGTGCTTAGAATGTATAAGGCATAAGGATACAAAGACTAAAACAAAAAATAATCTCAGCTTTCAGATAGTTTAAATTCTACTGGAAAGAGTAGTTTCACACAAAATAAGGAATCATGGCAGCAGACAAGAGATCTGTCCAGAAGAATTTTTGAGAGGAGGCTAAACACCCTGAACCAAGGGGATCTAGGAAAGTGAACCAGTGGAAAGTGGGATCTTGAAGGATTCTGATGAGGAAAGAAGGCATTCTAGTCATGGAGGACTTGCTTGGGCAAGAGGAATGGAGTGAGGACATAAGGAGGTTGTGGAATGTCAGGTTCAATATTGAGTTTGGCTAGAAGATAGAGTACATGATGGGCAATAATGTGAAATAAGGCTGGAAAAGGATATTTGGAAATTGTCTTAAGTAGCCAGACTGAGGAGTTAGAGTTTTTTTCCTCGAGGTAAAGTTTTCGAGCAAAGGAATCAGATTTGGTCAGGTCTGTGTCTTAGGAATATTATCTTGGCAGCAGTATGGAGGATGATTATTTTGGCAACCACATGAAAGATATTTTGGCAGCCAGATGAAGGATATTTTGGCAGCTATTGGTCATATGTTAACTAACTTCAAAGAATTATAGTACTTTTCTCATTTACTCGAATTCTCTCTTAGAACCAATGATGTCATCTGCCAACAACTTGGGTATAGAGTAAACTCTCAGTGGTCCACATTGTTGAAGGCAGAATTGGTACAAAAAATAGAAAACAAATGAAACAAAGCATTTGGGCTGATATCCACTGCCCACAACAGAAGGATGGCAAGGTACCACTGAAAGTCAGTTTTTACATAGCACTTTAAGAGTAAAAAGTCATTTTTTTCACAGCAACACTGAGGTAATACAAGTATTGCCATCTTATTTTAACATAAAGAAACTGAGGTTCAGAGAAGTCAAATGCCTTGTCCAAAATTGCATAGCTAGTCAGGGTCAGAATAGGAATTCAAAGTCAGGTCTCCAGACTCGAGATCAAGCACTACATCATCTTGTCCTTGAAGCAGAGCATGTCTCCTAAGTGATATACAGGACATGTGAGTAATCCAGGAGCTCCTAATGATTGATTAATTCAAGTGTCTTTGTTTCAGATCCATTCCCTTTGAAATAAGGAAAAGGGAAAAAAGGCTAATTTCACAAAGAGAAAGGGTATATATTTTCTACATTATGAACCTAAAAATTCTTGACTATATTCTTCAGTTTTCTTCCAAAAATGTGGATTGTTCATGATCAATAATGATCTATACTTAGCCTAGTTGTATATATGTAGAACCTATATTAGATTGCTTTCTATCATGGGGAGGAGGGAGGGAAGGGATGGAGACAGAAAACTGAGAAACTTGAAACTTCGTAAAAGATGACTTGAAAACTACTGTTGCATGGAGTTGGAAAAAGAAATAAATAAAATATTAAAAAATAAAAAGTGGGTTGCTCATTTGTGTCTGACCCCTAGTGACCCCATCTGGGGTTTTCTTGACAAAGAGACTGAAGTGGTTTTGCCATTTCCTTCTCTAGCTCATTGCACAGATGAAGAAACTGAGGCAAAAAGGGTTAACTGACTTGCCCAAAGAGAGCCATACAGTTTCTAGATATCCAAGCTGGATTTGAACTCAGGTCTTACTGTCTTCCAGGCCTAACATTGTCCCATTTTGCTACTCATACTAGGCTAGAGAGTCTGGCAAATGGTGCCTTGGTGAGTTGCCAGCCAAGGAAATTATATAGCTTGAGAAGCATGCATACCATGTCATGGAAAAAAATTCAGAAAATATGAGGCAAAATAACAAGTTTAATGTAATAACTTTGCCATTATATAACCACTTTAATTTTTCAAAGTGCTCTTAAATATATTCTCTCAAATGATCCTCCCAAAAGCCCTTTGAAATAGTCTTGAACAAGTATTAACTTCATTATACAGATGAGGAAACTGAATTACAAAGGGATTAATGACCTGCCCAAGATTATATATCTGAATAACTACCAAAACTAGCAGAAGAACTCAGATTTTCTAACTTCTAATTAAATTCACTTTCTATGAGACCTTGCTGATTTTCTTCATTGAATTTACTAGTTGTGATAGCATCTTGGGCATGTAAATACACAAGCTATTTTCCTCAATTGCTATCTACCACCCAAGACATTCAGACTAGTTTTGCAATTTGGCATGTATTTTATCTGTACTTTGAAAGAAACAATATCCTAATTACCACTCTCATGCAATTTAGGCTAATTTTCCTTCAAAATAGTATGGAGATCACCCTTGAACCTTGGTTGACTTGGGACTAAAGATTCAAGATGTTACCATCATTTCCTGTTCTTTTATTGTTAAGTCATTTCTGTCAGGTTCAGTTTTTCATGCCTCTCATGAGGGTTTTCTTAGCAAAGATACTGGAGTTTGCCATTTCCTTCTTCAGCTCATTTTTCAAATGAAGAAACTGAGGAAATAGGGGCAAGTAACTTGCCCAAGGTCACCCAGTTAAGTGTCTAAGGTCAGATTTGAACTCAGGAACATGAGTCTTCCTGAATTCAGGACCAGAACCTATCCTTTCTTGCTGCCCTTCCTTTCCTAGTCACCTGAGTACAAAGAACCTTCAAGGATTCCAGGCTTGGAGTCCAAGGACTCCAGTGCTTGGATAGTGACTGATGTTGGAGCATAGTTCAGCTGAAACAACTTGAGATATTCTCAGTACCTTTCCTTGAATATCCTTCTCCCTACCATGGGTGATTAAATCTCCTTTTGTTTACTGTTGAGTCATCTCTGAATGTTTTGCTTTGTTCAAGTATTGAATTTAAACTATCAGAGAATTAACCAAATGAAGCTCATCATTGAATGTGACCTTGAAACATTAAAGTCACTAAAAATAGGGATTAATTGCTATTAAAGAAGTTGCAGTAGAAAACTTTATAGTTTGAGCTGCTTAAGATAAACTACATTTTCTTTATGGTTTTAAAATATTTCCACTTGTAACTTCCAATGTGGATAGTTCCTCTATAGAAACATGGGGGGTGGGGTGGGGGGGAGCAGATAATGAAAACTCTCTTAAGAAAGTGTTGAGGGGCGGCTAGGTGGCATAGTGGATAAAGCACCAGGCCTGGAGTCAGGAGGACCTGAGTTCAAATCTGACCTCAGACACTTAATAATTACCTGTGTGGCCTTGGGCAAGCCACTTAACCCCGTTTGCCTTGCAAAAAAAAAAAAAGAAGGTGTTGAAAACTTTTTTTTAAACAAATTTCTACTTTTGGATAAAATACACTTTCATCTGCTTTGACTTGAAGATGTCTTCTTGAACGATTTCATGGAAGAATCATACAGGAGAGACCTAATACCCCAGAAAAGACTTGGTAAACACCAATGAGAGTATCACTAATGAAACTGATGAAAAAACAAGCAAGAGATCAGGACTCAATTGTCAATAGCAGTGTGCTTCCACTTCAAAATGTTGATTTGTCTGTAGCATTAGAATATTCTATGTTTTTCAATTTTTAAAGATTTTTTTTTTTTTAGGTTTTTGCAAGGCAAACAGGGTTAAGTGGCTTGCCCAAGGCCACACAGCTAGGTAATTATTAAGTGTCTGAGACCGGATTTGAACCAGGTACTCCTGACTCCAGGGCTGGTGCTTTATCCACTACACCACCTAGCTGCCCCTAAAGAGTTTCATTTAAAGTTTTGAATTCCTAATTCTATCCCTTCCCCTACTCCCACCCTCCCGAAGATGATGACAAGAGATTATAAATGTGCATTCATATAAAACATTTCCATATTAGTCATTTTGTATAAGAAGGCTTGGACAAAAGAAAAAGATGAAAGAGTGTAAAAAATACCATGCTTCAGTTTGTATTCAATTAATAGTTCTTTTTCTGGAGGTTGATAGTATGCTTCATTATTATTCCTTTGACATTTCATTGCTGAGAATAATTAAGTCATTCACATTTCTTCAATGAACGATATTGCCACTGTGCATAGCATATATCTTGGTTCTGTTCACTTTCCTATGCATCAATTCATGTAAGTCTTTCCATGTTTTTCCTGAAATCATCCTACTTATTATTTCTTATAGTACAATAAGATTCCATTATTCCAATGGATATTCCATAGCTGTCTAGTCATTCCCAATTAATGGGAATCCCTTTGATTTCCAATTCTTAGCCACTGGGTAAAATCAACCAGAAAGTCCAATTTGTAAGATATAACAGTGAAGGACCTTTAAAATTCAAATTTGGTTTTATTTGAAAGCAAAATGATGCTTTGTCCTTCTGATTCAAAGGTAGGGGAATTGAGACAGGATTAAAGTTATTTTACAATCTTAAAGTAGTTGGTGAAACTAATTTGCTTTGCTGCCTATGCAGTGTATTCGATTTTTCAATATATTATCTATTTAATTAAGTCATTTCAAAATATCATAGTATCCATTTCCAAGGGTACAGTGTGCAGCCATGTATAAAACTGTCATAGTCAGAGATATTGGGACAAAACAGTGGTGATTGCTGGTAGCCTCATTTCCTGAATGAAATTGTGCCACCCAATTATCTTATAGAGATCCTGCTGGGAGAGCACAGGAGACAGTTCTCTATACAGAAATGTACAATTTGCTCAAATGCAGGTGTGACTAACTGTACCTCTTGCAAGATTTTGTTTAAAAAGATGAGATGTCAGCTTTCTGCATTTAGATCACAAATCTGAGGGCACGGACCATGTCAGCTATCTTTGTAATTCCTCTAACATAGTAAGTTCTTAATTAATGATCATAGAATCATTGATTTAGAATCTTTGAGGGCCTTTCTAGCCACACACACACACACACACACACCCACTTCATTTCTACAAATGAAGAAGTAAGATGAAGACAGGTTGTAGCTTTTCCAGGACTGCACATTACAAAGTAGCTAAGACAAGATTTGACTTTAAAGCTCAATGTTGCATCCAGGATATCATGTTGCAAATGAACTTAAAAATGAATTTATCTACAGTCACCCCTCTGCTCATTGATTTTCTCTAATACCTCACTAACCCAACACCTAACTAATCAGTATTAAAGCAATACTATTTGAGCATGTATTGAACAAAGATGCATGAATTGTTTACCCAATATAAATGGCACATTCCCCTTCATTCAAGATGTTTTTACATTCCAGAGGGATTTTTAGGTTGCCCAGTTATATTACTGTTCTTTATTTTTGATACTATCCTTACTCTTCACCTCTCCTCCCTTTCTGCAACCATGAAATCTGTTCTAGGCCTATAAGACCTCAACTCTACCTTTCTCAATTAGGCCATTAACCTCTGAGCGGTCACATTGAACTCTACCCCTCTTCCCCCAACTCCCTGCCCTGAACTCCATTGCTTTACTTATAAATGATGACAATGTCCTAGAAGGTATCACTTGCTTAGCCTTTCAAAGGAATTTCTCATTCTGGATCATCCCCACAATCCCCTCTACTCTTGCTCCCAGGCATTCTTCTGGACTTGTTATTCAGTCAGCTTTAGTCTTGTCTAATTCTGTGACCCCATTTGGAGTTTTCCTTGTAAAGATACTGGAGCAGTTTACAGTTTCCCTCTCCAGCTCATTTTACAAATGAGGGACTGAGGCAAACAAGGTTATGTGACTTATCCAGGGTCACAGTTAATAAATGTCTGAGGCCAGATTTGAACACAGGAAGGAGGTGAATCTTCCTGACTCCAGGCTAGACTCTGTGCTAGTCTTTCCCTCAGCACTGCTTCATAATCTCAGTGGTCCCTCATGATGTCCTGGGTTCTTTCTTTATGATGTTCAGTGTAGATGGGTGACTTTACCTCCATCTAGAAAACAAGGGATTCTTAACCTTTTAATATCACATGTGACCTTTTGGTGATCTGGTACAGTTTATCAACTCATCCTCAAAATAACGTGGGTTTTTTTTGAATCATAATGGAAGGAAAGGCTCAATTTCAGTTAAAAATAATTGAAAAAAATATGTAATTTTTATTATTTGCCTTTTTCCACTGCAACCCCTGCAGTCTATTCATGGAAAATCTTGACTGTATCTAGAGCCCAGGTGATGATCCTCTGATTTAAAATCATAGAAACAGGGGAAGCTAGGTAGCACAATGGATAGAGCACTATCCTTGGAGTCAGGAGGACCTCAGTTGAAATTCGGCCTCAGACACTTAAAAATTACCTAGCTGTGTGACCTTCGGCAAGCCACTTAACCCCATATGCCTTGCAAAAACCTAAAAAAAATAAGATAAAATAAAATCATAGAAACAGAGTCTTTTAAAGCAGAGAGAGACTTTAGAAATGCAGCAGTTGTGAGGCTAATCATAATAATAGTTTGTATTTATTAGATGTGTATCATTTACAAAGCACTTAAATCCCTCTTCCACCCCCCCCAAAAAAAATCTATGGGAGAATAGTGAAAGCACAAGATTTTTCTTAGAGATAAAATAGAATAAGGAAACACAAGAGGCAGAAACATTAGAAGGCCTCCCAGGAAAGCAGATTTCCCAGAACTGCATTATGGCTCTAACAATGATTGTCCAAGCCTCCACCCCTTTGTGGAATAATAAAATAAGATACACAGAATAAGAAAAGAAACCAATTCAAATGAAATACTATTCATCAAAATTTTTACTAAAAGTCTACAAATTGGTGCAGCTAGATGGTCCAGTGGATAGAACACCGACTCTGGAGTCAGAAGGACCTTAGTTCAAATTCAGATTCAGACTCAGACTTCATACTTATTAGTTATGTGACCTTGGGCAAATCACTTAACTCCATTGCCATCACCACCCCATCAAAACAACAACTACAACAAAAAGTTTAATGATCCCAAATAGGAATCCTTAATTCTTGCAACTCAATTTACCTGCCTCCCCTGGAAAAAGATAATACAGTGAAAGGAAGGATATGTTCAAGCAAGGGTAAAATTAAATTACCATTTTTGAAGTGAAATTGATACATATAAAAATCATTTGGCTTCAGTTATGCAGTATCAGAGACAATAAGCATTATGCAGTGGGGAAAAAGCAAAACAAAACATTTTTAAACAAATTAGGAGATTTGAGTCACTCCAGTTCTGTGAGTCTCAGTATTCTCCTCTGTGTAAAATGAAAGGATGGAACAAGACTTAATTGTACTTTCTGGATCTGACAAACTATGATCCATTAATTGAGAAACATCCTTGTTGAAGGTGGTAATAATGTGGTTTTCTTTGGAATTTGGTTAGGTTTTATGAGATTCCTGTACATTATTCATAGCTTAAATTTATGCAGAGGGAAAATCTCAGCAGAAGGTTGAGATAAGTCTATGCTGTCTTTGTTTATAAATAAAGGAGCCAAAGTTTGGCATCTTAGCATAATGTATGAGGAACAGTTTTGCCAGCATCCATCCTGGAGATGGGAAATGTGGAAAAGTTGTGACCATTCTCAGACAAACAGAGGAACTACTTTCAATGTTTATGTGCCTCAGGGCTACATTTTAGAAGTGAAAAAACAGTAACAACAAAACAAAGAGAATTAACAGAGTCCATGATTGTCTGAGGCAGCTAGAGTGGAAAGAATGCCAGACCTGGAGTCAGGAAGACTCACCCTTCTGAGTTCAAATCGGACCTTAGAAATATATCAAATTTTAGACCCTACACAAGTCATTTAACCCTTTTTGTCTCAGTTTTCTCATTATAAAATGACCCGGAAAAGGAAATGTCAGATTACTCCACTATCTCTACTAAGAAAACCCCAAATGAGGTCATGAAGAGTTTGACACAACTGAAACAACTAAACAATAATGTAATTGTCTAGATATTAAAAGTCCCAATTTTTTGTGCTAAAAATGGATTATTGCATCACTTTCTGACAACCAAATTACCCAGTCCCCTTCTTCTGTTCCTAGGTGGCTATGTTTCCACAAAATTGACCTAAAACTGAAGGTGATAGGCAGGAAGAGCAGAAACTATAGCAGATCCCTAATAAGAGTGAGACAAAGGAGCCTTTGTAAAAAGAATTCATGAATCTGAATAATTAAATATTCAAATAGTTTTGTGATCTTATCAATTTGGAAGTTCCCTCTAATAGTACAGATGCAACTCATCTGTGCCTGACTATTCTATTAGATTCTTGTCTATGCCCTTCGAAAGTTTGCCTTAGTCCACCCAATACACCAGGAGACTTTTTTACGTTCTCCCAGTATCACAAAGTCTCAGTGAGGTACTTTGTCTATGTATCTGTCATCCTTCAGTTTTACCCTTTGACAATTCCCCTTCTCTTCCTACTGTCCTCCAATTCCTTGATGATATCCCTTATCCTTGTTCTTTGGAATTCTTCAAGGGTTACAAGTTGCAATCTAATCATATCTACCATGCACTTCTCTATTTCCCTCTTTCTCAAGCCCCCCCCCCCCCCGAGGCAATCAGGATCAAGTGACTTGCCCCAGGGTCCCATAACTAGTAAGAATCTGAGACAGAATTTTGAGCCCAGGTTCTCCTGATTTCAGATCTGGTGCTCTATCCACTGAGCCACCTAACTGCCCCTCATTTTAAATTCTTCAGAAAGAATGGTGTTCCATGTGTTACCAATACCAATGAAACTATGAGCTTTGGCTTCCCAATTTTTAAATATCACACACACACACACACACACACACACACACACACACACACACACGATATTCCTGTGAATTTGTTGATGTAGTCATCTCTCAGTAATTCCCTCTCCTAATGCAGGTTATGGATAAGTAGATAGGTAGATAGATAAATGAATGTATGTGTGTGTGTGTGTGTGTAACTATGTACACACACACACACACATATACATACATACATACATACATATATAAGAGGTTATTTTCTTGATCTAGGGAATAATGAACTTTTTTCTACCAATTCAGGTTAAAACTTTTTATGCAGTCTGTGACCTTAGAGAGTTGTTTGGGGTCACTATGAAGTTAAATAACTTGCTAAGAAATGTATCAAAAGTGAATCTTGAATCCATGTGCTCCTGACTCTGAACTGTCTCTCTCCATGCCAGACTGACTCCCCCCACCATTAAACACTTAGCCTTAACCTTACATTTCCTGAAACTGTTTGCTATAATTTACTCAGGTAATTACCCAAGGTACCCACTGACTTTGAAGTAGGGTGATTTTTAGATGATATAATGAATAAAGCTTAGAGTCAGGAAGACCAAAGTTCAAATCTGACCTCAAATATTTACTAGCTGTGTGACCCTGAGCAACTCACTTAACTTCCGAATACCTTTAGACATTGGAGAAGGAAAAGACAACCACTGCAGTATCCTTGCCAATCCCCCCACCAAGAGGAAGACTGGTCCACGAGTGGGAATCAACTGAATAAGAGGCAAACCTCTATTTTATAGCCCTTATGGAGCTATATAAAATCTTTAGGAAAGCCTCTACCTGGGGGGCTGAATGGAGGATAGATAAGAATGGGGGAACACTTGTAGCAAGCAGACCCACTAGCAGGTAATAATAATAATAGTCCATAATAGTTCAACTATTGCAGTCCTTCTTCCTTTCCCCAGCATATATGTTGGGCTACTGCTTCTGGGAGGTGACAACATGGAAAGAATTACTCTCTATTATGGAATTTGAGTCAGTAGAATCTTCTGTCTCTTCTCTAGGGTATTCATTGCATTGAGGTTGAATATCCTGAAGGAGAATGCAGAGTAGGACCTGAATTCAAATCTCATCTCAGACATTTATGAGTGATTCTGTGCAAGCCACTTTACTTTATTTTCCTCAGTTTCCTCATCTATAACATGAACTGGAAAAGGAGATGGCAAATCACTTCAGTATCTTTGCCAAGAAAACTCTAAATAGGATCACAAATTTTGGACAAAACTGAAATGACCTAAGAAATGTCAGCAAAGGGTTCCTTTGTTCAGAATATAATCCTGCTAGCCTTAAGGAGGCAGCAGAAGGGAAGAGATCCTTCACCACAGGGTGCATCCCATTAGAATGATGCTCCTATTTCAATTCTGACACCCTGGCAGGACTTCTGACTCAGACAGAAACATTCACTCAGCATCACATAGAGCCAGAGGACACTATGGGTTCAATGAAATCTCAGTGCCATTTGTTTTGTGATGTGTATTGCCCTTTCTTTAATTGAAAATGGATTTTTTAATGTTTTTATATTCTTTTTCCCTCAACATCAGCAAAATAGTTTCCTTGTCAACATTATCTAGTAAATGAAAGTTTGTTTTTTTTTCCTCCTGCTTTGACTGTTTCACATGCTTTGGAGGAGGAGAAAAATTAGTCACCTCCCCAAGACAACTTCTACATATTCCACTATCATTTGGTCCATGAAAGGAATGGTGGAATATTCGAGTTGGAGATCATTTAATTTGATGCCTTTATTCTACATATAAGGAAATGAATGAATGCCCCAAATGAGTAAATGACATGTCCAAGCTAATATGCTCATTTGGGAACAGAATTGGGTTGAAAGCTTGAGTCTCCTGACTTTTAATTCAGTGCATTTTCCTATTAGCAATAATTCCTGGTAGAATTCAAGATTTTTTAATGAGTCAATAGGGTCAGGTGTGCCCTTAGGAAGTGACTAGTACTACCTTAAGCTGGAGTATTCTCTAGAACAACTGCCACTGCCATAGGATTCTTCAAAGTGTTCTCCTAAAGACTTTCAGAACTCCTTAAAGACATTTATTAACTGTTATCTCAGCTGAATATTTTTAAACACCCTGAATTCATATAATATTTTGTATTTTTCTGCATGCCTTATTGATTTGATCTTTCCTATTCCCTTATGAATTGATTCTCAACATTTGTGATTGTTATGTTCTATAAAGTTGGAATTAATGAATTGCTTCTGGGGGAAACATAAGTTGAGCTTTTTGTGAGCTTCTGGTCCTAACATTTACTTTAACACTTCCAGAAAGCTGCCTCACATACAGAACCCACAGTTTCCTCTCTCTTTTTTTCTGGACCCCTGTCTTGTTGTTTCATTAACACTGAGCTCATGTCAAAACAAAGTTTAGGGGTCACTCGTGTTTCACTATCAGACACATAGGAACCTTCTTGAAACACCAGACAATACTCCACATTAGGAGTTATTTTAGATAGCAAAAGAATCAACCAAAAAACCACAAGAATGAGAAAAAATGTGACATTAAATACATTTTGAAATGAACACTTGTTTACCATATGTGAAGTGAAACAAAGAAGGCAGAGAATCTACTGCCTTGTTCAGTCTTAGCTGAGAATGTGCACATTGGCCACTCCAAGTTTCCTGTGATGTGTGCCTGCCTGTAAATGATTGTGAAAACTCCACAGATACTGGTTTGGGGGTTATAAATAAATTTTAGTTATTCAGTGACTTTACAGATACAAAATTTACAAATAATGAGGATAGATCTAGTAAACCAGCTAGGGGGGAAAGTACTATGATTCCCATTTAATAGGTGGTAATTGAGACCATGTACCTCACAGTAATTATATTTTACATTATAAATCATAATTCTGAAGGAATTTTACCCAAAGTCACAAAGCAAGTAAATGATCTCCTGACTATTTGTCCAGTATACTTTCTATTTTTACCACAAATTAGGCATGCCCTTGACCATTTCACCATCTAGCTCAAGAAGTTTCATTGACTTTCTCTTACCTTGAGGATAAAATACAAACTTTTCTGTTTGGTATTTAAACTTGTTATAATTTGGCTCTAACCTTTTTCAAAACTGCTTAGATATTACATCCACTCACAAACTTCAAGTTCTGCTCACTTGTTGGTCTTTATATACAATATTCCATCTCCATCCTCAGGCCTTTGTACAAACTGGTCCCTATGTCTGAAATGCTTTACCTTCCCTTCTGCCTCTAGTTTCCTAAAAGTCCCAGCTTATGTGCCATTTCCAAGAACTCTTACCTCTTGTTATTGGTATTCCCTGTCCTCTTGTAGGTGATTGCTTTGGTTTTTATTACACACACATAGGCTACATGCATATGTAGCAAGCACACACATACATATGCACAAACATACATGTGTGAACATGCATCAATACATACATAGATACGCATATACATATATATAGATAACAGGATTAATTGACTTACCCAGGGTCTCACACTTAGTATCTGAGGTTGGATTTGAATTCATGAAGATGAGCCTTTCTGACTCCAATATGGTGCTTTCCCCTTGCTTTCTCTCTTTTTTCTCTCTCTCTTCTCTTTTCTCTCTCTCCCTTTTTTTTATCTCTATCTATCTGTTACACACACACGCACACACACACACACACACACTCTTGCTCTCTCTTTTTCTCTCTTCTTGTTCTCTCTCTCTCTCTCTCCCCCTCTCCCTCTCCCTCTCCCTCTCCCTCTCCCTCTCCCTCTCCCTCTCCCTCTCCCTCTCCCTCTCCCCCTTCTCTTTCTTTTCTCTCTCTTTCTATCTCTACTATCCACATCTCTCTCTTTCTCTTTCTTCTCTCTCTATCTCTATCTATCCATCTCTCTGTCACTCTCTCTCTCTGTCTCTCTCCCTCCCTACCCCCTCTCCTCTCTCTCTCCCCTCTTTCTTCTCTCTTTCTATCTCTATCCATCTCTTACACATACACACACACACACACACACACACACACACACACACACACAGAGCACAGCACAGTTTGCTTACCTGTGAGCATATTGGTTCTCCCCCTCCACTCCCAGTAAAATGTAAGCTCCTTGAAAGCAGGAACTGTTTTACTCTAGCCTTCGTACTCTAGGCTTTACTGCAGCTTCCCATGTTCATGTTGCCAGGGGCTTGACAAATGCTTCTTGAATGTAATTGAATAGAGACTATCAGAAGGAAATAGAAGATATAATTTCTCTTATACTCAGCTGGAAGTGGGGAGAAATCAGACATTGGATGATTTATTTGGTGTCTGTAATTACTTCCTATGTTATACCCAAACAGTTACATTAGTTTTTTCCTTCAGGTGAATAAAAAATCTAAACCTTGGGAGATGGATGGTCTTATTTTTTCGGTAGCAATCAAATCTAAAATCTTCAGCATGGCCATTAAAACTTGATTTTACATTTATTCTGAAAAACTAAATTTCCCAAAACCCATTACTTCAAGAAAAAAAGAAAATCAGCAAAATGTAAAATCATTTCTTGCATTAGGCATCAATCAGGACTTATTTAGTGCTGTTGAACCCTGCTGTTTTCTGGATGAGGAAGAGACTTTGGCCTAGATTAGCAGCATCTTTTCTGTGGAAACCCTGGCTTCTGTGGTGTTTTCATTACCTAAGCTGATTCTGAAAATCATAGCCTATTTGTAGCCTGTAGAAGCAGATGTCCCACTGCAACATTTGTACTGTTTGCAAATCTTGGACAAGCTTGTATTTCCATTTTTTTTTTCTTCCTTACTTAAAAAAATCAGGCTATGTTTAAATAAAAAATGGTTCTGAGAGGATCAATTGTTGAGGGAAAAGAAGGTTTATGATCTGTATCTGAATTGTGCAGATTGACAAAGACTCTTAAAGGAACCTGAACATAGTATTTTTGTTCCCTAAGAGCCTTAAAGAGTTTTGTAAAAAATTAATAGATTAATATGGAAATTTCATCTCATTCAATAAGAGGAACACTTTAGGGAAAATCGAATGCATTCGATGTAAATGACCCTGAGAAACAACCCTCTTTTCATCCACAGCTGTTTAGACCTGCTCATGCCAATGATGGGAGAAATATTTTTCCCATTTCAACCTGCAACATGAAATATTGGCATATACTTTCTTGAATGTGAATTTGACACCAATGCACAGGCTAATAAGTGACCTTGGAATAGTATGATTGTTGTTGGTAATATTAATCTCTCTCACTAAGTTCTTCAATTAACTAATACCTTCCCACAGATGCAGCTGGAACCATAAGATAGCAAATTCAACTCTCTTAAACTCTGATAGCTCCTGCAGAACTGGAAAGGACATGAGATTAGATGTAATAATGAATTTTCTACCATCTAAGGACCAGGCTAACTAAATTTGAGGAGATATTTCCAGAAGGCCAGGCCACCAGGCAATGGATGTTTTTAGCCCTGGTAATTCATAAATACCACAGCTAAGGCGTGAGTGGGTGGAATCTGTATTGGTAGAGGGAATACCCACCAATGAAAGTCCAGCTCTTTGAAGTATTACTAGACTACATTCATAGAATTTGTTATTATTCATCTATTAAAGCAAGTCCATTTGAAAATATACTGACCCATCTGAAAATCTGCATATGGGATTTGCTTGATTGATTTCATTTTTTAAAAATCTTCAAAATTATTGAGTTTAACAACAAGAAGATCATAGATTCAGAACTTTGCTATTGTTTTGTCATTTCCATCATGTTCCACTCTTTGTGACCCCATCTGGGTTTTCTTGGCAGAGATACTGGAGTGGTTGTCATTTCCTTCTCTACCTCCTTTTACAGGTGAGAAACTGAATCAAACAGGGTTAAGTGACTCGCCTGGGGTCACACAACTAGTAAGTGTCTGAGCTTGGATTTGAACTCAGGAAGATGAATCTTCTTGACTCAACTTGAGACTTGGCATTTATCCACTGTGCCATCTAATTGCCTTGGATTTAGAGTGAGGAGGGACTTAGAGATCATCTGGTCCTGTAATTGTAAAGTGAAGGATCCTGAGACCTGTTGAGGGGATCCACAATGTCAAGATCAATTTCATAACAATATTAAGATGATTTCATTCCTAATATGATAGATAGCAATAGATCCAACCCACATAAATAAAAGCTCTTTGGGGATTATTCAATAATTTTTAAGAATATAAAGGAGTCCTGAGCTCAAAAAATTTGAGAACCACTACTCTTAGTTCAAATCCTACATTTTACAAATGAGAAGGCTGCTATATATAGATAGCAAGCAGCAGAGCTGAAACTTGAATCCAAATCTTTTGAATCCATATCCAGTGTTAAATCAATTATAGTATATTGTATTATATTTGCTTACCAGGAGAAATAATTCAAGACTGCAGATGGTACAGTTTTTTTTTTAGGTTTTTGCAAGGCAGTGGAGTTAAGTAACTTGCCCAAGGTCACACAGCTTACTTAATTAGTAAGTGTCTGAGGTCAGAGTTGAACTCAAGTCCTCCTGACTCCAGGGCCAGTGCTCTACTCACTGTGGCACCTAGATGCCCCACAAATGGTACAGTTTTGCCAGTTTCCCTACCAAACAGAATCTCCAACAGAGCAAGAAATGGAAAGATGTAGGAAGATTATGAAGAAATGTTCACAAATCCAAAGCATTAGTAGTTTTATGAGTGATGATTGCAGGCCAAGGTTCACAGTAGAATTTCACAGTCTTAGCAACTTCTCACTGACCATCTTGATGATGTCTTATGCACTTAATACATTTTGCCAAAGGAAACTGTAGTAAAAAAAAACATAAATGTATTAAATAGGTATAATACTTCATCCTATTCAAAATATACATAGATTACCCTCTCCTCCAAAATTGCTACAATTTGGATGAGGGATATTTCTATATTTACAACTGAATCTTTGATTATTATAGTCAAACTCTTTAAAAATATCAACCAAATTGGGGGTTTTGAACTAGCCTGATTAGTTCATTAACTTCATTGATTTTAGAGACTCAGTTTTTCCTCATTCTGATAAGACCAATCTTGCATTTATATTGAGGCTAATAAGATACCACAAATACAGGATTGAAAGAATTGATAGAACAAATTCAACATAGTTGGGCAAGAAGAAAGTGTCAAAATCTTTTTTATTTAGATTTACCAGACACATAGTGAAATGGAAACTTCTATATACATAGCAGGAATGGGGGGGGGCAGGGCAGCAGAAGGTATTATACATGAAAATGAAGATCTTAATTCTTTACAGCTTGTGTTTTTTAAAAAAATATAATAAATTCAGTCTAGCTTTCAAAGTTGTCCTCTTTGTACTTCTCTTTGATCTTCCTTCTTTTTTTTTGAATGGTCTATCTCTATATTCATATCTATGTATGCAAGTATGTGTATATATAATATATTCTTCAATGTCCCTCTTGTCTTTCTTTTATTTTACTGATCTGGGTTTTTTTCCTGCCTAAGCCTGTCATTTTTTGCCCATCCTCCCATCTATTCACTCACAATCAGTGCAAAAAGACAAACAAAACTCTTATAATAATATAAATATGTATAGCTCACAAGATAAATTCCCACAGTGGCCATGTATAAAAATGCATCTCTTATTCTGCATCTTGAGTTCATCAACTCTCTCAAGAAGTGAGTACATACTCAAGTTCTCAAATAGAACCATGATCACTTATATGTGACTATTCCCTCCTTTAACTGTAGCTCATAGCCACTCCTCATACCTACCCATTCTATGCAGCTCTGCTCCATATTGTATCATAATTTGATGTTCTACATTTTCAGGGCCTTCCTCATCTTCTCGACATCAGGAGGGTAGCAATGGAACCCAAAGATTGTCCAGTGTTCATCTTTTATTTATTCCACATGACAAACTGAATATATTTTTCAACTGAGAATTTCTTTAATGGTTCTTTACTCTTCTCCTTTGTAGCTTCTTGTTCATAATGTATTAAAATCTGTTTACTCCCACCATGAGTTTCTTTTGACTTTTGGGTGATCGTCAACTACAAATTTTTAGTTACTTACTGCACTATTCCACGGCTTCTAATCATACAACAGCACTGGTAGAATATCAGTATTTAAAAAGTTGGAGGAGCACAATAATGTGTTTCAATGATGATATTCCATTATTATATGAGCTCAAATACCACACAATCCTCGGTTGCTCAAGAATTACCTTGTAAGTAGGTTTGAAGAAAATGCTACTACCCAACCTCCAAAGGGAATTGATTAAACACCTCTTTATTATGTCTCAAGGTATGTTCAAGTTCCAGGACCCCACTTAGAAACCTGGTCTCTTGAGATGGATTGAAAATTGGATGAAGGCACATGAGACATTAGAAAGTAATACTCTGAATCCAAAAAAGAACTTCTTAGATACAAAAACTAAGCTCTCTGTGAGGAAATAGGAATTTCAGGCAATGCAGCCCAAGGGATTCTAACTTCACAGAATCATTAGCACAGATCAAAACAGTTTCCAGGAAAAGGAGAGAAGTGTTTGTTATTTACCAAGGTTTGGGGAGTGGAGGAGTGGTTATACTGAAATTTGAGTAGGACTAAGTGGAATTAAAATACTCTTCTTTAAATGAGGATAATGAAAGAAACCAAGAATTAAAGCTTGATTGGTTTCCATGCAAAGAAAATGGTCAGGGGGAGGCTCTGTTTTCCTAAGTGCAGAAGCTTCAGCACACTATTTACTTGTCAAACACAAGCAAATACAGGGACTTGCATATCAACTCCAAATAATTATAGGGACTTAGGAACATTTATATCTTCTAATCCTATATGGTAAGTATTCATACTTCGCATCATTCTTAACAGTCTCTGAGTAGCAGAGATCTGACTTGACTTTCTCGTTTGTTTTTGCTTCTTTGAAGTGAAAGTGAGGAGTCTATTTCTAAAGAGAATGAAGAATAGCAAGAACTGGACACACAACACAAAGTACCATCACTTTACATTTGTATAATATTAACTGAACAAAGTTTAAAAATACTTTTGATACCATCACTCATGCTTTCTTTCTTATAGTTTCAGAGAAGAAGAATCACTCCATTTCCTAAAGCTCCTTTTTTTCTGACTACATCCTTGATTACATTTCATTTTGCTATTCCCCTTTCCATTTCGTTGTTTTTTTTTGCAGTTTATTTAGACCCCACACCATTGTAGTATTATAAATCAAGAACTGAAAAAAAGACCTTCAAGGTCATAAATTCCAAAGTCCTCATTTTACAAATGAGAAATCTGAGTCCCAGGAAGGTTAAGTGCTAAGTGATTTGCTCACCTGGAAGAGCAGTGATTTGAACCCAGGTACTTCGGCTCAAAATGGAGTGCTTTTCCCCCTCCCATGATTCTTCAAACTATATCTCTCTATTGGCTCCTTGGTATCTACCAACAAAAATGCTTTGGTTTCCCAATTCTTTTTTTTGTTGTTGTTGTTTTGTTTTGTTTTTTAGGTTTTTGCAAAGCAAACGGGGTTAAGTGGGTTGCCCAAGGCCACACAGCTAGGTAATTATTAAGTGTCTGAGACCGCATTTGAACCCAGGTACTCCTGACTCCAAGGCCGGTGCTTTATCCACTATGCCACCTAGCCGCCCCAGTTTCCCAATTCTTTAAAGAAAAAAAGCCTTTGTTCAACCTCTCTGTTCCAACCAATGACAGTTGCATTTTTTTCCATTTCCTTTGCTGTTAAACTTCTTAGAAAAGATACTATGCTCAGTGTTTTCCCTTTCTTGCCTCTTTAATCTGGCTTTCATTCCCATTAATTATTCCATTATAGCACCTCTCTCATAAGTCATCATCGTCATCCAGTTAACAAATCTTTTTTCCTTCTTCATCCTGGACCCCTAGTCCTCCCCGCAGCATTAAGACATTGCTGATCATATCCCCTTCTTCTGAATTCTGAATATCAAATCAAATGTTTGATGGTTCATCCATATCCACTGGAGAACCACTGTAGGTGTTTTCATTTTTTGGTTTTCTTTAGCAAGGAAGATACATTATCAAGTCTGTGAATCAGGAATATTAATGTTAGCAGCTTGCAAAATAGAGAGAGAGAGAGAGAGAGAGAGAGAGAGAGAGAGAGAGAGAGAGAGAGAAAACATGTAAAAGGGAATAACCTCAAGAAAGACTTTCTGAGGATAGGTAAAATGTAATTAAAGCCTGAATTTATGGTAGCCAAACTACATAGTTCTTAAGATAAATTGGACAATATATTATAAATATATGTACTTCTGTCTCCCTAAGAATTCATTTTAATTTTGGCTATCTCTAGCCCTAAAGTCAGGATAGGTAGGTGGTACAATGGTACAATGAATAGAATGGAAGTCAGAAGGACCTGAGTTCAAATCCAGCCTGAGACATTTAATACTTACTGTGTAACCTTGGGCAAGACACTTAAACCCATTACCTCATCAAAAAAAATATTTACTATAAGTAGATATAGTTACAGATATTCAGATGGGTTACATATGTCTGTAAAGACTTTAATGTGCCATGTGTCTGAGATCTAAGACAATAGAACTACAGAGATCTAAAAGGGTAAGATTGGTATGAATGTTACTCAGAGTCAAGAAAGATGAAATCTTTAATGAATCCCCATGTTCTAGATGAAAGTAGTCATAAGATCATAGATTTTGAACTGGAAGTGTCCTCAGAGGTTATCCAGTCCAATGCCTCATTTTATAAGTGAGGAAACAGACCTAGAGAGGATAAATGGTTTGTCCAAGTCCATATATATAGTAAATTCCAAAGAAGGAAGTGATATGAGGTTCTATGAGTATAAGTCCATCCTTTCTGTTGCCTCTTCACCTTGATCTGAATTCTGTAAAGCTTTTTTCAAACAACAGTCATCTGTCAAAAACAAACAAGCTCTCTCTCGCTCTCTCTCTCTTTCCCTCTTTCCCTTTTTTTCACTCTTCCTTTCCTTCCCTCTCTCCCCACAAAAGTCAAATTGGTGTCTATATGTGTGTAAAGTCCAGTCATTCTCATATTCACTCAATTTTATTTCCCCCCTCCCAGTTGCATGCCCACAGTCATACACTGTATATATGCCCACTTTTTATTATTCTATGTCCTGCTTCAAATTCTCATCTAAAATTGGGGAAGGGAGGAAAAGTTTGTTCTTTTATTTCTAGTTTCTTGATCTTAAGAAATGTGTTATATTTTAAAATAGAAAAGTGATTCTACGTCTATAAGGATTTTTTTTCTATTTACATTTAATTTTTAGCTATCCCCAGAAAATGAAAATATCTGTGTTTGTTAATCCTCTTTTTTCTCATTTGGTAATTAATATTACTTTGTGGAAATGGCATATGCCAAACAGATTGTTTGCTTTTGCCTATTTCTCAGGTCATTGAATATTTCTCTGAATGGAGAGAGTGATAGGAATACTCCAATGAAAGTTTAAAATACTTTCTTCAAATTACTACTCCCCACGCACACACTCTGTATATCTCAAATCACTGGATAAACCCAGTTTGCCACTCAAATGTAATGGTTGTGACATAAAGAAAGAGACAAATAACCCCTAAGAAGATATTTATCTTAGATTCTGGGAGAACTTGCTCCAACCTTTTTTTTAATACAGAACATTCAGTTAGGTATTAAACTCCAGTAAGTGTTTAATTGAGTTATTAACATTTGACATGTATTTAATATTAACAATAAGAGAAAGGTCTTTGGAGGAAAATTATAATAGAATTATACAATCTTAATTAAGAATTTGGATTAGTGGAAAGAATACCATATTTCAAATGAAAAGATATGAGTATGAACCTCTCCTCTTCCACTGGTGGGTTCTTTCCAGGAAATCTATTTTGAAGAAGACCCAGATCAGTCATATTTCACCTTCTGGACTTTGCCATTGGTGTCCCTCTCCCTTTTTACTTGACAATAGTTCACTAAAATCTCCCAGTAAATTTTTAAAAAGTTTTCCATAGAATTTCCCTTTCTTGTTCTTATTTTTCATTCTTGGAAAATGACCCATTTCAGTGAGTTTTTGCTTTCTCTATATATTCCATTGGCCCACTTCAAAAGCTCAATTTTACCCCATACTCCAATTAAAGTTAAAAATATCTCCTTCAGACTGCTCCTACCTCTCCCCTTCCCTCCCACATTCTGTATATCTTGAATTACTGGATAAACCCAGTTTGCCAGTCAAATGGAATGGTCATGACTCAAAGCAAGAGACAGATGAACCTCAGGAAAATGTTTATCTTTTTTAAGCTATCCCCAGAAAATTTTTTTTTAATTTTTATGTGTTGTTTTCCTCCACTAGAATGTAAGTTCCTTAAGGGAAGGGACTATCTTTTTGTCTGTATTTTTATCACCAGTGTTTAGAACATTTTTTTTAGTTGACTTGACCTTACTTAGTAAATCAATAGGAAGTACTTCCTATGTGATCTCAGTCAATTATAATAGGAGCTAAAATTTATATAAAGATTTATGATTTTCAAAAAAATATTATCTTGTTCATTCCAGCAGACTACTTCACCTTCGAGGGACCTCAGCTTGCTCATGACCTCCCTACCTCCTTTCAGTTCTAAATCCTATGATCTTCCCTGACCTTGAGGAATGTTTATCATTGTTGGAAACACTAGAGGTTTATTGGAGAAACTTTTAAACAACTTGAGACAATAAAAAATGCTCAGTTGAATGTTATGGAAGATGAGATTCTACTTCACATAACACATGTACAGAGGAATCCTTCTTGTATATTAGGGATATTTTTGATCTCTTCACTGGCAACCTAGTTAAAGTCATGCTCCAGGGAATGTGAAAAGGAAAGGGGATGGGGTAAGGATAGAAGCTAATGCCCTCTGGAACACAAAGGGAGAATATTTATTCAATTAGACAGAGACTGTGAGATGAACTCATTAACAATGAAAGCAACCTGGTGTGATCTAGGGTAAAGCTGAGCTTTTGCAGTGAACCAATGGAATATATAGAGAAAGCAAAAAATCACTGAAATTAGGGCATTATCCAAGAATGAAAAAAAGAACCAGGAAAGGAGATTCTATGGAAAACCTTTCAAAGTTTACTGGGAGATTTCAGGGAACTATTGTCAAATTCAGTATTTTGCCTTTGTATGTTCTGTATGTGAAATGGAGGCAATAACTTGGTCTTCTGGTTAGTTAGTTCTTGACCTTCTTTATGGAAGACCAAAATGACTTCACTATGTTTGAGACAAATTACAGTGTGTCTGACTGTGGCTGATCAGACCAATATGATCTCAGGCACAAATAATCCATGTGAACACTTGGATGCCTCCTCTAAGTTTACACATGTCATGTTTCCTTTGGGCTGCTTCAATTTTGCCTTCCTCATCGAGTGCGGCCCCCTCACTGATGAGGGCATGCCATGCTAGGCAGTCCTATGTCAGTGTCTCCCATGTTGTACAATCGATTCTAAAGTTCTTCAATGAGACTTCAGGGTGTCTCTATATCGCATCTTCTGACCCCCATGTGAGTGCTTGCCTTACGTGAGTTCTACATAAAATAGTTGGGTATTTTTTGACAAGCATACATCTGACATGCCAACGCATGTCCAGCCCATTTTAGTTGTACTCTCTGAAGTAACATTTGAATGATAGGCAGTTTAGGTAAGAAAGGACCTCAGTGTCTGGAATCTTCTCTTGCCATGTGATCTTCAAAGTCTTTCTCAGACAATTTAAATGGAAGTGTTTCAGTTTCCTGACATGGCACTGATAGATTGTCCAGGTTTTACAGGCATATAGCAATGAGGTCTACACAAGGGCTCTGTAGACCTTCAGTTTAGTGTCAGTCTAATACCTCTTCTTTCCCATACTTTGTTTTGGTCCTCTGGTGAGCATATTGGAAATTGAAGTGGCCTAAACTGGTCTACAGACAGAAATCCTTTCGGATTTCTGCAAACATGGGAGAATTTGTCTGACCCTCATTCCCTTGTGATCTTTTGGAGAAATAGTCATTTCTACAGAGCTAGAAAGAGAGAAACTAGCAATGGTTGTGTAGTGATCCTCTTTTGAAGATGCTTCCATGTAGATTGGCATGAGAAGTGATCAACAGATAGTCTTCCTAGGGAACTTTATTTGGCAGGTTGATCAGCTGGAACTAATCATCATTTTCCTATGAAAAATCCCTCAGACTGTTGCTGTCCAGGTCACAGCCCAAGTCTATTAAATTCCCCTGAAAGCCTTATCCTTGAAAGAAAGAGAATCTTAGGGTGCTGCTGGGTGGCACAGGGAATAGAGCATGAGCCCTGGAGTCAGGAGTACCTGAATTCAAATTTGACCTCAGACATTTAACAATTACTTAGTTGTGTGGCCTTGGGCAAGCCACTTAATGCCATTTGCCTTGGAAAAACCCTTAAAAAAAAAGAGTATCTTAGAAGGGCTGCTGTTAGTCATCCTACGACCAAGTAAGAAGATATAGTTATAGATACATAGATGATAACGATTTTGGTTCCTGTGTTTAGAATGCTTACCTTTTCTTGTCTCCCTTCTAGTCAAATCTCAACTAGTTCAGCCTTCTCAAGGTAGAAGACTCACTAAGTCTGTGAAAGCACAATGGGTCTTAGATTTAGAGTTAGATAGGAACCATAGATTTGATCAAATCCAACTCTCTCACTTTACAGAAGTGGAAACTAGTTAAGGGTTCTGTCTAGAGTCACACACAGCTAGCAAGTTTCTGAAACAGGATTTGAACTCAGGTCTTCTTGAATTCTGTGAAATAGAAAATTAATATCCTACTTTATTTTATTTAATAATTGAGAATCATATCTAATCACTGGAATAAATGCTTATGGATCAGATTTTATTGTATAGACCTTAGTAATAGAGTTTGTAAGAGTTTAACTCCCCTGTTCCTCTGGGTTACAGCCTCGACTCAAATTTGTCTCACCCTAGAATTGGAGAAGAGAGAGAAAAGGCGTATGAGTCAACCTGGTCATAGAATGTTTTGCCTAATATTGGACCTCTCTGGGTTAGGGAGGATGCCTAAGCATGGGACTTTCCAGAGGATGTTGTCTATCTCTCTGTTTTCCCATTGTCCCATTTCCTAGAGATTCTCTTTTGTGAGTCAAGTCAAATGTAAACCCACCTTTTAGTTCTGCTATAGACCAATTACAGGCATAGTTTAGTTTTCATCACAGAATTATTTTTTACTTCAAATAACCTATTATCTTTTTACTATATAAAAAAGTCTACTCTGGCTGCCCAAGGTATACTTGGCTATGGAGGATCCTTGAATTCCTTTTTATTAGCAATTGCAATCCTTGCTAATAAATTCATCATACTTGAAAATTTGTGCCTTGGTTTCTCCTTATTGCAGATTCTATCCTCAGATTCCAGCATTCTATACATTATGCCACCTGGTTGTCTTTTGAACCCTCCAGGCTAGGTGTTCTTTGGCCCCAGTGGGACTGTTAAACACTAAGTCACCAATGAAAATCTTTCTATTATACTTTAGAATAGTGAAGCAATTGCTGTCTAGCTGCCTATATGGCAAAGGCCAGCAGCATCCCCTAATTCCCACATAGCTTTTACTTCTATATTTTCCAAAGTCCCTTCAAAATTTCATCTGTTTCCCAGGACCTGTTTGTCCCTTGTAAAATGTATACAGCCTACCACTATAGAGTCACTGGTTTAATGATTTCCTTTTCCACTTCTTTTACTTTCAGTAACCATGATTGAACTGTATGTACACAGAAACCCACTTTGTTGACCATGAATACAGACTAGGAATTACAGTCAAATATGTCTGTCTCTCTATCTGTCTGTCTCTCTCATTCTCTTCTTCCCTGTGTAACTTCTTTTTTTGTTTCCTCGTTAGAGCTCTCCCAGCCATGATGCACTGGGTCCGGACTCAGAAACCTGGAGAGAGTGGCATCAACATCGTCACTGCTGATTTTGTAGAACTTGGGGATTTTATCAGCACGGTCATCAAACTCAACTACGTCCTTGAGGAAGGAGAAGCAGACACAACTTGATAATACTGTTGGAAATGGCCTTGAGTAAAATAGAGAAGACCAATTGTAGTAGGCGTATTATCTTAGAAAATATTGATCTTCCTATGCCACTGAATCTTGGAAGTGTTTAGGGCTTAGGGCGGGTGGGAAAAGGGGGAAGAAAATAAATTTTTTTCAGTGACTCTCATGATCTGCACCTCTATAAATATTCCATGTTTCCATTTGAAAAACCAAGTCTATTCTTGTATCTAGTGTTAGGGATAGAAAAGACCAGTTCAATGTTTATCAAAATTAATTGCTGTGACTTATATTTATGAGTGTCTGTTTAATTGCATTTTCTACTTTTAAGATTAAGATCCATGCTTCACCCATCATGCCTCCTCCATCTATCAAAGGCAGCATGCAACAATTGTAGACCTGAAATGAGATTGATTCAGTTAGATGTAACTTACTGGCTTTCAGAAACTTAATAAAATATAAAAGGTTTGCCCAATTTTGTAGTTAGATGACTGGCCAGACATAGTCCCCAGTTTTGACTCAATAGAAAATATGCATTAAAAATATTTCTAGCATCAGTAAACCTAGACACCATAACCATTGGGGTGTGTGTGTGTGTGTGTGTGTGTGTGTGTGTGTGTGTGTGTGTGCGTATGTGTGTGTAAGGAACAGGATATGCAGTATTTCTATTTAAGGCAGCTATATATATATAGAGTCAGAACTTCTTCTGACAAAAACCTGAGTGCCAATTCCACAGCAAAAAATAATAATAATAAGGAGAGGGAGAGTTAATTTATATCTAGGGAATCCCTTTAAAAATAATGCCTGTCTTGCCATTGCCTGGAAATGATAGGTCACCACAAGTGACTAGGAATCAGGACATTCTTCTTTACCAGAGCTCTTTGAAGACCCCTACCTTCTAGATATTTCTCTGCTAAGGTAATGAATATCTGATAAAAACAAGACTATATAAGTGAAATAAAAATTCAAGTTAGGTAATTAATCTCAATAACTGCAATAACACATAAATGAAAAAGGGTAAACTTCCTTGTTAACCATAGACATTTTCTAGAAGATAGGGCCTAAGATTCAGGAACAAATTAAGCGGTAAACAATCCTAAGTAAATCTATGTTTCCTATGGGCATTTGCAGAGTATATTTTCTGGGGGCCATATCTGAAGGTCTCATATCTATAGAGGGATAGCATAGAATCTAGAGCAGTGGTTCTCAAACTGTGGTCTCAAAAGTGGTTCCCTTAAGTCATCTGTAGGGGTTCATTGAAATAAAGTATTGTCTTGGCAGTCATATTTATCCAAAATTGGCTCCATTACTCTTTCCCCAAAAGAACAGAGAAAGATATCACAGCCTTAAAAAGGGAAAACTATTGTTCTGGACCTCCTTAGCATTGGTCTGGAGCATTGCCAGAAGCTTTTACATATGACCTTGGGCAAATCATTTGACCTTGTGGAATGCATTTTCCCAAATTATAACCCAATCTTCAATGGGAGTTATCTTTTCTTCAACTTCCTCAGCAAGATACTTTGAAGATAAAACTAGCAAAACTCAGTAAATTCCTTAGAAAAATGGATCCTGGCATTGTTGAATCATTTCAGTTGTGTTGGACTCTCCATGATTTTATTTCTGGTTTTCTTGGCAAAGATATTAGAGTGGTTTCTCATTTCCTTCTCCAGTTTATTTTATAGATAAGGAAACTGCGGCAAACAAGATTACGTGAGTTGCTCAAGGTCATACAGTTAGTAAGTGTCTGAGGCTGAATTTGAACTCAGGACCTCCTGATTCCAGGATGAGTCCCTAATTTTGCTATTAGTAAAGTGCAATGAAATTATTGTATCTAGTAAAGACCAAATTTTCAAAATTTGTCTGAATTTTGGTGAACTTTTCACAAGCATATAAAAACACATTTACCAACTTTTAGAGACTAAAAACTGACCTATAAAAGGAACCCATGTACAAGATTATGCAACTGGGGAACCTGGGGAACAGAAAAATTGGGTTTCTTATCTTCTTTACTAAAAATGATGTCATTGATATCTCACTGACAAAGCTGACAGAGTGTTTTCTTCACAACAACATGGTGAAGTAAGTTGTGTGGATATTTGATTTAGATTATAGTTGAAGAAATTAGAGACTTGTCACCAATACTAAGTATCAGAGAATGGAGCAGTGGCCAGTTCCCCTGACCCAAGGCCAGGGTTTTTCACTACATCATTTAAAATTGAATTTAAAATAGAGTATTAATAGGATAGTGAATATAGAAGGTGATGAGGTCTGTGTATGTACAGAATATCTATGTGTACATATCAGCTCCATATATTCTGGCCATACACAGCTCATCAAAGCAACCACACACACACACACACACACACACACACACACACACACACAGACAAACATTCCCTTTGATTTTCAGATAAAAACCTTTGTGTGAAACACTAAGGAAGTTCAATTGACTAAACTTGCTTTAAAATATTTTAGAGTTTAAAATATGTTACTACCTATTTTTAAAATGAGGAATCTGATTGTACTTGCTAGTATATTTAGCCAATCATTACAGTCTGTATGCCCAATTATTTCAGAAAGACAAATTGTATCCCTCCTCCAGCCCCTCAGACTCTGACTTCTATTGTCTCTTTCCCTCTGAAATATTTTAAATGGGAATATGTGTGTGTATATATATATATTATATATGTATATGTTTGTTTATACATATATATTGGAATACATAGTTGAAATCTGTACACACATATATACAAATCCACAAGTTCTATAACTCAGAGATCTTTTTTTCTTATATATTTTCAATAGAATAAGAAAATAAAAGATCACTGGATTGTTTGAATTGGTATCTCTTAAAATCTCTTTTTAAGAAGATTTTTGCTGTAATTGATCTCTCATTATTAATTTCTCTGGAGTATTTTCAGCCAAGCATACATGCAATGACACAAGGATTTCATTTATAAATATATCAGAAAAAATATTTTAATGTGTTCAAGAAAAAGTAATCATCTATAGTGGTAACTATGTTGTATCTTCTTGAGCTTCTTAGCTTCAATGTAATGTTTGCCTCTCATTGGCTTCATCTTGTTTGTCATTTGGATGCTGGAAAACCAAATAGCAAGCCAACTATGGTTCTCTGAAGCCTAATTGTGTAATTTCTTCACAGGGGAGGAGATTTTTTTTTAAATTACAGTTAATGATATGCACAAAGAAACCTTGTTAGATGAAAGCTATTTTCAATCTAATGTTACTCATTTCCATGGTGACCTATGAGGCAGGCAATATAAAGAATTGAACTTGCCTTAATTCTTCTGTGTAGAGAAAATGATGGTAAGAAACATGTCTCATTAGTTAATAAGGGATGAATGAAGTAGGTATGTTTAATGCTATGGCAAAGGATAGCAGTGCCAGAAGTAATGTTCCCTCAACTGAAATCCTCATTGTTCGGAAAAATGAAAGCATAGATAGGAGATCAATCCAAAATCCAGTTTCTGCTGTATTCTGCCTTGTCTTTGCAAAACTATGAAATATCATAAAAGCTGGTCATGAGGCCAAGTTGAAGCAAGTCACTGATACATCTCCATTCACTTTCTTGGGAGTCCTGAGTACAAGAAATACAGAGTTGGTTCCCAAATGTTCTAAATAGGTACATATTGATGGATTTTATGTTTGGTTTTGTTCTTCCAAATGCATCTTTCATGAGTTCTATAAAAGATGGGAAAGGAAGATGGAAAAGGAGGAGGAAGGGAGTAAAACAGGAAGGAAAAAGTTAGAAGAAAGAAAAAAGAAATAAAGGAAGTTAATATCAAATATTATCAGTTATCCCGTTTCTCCTACTGCCTATATCCTTTTTAAGTTACACAAAAAATATATCTGTCTTTTGCTATTATCTCACTAGTAAAGAAGTGGGGGGAGGAATCTTTAATCTATTCTTAGGACATTTTTAGGTGATGATTTTAATATTATATTGCAGCCATATTTGGAAAGATCATTTCTGTTGGTACACTACATAAGATGAAAGTGTTAAAGGGCAAGATACTTCCTGTTTGTTAGCTTTTGTTTTCCCACTGAAGTACATATTGCACTATAATCATTTATTCTGAATTCCTTGATATTTTAATTCCTGTGACAAGTTTATCTCAAGGGGATTGGCAGGACCATATAGTTAATAGTCAAATATTTGAAAGGAAACCCCCATCAAAAACCAATTGACAAATAGGCTATCACTTGGAGAAGATGCCTCAGTGCCCAGAAAAAATAGTTTAACATATCCCAGCAACTATAGACACTAATGTAATAAGATAGATTGAAATTAGAATGACCCTAAACTTTCATTTTCATTTTTTATAATACTTTCAAAGTTTCATGATATCTTTTTAAATTGTAATGTTTTTGTTTTGTTTTCTTCATTTGTAATTCCTGTCAGCAAAGTTGGAAGCCTCAGGGAAAATTCCCCTTCTCGTGAATTTTCCATTTTCCTTGTCTAAAGACCACCAAAGTGGCTCCTATCTGCTTTCTTCACCCTTCAGGCCTTTAACCTCCCCATAGGTTCAGGGCTTGTAGAATTCTCCTGCCTAGAATTCTAACAAGGAAATGATAAACATCCCTCAGGATATCTTCAGCAAGGTCTTCTATTGTCCTTTTATCTCTTATCTCTTAAAAAAAGAGTTGTATTTTAACCTTTTAAAACTCCTCAGTAATGCAAAAGTTAGTGGAATGAATGCTGAATTTGCCATATCTCAATAGTGACTATTTTGTCACAGGTGGTTTTAAACATTGTTCTGAAATGTATTGTTTTCCCAGTGACAAATGCTACTATAGTCTTTAAAGTGTGTAAAATGTAAATGATTACAAATCTGTTAAAAATTGTGTAATTTTAATTTTATCTGTGTCTTGTGGGTAATGAAACCATGTGTGTGTATGCATGAAGATATATGTGTGTGTGTGTGTGTGTGTGAATTATATGTTCTATTTTTGAAAAGCAACTTATCCTAAAGGAAAAGGGCACAGTGTTACCAGCCTTAAGTCACCACCATTTTCTGTCTGGTTTCAAATTCTGTTGTTGTTATGGACTGTCTCATTTCTCTTTACATATATGATTTCTCACAATTAAATTATTGAAGTGTTGCAAAGCTTCACAATCTCAAATTGCATTGATTTCAAGACATTTAAATTGCCTGTGAAACTCATTCCATTAAAAGAACAAATAGACTTCGGTTTCAACTGGTAGGACATTCCATTTTATCTCTAAAATTGTTCTGAAGATGAGGGTCTATCTTCCTTGTAAAAATATGATTTTGAGGGACAATTTTCACTAAAAAGGAAAGATCTTCTGGAGTCAGAGGACCTGTACTACCTGGGAAGCACTGGCCAAGTCATTCTATTATCCTGGGACTCAGTATCCTCATCTATAAAGGAAAGGCATTGAGAACTAGATGGCCTCTAGGGTCTCTTCCAGTTTTAGCTCTATCAACCTAAGTAAAAAAAGACTCATCTTTGATTGGATTAACCATGAGAAGCCTTCAGAGTTACATTTACACCGTTTCTCAATTATAAACCTATCATGTGTTCAGAACATGACTCCTTTCCTGTTGTGTTTTTGCAAAATCACAAAAAAATGCTTCATAGCTTCTGATAGTCCTAGAGAGGATTTTGAACATTTCAAGATTAGTAAGCCAGAAACTGTTTTTCCTACACTTCCTGAACATCCAATAGATTGATCGTGATATGTGAAGCAGGCAAGGCTTCTGGACCCAGAATGACTCTCATCCAGGTACTGAAAGGAAAACACGAGTCTTGAACCACTTTCCCATCTCTTCCCTCCCTCATTTTGATGAAGTTTTCTCCACAAGGCCACTCTTCCTTTTGGTGCATAATAGTATGAATTAATAGAGTGTTGGCACCCTTCATTCCTATTAACCGTATTGTTGAAGTGGATTGCATACAAATTTGTAAAAAAAATGTCCTCTCTAGGACTAGTAGGGTGAAATGAAATGAAGCCTGAGCTCAAAGTGAGAAGATTGGGTCCCAGTCTTAATTAGCTGACCTGTAGTGGGCATCTTCACTTCTCAGGACCTGCTTCCTCATCTGTCAAATAACAAAGACTATTCTAATAATCTATGTTTTTTTTATGGTCAAGATAGACCACCTTCCATCCAGCTTAATTTGAGGGTTCTCTCAGGTCCATTACCCCCGTATATTTTCCTTGTCAATATATGTAATATAAATTCTAGAATCCTTAAGTACTCTTTAGGGTAAAATATTGAAAGACTTTGTTAAAATGCAAATATGTTGCCTAGGAGAAGTAATTCAGCAAACAATTATTCCATCAACACTCGACCTGGAATTAGTTTGTCAATTTAGTTTATTTGATTACTTAGCAGTCCCCAAGGAAATCCAAAGTATTTACTTTTTACCTTGAAGGAGAGGAAGCTGTGAAATTCCAAAGACTGGGGTGCTCTGTAGGTGACTGGGAGTCTTCCGGAAGTCAAGGGGAAAGCAGTGGGACCTGGAACTTGGGAGTTTTCACCTGAAGAACTGCTATATTCCAAGCAAATTCTAGAAGCTTTCTACTTATTGTCCAGAATATCACTAATCAATGGTTAAAGTCAAGTTTCTGGACAGTTTTTGTAATGATCAATGTCAGTAGGGAATAAAACCATGTATTAGTCTGCTTTAGGAAAGTTGATTTTACAACCCTGAATTCTTGCAATTATGTAGAAGAGGAAAAGATTTTTGAATGTTCTTGGTTTCTATATACTCCCAAATACTCATATAAGTAGAACACAAGCCAAAATTCCTTAATATTCTATCACCAACCACTCCCTTTTCACATGGACTTCTTGTTAATGTTTAGTTAATTTGCTACATTTCTAAAGAAGGGGTGATTATTTAGTGCTGGTGGTCTTCTGTTCACTGGACACTAGAAGCTCAACAAAGGGAAACAGATCTGTGCCTTCTCTTTTTAGGATCTGGCTGTTGGTACTTTAATAAATGTTGTGTAGAGAAAATAAATCCCTACAGTTCTATATAGCAAATGTGAATTTTTATGGCAAGAATATGTACTTAATGTAATAAAAAAAAGTTTCTTTGTATTCAGTGAAATGTCTAATAAAGCCCTGGTACAAGTCTATTACTTCCTTGTTTCATATGTACCTCCTATGAACTAGGCATTGATAGTGTTAAGCACTAGGAATACAAAGGAAGACACAAGACAGTCTAATGGGGGTGGGGCAAGAAACAATACCAAGCAACTAGTTTACAGAAGAGCTATATAAACTATAAATCGAAAATAATCATCAGAGAGAAGGCACTAGAATGAAGAACTGGAATTTTAGCTTGGATTTGAAAGAAACCAGGAGATAGAGATGAAAAGGAAAAGAATTCCATGGTTGGGGGATACCTGGTGAAAATGCCCAGACTTAGGAGATGGAGTTTTTTTTTGTTTTAGGAAGGTCAAGAAACCACCATCATATCCCAGAAGATGTAGGTGAGGAGAAGATGACTAAGGACATAAAAGAATTCAAAATGGTTAAGAAGGATGGAGATTGAGAAAGGGTTGTTAGATCTGACAATTAAAAGATCATTGGTAACTGAGGAGAGAACAGTTTTTGTTGAATTATAAGGTAGGAAGTCATAAGAGTTAAAAAGAAGATGAAAGGAGAACTAGAAGGACCTTATCATTGATGACCTTTGAAAGGAATTTAAACATTAAGAAAGCAGGGAAGAAATGGGCTATTAGTGCAGACAGATGAATCAAGTGAAGATTTTTTGAAGTTAGGGTATTTATGGGCATGTTTGTAATCATATGGAAGCAGCCAGCAGACAGTGAAATATTTAAGAAAAATGAGAGAAGGGGAACGATAGAGGATGAGGTCTATTGAAGATAATTGGATGGAATGGGATCACTTATACATGGAGAACAGTTGTTCCCAGCAAGGAGAAGAGCCATTTCAACATTTGAGACAATGAGTCAAGAAAATAGAGGTAGAAAACATCTGGGTGATGTGAGGTAAGGGGAATAGGAGAACAGGAAATTCTTAGAGAATGTCCTCAATTTTTTTTCCCAGTAAAAACACAGGTGAGATTCTCAGTTTAGATGGTGAAGGGAAGAGGAGATATGGGAAGCTTGAAAAAAGAACAAAAATGTCTGAAAGAGCCATTGTGGTGAGTGGGATAGTAAATTAATTATGGAAATGCAAAAGGATTATCTCTCAACAGTGAGGACCCAATTGAGCTTATTGATCCAGATGTGCAGTTTCATTTATACTTAAAAGCTTCTGGTGTAGGCAATGCTGGACCATACTTAATTGACTGCAGAATCCTTCTGTCTTCTTTTGCTTCCTGGTAAAAGGTAAAAAAGTCATAGTCAGATTCTAATTAAACATGGCTGCCAGAAGAATACTTTAATTCAATGAACCCCCAGGAATGACTTATGGGACCTATCTCATGGGAGGTCCAGGGAACACAGGCTGATAAAGTACTATTCTAGACTGTATGCTATCCCTCTATATGAGACTTCAATTTGAAGGACTAAGACTCAATTCAGGGGCCAAGGAGAAGCAAAAAGGAGAGTCTAACTGGCTTTGGAGTGATATTCTGAGAGAACTAAGAGGTAAAATGATTAGTAGTCATAGTATAGCTAAAGAACAGGATTTGGTATTGGAAGGCAGAGAGAGAGAGAGAGATGGAATGCCAATAGAGTGTTATCAGATGAGGAATTTTCAGAGATTATAAACCTGATGGAAAAATTAAGAGCATGTCTATCTTTGTGTGTGACCAAAGTGTGGCAGAGGAAATATATTATGAGAAATGAGTTAGCTGAAGAACTGGAGGATTAGGATGTTTGAAAAAGAATCAATACGTATATATATATATATATATATATATATATATATATATATATATACATATATATATATGGTGAAGTCTCCTATTATGTAGGCAGCACTTAGGGAGGAGAGAAAGACTGTGACTAATTATTTAACACATCAAGAAAGGAAGAGGTACATCCTAGATGTCTGTAGACAACAGCTACCAGAATTTTGATTGAATGGCAAATAAAGATTGAGTAAATCTGAGAGATGGAGATGTTAATGAGTAATAGTGGTAGGGAAGAACTTGGAAATGAAAATAGAGAGCTAAGAATTTTCTAATTCCTCTACCTTAACCAATGAGTTGGGAGAATGAATAAAAGTGAAGCTAGTACTAGAAAGGAAAATCAGGGAAGCTGTGTCATCAGGAAGGAATGAGATATAAGTAAGAGAGAGAAGATGGAAGAAATGGGAAAGGAAATGATGAAAGAGGAAAATGCATATGGAACAGGCATTCTGGAGGGAACAGTTAATGGCATGGGTAACTTTGGGGTAGAACATTGATTAAAGAGATGAGAGGAATGAGAATAAAGAATCAGACAATGGTGGATGGGGGGGTCAGTTTTGAATGATCCCCAGGATCAGAATATCAGGGATAAAGAGTTAGTGGAACTTTGGTTCTTTTTTGTTTTATTTTGTTTCTTGGTTTTTTTTTAGTTTTTTTGCAAGGCAAGTGGGGTTAAATGGCTTGCCCAAGGCCACACAGTTAGGTAATTATTAAGTGTCTGAGATCGGATTTGAACCCAGGTACTCCTGACTCCAGGGCTGGTGCTTTATCCATTGCGCCACCTAGCTGCCCCTGAACTTTGTTAATCATTAAAGGAAATTTTTAGGTCCTCTGCATTTTCTTTATGCATTTATCCCACCCCATTCTGGATCATTTTTTTTTTTTTTGGTCCTAGGTTTAAAATTGATTATTACTTTAAAAAGAGTCATAGTAAAGAGTAGAAAGGAAAAGTTAGAGAGGACAAAGCAGTTACTATAAAAGGCTGATAGACATGAAATGTTCGCTGATATTGAAAGGATTACAGAAAATACACCAAAGTCAAATGCATGATCAAAGTATATTGAAACATGATGACAATAGAAAGCATTACTGTGTCATCTCTCCTTCCCACTCTGATTGCAGAGTTCATTTTTCTACTAAATTGTGCCTGACAATGATCAGCAACAATAGGATGCAAACAGATTTTTTTTACTGAAATGCATGAACAAAGAGAAATGCCAGATCCTTCTCATCTGTGCCAGTCTGGACAATTTCCTAAGATAAATTCAGAATCACGGGACCTTTGCTTGTCTTCTTTGAAGATCCTATTCACCTCTGCTTGTTTTTTTTTTTTTAATTTGGAAATCTTTGCAAGCTAATGAAAGACATTGAAATTTTTTTATTTTTTTAATTTATTTTTATTAAAGATATTATTTGAGTTTTACAATTTTCCCCCAATCTTGCTTCCCTCCCCCACCCCCACCCCACAGATAGCACTCTGTCAGTCTTTTCTTTGTTTCCATGTTGTACCTTGATCCAAATTGGGTGTGATGAGAGAGAAATCATATCCTTAAAGAGAACAGAATTCTCAGAGGTAACAAGATCAGACAATAAGATATCTGTTTTTTTTTTTCTAAATTAAAGGGAATAGTCCTTGTACTTTGTTCAAACTCCACAGCTCCTTATCTGGATACAGATGGTACTCTCCTTTGCAGACAGCCCAAAATTGTTCCCAATTGTTGCTGATGGAATGAGCAAGTCCTTCAAGGTTGAACATCACTCCCATGTTGCTGTTAGAGTGTAGAGTGTTTTTCTGGTTCTGCTCATCTCACTCAGCATCAGTTCATGCAAATCCCTCCAGGCTTCCCTGAAATCCCATCCCTCCTGGTTTCTAATAGAACAATAGTGTTCCATGACATACATATACCACAGTTTGCTAAGCCATTCCCCAATTGAAGGACACTTACTTGATTTCCAATTCTTTGCCCCCACAAACAGGGCTGCTATAAATATTTTTGTACAAGTAATGTTTTTACCCTTTTCCCTCATCTCTTCAGGGTACAGACCCAGTAGTGGTATTGCTGGGTCAAAGGGTATGCACATTTTTGTTGCCCTTTGGGCATAGTTCCAAATAGCTCTCCAGAAGGGTTGGATGAGTTCACAGCTCCACCAACAGTGTAATAGTGTCCCAGATTTCCCACATCCCTTCCAACAATGATCATTATCCTTCCTGGTCATACTGGCCAATCTGAGAGGTGTGAGGTGGTACCTCAGAGAAGCTTTAATTTGTATTTCTCTAATAATTAATGATTTAGAGCATTTTTTCATAAGGCTATGGATTGCTTTGATCTCCTCATCTGTAAATTGCCTTTGCATATCCTTTGACCATTTGTCAATTGGGGAATGGCTTTTTATTTTAAAAATATGACTCTGTTCTCTGTATATTTTAGAAATGAGTCCTTTGTCAGAATCATTAGTTGTAAAGATTGTTTCCCAATTTACTACATTTCTTTTGATCTTGATTACATTGGTTTTATCTGTGCAAAGGCTTTTTAATTTAATGTAATCAAAATCATCTAATTGGTTTTTGGTGATGTTCTCCAACTCTTCCTTAGTCATAAACTGTTCCCCTTTCCATAGATCTGACAGGTAGACTAGTCCTTGATCTTCTAATTTGCTTATAGTATTGTTTATTATGTCTATGAAGGACATTGAAATTTAAAAGAAAATAAAGCTTAGTTTGCTCCCTTGGCTTCTCCTTACTCATATAAATAACTCACATCTATGATTTCTGCAGAACTTTTATTTAGAGCACCTTTTTTCTGTTCAATATTGCAGGGGGCCCACAAGCCCAGGCTCAGACTAATAGATATAGCAGAGCTTTCTCCACATGATGATGCCCTGAAGTTTTTTCACTTCCTGCTACTGTGCCCCTTCCTGGTTAGACTACCATAACTAATCCTTCATCTTACCTTCCCCCACCCCCCTGCATCATCCCTTTCTGTTCCATCCTCTTCCTTCCTCTCTTCTTCCCTCTCCTCATTTGTTAGATACTTCAGAAAATACAAAAGAAATAAAGGACATAGCTCCTGCCTATAAGGAGCTTACAATCTGACACAAGGCTTCCATGCATGAAATATTTTGAGAATATAAGATGGCTTACAACTAAGCTACCAAAATATGAGTTCAAAGAAGTAAGGAGTTAGATAGGAGAATGATAAGAATGAAGTCAGAGAATTTATGGAAGATTTCATGAAGGAAATGAGACTTTAGTTGAATTTGAAGGATAGGTAGGTTTTTGACAAATTCAGTGGGAGAATAGGAAGGGACAGGCATTCTAGCCTGAGAAAGCCAATTGAAAGACCATGACCTTTGTCTGGCCCCAAATAGCAATTCCTTTTTTTTTCCAAATAAAATGTTTAATTTTAGAAACTGAGTTTATAGGGGCAGCTAGGTGGCACAGTGGATAAAGCATCGGCCCTGGAGTCAGGAGCACCTGGGTTCAAATCCAGTCTCAGACACTTAATAATTACCTAGCTGTGTGGCCTTGGGCAAGCCACTCAACCCCATTTGCCTTGCAAAAACCTAAAAAACTAAAAAAAAAAACCTGAGTTTATCATTTATAAATACACTGAAACATAGTAAATGAAAAATTAAATTAGACAAAGGTACAGTATTTAAACAAAACTACAGCTTTTCTAAAAGTTCATAGGAAAATTAGTGACTTGTTACCCCAAAATATTTCATAAAAAACTGAAATGAACAATTGACCCATTTTTCAACGTTAAAAAAAAATAATTGAGAACATACCATCCAAAGAAAACTTGACAACTTTTACTTTAGTCTGATGTCTTAGGATTCTAAAATCTCCCACGTGCCTGCTGAATCATCCTAAGTACATTTAAAAAGACTAAGCAGTGCTCCATATCTATAAAGCTATTATTGTGAAGGGAATATAGTAATCAGTTTTCTACAACAGATTTTTATGCATTTAATCGACTTGGGAACCAAGGCTTGATTTGATACTAGAAGCCTTATAGCTTAGATACACAAAATTGATTTTAAAGGCTTCACAATCAATTAACTGAACTTCTGCTGTAGGTTTCTTGCCATCTTATTCACTGTGTTAAATAACAACAGCATGAATTCACAAATCTTGGTAAAAATACCATGCAGCTTATATAAATACTCAGAATATTTCTGAAGTTCAAGGACAATGTAAAACCTGAATGAAAAACAAACACAAAGATCAAACACACAAGTTTCTTTAGAGATCCCTGCCTATGTAGCAATGCATAAAAGAGGCATAATTGAATTAGTGCTAGGCTTGGGCTCAAATTCTGTTTCACATGCTTATTATCTATGTGACAATGGGCAAGCCTGTTAACTTCTCTCAATCTCAGTTTCCCCATCTGTAAGAGGGGAATAATAAACTTAACTCCTACTTCACAGAATTATGAGGATCAGATGGCCTGATATATGCAAATTATTTGAAAATATTAAAATGCCAGGATAGCTAGGTGGCGCGGTGGATAGGAGAACCTGAGTTCAAATCTGGCCTCAGACACTTAATAATTATCTAGCTGGGTGACCTTGGGCAAGTCACTTAAGCCCATTGCCTTACAAAAATAAAAAAAAGGTAAAAGAAAATATTACAATGCCATATGAATGTTGGCTATGTTTTGGGATCAGAGATCTAAAGATCAAAGTAACCCCAGAGGTCATCTAGTCCAATCCTCTCAGAGATATGGAAAGTGAGGTCCAAGGAGTCTGAGTGGCACATCCAAAGTTACCCTAGTGTTCAGTAGTAGCTTGGGATTTGAACCCAGGTTTTCTGGCTCCAGATTCAGCACTTTTCCCTCCCCTGAAGAGGCACACTGGGAATGAAAACCAGTACTTTACTGGTTATTGTTCATATTCAAAGATTGATGATTATGCCATCCCTAGATTAAGTAAGTTGAAAATGCACTAACGTTTGAGCCTAGACAGCAAGGATTCTAGTCATGGC